>NC_143227.1:4835251-5458313 GCF_030267445.1 Bombyx mandarina | reverse complement strand
CCATGGGAAAAATTTTCACTGCCAATCGTACGGATTGTTTTAGGGACTCCAAATTATCATGGCGTTTAGAGCAAGCCGTACTCTCTAAAACTGCCCATAAATCATAATCCAGCGGAATAAGATCGGGACTAGACGACGGCCAGTCTTCAGCTCTGATGAAGTCCGAAACGTTCGTTTCCACGTTTAAGTTTATAGACCTTGTAAAAACCTATTATAAAGTACTCTCTTTAAAGACTCTTTAAAGAAGTAAAGCTAACATATCCTATCCTTAAAGATAGATTACAAATAAAGTCGTAATTACTGAAATATTAATCACGACGCTAGCTCGTTCGTGTGCACATTAGTTTACTGCTAAACAAAACCCGCTATTGCTCGCTACTGAAATAGCGCGTTTCAAAAGCCGCTATTGACATTTGATAGCTAGTTTCGTTTCGCTAACCGAAAATGCCGCTACAGCCCACCGCTACCTTTTTTTTTTCCTACCTATGCTGATAGCCTTGAGAGGCTATTTCAGCTTCACCCTAACGTTAGTAGGTGAGCTCGCGGGGCTCAACCGGAGAGTTGCTAACACTGACCCTAGCAAGAGCAGTGCTTCGCAGAATCTACCACCGGATCGGAAACGCGACCCACTGAGAAGATCCGGCGAGAAACTCAGTGGGCTGTGTCTATGGGTTAGTTCGCTCGTCGAGCCCTTCGTCGCAAGCGACGGGTTCGACGAGGACGGTGACCGGTGCTTGTGGTGCCTAAAAGCACCGTTAATGGATCAGGAGGATCCGTAATGACGTGCTTTGGGCGACGTCGACGGTTTACCATTCGGTCTACTGGGTCGGGTATGTAATTTCCAGCGGCTACGATGAGAGGGTTCTCATGTCGTGCCGCCTTCTCAAAATGGCGCAGCGATGCCGACTGTAGATACTTACTAAAAGAGTCGAGCTCCAGGTCGTCGTGGAGATCCACATTCCTAAGGAACCAAGGCGCTCCGACGGCTATCCTGCAGAATCGTGATTGAATAACCTGAAGGGATTTCAAGTTGGTGCGGGCTGCGTGAGCGAACACTACGCTTGCATACGTCATGACGGGGCGTATACAAGTTTTGTAGAGAGTTACCTTATTGCGGAGGGACAGTTTGCTTCGACTACAAAGCATTGGATAGAGTCGTCCTAGAATAAACGCGGCGCGGTCGCGTACCGTTTTTATATGGGGACGGAATGTCATCCCTCTGTCGAGGGTGACGCCTAGATATTTGACCTTCGAGACCCACGGAATGGGCTGGCCAAAGAGAGTGATGGGACTAACGGCGGAGGTGTTTGCGCGCCTACTACGGAGTGGGATGCTCGAAGTGATGTTCGGAGGGCGACCCCTTTTGAAGACCACCGCTGCGCTTTTCGTGGGGTTGATGTCTATTCGCCACTTCCGGAACCACTGTCCCATGGTGGCTACTGCGATCTGGAGTCGCCGATGAAGCAGCGACATCTTCCTACACGAGTAGTAGATAGCCGTGTCATCGGCGAAGAGCGCTAGATGGGTCTCCGGAGACCGGGGTATATCATTGATATACAAACTAAATAATAACGGGGAGAGCGCGGAGCCTTGCGGGACTCCGGCGGTCAGTTGACGGGGACGAGAACGAGTTCCCTCTACTCGATATCGAAACGAACGGTTCGACAAGAAGTCTCGTATGATGAGCACGAGTCTGTCTGGCACTCCCATGTTGTACAGTTTATAAATTAAACCGTTGTGCCAGACTTTGTCGAACGCCTTCGCGATGTCGAAGAAGAGGGCGCCGGTCGGGATTTGTTTACGCCTATTTAGTCCTATCAGAATGTGCTCCGTGAGGCGGTGCACTTGTTGTACGCACGAGTGTTTAGAGCGGAATCCGAACTGTTCGCCAATGAGAATTTTGTTCGCGGTAACAAAATCCCAGAGGCGTTTCCTAAGGAGCCGTTCGTAAATTTTTCCTATCGTCGAGAGGAGACTAATCGGACGGTAACTAGAAGTTTCGTTTGTCGGTTTGCCCGGCTTATGTATACCGATAACGTCCGCTTCTTTCCACACCGCGGGAAAGATGCAGTGCGTCATAGCGGCATTTAAAATTGTAGCCAACATTGCTATCAGTTGGACTGGCAAAAATTTTAGCGCGCGGTTGTGGATGCCGTCGGAGCCGGTTGCCTTCCTAGGTTGGAGGTTGTGGATCGCGTCTCTAACTTCGTCAGTGGTAATGGGGGGTAACGCGTCCGAGGGCGGCAGGGAAGCTCTGCGCTCGACCTCCCTGTCGACTAACTCGGTGTGTTCGGGGTCCGCGTGTTGAGTGCTGGTGGTGCACTGCTCTTGCAGTGCATCGGCCAGCAGCTCAGCCTTGTCATCGTCATCGAATGCCGGTGGTTGGCCTGAAGGGCGTATGAGGGGAGGCATAGTAGCGGTAGTTTCGGATTTGAGAGTCCTAGCTAGTCGCCAGTATGCTTGGTGGGAGGGCGCGAGTTGTTCTAGATAACTATGCCAATTATCGTTACGCGCGTCGCTTAAGCGGGAGTGGACTTCGCGTTGTAGACGACGCATCCGAATCCGGTTTGAATGCGTGGGAAGACGATCGTAGGCCCGGATTGCCGCGTTCCTAACTCTTAAGAGATTCCTAAGATCGGGGGACAGTCTGATGCGGTGGAAGCTGTCCTCCACATCGACTTCTTTTGAAGATCTAATGATCGCGGAAGAGATGTGATCGGTAATGATGTTTATGGATTCGACGGTGTCCTCGGGGGATGGATTCGAATCCGGGCCGCAAGGGAGGATTGGCGGAGCGGCGTCGGCTAGGCACGTGCCCAGCTTATTCCAATCCACCATGGTCCTCGTAACAGTGACTGGGTTGTGAGGGCGACCGAGCTGCATAACGACAGGTCGGTGGTCTGAGTCGAGCTCTGACATTGCTTCGATGGAACGCAAGCGCAGAGTTACGTTCCTAAGCAATGCCAGGTCTATAGTGCTCGGACGGAGCGCGATGTTATACGGATAACATGTTGGAGTTGGGGGACCGACTATTTCAAAGGTGAGGTCGTCTATAAACGCGTCGAGACGCCTACCGTTGACGTTTGTACGATGGCAGTTCCACCTAGTGTGGTGGCAATTTAGATCGCCTGCCAGGATGACAGAGTCTCCCATGCCGAACAGTGACTCGATGTCACTGCTCAGAAGGGGCTTGTCCGGGGGGAGATAAACGGATGCGATGACGATCGGCTGGTGTCCCGTCAGCGAGATACGGCACACTGACGCCTCGATATGTAAGAGCGAGGGAGTATCGAGAGGGACAACGTGCAGGGCCCGTCTATAGTAAATGGCAGTCCCGCCTTTGGAGGCGGTGAGTCTGTCATTCCTAACCATGACGTAGTTCGCGACTTTCGGGTCGCGATGCGAGGGCTTCAGACAGGTTTCCTGCACTAATAGAATATCTACAAGATTATCGCGGAGGAATTCAAAAATTTGATCGCGTTGCCGCGCGAGTCCGTTAGCATTATAGAATGCTAACGTAAGGGAATACGGTTTTTCTCTACCTTTTTGCGCCATTGATTATCGGTAAAGATTTTATAACGTACGCGACACGGACTCGTAGACGTCCATGTGATCGAAAGCGGCCGCGAGCCGCTGTTCGGGGGTTACCGACCTACGTATCGCGTCTGCGAACGATCGCAGACGGTCGAAGTTGACTGCGGTGACGAAGTCACGCACGAGCGCGAAGTCGTTGACGGCAGAGGGTTGCGGGGGACGGAACGCGGGCGCGGGGCGAGGTGCGAGCAGGGGCTGGGGCGCGGGGCGTGTCACGAGCGGGGGCGGGGGTGCGGTTTCCGTTCCCGCCTTCGTATACGGCAGCGGTTTTTTCCACGCCGACACCGTGGGAACTGCAGCCGGCACGAAGGCGGGTTTCGGCACTGAAGGCGCCGAAGTCTTTGGGCCGACGGTTCGGGGGGCTGGGTGGGTCGGACGTTTTCGCGGAGCCCTAGGACATCCACGGTAGTTCGCGGGGTGCCCTTGCTTAAGGCATAGGACACAGCTTGGAGGTTCGGTCGCGGTTTCCCTAACACGCGAGCAATCTAGTGTGGCGTGGTCGCCGAGGCACTTTACGCAGCGGGGGCGCGCGTGGCAATTACGAGCCGAGTGGCCGTAAAGCTGGCATCTGTAGCACTGCCCGGGAGTGCCACGTCTATGGGGGGCTTCAATTGAGATCCCGGATAGGCCGCAAATTGTCGTGAGACATGCGATCTTCTTTTTGGCCTCCGGGGTGGGTTCTAGCGCTACTAGAATCATGTTGTAGGGCTGTTTGCCCCGCCCACTGTGCATCCGGTGCACACTAACTAGCGGGAGGGACTGAGCCCACCGCTACCAGTGCTTTGCCCACCTTTTACGTACGAACACTACGTGGACGGCCAGATCTTTTTCTGTCACAGACAAAGGAGGTCTCATTGCACCTATTAATAGCCCGGTACACATAAACATTTACTAATACCAAGCGTATGGAGAGTTTAAAAAATTGAATTTGGCTCCATACCTATTTTGTGTTATGCAATCACAGCGATTCGGTTCTCTTTATCACCCCACTCCATTTTAATATCGCAAAATATAGTACAATGTATTGGCGCCAAAATGAGAAAACTCAATGAGCAATCATATAAAAATGACACAGGTTCCATATTCAAATGTAATATTTTATTTATTTTTAATTGTAATAGTATTTATGGTCCGACTAAGTATTTTTACCTTTTCACAAACTGACCATCGATTAATTTAGTAAATAAAAAAATTATAATATAGAAATGAAAATAACTATGAACAATTATTATTTTCAAGCAAATGATACGGAATGCAAGCTATCTATAGCAGGTGTATAATAAAGGGAGGGGGGTAGGGTGGCGGTGCCATTGCCAGGCGTACAAAGCACGTCTTACACATGATAGCAATAGTATTTAAGATAGGAAACTATATAAAAAGGTAGGGGAAGAAAATAACTGCCTGTGCGATCTATTGAAATTCGCTTCATTCAAAACTTTAAACTTTATTCACACTGTAATACGTATTGTATTGTGACAGGAAGCAAATTGTGCGATAGAGTTTTTGTTAAATTAATTACTTTTATCAATTTTAATTTATCATTTCTAACATCATTGTAATATCATTGTTGTTTGGCTCAAGTTTATTTAAGTGTGAAGGGCTCTCGCTTTGGTTTAGGATCGTTCGATCGTAGGATTAGATGAGTAACAAACTAAACGTAATTTAAGTAGACTTGAAAAACAAAACAAATTGTGTTGAACTTCATGATCAGTGATATCGAGGGGTATTCCCACGAGGCATGTGCAATATGACTGTTATGTTCAAATCTGCATTCCCAAACGTACATATGTACGTCGCGTATCCGATATTTATTAAAAATCTCAGCTGCACCAACTACATTTCATTTCTGAACGTTGTCTCTCAATTTTATTGGTTTTATATCGATCCCTACTTAAATGGAACTGATTTGAATACGTTTTACGGACTTGCAAATTCTATGAACGTAGACGTTATGGGATTGTAAATTTTCGTAGGCTTTCTTTATTTATTCTACACAGAAAATACGAAGACGTTTCAAAGGACATCAACGCTGTGAGCTAGTTTGTAAAGGTTATTGTAATTTTCGTTTTTTGTAGAACGCGTGATTTTGCAGCACATTGTTATTATTTCCAAGCATATCTTTTCCTAATTCTCAAGAGAAAACAGAACAAACAACAACTTTAGTGTTTCATGCGAACTAAGCGAATTGTATTTATTATCTTAAATTCAAGATATCTTATTCGATTTTCTAAGACAGACAAAACAGAGTTCGAGTGATTAGAATTATTCAAATATTATTCTACAGCTACTAAAATACATTAGACTGAAGACGCGATAACTACCACTAAGCTCACAGACACATTCGTCGTAGTGAGTGAAGTCGTAGAGTGAAACAAGCGCAAACTGAATGGTGTTACGTAGAAGCGAGCAACGCTAAGACTTCTCTAAGTCGAATCCGTCATTATTATTCCATGAAACCGAGCTTGTACAACTGAACCTACACCTGCGTTCCTCTTGCCTACAAATAACCCCGTAAACCTGATAAATCGCTTGACATCCATATCGGTCAGGGTTGTTCAGAGTGTGAGCAAGCAAAAAATAAGAGGGCAACTTAAGACATTTAGAGGTTTCGACCTCTTTGAAGCAAACATCGGGGTTTTTGTTTTGGGTACCGCCAATGCGGATTATGTTTCGGATCGCATTAATCTCTTCAAAAGGTAATGACAATAAAGTTTTTACGTTCGCGCCGAGTAGTTTCTTGTTCTTGTTGTGGTTATATTTGTGATGTCAGCAGCCCTTCGGGAAACATCTCCCGATGTTGGAAATTTCTTTTATGGAGTTGTGTTTCTTTTTGTTTGCCAGTTAAATCATATTCGACGAAGTTTTACCGAGTTCTTGTTCCATATATAGCAATAATAAATAAGACAGCATTGGATACGCTGTTCATTGAACCATATTTTAAAGCTTTATTTATTAGTGGATCGCATGTTAGTATTTCAACATAAAACACATCTTATTCGCGAAGAAGTCCAGAATATAACTTTTCTTATTTAAGAGCTGGTTAATAGTATGTAATAGTTAGTTATAGATGGAATAACCTTTTGCTATACATAACTTCAAGCCTGAATACTTGTCGCTTTAGTAGTACATAGGCATTTCGTGAAGCTGTTACGTAATACGAACGTGGTTCCCAGTTTTCCGCCGAGATTCAGTTCCGCGGAAACAAGTGATGATAGTTTTAAATAGAGTGCAAAGCTGAAAATCGCACCAAGAATCAGAACAGCCAACGTTTTCGGGGTCTTATTAAAATTTAGTGCTTGTTAACTTTAACGACCAACATCATCTATACTAATATATTATCTACAGTAGTTTTTACGGATGTTCCGTTATAACTACTGAACCATGCATCCGATTGACTTGAAACTTGGTATCCATGTGCTTAATGAACAGGCTAATATTTATATCAGTGTTGGACTTCCTAATAATAATAACAATAAATAATAATGTTAATTTTAAATGCCCAGCGAAGCGGGCGAGTACGGCTAGTAATAAATAGTTCTAGTATTTTCCAATTCCTCTATGCAGCTACCGATTAAATTTCTTAGAGCATTAGCGTTCTTCGTTTAAAGTTGCAAACTCACTTTGGAATCCTGGATAGTACGGCCGCTTGGATTGCTTCCAAAAATCATGAGATTCTCTATTAATCCTGTTTTTTCACAAAAGCTCGTATATTTGTCGTAAAAAAAGCCGTCGTGGCATCATTTGACGAGATGCGCTGCACGCTCGTATGAAACGATGCCTCTATACCGGTGTTCATACCCTACAGGCAAGTACCAATTTTTCTAAGGAAATTCGTACTTGATATACCTATATATATAGAGATATTTTTTTTTATTGCTTAGATTGATGGACGAGCTCACAGCCCACCTGGTGTTAAGTGGTTACTGGAGCCCATAGATATCCACAACGTAAATGCGCCACCCACCTTGAGATATAAGTTCTAAGGTCTCAAGTTAGTTACAACGGCTGCCCCACCCTTCAAACCGAAACGCATTACTGCTTCACGGCAGAAATAGGCAGGGTGGTGGTACCCACCCGCGTGGACTCACAAGAGGTCTTACCACCAGTAAAATATGTGTTTATTAACGACTTCCACGATGAAAAAATATCCTTCTGTTATTAAAACCCGAAAAATTCGGGCGAAGGGAGGCGGAGGCTACCCCCATTTTCTAATACTCAATACTTCGGAGGCAGAGACTATTACGAAGCATTATCCAATTATAATTTATGTAGCTCGCTTGTAAGTGTTAGCTGTGGCAGTCCCAGATAGATATGAATTATATGTAAAATTCTTGTAACGACTAACAAATGGTGTTGCCGTTCCATTTAGGTCTCTTAAAACGATAGAAAAGTATGCAAATCATTAAATTAAATAAATTTGAAATTTTATTTCATTAAATAACAATATCACAAACAAAAAAATATTTCGCTTTATCGAAATGTAATGTCAGTACATATAGCGGTTTTTTATATTTTAATAAGAACCTTAAATTTCATGTAAAATCTTTACAATTGTATTAGATACATTTTTATAAATTTTGCACACATTTTTCGTTCAATTAATCTTCGATGTTGTGACAAAAAATATAATTACGAAATTTTCTTTCTCAAATTAAAGCTACTCGAAGTCATAATAACTTTTTCTTAATTTTTAAGGTCGAGCCGAAAAACATGGCCTTTGATGTTTTTTAAGCTGGAACTCTATTTGAAGATCGCTCTTGATCTAAAGATGAACGTTGCTAATTTCGATTAATCGTTGACCCAGTTTGGAGCCACTCGAGATGGGTTCAGATAACAATGGGTAATGGACATTGAGTGCGTTAAGCCTTGATTTACCGAGTCGAGTGTGGACGATACTTGTCTTTTACTGCGTTAGTTTTTACACGCTTTAAGAATTCAGCTGGGCTCTGGGACAAAGGGAACAGATGCGTGAGGATAAAATAGTTTTGATTACACGACAGAGAGATCTTGATATAATGTGTATAGATGATGACCGAGCTTTGCTCGTTTTTTTTTTTTTGATAACGCCATCTTGGTTAGTTGCCCTCAATTAAGAAAAATAGTATTATTATTCGCCGATAGATGTCGGGAAGAGTTGATTATTGAACACACGAATAAAACAACATTTTCTGAAAATAAATCGTAGCTAGATCGATTTATCGCCCCCGAAATCCCCTGTATACTAAATTTTATGAAACTCGTTGGAGCCGTTTCCGAGATTCAGATTATACTTATATATATACAAGAATTGCTCGTTTAAAAGTATAAGATAAGATAAGATCATGTTTATTTGCAGTCCGATAGCTAAATACCACCAAAAACAAAACAAAAACAGTTCTTTTCTTATTGAAATTACTTCTAAAACCAAAGTTTGAATGATGTAAAGTTGACAAACGTACACGCTGTAGTTTTTATCAGCATCCAAAAAAAAAAATTAATTGGTTTTATCAGAATCCATAAGAATACTGCAAAATTTGTTATTCAAGCAAATGAAAAGCTCTTTAACAATTGCTCGACGGTTTTGTCGATTCTTTGATCTTGGTTGCATCATCTTGATAAAACTGGTTATTTGCAATGCAGATCGGCCAGACTACGTCGGTAATTTGGCGGATGCAAGAAAATCGTTTTTTTTAACTCCATTCTTCAGTTTTGCGTTCAGCTTAATGCCATTTTTGCCAATGCCAAAACTTCAATATTTAGTTTTCTCAACAGCTGCAGTTGCTTGAACAAAATTAAAACATAATTTCACTCAGGCTGGGTTTGTTTCGTTGACCAATATGAAAAAAGGTGATGTTGTGAAATTTTTAATTTGTTAGTAGCGTAGTTGCTGAAATTTTAATGAGAGTTTTGGTTTTTATGCGTATCTTTTTTTCAATCAATAAAATTCAATTGATCTTAAAACGTTTAAGGTCGGAATACAATGTACACCTTACTAGAGGATAAGTAACTAAAATAATGTAGCTATAAGTTGAATATAGCCTACAGACGGACGATAAAGAAACGCGCACGAAGAGGCGTCCGAAAAAAATATTTAAAATCTTGTAAACTGACAGTTTAGTGTTGACCTAGAACCTCATTTGTTCTCTTTTTAAGCTTAAACATATATTAGCAGTGTTTGAAATCTTAGTTAACGCTAAAATTGTGGCAGCATTTTTTAAGATAAAGACTCAGTGATTTCAGTGCAGTCGTTTTGCGGAATCCGTTCGCAATTGAGGAAAGCCTGCGGCGGAACTATAATTAACTAGCCAGCTGAACTGCAGAAGAACTTGCTCTGCTGGCCATTGTTTTAATGAATTTGCAACTTTCTGGGAACTTCGAACCTGAATTAGCTGCAGGTAATACCGATAGGAAAGTTTTGGCTGCTGGCGAATTTGCATGCGACCTTTTATTTGGCTTGTTGGCATATAAACTTATGTGTAGAGTATTTTAGTGTTTTTGCGAACTACTTTCAATATATTTGTTTGATACAACAAACTATTTCAGTGTGAATTATTATTTAGACCTTTATTTAAATTAGTTAATGACAATATTTATTATTTAATTTAAGGATGAGTCACGATGATTGCAAAGCGAATAGAAAAGAGACAATGAATAATTGTCTTACTGGCTCACATTACGATTTACGGACTAATTTGTTTTTGGGTTTTTCTTTGGAACTTATCACCAAAAATTTGAATTAAATAAAATTAAATTAGTAAACAAATATACAATATTTTTATTCAGATATTTTTTTTTATCAAGCGAAGGGCCATGGACAGCAATGAATCGTGTTGAATTAATGTAAATCGCTTAGACAGGCTAGAAATTTATCAATGCTATTCATCGATGAAGATTTTAAAAAGCAAAACTGCAAATCCCATAAACATAATTCTTAATTCAGACAGCGAAAAGCCCATTAACATCGCTTAATATAGCCTAATACGCCGTAATGTAACACGGCACGAGTCTCGGCGGAGTACAATATCGAATTGTACCTGTTCGTTCTACATTCAAGTATTACAGTAACGTGGAGCTTATGGGGAATGTTATTCCATACCCCCGTGAGTTTTACCCTCAGATTTATTTATGTGCGGGTATCATTAACGCAGATGCTTACTCGCGAGGCGTACTATAAGTCCGCACGTGACCACTATCCTGCCTATTTATGCCACTCACTCTAACTTGCAACATCTAGGCGGGCGTCGGATAGCCTGCCGATCGAGAGGGCTGGTGGTCGTGGCACCGACGACCGCCGGTCCGGCGTCCAGAGGGGGAGGGTGTTGGGAGAGATGTGCTCCGCAATAAACGCTTCACTTTCTCCCCTTTGCCTTTTCATGAGTTCTGTCTCCTGCGACGTTTGGACGTTGGTTGTTGAACAACAGGAGGTTTTAGTTGGTTCGAATCCGACATGCTCCGCCCGCCATCTCCAGTGGAGGGCGGAAGTCTAAAGATTTCCTCTTGACGAAATAAAACCCTATTTATACAAAATTAACATATTCCTAATGCGATCGTTTAAGAAATAGGAATGCGGTGATTAGCTAATAGGTAGCCGTTATATCGAGGGTGAGAGACTGTTTGGTTTAAGCGAAATTTTTGCAAATTTACAGGAGAACCATTTCAAGCTTAAAATTTTGCAAATTTACAGGAGAACCATTTCAAGCTTAAAATTTTGCAAATTTACAGGAGAACCATTTCAAGCTTAAAATTTTGCAAATTTACAGGAGAACCATTTCAAGCTTAAAAATTTGCAAATTTACAGGAGAACCATTTCAAGCTTAAAAATTTGCAAATTTACAGGAGAACCATTTCAAGCTTAAAATTTTGCAAATTTACAGGAGAACCATTTCAAGCTTAAAATTTTCAAAAAAAACCATAACAAAGAACTTCTTCAGCTTTTTGAATGGAGTAATCTTAATTGAACGGTTGGCAGCGGCTTGGTTCTGCCCCTGGCATTGCTGACGTAGACGAGCGACGGTAACCGCTCACAATCAGGTGGGCCGTAAGCTCATTGGCTACACGGGCAATAAAAAAAAGTTCAATTAAAAACATCGAACTGTTCATGCTAATCTATCTATCTATTTATATAAAAATGAATTGCTGTTAATATAGTTAATGAATATAGCCTCGCTAAAACTCGAGAGCGGCTGGACCGATTTAGCTAATTTTGGTCTTGAATTATTTGTAGCAGTCTAGAGAAGGTTTAAAAGGTAGATAAATATGAAAATGCTCGGAATTAAATGAAATTAACAATTTTGTTTTCCCTTCGATGTGTCCCCCGTCGGACGGATTCCTTTTGTTTGTTTTAAGTTTATTTTATACAAAAGCCTAAGTCTTTTATTTATCGATTGAGGCACTTTTTTTTTTCTACCTAAGCTGGTAGCCTAGAGAGGCTATTCCAGCGTAACCCTAACTAGTAGGTGAGCTCATGGGGCTCAAACCTGATGACGTTGCTAACACGAACCCTAGCAAGAGCCGTGTTTCGCAGAATCTACCACGGGATCGGAAACGCGACCCACTGAGAAGATCCGGCGAGAAACTCAGTGGGCTGTGTCTGAGAGTTAATTTACTCGTCGAGCCCTTCGTCGCAAGCGACAGGTTCAACGAGAACGGTGACCGGTGCTTGAAGTACCTAGAAGCACCGTCAGTGGATCGGGAGGAACCGAGATGACGTGGTTGAGGCACTACGAAGTCTGCCGGGTCAGCTGGTATAAAATAAAACGCACCTTTAATTACAAAGATAAATATCGCGTATTATGGTTTATGTCGCTTAAACCAAGAACGAGATGTACAACAGCTTTGATGGCCGTCGACTCCGAATATACACACACTGATTGAATCGAATTTAAATAAAATAATTTAACATTCCACTAGATAGTGCGTCGATACATCACAATGAAAACGCAATAAAGCTCGCCTGAACGTGATACAGTATTCATGCGTCACTCGACGTGATTGTCACCGTCCGATATTGTATAATGGCGATGGAATTACCATCAATCTGTAGCGGATAACGAGTGGAATAATTACTGTGCCGTTGCGAAACAAACATATAAGTTCAATTGTAATGATTCGACTCAAATATTTGATGTCGGTGTTTGGCCGGTCCTAATTGTGTAGGAATGTTTGTGAAGCAACTCATTAGTTTAAAATAGGGTTCTAACAATCAAATTGCATTGGACGAAATAAATTTAAGTTGCTATTTGGGATTTTTGGAACGAAGCTCTTTAACTCGGCTTGCCGTAGAGGTTGACTGATAGAAATCGAGAAAGCGTTATGCCCCTGCCTCTTGAATTAATAATAAGTTTTTCTTAAATTGTCGACGCTTAAGATCCAAAATTAAGAATAACCATTTTGATATCAAACGACTTTGTTTCTGACGTGGGTCTCCGACCGTAAAGTTATTTCTGTTTATAAACTATTTTATGAAACTACTGAAGCCATAGGATCACATCATTAATATCGCGTTATTTATTATAAGTTTGGAATACTTACTTAACAGATTTCGCACGGACGACTATAAAGAGTACAGTCTCATATAAATTTTTCATAAATGTATTCGTATGCAATACATACAGCATATGTTTTACGAATATTTTATCCTTTTTTTTTTTTATGCAACTGCGATATATAAATATTGAGAATTCAAACTAATCTCGATGGCAGATGTGTTCTCATATTAGATACACGAGCGTATATAAGATTATCGCGTTCAATTGCAGTGACTTTAATATATTTGTTTGATGTTATATTCAGTCATGCTAAATATATCGTAGACGTAAATTTGTTTGAACTACGAATCACTATTTAATAGTAAAAACCGTCACTGAGGTGCCTGCAACAACTGTACAGAGTTTCTGCTTAGTCGCGTAAATTATTTGTGAACGTATCCAAAAAAAGGGTGCGTGTACTTATGTACGCGCGTAAGAAGTTATACTTTATTTTTAGTAAAATTATTTCTTTTTTTTAATTTAAATTTTAATCAATTTGAAAAAAAAAATCGAGTAACAACATCCTCAAACACGCATATTGGACATCCCTTTTCTTGACATCGTATAAATTCGGTAATTCTCGGTACGCTTCGGAAAGTTCACCTGCGGCTATATTCCGACTCGCCAAGTTACGTCGGTTGTATTGTAATGAGCGATTTAGTGGGCAACTTCATTTTGTTAATTGTGTGTCTTGGTGCGCGTGCATCGTAAAATTTCACTCTCATCAATTTTTCATATCGCGCCTAAAGAAGTATAACTTCAAAAATTAAAAAAAAACTGCAAATATTAATGCAGTTTTAAAAAATATTGTAAGTTTTGTAAGCCCGTACGGTTTTGTAGCATCAATCTGCCTATTTCTGCGTGAAGCAGTAATACGTTTCGGTTTGAAGAGTGCCGTAACTGTTGTACTGTAAAAACTGAGATTTAGAACCCATGTATCAAGGTGGGTGGTGGCATTTACGTTGTTAATGTCTATGGACTCTGGCAACCACTTAACACCGGATGGGTCGTTCACCAATTTTAGCTATAAGAACAAAGGTGAATCCTGAAGTCGAAGCATAAATTAATTATTTATTTGATTAATTTGATTCAAGCTTTAAGCGGAAATAATTATTTTTTACTTAATATAAGCATAAATACCTATGGTTTTGGTAGCTTCAAACTTTCCTAGCCGGTAATTTAATGTTAAGTAAGTGCAAAGAAAATAGGCAGATACCTGCCTCGTTTTTCAATGCACCATAGATTACGCACGTGATTTAAGGTGTCATTATGTTACATTGCGTGTTTTCAGAGAGGACTTAATTAATTGAAAAAAAAAAAAATACGATCGTCCTTTGTCTTAGTTTTGTGGTGCTTTACTGGTGGTAGGACCTCTTGTGAGTCCGCGCGGGTGGGTACCACCGCCCTGCCTATTTCTGCCGTGAAGCAGTAATGCGTTTCGGTTTGAAGGGTGGGGCAGCCGTTGTAACTATACTGAGATCTTTAGAACTTATATCTCAAGGTGGGTGGCGCATTTAAATTGTAGGTGTTCATGGGCTCCAGTAACCACTTAACACCAGGTGGGCTGTGAGCTCGTCCACCCATATAAGCAATAAATAAAAAACTTAGGTCTCTTAGCAGGACTAGCAAGCACTAACATCTATCTTATGTTTCGTGATTAGCATTGTACATCCTGGGATATAGAAAGAACAAATGCTAAATTCGACTCGCTTCTACTACTTAACTTACGTTAAGTTTAAATGCATTAATTGAATCCAGTGTTAATAGATGGTTTCGAATTACGATGGTACTACTCGTCTCTCCTCGTGGGTGTCGATAAAGGCGACTAGTTTGAGAATGAGCAGCTTTCTTTGAGTATTAATTATACCAGCATATTGCAATCATTACCTATTACATTTTATTTTTACAATGGCTAAAGTAGAAATGAGAAATAAGTTGTTGTTGTATTGCAAACAAACAGATATGATCTATGACAGGTACCGATAACAGAAGTTGCTCTTTCGGATCGCGTAAAAGACATTTTTATCTAGCGAATTACCTGTCTCGAACAGCATTTAAGGTGTAGCACAAGTAAATAGTCTGATAGTTCAAGCTAACCTTGGAGGTATTATAGACAGTATTGACATAGCTTTATTAAAATGAGGAAGATACCTACTTTACATTAATAATTATTTTGCCTTATTCTGCCATGTAAATGGTATATATGTTTTATAATTGAGTTCAAAAAAAGGAGGATATTGTCTATGCCACTGCAATTTTAGACGCGTTGCTGCCCGTGCGATTTTTTCCCAATATGGGAATCGAACCCATGACCCCCCCGACCAAGTAATCAGGAGCTCTAATTAAAGGACCGCCGAGGGCACAAAGAATTTTAAATAAGTTGTTTAACTGATTAAGGCATCGATTAATGAATGAACCTTAATTTCTTTGATCAAACAGCGACATTTGACCTGTGGCGTAAGATACATAATGTGATATTTATCGAACCGTCTTCGGGTAAAACTTCACGCTTCAATTGGCTCTCAGTCTTCATTAAATGATAGGTTGCGTATTACAATACCGAGATCCGATATTACAGTATGGTGCATACGATTACACGGTCGAATTAAACCGATGCAAGCTTGTCTGATACGAAGCGTTTCGGAACGTAATCATTCCGTCTTGCATATAGTGATCCAATGTAATGCACGCCTCAATTTACGTGTTTCAGAACATGCTGTTTTCTGTAATACATTTAATCAGTAGCTAGTTGTACTGTAAAAACGGAGACTCTTTTTTATTGCTTAGATGGGTGGACGAGCTCACAGCCCACCTTTTGTTATGTGGTTACCGGAGCCCATAGACATCTACAGCGTAAATGCCGCCACCCATCTGAGATATCAGTTCTAAGGTCTCAGTATAGTTACAACGGCTACCCCACCATTCAAACCGAAACGCATTACTGCTTCACGGCAGAAATATACGGGGTGGTGGTACCTACCCGGCGGACTCACAAGAGGTCCTACCACCAGTAAAAAGACTTAGAGCCACATGTCTGAAGGTTAAGCGGTATTAGCGTGGTTGATTTCTATGGGACCCGGTGATCACTCAACACCAGATGGGTTGAGAGCTCGTCCACCCATATTAGAAAAAAAAAATCCATACTTTTATGTATTAATTTTAATTTTTATTAATAATATTATAAAAATGTCAAAGTGCGTTTGTTTGTCCTTATTTCACGTCTAAACGAAACAGGGTGTGAGTAAAATGATAGTGTGAAAGCAGGAAAGTGACGTAGGCTATCTTTTATCCCGAAAATACATATCGTTCCCACGGGAAACTGTTTTATTACCTTTATAAAAAATAAGTGAAACATTAGAACAAATAATTAATAATTTTCCTAGACCACGTGCTGAAGTTTCGGGTAACACCTCGTACCAGTATATTTTTTATTTGGTTTACAAAATATATGACGGCATGACAAAATATATGAATATATGACGGCGCCAGGGATGGCTGAGCGGCAGTACCGTCATCATTCGTATGCGGTAGAACTCAGTTTATTGCAATAAAAGTCAATAAAACCTTTTGATATATAATAATTATTGAAACTCTCAACAAATAATTTTCACAATGACAGGCTAAGCTGACAGTTTCGTTTCAACTGACCGACTGACTGACTGAGATTGAATGAGACGACTCTTTTTTTATGATTGAAGGATTACTGGTGGCCCAGAGGCCTTTCCAGTTCCACCAGGACTGGTGAGCAAGCAAAGGCTCAGTTAGGAGGGGTGAGAGGGTGAAACGACTCTGACTCGTACCGCCATTTTATACTCTGGCGTTACGGCGTCTACCCTCCATTTTTGTGATATTTATCAAAACAACATTTTGTCATCTCTATATATAAAAATGAATTGCTGTTCGTTAGTCTCGCTAAAACTCGAGAACGGCTGAACCGATTTGGCTAATTTTGGTCTTGATTTATTTGTGGAAGTCCAGAGAAGGTTTAAAAGGTAGATAAATATGAAAATGCTCGGAATCAAATAAAAATAACAATTTTGTTTTTCCTTTGATGTGTTCCCCGTCGGTCTTTTATTTATCGATTGAGGCACTGCGAAGTCTACCGGGTCAGCTAGTTTAAAATAATAATGACAACAATGTCTTAATATTACTGAAGTCGTTATCCACGACATATACCTGGTCAGGTCATAAATTCTGTCACATGTTTAATGTAAAATAATTGAAACAAGTTTATTCATTATGTAACCATTCATATACCAAAATGAACTTAACAAAACATAGATTCTTATGACACTAAAGTTTATTCAAAATGACCTCCGTGATTTTGAATACAGGCCTTCAATCTGCGCGGCCAGTCGTCTATCGCAGCACGAACGAGGTCCATGTCAATATCGGCGGCTGCCTTAATCAAGGATGTCTTGAGTGACTCCAAACTGGGATGAGGCTTTGAGCACGCCTTTTCCTCCAAGTGTTGCCATATCTTGTAATCTAACGGATTCAAATCTGGACTGGAGGAGGGCCAGTCTTCGTGCCGGATGAAGTCGATTTCACGCGCCGCCAGCCAGTCTTGTGTGCTCTTCGCTCTATGAGCTGGCGCCGAATCTTGTTGGAATACCCAGTGCCTGTTATTGAACATGGTATGAGAAACAGGTTCCACAAGGTTCGTCAGGACTGTATTTTGATACACAACTGCATTCGTTTTTACACCTTTCTCACAAAAATGTACCTCTGTTAAGCCCCAATACGAAACTCCCAACCATACCATGAGCGAGGATGGAAAATGACCTCGTTGGACACGCGGAATACGGTTGCTCGCTTCTTCACTACTGTGTGCGTACACCTTATCATTTTGTTTGTTGTAGCTTTTTTCTACGGTAAAAATTTTTTCATCCGAAAAAATTATTTCCCGATATTTTTTTTCCGCGTACCGCTTCAACAAAGTGCGACATCTCTTCAGTCTCAGGTCCATTAGACGAGCATTCAAACGATGTCCTGTTTTTCTTCGATATGCCCGAAGCCCTAAGTCTTCATTTAACACCCTTTTCACCGTGGTTCTGCTTAACCCCATCTGAAGGGCCAACAGTTTCTGCTTACGTTTGGGATTTTTTTGAATTCGCGCCTTCACAGCTTTTATCACTGCTGGAGTCCTAACAGACCGAGGGCGACCACTTCTTGACCTGTCATCTACACTAGAGTCTTCATTGTATCGTGTGATGGTACGATAAACGAATCTTTTGGTTATATTCAAATTTTTCAGTATGTTAAAAATTTGAATTGGCGCGTAACCGCAACGATGCAACGCAATAACTGCAACACGATCTTCTTTAAGCGTCCACTCCATATTTAAAAATGAGTAAAATTCTAAAAGTATACATTTTTATTTTCATGAACAATTCGAAATTCGAATTCAATAAACTTTTTTGTGGCCAGCATTCTAAAAGAAAAGTTTTTACTGTGTGACAATACTTATGACCTGACTAGTTATAAAGAGAAAGTGATTTACTATCGTACATCGCAGGTCGCATTGTTTTGTGTCTTCCGAATACAATTTAACTGAATATGAATGCAAAAGACCCAATATATTACTACTATGCCTGGATTATAGCATCGTTTTTGAAAACATGCTCATTTAAAGAAAACGTCAAAGTTCTTTAACTACGTTCGTGACACGCGAATTCTAGAGCAAACCCAATAATCATTAACTTCCCGGTTAGTTTGTTTGTACGAGATCTCTAAGATGTTCAGGTCGGTTAACTACAAGCTCGATGTTTCTCTAATCAATCTCCCTGCCCTCGGGAAATATGCTTAGAGCAACTTCAGTCTACGTTATTATGTGTTTCGTTGTTTTCAAATTATATTCGAATATCTCGGATTCGATTAGGAGGTTGTACCTAGTTGTTGTTGTAACTTGTTTGTCGTTTCCATAGTTTTGTGTACATAAATAATATTACTATTGAACGGATGGATGAATGAGCTCACGGCGCGATGTTAAGTGGTTAGCGGTACCACACGGAGTTTCCAAGCGAAATTAACCCAACACAAAGGCTTCGTAAAAGTTAATTGGAAAATCTCATTGGAATGCGCATTCCGGTACTGGATAAGCGTCTCTGCAACATGAATATAGCTGAAGACTGCGAACTGAATGAAAGAGGTTGCCCTGAGGCCCGACCCATTCCCCCGTAAGGGCCATGATGCTTCCAGCAGCAAGTAACCATGTATCGCATGCAGATTGGACATATTAAGGATGATATCCCTGACCAAGGTGTCTATTGGGTCCTGTTCTTCAACATAATAGCTCAATTTATGTGAGAATTTTTGGAGAAGTGGATTAATGACCTTCGAAACAAAGAGTTTATGGGTGGAGCTGTTTTGTCCTCCAAGTCTCGTCAGACGTGCCTTGTTACCTGTACTGGTTAACCACATGTTCAGTGAAATTAGGGAGGTCTAGGGACAAGAGGTAGGAAAAATAGTGGACGGAGAAGGCAAATAGTGACTACGCACCCTTAAAAAGGATAGTTCGGCAGATTTTTATCCTCGTAGGTATCTTTGGCTATGAAGTGTATTAAGAAAGATACTACCTATGTAGTAAATGTAGGTTTATAAAGCTATGTACATATCTGGTTATACGAAGTTCTAAACACACTAATGGCATTCCACTGTGTGTTTGCAGATAGCGTGTCGTTTCCAAGCCTTCTGCGATGCATGTAAATGTAAATATCGGTCGCAGTCTCAAAACGAGGAACCTAGAAGCGTTGTATAAACGTGCTTAGACGAGGCGGGTTTATTTATTTGAATGATTTAACTTTGACTGGGTGTCCTTTGAACCTATTAGATATTATTAGGCTTCGTAAATCATTAGATATCGTCAGGCCTCGCTGACGGCATCGCTGTCTGAGAGAAACACAGGTTTTTTTTTTATTGCTTAGATGGGTGGACGAGCTCACAGCCCACCTGGTGTTAAGTGGTTACTGGAGCCCATAGACATCCACAACGTAAATGCGCCACCCACCTTGAGATGTAAGTCTTAAGGTCTCAGTATATTTACAACGGCTGCCCCACCCTTCAAACCGAAACGCATTACTGCTTCACGGCAGAAATAGGCAGGGTGGTGGTGCCTATTTCTGCCGTGAAGCAGTAATGCGTTTCTCGCGCAGACTCACAAGAGGTCCTACCACCAGTAACTACGCAAATTATAATTTTATAGGTTCAAAAGACATTAAGAAACTATATTTTAAAGTATATATTAAAAAGTCATTCAGTAATGATAGATTTTGTACTTCTGCCTATGAAATACAATATGTATTGTGTATTTACTAAAAGTAAAGTAGTTCAAACGCGCAGTGAACATTGTTCATTCATTCTGTAAGCTGACAGTGGGTAGATATGGGTTAACAGGCCTGACGTCACTGATGTATCGGCTAGATATATGGGTTATGTCACTAATTAATTTCGAACGTTAGTTATGAATAGTTCTGCGTGCGTACATCTGTAAGCATTGACACGAGTTCGGAATTTGGAACTTGCGTATTTAATGTTAATTTTGGTGTACCATTTATTGTTTCTTTGTTTAGCACCGAAGAGTAAGATATTCATATTATTATTATTTTTTATTGCCCTTGTAGGCAGACGAGCATACGGCCCACCTGATGGTGAGTGGTTACCGTCGCCCATGGACTTCAGCAATGCCAGGGGCAGCGCCAAGCCGCTGCCTACCGCTTTATACTCTCCACAAGCCTCGTTTGAAGAAGGACACGGGAAACACCGTGGAGGGGAGCTCATTCCATAGCCGGATGGTACGTGGCAAAAAAGACCTTTGGAAACGCACTGTGGATGACCGCAGTGGCTCCAGGTAGTATGGATGAACTCTACTTCGGTGGCGCGCGGTGCGATGGTAAAAACGAGATGCCGGTATCATCTCGAACAATTCCTCCGAGCACTCCCTATTAGTAGAAGTATAGGCATTTTAGTTATAGTGTATGTATTTTTAGGTCTACATAGATATTTTTATTTTCTGTGGTTTGTGGTCTGTTCTATGGAGGGTGCTCTGAGTCTGCGAGTGTGTCCTATGAAGAGTTGTTTGAAAGCTCGACGGTGTAGTAGCTTTCTGGAAATGTTGCATTCATGAGAATTGTGCATTAAAATTTCTTTTTTCACCATGTGCCATTTTGATTTCGGAATGAAAACTTATTTTTAAGAAATAGTAGACTTCAAATTTGAATAGAGATTTATAACATTAAAAAATTAAGAATTAAGTTTTCATTATGAAAAAAATATTCTATTTCAGATAAATTTTTAGTGACGCATACTATCGTTAAAACTAATCACGAAATGTTTGATTTGACAATTTTACATACGACCTCACATGACTAATATCGAGGCTTGCGTTTACATAATTATGCATATATTTATTTCCGTTCTGAAACAACAGTAATAGGTACGTAACTTCCAAGTCACTCTATAAGCTGACGGCTGAAAGACGTGGGATTACCACCGCTGTTACATTTTGACGAATCGAAGCCGGGTTACATCTACATCTTGCCTATGCTAGCCACGACGGAATACGGTATAATAATTTCGAAGGTGATTGATTGTATATTTATATAGGATTTATTGAAAATGGTTGCGATACTACAAGACCTCTTGAGACAGAGTGTTACTTTAATGCTAACAGTTTTAAGCATTCAAGATAAGTGGTCGAACGAGAAAAATAGGAACATAGAATATACATCAGCCACCAAGTAAACTTTAATTATATACCCGATCCTGTAGATCGAATGGTAAATAGTCGACGTCGCCCAATACACGTTATTACGGATCCTCCCGATCCATTAAAGGTGCTTTTAGGTACCACAAGCACCGGTCACCGTCCTCGTCGAACCTGTCGCCTGCGAAGAAGGGCTCGACGAGCGAATTAACCCATAGACACAGCCCACTGAATTTCTCGAGGGATCTTCTCAGTGGGTAGCGTTTCCTATCCGGTGGTAGATTCTGCGAAACACTACTCTTGCTAAGACCAATGTTAGCAACACTCCGGTTTGAGCCCCGTGAGCTCACCTACAAGTTAGGGCTAAGCTGAAATAGCCTCTCAAGGCTATCAGCATAGGTAGGAAAAGAAGAAAAAGCGGACTGTGATTTTGAGAAAAAAAATTACACATCATAATTACAATAATAATAGTATTCCTTTACGAAATTCAGTGTTAATGAAACTCTTAATTTCAACAGGAAAACTTGCGTAACCTAAAAATTAAATAGTCAAATAAATCTTGATGGAAATAACCAATGAAAACACAGTGGTATTTAAGTGAAGCTATTAGAACAGTCAAATTTTATAAACACAAACAACACAATGAAAACAGATATTTTTAAGCCCGGAAATCGAACCTACTGTATCAATTAAAATTAATTGGCACCCTTACCCCAAAAACAAGCCAAATAAAGGGCGGGTGGCAGCGTTTGCTTATCTGAAAACAAATGAGTACAGAACTCTCAAATCGAAAATGTTATACTGTACATATTTTCCATTCTGTTGACTGAACGTACACTGGAAGCATTTACACATTAAATAGCGGTTACTCAGTTAACATTATTTCATTATTTATTGTATTAGTTCTTTTATTAATTTTAATTTTATATTAGTAGTTAACAATTTAAGTTTTAATAATTTTGATTTGGTTTCATTTTTGTTTGTTTTTGTTTTTTAGTCATTCTGATGAATTGTAATTTTAATTTTATTGTATTTTGATTTAGATGTTATGTAATTGTTTGTGACATTTTATGGGCTTAAATTGCCTGAAATAAACGCATTTCATTTCATTTCATTTGGACTGGACTTGGGCAAAAATCTGCAATTGTTAGATCGAGGAGGCCGGTGATGCATAACAGTATCTTCAGATCAATAGCCAGATAGAAATTGTGACAATAGTAGAAAGTATTGGGAAAATTGAGGGGTAGAATAAATTAAGGGACATAATATGTGTATAAAATCGTTGGGTTATGTGAGCCCACATAAGTCATGGACGTCCTAAGTCACGAGAAAAATTGTTGGGAATGGACTGGCTGGTTAAGGCTGGTTCTGGTTGAACCTGGATGCCGTCGGTCGTGATGGTGTCCAAAATACAGGGAAGTTGTTTAATGGGATTTTCATTGTAATTGTAATTGTTTAATGTATTATATTGTGAATAATTTTTTTTTTTTCCTTACATTATTCGTTAGATTATTTTTTGTTATTGTGTTGTTTTGTCATAATTATAAGGAACATTGTTATACAAATTCAGCACTATATGTCTTGATTTGTCGTGCGCACATAACTTATGTTGCAAGCCAGATTTTGTTTGTTTTTATTTGTGTTTTTTATGTATCTTTAGCTTGTGATGTGTATTGTGAGCCTAATAAAATAAATAAATAAATAAATTCGAAAACTCGGTCCTGCCTTTACTCCGGAGATACGACTCAAAAGGTATTGTCCCAAACTGTTTGTTGCCTTATATAATTCTTGTACCTTCTGTTCATCTCCTGAACTTTAGGATTTTAGCGCTTCGCGAAACATTTTACATTTTGAACAGAGTAGGGTATTTGTACATGTGCTTATTGGCGTAGGTTAGGCTTTTATTTGCATATGTGGGCTTTTATTAAGATGTTGCGGGCGTAATGAGCTTTGGAAACTGAAGAATACCGAACGTAGATAAAAATTTAAGATGATGTGATGAACAGTACAAAAAAGACGACACTTACAGTAATAAAGTAATTAATTGCATGAATGCCTAATATTATAAACGATTTCATACTAATAATTATGTTAAGCACGTTAAATTTTGGTTTTTGAAAACAAAAATCAAATGAAGTATTTCACAAGTAAAGATGCAAAAACGAAAGCCGAAAGAAGTATTTATTGCACAAGTAAAGACCCAAAAACGAAAGCCGAAAGAAGTATTTATTGCACAAGTAAAGACCCAAAAACAAAAGCCGAATGAAGTATTGCACAAGTAAAGACGCAAAAACCCAACCTCGAGCGATCGTAAAGTCAGTGGAGTTAATCCCCAATCAAAATTCAGCTCACCGAAAAAAAACACCTAGAGGAAAAGGTCCAAATGAAGTGTTCGCCGCACCGGATATACGGAATGACTTTCAGCTCCCGGCGGGCCCGTAAAAGTCAACGCATGCATTTAATTTCGTGAGTTATATCACTAGCTCGGTACATGGTTGAACATCGTCGCGGACTCTTTAATTTTTCCCAAGCTTAATTATGAAACCGGAAATTTTAACGATCCGCGAAATTCGTCGAGTGAGTCCTTTTGAAAGTCAGTACGAACGAATGAAACATTGAATTTTATCTAACAACTAGCTTTTGCCCGCGACTTCGTCCGCGCGGAATAGTTCACAAATAATGCTTTATTTTAGAACAAATTTGGTTAGCATAAAAAACGTTATAGTGAGCCAACCTTAACATATAGAAATATGCTATCGCGGACTCTTTTTTAGATCTTTTAATGGGGAATCATTTTGTCATACATTATTTTAGCGAAACTTTAACCGTTTCTGCAGCGCACGCAGCAAAAGCTCTCAAAAGGTAAAAATAACCCCGATTTTGAAACATTCTTTATTGGCGATCCGCTTGTATTGGTCTTAGCGTGATGTTATATAGCCTTCCTCGATAAATGGGCTATCTAACACTGAAAGAATTTCAAATCGGACCAGTAGTTCCTGAGATTAGCGCGTTCAAACAAACAAACTCTTCAGCTTTATAATATTAGTATAGATGTTATTCGTTCGTTATTCGTATAGTAAGTAGTTCGATGTTTTTTAATTGAAAATCATTTTTCACTTGACTTACTACAATCGTTAATAGGTTATCTAAACTTTTAGGTTAAAATTTAAAAATTAAAATACTTAAATACTTTAATTTCTATAAATTTGCAAATGTTTTATATTCATTTGTACTAAATGAAGAGATTTCTAATTATGCGGGACTAATTAAGAAAACGGAAATTTTGATAATACGCAAAAATTTTGAACGTCCTGTTTCAGACATTCATTATTGCTAATTTATTACGTTTTCTTTGTACTGAATTACGAATTTTACGCGGAAATCCTGAACTTAATTTACCTGAACATGATAATCAGAGAGGGGTTTTAGGACTGTGGGTGTTGACCGGCGGCAACCAATTGTGAAATGTATTTTGCTTTTTGTACGGACTTAATATGCACGGAAATCTTATACCTTTAAACGAGCAATTCTTGTATATACATATGTATATATAATCTGAATCTCGGAAACGGCTCCAACGATTTTTATAAAATCTAGTATACAGGGGATTTCGGGGGCGATAAATCGATCTAGCTACGATTTATTTTCAGAAAATGTTGTTTTATTCGTCTTTTCAATAATCAACTTTATCGATAATCAACCTTATGACTCTTCCCGACATCTATTGGCGAATAATATACTATTTATTCATAATTGAGAGCAACTAACTGCTTTAAAGACACAATAACACTAAAGCTATTTCAGCAGATGGCGTTGTTAAGCCACCCGAAGCCAATGAATGTTTGGTTTTTTAAGGTTAGACCAAGAAAATGAATTGTTTATTTATATTATTTGTGTCTTTTTAACTCACGTGTTCACTTAAAAATGCCTAAATGATCTTGGAATATTTCATAATTTTATCAATATGTAATTCGTATTTAAATATAATTTCTAAAAAAAATTTATCAAAAAATCGGTCATCGTCTAGTATATAAAAAAAAAGAAACGACAATTTCCCTGAACTGATTTTGTTTCCCTGTTATATCTAAACTAATTCTAAATTCTAATGACAATATCGGACTTAAAATAATGAAATAGTTGAGAAACTATTTCGATTTTCGAAAAAGAAGCAAGACTACTTGAATCGCTTCATTACACGCTCACTTCCGTTGTCCAAACAACTCATATTTGCGGACAATCTCCCTCCCGGTCGGGATGCATCGGTGTTTGTCGAGCGCAAACATCACCCTGTCCTTTGCACGGACCGTGTTATACATGTACGTATTTGTAAAGGGATTATTGTTGATCTAATATAGGCTAAAGCCTACTTACCGCCCTTGACTAAACATACGGGCTGTTGTCGAGGTTACGTCAATATCTTGGGATGTTAAATATATTGTAAGATAAATATTAATGTGCTAGTTGGTAGTTGTAGTTTTGGTTTCAATAAGAAATCACTATTGTTATATTATGATAATGTATTCTCTTTGACTTGATTCAATTTCATTTGTTTTTGTGTCCAGGCAAACTTTTTCTCTATTTGGTAGACTATATATATTTATGTACATATGTATGTATATTATATAAGTTTTTTTTTATTGCTTATATGAGTGGACGAGCTTACAGCCCACCTGGTGTTAAGTGGTTACTGGAGCCCGTAGACATCTACAACGTAAATGCGCCACCCACCTTGAGATATAAGTTCTAATATCTCAATATAGTTACAACGGATGCCCTATACCCTTCAAACCGAAACGCATTACTGCTTCACGGCAGAAATAGGCAGGGTGGTGGTACCTACCAGTGCAGACTCGTAAGAGGTCCTACCACCAGTGTGAGTGAAAGGGGCGGAGTGAGTCTTGTATTACACCTTAATGTAATATTTTGTTGCAGGACCCAAGCCTGCTCAAATTAGTCCTATTGCTTCCATTATCAAGCATTCTTTATCAACCATGATAGGAGACGATACTTCGATTTCCTTCCTAATACTCTGCCACTTCTAAATTTCGGTATTGGAGCAGAGGTTCTTGCACACTTACTCGAATATCAATGTACAGCACTGTGATGCGGGTACCAGTGTTGTATATTCGACCAAATTGGGCTGCGGATTGTAGAACAACACAGAGATTCTCACTTTATGGTAAAAATGCGTTCTATTGTCTAACATGTAGGGCCGTTAGCCTGTAAGTTTACGTCTCGAATTTATTTCAACGAATAAATAAACGAATTTTTAAAATTAAATCTAAAAATGTAACATAAAACTCTACTATTGTATCAAAATCTTTGTAACAAAACTTTCTTTACGAAGAAATGTTTCACGAAATTCTTTTCTTGGAATCAATTAAAGCAAAAATTGGAGATTACTCCTCAATTTTCTTTTCAATTCTCATTAAGCCACTCAATCATTCAAATCTAATCCTCCAGACAGAGACGGATCACGATCTCTCATTGAAACTTAAAAGTAAGATGAAATACAAATCGCTAATCACATTGAACCGTTTTAGGAGATTTTTTTTAAAGAAACGATTCAATTACGTGTTTTTCTCTTTTTAATATTTAAGTAAACCTCTTTTAAGACAAAGCTTTGGGTTACCTAACCTTTCCGAGTATAATAATTCGTGGAATCAATTTTATGTGCCCGGACGACTTTATGAATTTTTGCTAAATATATTCTGGGTTTGGGTGTACTTTTTTTTTCTCCTCTCATACTTGTGTTTTGTCTTTCCATATAAAAGAAAATCCTTGCTTCGGGCCCTATGATGAGTACTATTTAATATGAAACGACATTTTCAAAAAGGTCGCTTCTTTTCATGCCAGTGATGACTAATTGAAATAGATTTATTGTCGTAAAGGTAAAAAGTGCAACACTTTTAAATAAATTACAAAATAATTTATTAACGTCTTTATGTTCAGCCGTCGTTGCTTAATGGAAAAGACGTATCAAGGCTTTTGGCAATGCCAGAGTTCAAAACCCGCGGGCTGGTTTATTTTCATTAAAGGAAATACGTACCGAACACCTGTTTTCGCGACTGACTTTTTCCAGATTTTTTTCTCCTACCTAATCTGGTACCTTAGAGGGTAATGTCAGCGTAACCGAGCGAGTATGTAGATGAGCTCACAGGGCTCTAACCTGAGGACGTTGCTAACACTAGCCTTAGCAAGAGCAGTGCATCGCAGAATCTACCACGGGATCGGAAAAGCGACCCAAGGAGAAGATCCGGCTAGAAACTCAGTGGGCTGGGTTTATAGAGCATATTGTGTGCCCATACAGATAGTAATACCATTCTGGTTACAGCTGCCGCGAAGTAGCTACGCATTCTGTTGTGAAGGGTCTACGGCCTCATTTTTTTTTTTTTTTTTTATTGCTTCGATGGGTGGACGAACTCACAGCCCACCTGGTGTTAAGTGGTTACTGGAGCCCATAGCCATCTACAACGTAAATGCGCCACCCATCTTGAGATATAAGTTCTAAGGTCTCAGTATAGTTACAACGGCTACCCCACCCTTCAAACCGAAACGCATTACTGCTTTACGGCAGAAATAGGCAGAGCGGTGGTACCTACCCGTACGGACTCACAAGAGGTCCTACCACCAGTGAAAGTCATTTACTCATCGAATGCAATAAAAACAAGTAATTGGCACTACACGTGCCCATGCTCACCAATAATCAATTCTCATGCTAATCTACATGTAGTTTTCCGAATAAAGCTTATCTGGTACCCCGAGGTGGTTTATTGTCATACCGCTTTATGATTATCTTGAAAAGTGCTAAAGCGGCTTTATTACCACTTCATAAATGCCGTAAAACTGCTACAAGATTTATGTTCGTACCTTTTTGTTGGATGCCTGTAGGTATAGTAATCCACTTTAATCCTGACTTTAGAGATGTCTATTCGACAAAAAAATCGCCCCTTTATCTGAATTTGCATGAGAATAGGACGCACAGTGGCACTCTACACGAGGGTTTGCGGGTACATTTTTACGGTACTCCACACGGCCCGTGATTAACATAAAATGTTTGCGAAAACCTCAATATACGAGGCTTATGACTTGATGAAGAGGATACCCACATAATTTTCTTATAACTTCGCCGAACGACGCCATAGAGGTCGGAGTTGATTTTATTTACTTATCCCGCTCTTTGTGTTATTCTATTACAAATATCGTTGACTATTTTTATCGACGTTTGATATTTATTTAAAAACTAGCTGACCCGGCAGACTTCGTAGTGCCTTAATCGATAAATAAAAGACACATCAAGGGGACACATCAAAGGAAAAACAAAATTGTTTGTTTTTATATACATAATTCCGAGCTTTTTTATATTTTCTTACCTTTCAAACCTTCCCTGGACTTCCACGAATAATTCAAGACCAAAATTAGCCAAATCGGTCCAGCCGTTCTCGAGTTTTAGCGAGCCTAACGAACAGCAATTCATTTCTATATATAGAGATAGATTAAGTGAACTATCAGTTCAGTGGAGCCAATAAAAATCTGTTCAACCTACACACACACCACAGCGTGAATACCACCACCAATATTGAGACCTATGTTTTAATTGTATAGTAAATGCGCATTTCAAAAACCCTCTGGGCTTAATTTTCGTTACCCGATGTTATTTCTTCATCGTCGAAGGGATTTGTGAACATAAATTAAGTACGTACTTATTTGAGGAAAATGTTACCTACCTGAGCCATTAGAGCTTTTTTTTTAATCGCTTAGATGGATGGACGAGCTCACAGTCCACCGGGTGCTAAGTGGTTACTGGAGCTCATAGACATCTACAACGTAAATGCGCCACCCACTTTGAGATATAAGTTCTAAGGTCTCAGTGTAGTTACAGCGGCTGCCCCACCCTTCAAACCGAAACGCATTACTGCTCCACGGCAGAAATAGGTGGGACCTACCTGTGCGGACTCAAGAGGTCCTACCACCAGTAATTACGCAAATTATAATTTTGCGGGTTTGATTTTTATTACATGATGCTATTCCTTCATCGTGGAAGTCAACCGTGAACATTTGTTGAGTACGTATTTCATTAGAAAAATTGGTACCCGCCTGGGATTCGAACACCGGTGCATCGCTCAACACGAATGCACCGGACGTCTTACCCCTTAGGCCGCGAACTTTATAACTTCCGTTGTGCTTTCTATTACTACCATTAAAAAATAATCATTTGTTTGGTGGAACATTCGCTAAACTAAGCAATTGAGGCTGCAAACTTAACCTCATGTGGGCGAGAGTTAGTCCACGTAGAGCAATGAAAAAAAATATTATCCTATCCTATCTATTATTTTCTATCTTGAGTCGATTATATCTTCTTATTTATCTTCTTTATCTATATATAAGTATATAAAAATGAATTGCTGTTCGCTAGTCTCGCTAAAACTCGAGAGCGGCTGGACCGATTTGGCAAATTCTGGTCTTGAATTATTTGTGGAAGTCCAGAGAAGGTTTAAAAGGTAGATAAATATGAAAATGCTTGGAATTAAATAAAAATAACAGTTTTGTTTTTCTTTTGATTTGTCCCCCGTCGGACGGGTTTTTTTATGATTATTTTATGCAAAAGTTTAGGTCTTTTATTTATCGATAGAGGCACTTCGAAGTCTGCCGGGTCAGTTAGTAGTCAATAAAAAAACAGATATTCTATATAGTCAATAAAAAAAACAGTTTGTGAATAATAATGTAGTTATGTCACACATTTTAATTATTCATGAGGGGATAGTGCGTCTAAAACTACATAGAAGATATCCCGTCAATGTGTACTTAAAAGTGACATTCAAGGCTTTATTAGTTCTAGTCCTAAAACTGTATATTTAACATGCAAAGTTCGTTGTAAATGTCATTAGCGCGATTTAGGACGCATTACGCATTAATAGTTGAAGTTTGGAGACCCGGTTTCCATTAACGTTAATTATAAATGTGTGCAAATGTGCCTAAATATAGCATTCAAAAAATATTTATGTTTAAAATGGATCACTTCAGCTTCGGGGTCCATATTCACGTAGTTCACATGGGTTCGAAGCTTTCTCGAAATAGTCGTAAAGCTTTTATTTTGTCAAATAAATATGAGAAGTAATTAAATGTTTAGCAATTATATATATGTAATTTGGTGAGCCCCAAAAAAACATCATTGAAATAATTTGGTCGGCATACAAAGATTTTGTTTGAAATTAAAAAATCAGACAGCAATCCTTGTTTAATATATGGTCAAAAATTAAATCATAAATAGGCAGTTTACAATAACATGAGTTTCCATAATAAACATTCGGTCCGCAAACTAACTATTTGATCAGCAAAATTTCATGATTGATCAGCAGAGAAAACATATCTATATGCAGTGTGTTTGATTGGTATGCATACTTAAAACATGGTGAGCAAAATAACTAATTGGATTGCGTTTTTGTTGAAAAATCGATAATGTACGTTAAAAGTGCGCGGAGTAAGAGCAGGCGCGTGACACGAGAAACTAATCGCGTGCGAGTATTGTCATTGCCATTGTCATGCGATGATTATGCGGCGGTTATTAGCAGACACATTGCAGTGGTAACAACGTGTTTTATAGAGATCTGTGTGGTTTTTGCTACTTAATCTATATCTATACTTCTATACTAATATTATAAAGAGGAAAGATTTGTTTGTTTGTTTGTTTCGAATAGGCTCCGAAACTACTGGACCGATTTGAAAAATTATTTTTCCATTAGAAGCCGACATTGTCCCTGATGAACATAGGCTACTTTTTTTTATTTATTTTTTTATTTTATTTTTTTGGTTTCATGTGTGTTTTAATGTTTCCGAAGCGAAGCGAGGGCGGGTCGCTAGTTGTTTTATATTTTTTGATTTATCTCAATTCTATTTTGGGAATGTTCTTGTTCGTTCGTATATTGGTGTAAGTTTATCTTGAAAACGTCGTTAGCGAGATTCAGGCATCTGTCGAATATATTGTATTTTATAATAGTCACTACCACAGTATAAGGCTTATTTTGTAGAAAAACAAATTTACTATATCTGTTCTGTCGAGTTTCATTACTAAGGAAAACACTCAAAAAAAAGAAAAAGAATTGTGGCTGACAATAAATACAAGATATTATGATCCTAAAGCACATTTAATTTAAATAATACTTATAACGAATCGCACTTGATTAAATTTCGTTCAGAACTCGAAATGATAATACCAACTCCTTACGTTTTATGAATATATCAATTAAGCAATTTAATGTTCTAATAAAGACTAAAATGTTGCTATAAAATGTTCAAGTTAGGTCGGAAACGACTGCGGAGTGAGGGCTTTTTACACGAAACGGGGAATCCTGCGCCCAAATCGTTGACCCACGGCGAGGTATTGAAGTGAAACTTAATTAAATTTCTGCTGCTTAAATTACAATGGCAAATTTGCATCAGGTGTCGAATTATATCGGTTTTAAAGTGTTTCATAAAACAGGTTTAGAGCTTTGAGATTCCGGCGTTGCATTGTTTATACATGTAAAGCACGCTTTCAAATGATTTCAAATCAATTAACGTGTAAATTAATTGAGAAAACAGAATGTTTATTTGTTAATAAATAATATAAATTGTTAAAAAAAATTAAGGAATCTACACAAATTTTTTTTTTTATTGCTTATGTGGGTGGACGAGCTCACAGCCCACCTGGTGTTAAGTGGTTACTGGAGCCCATAGACATCCACAACGTAAATGCGCCACCCACCTTGAGATACAAATTCTAAGGTCTCAAGTATAGTTACGACGGCTGCCCCACCCTTCAAACCGAAACGCATTACTGCTTCACGGCAGAAATAGGCAGGGGCCACGTGCACAATATCGGTGTTACTGGTATTGGTAGTAAGGCGTGTTGTGATCGCGAGCCCACCGCCCCGCCTCTTTCTACCGTGAAGCAGTAATGCGTTTCGGCTTAAGGGGTGGGGCAGCCGTTGTACTACAAAACCGAGACTGATGTCTGAAGATGGCATTTGCGTTGTTGATTCTATGGACTCTGTGGTAGCTACTGAACACTAAGTGAGCTGTGAGCTTGTCTGCACATCTAAGCAATTAATACATAAATATGAGCTAACATTGAGCTATTTCTGCAATCGTATACAATACATTAACAAGTTATTAATTGAAAAAACATTCCCGATCCTGCGGACAGAATGGAAAGCAGTCGACCTCGCCCAAAACACGTCATCTCGGATCCTCCCGATCCACTAACGGTGCTTTTAGGTACTTCAAGCAACGGTCACCGTTCTCGTCGAACCCGTCGCTTGCGACGAAGGGCTCGACGAGTAAATTAACTCTCAGACACAGCCCACTGAGTTTCTCGCCGGATCTTCTCAGCGGGTCGCGTTTCCGATCCGGTGGTAGATTCTGCGGAGCACGGCTCTTGCTAGGGTTCGTGTTAGCAACGTCATCAGGTTTGAGCCCCGTGAGCTTACCTACAAACGTTAGGGTTACGCTGAAATAGCCCCCAAGGCTATCAGCTTAGGTAGGAATAAAAAAAAAAAAAAAAAAATAGTGCAAAATTCTGCAAATCGATACCATTAAAGAAGTATTGAACAAATTTAATTCGATCCAGGCCAATTATATTAATTATATAATATCTTTAATTTTAAGCTTCGTGAGATTACTTTGATACATAATCACAAAGAAGCCGTTATAAATTAACTCTCGATGCTTAATTAGACGTTGGCTTATTAGCTAATTAACACATGCGAGAATAATCCTTTGTTTTAGTCATTAAGATACCCATATCACGTTTCTTTGTGACCATGTAACCGCTTCGGCTGGGCACGGACCCGCAAAACAAATTAATTCCAGCTTCACAACAAATGTTGACTCGTTAGCCCAAAAATTGTTTGCAATCCGTTTTTAGCACTTTGAGCAACTTTAAAAAGGGATTTACGGAATTTTGTTTCAATTTAGTTGCTGGATCGAATGTTTTAAAAATGAATACTGTAGTACTAAATTAAATAAAGCGTAATAATAAAATGTAGTTTGAATAGATGTATTGAGTAAAACTAAATTTAAAAAAATGTGTGGTGTAGTGGGACACAGGATAGGAACGAAGTTACTTATTGTAAAAATATTAATTTTAAGTTCTATTCGAGGTATAAAGAAAATAATTATTCGGGTATACATTTTTTATTATGATTTTTTTATTGATAAAAAATACTTTACAAAGCTATGAACTTTATTTTATTCACAATGATTTATAAAAAATATATAATAATAATATACAAAGAAACAGCAATTTATATGAATAATAATAATAATAACCGTCATCACGTAGACTTATACACTAGACACTGTATAGCCATTATACTAAGACTATACATAAATAAGGAACTTCGTTTCAATAATAACAATCTTACGTTACTGACGTTTTTTCCCGGTTAGGGTACCCCTCCGCATCGTCCCATAAGGAACTTCGCTCCAAAAATTTTTTATTTCAGGAAATTTTTTAACAACACGCTTGCAGCGCTTATTCGCAGAATCCACGACAGGCAATGTAATGAGTTGTTCGAGTGATTGATTTTTTTATTTTAATTTAATAAAAAGCGAACTTCGCTTCCCCCCTTGAACGAGAATTTTAACGAATTGTTCTTAACAAAACGTTTACCGTGCGAAAGTCACGCAGAATTTATATTTTGAATCGATATAAATAGGATTGGTGTAAGCAGTTTTGAAGTTAAAATTGAAAAACTTTATCAGTTTTCCGCTGCGAAATACGGACTATTTTTCACGTGAGGAAATTTTAATTTTTTTTCTGAAAATTAACAATTCAAAAGCGTAATTTACTACGCACGGTAGTTTAGTTAATCATTAATCAATCATTTCATGTCTAATAATTGTGGTCGCCTGTGCATGTCAAATTGGCAATCAACATGTTTGTATCAAATTGTAGATTAAAAAAAAAAACGATTTTAGTCAAATTGTTATTGAAACTTTCGTAATTACCTTTTTTGAGTAATATAGTTCAAAACCTTGTATAGTAACGTATTTATTCAGTTAAATGTAGTAATAAATTATAATAAGTAGTAGTGTTCATTATTCATCATTCTCCTGCCATTCTCCCAGGCATCTGGGGTTGGCGCAACATGTTTTCTCCTTCCATACTCTTTTATCATATTCCATATACCATTTCTTCGCTCACTCCCTTCTTACACGTATCGTCTTTCACCCAATCCATCCATTTCTTCTTAGGTCTACCTCTCCCTCTATATCCTTTCACATTCATAGTTAACCAACCCCATTTTCATTTCGTCTCATTACATGTCCATACTATTCCAGACGCGCACTTTTCAACTTTTCTGTCACAGGTGCCACTTTCAGATTTCTTCTAACATATGTATGTATATGCATAAGTAGTGTTCATTATTATCTATGAATATTTATGACAAACTAACAGAGGCCAACGAAATGATTCGAATCGCCAGACCTGGAAGCGCTTTGCCTGCCCAGGTGCGCGGTTGCCACTCAAGAACCTTTCGGTCATAGCGGTCATCAGTTCTTCGACCAATGTGCCCTGCTCACTGCCTCTTCAACCTCGCATTCCTTCGGGCTATGTGAGCTGCTTTAGTTCTCTTACAAATCTCTTGATTACTGATTCGATCTCACAGTGAATGCACATACCGAAACTTAATTCGAGACGAGTTATCGTTATAATTTAACCACTTACTTGTTAAGCTTCGGTCGTATAAAGGAGACCATGAGTTGAGTGAACCGGTAGTAAAATAGAAATAGTTGTGGTCCTCATGTAGACTGTATCTAGTTAACTGTCCCAACGAGACTGAACTGATGTAGTGTATAGAAAAGAGTCAGTATTGACAGTTTCATATAGCCGACATAATCTATAACGGCGGTATGAAATGGTCGTCACTTTTTTATTTATTGCTTAGATGGGTGGACGAGCCCACAGCCCACCTGGTGTTAAGTGGTTACTGGAGCCCATAGAGATCTACAACGTAAATGCGCCACCCACATTGAGATCTAAGTTCTAAGGTCTAGTTACAACGGCTGCCCCACCCTTCAAACCGAAACGCATTACTGTAGTACTAAAAACGAATTACAAATAGTGCCTGTTACTGGTTATGGTATCTGACCTATGGAGACAAGACGTGAAGACTCGCGCTACGGTCTGTCCGTTTAGAGCTGATCTCCAAATGAATATTTAACACTAAATAATATTTAGCGATTCAAAGATGACTAATCTTGGGTATTTTCAAGTTATAATCTCTTTGAATTCTATTTATTCACTAATAATTAGCTTTTATAAACCAATATTTACTTTTAATTAATGGTTGGAGATGATCCCATCACTCGTTTTTACTGCGTTCACCCACACTGCGTTTCTAGAGATCTCTGCCACGTATCCGGTTTCGAAATAAGCTGCCCTCCTGGATATTACCTGTCTGTTGAGTGTTCCTGGATAGATGTCTATGGGCTCCAGTAACCACTTAACACCAGGTGGGCTGTGAGCTCGTCCACTCATCTAAGCAATAAAAAAAATCAACTAATAATGTACAATAAAACTTGTTGTTGTACTATAATTCGTAGCATCGTTTCTAAGGCTAACGTGGCAGGGCCCGCTCGGCAAACTTAATTACTGTACCCACATCAAGTTTCTTTGGAATTACGTGTTTAATTTCTCTTGCCACTCTCAGTTTACCTTTGCCCTGTGACCAATCACGAATTCACTAACATCTTTAGCTTTACTAACAAGAAACAATTAATACAATATTAAGTTCACTCCTGTTGTTTGATGGACGAATAAGTATTTTGAGCAAAGTTTGTTGAATTATGAATGTTTGTTGAACCTGCATTCTTATATCTAAGAATAACGAAAAATAGCTAGTATTTGTACTCAGGCGTAGTTAGTAGTTAGTAGTCGTCGTGGCCTAAAGGATAAGAAGTCCGGTGCATTCGTATCTTGCGATGCACCGGTGTGCGAATCTCGCTGGCAGGTACCAATTTTTCTAATGAAATATAATATGTACTTAACAAATGTTCACGATTGACTTCCTCGTGTAATAAAAATCAGAACCACAAAAATTATAATTTGCGTAATTACTGGTGGTAGGAGGTCTTGTAAATCCGCACAGGTAGGTACCACTGCCCTGCTTATTTCCGCCGTGAAGCAGTAATGTGTGTCGGTTTGAAGCGTGGGGCAGCCATTGTAACTATACTGAGAACTTCGAACACGTATCTCAAGGTGGGTGGCGGAATTTACGTTGTAGATGTCTATGGGCTCCGGTAACCACTCAACACCAGGTGGGCTGTGAGCTCGTTCACCCGTAGACCGTGGAAGTCAATCGTGAACATTTGTTGAGCACGTATTTCATTAGAAAAATTGGTATCCGCCTGCGGGATTCGAACACCGGTGCATCGCTACATACGAATGAACCGGATGTCTTATCCTTTAGACCACGACGACTTCTGAAAGCTGTTCGTTAGTCTCGCTAAAACTCGAGAACGGATGGACCGATTTGGCTAATTTTGGTCTTGAATTACTTGTGGAAGTCCAGAGAAGGTTTAAAAGGTAGATAAATATGGAAATGCTCGAAATTAAATAAAAATAACAATTTTGTTTTTTCTTCGATGTGTCCCCCGTCGCGTTGGACGGATTTCTTTTGTTTGTTTTAAGTTTATTTTATACAAAAGCTTAGGTCTTTTATTTATGGATTGAGGCACTACGAAGTCTGTCGGGTCAGCTAGTAAATAAATAAAAACTGTTGAATTAGATTCGACAAGCATTCATTCATTTAGTTTTGCAAATGCGGATGCTTTATAAGGGTTTCATACAAAAAAATGTAGAAATATTTACGACGCTTGTGCACATCCTGGCTTCATTCCACGTCTGGCTGGGTTAATCATGGCAGTTTAGTGGTCGTATAAACGAAATTATGAACCGGTTACGACGGTAAAAAAGGTTGATAAAACATGTTAGATGTTCAACAGACCCCTACTGTGGCTATAGTAGGGATACCGTGGTGACACGAAATTACTTGTTTTGAGCACAAAAAACATTTTGTTACAGCGGATATTGTCAAATCAAAGAGAAGGCTAACTTAAAATATAAATCTCGTATTGTTTCACTTTTCTTTGATATTCGAATTTGTGATTTTTTGTATTACGCATACGTTCGTCCTTATAATACGCATATGAAGAAAATTTTGTATTTCCTAAATCATTTATTTACGACACTATTAGGAGTAAATGGTAAAGCATTTTTATGTATTTTACTGGTGGTAGGACCTCTTGTGAGTCCGCACGGGTAGGTACCACCACCCCGCCTATTTCTTCCGGGAAGCAGTGATGCGTTTCGGTTTAAAGGGTGGGGTAGCCGTTGTAACTATACGGAGATCTTAGAACTTATATCTCAAGGTGGGTGGCGCATTTACGTTATAGATATCTATGGGCTCCAGTGACCACTTAACACCAGGTGGGCTGCGAGCTCGTCCGCCCATCCAAGCAATAAAATATGTATTACAATATTCTATGTATTTTTTATGTCCCTTGTAGGCGGACGGACATACGACCCACCTGATGGTGAATGGTTACCGTCGCCCATGAACATCAGCTATGCCAGGAGCAGAGCCAACCTGTTACCTACTGTTGCCTACCATTTCAACCTGCTACCTAACGTTAAATCATACTTATTTAAATTTATATGTTATGTATTTTATGTTAATTCAATAAACATTGTTTAGGGTATAGCATGTATGTTTCCGTTAATTTATCAAGCAATGCACTTGATAAGTTTTTTTCTGCATAACAATTGGTTGATAGCTAGAAAATATCTCGGCTTTTAAGTCCGCCAATACATATTATTACTATATATTAATACGTGAAGCAAAAATGTTGTATCACTTTTTACGAAAATTGCGCGAACGGAGGAGTATGAAATTTTCCACACTTATAGAGAATATAGAGAAGACGTGCATAATGCTAATATTTTTTTAAAATAATGCATAAAAGATACTTTAAATCAATAAAGAAAACATTACACACACTACATACCATGTATTTGACGCACACACGCATGCATACTATTTATTATCAAACTTTTGTTCTTGACGTCTGTTGTCAAATTGACATTAAAAATTGTTTGTCTTTGTTAATATTTTTTATAGTGTACTATTGGCGAAATTTGTGAATATAGAAGTATAAATCATAATAGTGTACAAACTTACAATTCCAATTAATTATAGTCGAATTTCGACTACTGCGTGACCACTAGTTATTATAAATGGGCCAGATATTGGTGCTAGAGTTAATAAATAGCCCAGCAATAATAAAATTCTCCACAATCTACTTACTCCCAGCGTGTGCTCTTAACGCTTAGTACAAACATAATTACAATATTATCTCAGGATTCTTGGATAGCCTCCAGGCTCGGGGAACTTCATTTATGCAAATGTATGAACAGCAGCGGTCTCGGTGCGAGGCAACAAAATGCAACTAAAGCCCAACGACGTTTAATTTAATACAAAATTTGAAGCAAATGTTCAGTACAGATTATTAATTCCGGTCGCGTGCTAAGTCTGATCGCATTGTTGGACGCGTGGTTAATCGGCCTGGCTATTATAACGCTAGATTTAATTTTTTTATTGCTGAAATAGGTGGTTTATTGTGGATACTATTTGAGGTATCGCAATGATTTTCAAAGCTTCCTTATGGCTATGCTAAGCATGTTTATTATTTTTACCCATTAATTCTACTATATTGATAAACCATCCGTACACTTAATGTTATATTAGCTAGATTTAATTTCTATCCGTTTTTATGTGTAGACGTGTTAACAAGCTTACGGCACACATTGTTTTTATTTTTTGGTTTTTTTTATTGCTTAGATGGGTGGATGAGCTCATAGCCCACCTGGTGTTAAGTTGTTGCTGGAACCCTTAGACATATAAAAAGTTAATGCGCCATCCACTTTGAGATATAAGTTCTAAGGTCTCAGTATAGTTACAACGGCTGCCCCACCCTTCAAACCGAAACGCATTACTGCTTCACGGCAGAAATAGGCAGGGTGGTAGCACCTACCCGTGCGGACTCACAAGACGCCCTACCAGTGAATATGCAAATTAAAATGCACGCATATTTAATTTTTGTAACACGATGTTATTCCTTCATCGTTTGAAATCATTAGTAGCAGGTAATGTGGAGTTTGAACACTGACACAGCCTCATCATTCGGTACAAGTGCACTGGGTGTCGCATCGTTTGAGCCACGACGAGGTCATGTAACAGCTAACCGGGTTAAATGATGGAACTATTTGCAGCACGAAACAGTAATGTATTCCGGCTTGAGAAGTGGTACAGTCTATGTACTACACAATTGAGATTTAGACCTAAAGTGGACGGGGCATTAAAACCAGGCGGTCGTAACATCGTTTACCCAACTACGCGATAAACAAAAACATGATATACATGACAATTAAATAGCGAATTTTATAAGCTCTATATTAAATTACTAGCGGCCCGCTCCGGCTCTGCTCGGGTCTTTAACAAAAATTTCAACGATATTTGACGTTGTTTTATTTTTTTAAATAAAAGAACACTTATTGCGGCATAACTATAATAGTTTTTTGTAAATAATAATGTGTTCTATAAAGTGATAGTACATTATTTTATTCTATCATCAATTGTTTTCGCAGGGCATGCGATGTAAAGAATATTTTAGGTAATTTTTTTATACCTTGGGTTACATTATTGAAGTTTTAGTAAGGATCCCAAATTTTTTCAAAAAAGATGTATTGAAAAGAGTGCCTATGCCACTCGGGAATACCAAACAGTGAAAGAATTTTTCAAATCGGTTCCGTAGTTTCGGAGCCTATTCAATACAAACAAACAAACAAGTCTTTCCTCTTTATAATATTATAGTATAGATAAATTATTACCAAAACATCGAATTTCCAATTCCGACCGTATTTATCATTCGCTTTACTGTAACAATCAATAAAACTTATGTAATCAACCAAACCACAGGCTAAAGAGAACATTAATCCCCGCGTAACATTACCGAAATTGCCTCGACACAACAAATAGTCTCTCCTTAAGATATTTTATTTACGAACACGTTTCAAAACACAATGTATCTCAATTTATTCAGGCAGGCTCTGTTAGCCAAACTTCAAAGGCCTATTGTAGTGACGACATTCACATGTTAATTGGAAAACTACTCCAGCAGTGAATTTAATGGACATTTGTTTATTTGTGCTAAGGCTCAGTAAATATAAGTGGGTTCGGTTGTTTTACGGTGAACGAAGCCCTCTAGTAACACAAGAACCGTTGTCCTTAAATTAACAATGAATAATATAATGAAATATTCTATTTTTAGTAAATTTTCGGTTCTAATACATATGAAACTGTTGGGATTGTGAACATTCTAGATCGAAGTGGGCAGTGCCGATCTGTATAGCAAGAAGCAGAACAAAATATTTCAAACTAATAGCGCACCGGTAACCGATAGTAATCAAGATTGTAAGTAAAATAATTTGATAGGTAAATACTAAGAATCATAGAGATCTGTGAGATAATCGAATCACAATTTAACTCTTGATTGCTTCTGAACTCTTTATTTGTCGAGTATGATCCTGTCTGTGATTACTCCATGTTCGTTTCAAGATTTAGGTGAAATGTATTTCGCTTTGGTGGTCTAGACGTATTCCTAACCGGCACCCATTCTTCTTTTCTCTCTTCTTTTTCCCAGTCGTACACTCTTAACAGAGTGGTCGTAGTCATGCATCAGTCAAATCCTGCGATACCGATTCTCATGTGGCACGATGTTTCGCAGAGTGAGAGCAATCATTTATTTTGGAGTGAGTCACAGATTTTATGAGGTCGGTCCATTGTGTTGGAGATCGTCCGCGAGATCTTTTGCCCTCGACTTTCCCTTGCACCACCAATCGCTCAATGGAGTCCTCATTACGAGCGATGTGCGCGAAGAACTTGGGGATTCGTATTTGCACCCATACGGCACCTATAATACAAGAGAATAATTTAGGCTATCGAATCTGTAACTTTTGGTGAAAGTTGGTAATAAACCAGGTAATAAAATAATAGTAAAAATAGATGAAAAGTTTTATTTTAATTATTTTAGTTGGGAGAGGTGGCTAAGATAGTGACAGATTTACATTTTTAGTACCAAACAAGTTGGTCAAATAATACTCAAGGTCGTGTGAATAGTAGGTATTGTAGGTATAGTAGGTATTTAATTTTATGGATGCCACTAGAAATAAGTAGTTGAACTTACTTGCTGCAAACGTTATGTATAATGTCAGAGTCTAAAATGTAGTTTCGATGGAAAACTACCCTCGACACGACATAAAATAGTTTTACCTGATGAACAGAGAATGGTTACCTTGAACGATTTCTCGATCCTTGCTCTGTCCATCCAGAGTAGTCCAATCACCTAATGTGCATCTCTACGGCTGGCCACCGTGCTCCATCTCTCCTGTTATACAAATACGTCAGCTACAAAGCGAAAACTCGCAGAAAAAGGGGCGCACATGAGATTCATTTATGAAAACATTATGCCCATTTAAAGGCGAAATGCATGTCAGTAGTGCTTCATGCTGTGCTCTCCAGGATTTCAATACTTACATAATTTCGATACTGTATCCTTTATATTTTTAAGATACTGGATCCTGGATATGTTGAATTTTTATGTATTCGGTATTTTATCGAAAAAAAACCTCTTGTCTCACGAAAAGGTAAAAAAACTCCCTTTCCACGCATGTACTTCATTAGTCTTCAAAATCCCCTACGTCATCACAGTATCTAGCGTACTAAAAACGAAACGTAAAGGCCAACAGCTATAGAGCCAGAATGATTGGAATAAAATCAATCCTTCGTTACAACATAATTACATACGAGTGAAAATTTCGGGAATTAAGGAAGCGACACAACATTACTATTTAAAAATGTATTTATTGCTTTTCGAAGTATTCTTCGCAAAATTTGACACATTTTTCCATACGATGGAACCAATCATTGAAGCAACTATTCCATTCGGAAGTTGGGGTCTCCAAAATGGCCGTTTTGTAGGCGTCCACAGCTTCTTCAGGTGATGAAAATCTCTGTCCACGCAATTTATTCTTTATTTTAGCGAAAGTATAGAAATCATTAGGGCTTAGGTCGGGGCTGTACGGCGGATGGTCTAATAATTCTATGTTTTCTTGCTCTAAAAACTCTTTTGTTCTGTGCGCGGTGTGAGAACTCGCATTGTCGTGATGGAGGATGATGCGGCGGTTTCAGTTCTCTTTACGGAGTTCAAAAACGACCTGTGGCAAACAAATGCTAGCATACCATTCTGCATTAACCGTTCTTTGTCCCTCAAGAGGAATAATCGTAACATGGCCGGTTTTGGAGACAAACGTGGCCACCATTTTTTTTGCAACACTCCGTGAACGAACAATTTTTGTTGGCTTTAACTCATTTTCGAACACCCAAACTCGTGACTGGTTTTTTGTTTCAGGTTCGTACGCGTATATCCAGGATTCGTCACCTGATATAATGTTGTATACAGCATTTGAGGATCCTGCGTTGAATCTTTCGAGAGTTCTAACGCACCAAGTAACGCGAGCCGCTTTTTGCTCTTCACAGAGCGAATGCGGTATCCATCGGGAAAACAACTTTTTTACACCTAATTGTTCATGCAAGATTATTTGTATTTGACTCATGCCAATGTCTAAAGTTGCCTGAATTTCGCGGTATGTCACATGTCGATCTTCCTCAATCAGCTTACGCACAGTATCAACGTTTTCTTGGGTGACTGCAGTTTTTGGACGACCTTGACGGGGATCATCACTGAGCTTGACACGTTCACGTTGAAACTCAGCAAACCAGCGATAAATTGTGGTTTTGGATGAGGCTTCATCACCAAATGCAGAAATCATCCGGTGAACACACTGTTTTTGTGTTAAACCACTTCGAAAGTCATAATAAATCATCGCTCTTGAATTTTCTCGAGTCAATTCCATTTTCTCAACGACTAAACAAGTTTGACAAAACCTCGTGACAAGACCGAGAATCTTTTTTAAAATAAATAAATGGTATTCGATTTTTAAAACCAAGGAGTTTTCAATTAAAAATATTTTAATATGACAGGAACAGTGGAAATATTCCATTCCCGATACTTTTAGTGCAGCCTAGTATGAAGCCGAACTACGAAAATATTGTAATTTGATATTAAAAATAATACTATAAAATGATTAATTAGGTTAACTGCAATATGTTTGTACTATTTGAATTCGTACGTAGATATCAAGAGATTATCTCATCAAACAATCGGTAATGCACTATTTTGCTATAACGTTAAACTATTGCCAATAAACAGATTGTTCGGAAATTACAGAATTAAAAGAATATAAAATCGGGATAAAAATTCAAAGCGTTTAACGTGTCACGCACTGTTAAGTTTTCGCGGTTAAAAACCACAGACTATATTCAGGCGCTGAACACAGATGATGCATGCAATCGGCAAGTTGGCATCTAAATACATTCCTGATTTACAATGCTCATAAAACGCAACACTCAATAGAGCGGGCAACGTAGCGCAAAACCGAAATTTGTCTGTAAAGTGACTATTCTGTGCAAAATAATTGAGCAGTTATGCTAATGAGCTACAAGCTGAACTGACGCCAAAACGGTGTCCGCGTAGCTTTATGCAAATCAAACGGGGCGCGATACGAAGAGTTCGAACCACTCAGCATCCATAAACCTTTAACATCTCAAAGCCTTACTAGTTTTCATTGGACCATATCAAGCGTAGGTTCTAAAGATAAAAAATTGTATCAATGAGTTTTATTGCCTCCAGGAGTGATCACGAGGCAATTGCATGGGGATGCAATGTAATATTGACGAAAGGAATCATAAAAAAAAACCTAAATTGTGTTATTTATCCTATTTCTACGGATTAATTTTCGTTCGTTCTTTCCGAAAATTTGAATATATACTTTTCTTAAGTATTATTCATCGACAATTGAATTAGTATAATATTTATACTTAAGCATTGGAATTAATAATCCCAGGATTAAAACGTAAATGTAATATTAATTATAAGTCTGCGGCCAGATAAATTGCAGGGAAATTTTATACAAGAGATTTTTTTAAATTGTAGACGAGACCACATTGATAATTTTACTACGTACTTCGTTCGGTATACTAGATTATTGGTTTTTTAAACGTGGTTCGCCGCCTGATCTTAATGGTTTGATGTGGGCGTGTATACCAGACGTGCTTACATGGATTCAAACGCCACCTTGTTAGACGTCAGTTAACGTATTGTTTCTCGCAGTTTCAATGGATAGCTTTAGAGAAACTACGGTAAGAATTGACAATACCTTACTGCTTTAAATTTTATTTCAGATGCGCAGAGAAGATGCGAGTATATAAAAGGGTTGACAAAGCACTTCTTTAAACATAAGGTTGATTTTAGTGAGACATAAATTGGGACAAACCGGATTACCCAGAAACGAAAGGCAGGGAAAGGTCTTTAGTGTCGAACACGCGGATTATTCTTGCGTAGATAGACGAACGTGCTCACGATTCACTTTGTGTAAAGTGACTACCAGAACAAGTAGACATTGCAACTGTTACCCATCTTGAGACGTCAGGTTCAAGTCTCAATTGTTTACCGTGAATAAAATGAAAAATAAATGAAAAAGTTAAAAGTAACATGTAACAAAAAAAAAACCAAGTTAAAGAAAGCTCAGGACGAAATCAATTCATATGAATACACGGTCGGCCATTTTTTAAGCGATCGCGCACCACGAAGGTAAATAGAAATTTGAATTTATGCAGATTGGTTTCGTTAGTGCTGCGGTATAACTTTCAAAACATGAAATCTATGTAGCTTTTATTTATAAACTCCCAATGGGTTCGTTTGGTTTTGAATATCGTAAAAGTTTCAAAATAGTTGGTTACGAAGAGAATTTATTGTCCTCTGCACGGGTAGTCGCACACATAATCGCTCTAGTGTTAAGTGGTTATAGGACCCAGCAAACATCATTCATAGATTGCGGTAGAAATATTCAAACTAGGTGAAATCAGTGAGGTACCACTAGTGAATCAGCGGAATAGCAATAACAATGCTGGAATAATATTTAGAGGAGATTCTGTTTTAATCACTTTTACAACGAATACGAAAACTAGTGGGCTGGTGTAAACGTAGCTGACTTGATTGATGTAATGATGATAGTTAGATGACAATTATATTAGCTTAATTGTTTCAGTGTTCTGTTTTGTTACACACTAGTTTACGACATCACGACACGACACGACTGAAACATCAATGAATTCTTTAAACTAGTGGCCCCGCAGTAGTCGAAATTCGACTATAATTAATTGGAATAAGTTTGTACACTATTATGATTGTATTTTATACTTCTGTAATCACAAATTTCGCCAAGACTACACTATAAAAAATATTAACAAAGGCAAACCATATTCTATTCTCAATTTGACAACAGAGGTCAAAAACAAAAGTTTGACAATAAATAGTATGCATGCGTGTGTGCGTCAAACACATGGTATGTAGTGTGTGTAATGTTTTCTTTATTGATTTAATGTATCTTTTATGCATTAAATAAAAAAAATATTAGCATTGTGCACTTCTTCTCTATATTCTCTATAAGTGTGGAAAATTCCATACTCCTCCGTCCGCGCAATTTTCTTAAAAAGGGATACAAAGTTTTTGCTTCACGTATCAATATATAGATATCGTAGACTATTTAGATAATAACATTGTTTTAACTATTGTATTTTCTTCGGTTTAATTACGTGGTTATTATCACTGACAACGACTGACAAAACTAGTTTGTATTTTTAAAGAAGTTCTTGAATTAATAGAATTGTTTTTATGTATGAAGACAGTGAAAAAAAAATTAATGCTATGTTTCGATTATATCAAATAGTAATTAGTATTCAACGCAAGCAAAGACGTGTAGACTAGAACAAACACAATTTGTCGTACGTACGAATACGTAACCAGCGTTTGAATGTATTGCGTTTCACAGAGTAAGATTGAAAAGATAAATCGTAATTAAATTTTGTATTTATCAAGCATGCGCCCGTGACATTGGTTTTTATGGTGTAATGGGCAGACAGCCGTCCTTTTTTTCCTATCTATGCTGATAGCCTTGAGAGGCTATTTCAGCTTCTCCTTGACGTGTAGGTTAGCTCACTGGGCTCAAACCGGGAGTGTTGCTAACATTGGCCCTAGCAAGAGCAGTGCTTCGCAGAATCTACCACCGGATCGGAAACGCGACCCACTGAGGAGTTCCGGCGAGAAACTCAGTGGCTAAGCCGTCCTGCCCGTTAGATAATAAACGATTTCGATACATGTGCTCGAAATTTATATGTGCAGGTGGTTGAGACCCAAGTAGTAACGGCCAGATGATTCGCACGAGAGGGCGGGTCTAACTTTAAAAAAAAAAATTATAGCTTAGATGGGTGGACGAGCTCACAGCCCATCTGGTGTTATGTGGTTACTGGAGCCCATAGACGTCTACAATGTAAATGCGCCACCCACCTTGAGATATAAGTTCTAAAGTCTCAATATAGTTACAACGGCTACCCCGCCCTTCAAACCGAAACACATTAATGCTTCACGGCAGAAATAGGCAGGGTGGTGGTATCTACCCGTGCGGACTCACAAGAGGTCTTACCACCAGTAACTTATTAGGTTCCGTGTATTTTAGGGCGTCTACATAATGTTACATTCTACTAGCAATAATAACGTGTGCAGAATTGCACACATAGCAAATTAAAAGTCACGTGACCGAATTTCCGTCAATCTCAAACATTTAAAAGCGTTAACTCTAGTGAATGCAATATTGTAAGGGGGCTCAGGTCATCGTCCTGCTAACAACCCACTGAGTTTCTCGCCAGATCTTCTCAGTAGGTCGCGTTTCCGATCCGGTGGTAGATTCTGCAAAGCACTGCTCTTGCTAGGGCCCGTGTTAGAAACACCTCCGGTTTGAACTCCGAGAGCTCACCTACACGTCAAAGAGAAGCTGAAATAGCCTCTTAAGGCTATCAGCATAGATAGGAAAAAAAAGTCCTGCCAATCGACAGCATTCACTATTGTTCACCGTAGAAAGTTTAAGCGTTCGTAGCTACACCTACACCTACACCTACACCGTAGACCCCTACACCGTAGACCCCTACACCGTAGACCCCTACACCGTAGCTTGTACGCACGCTTATGTACTAATTCAGTTGTTGTTGTTTGGGGGCAGTCGAGTGGAGGTAAGTCAATTCGCGGCGCGCTGTTCTAAAGTGCCGATTATTTACTGGTGGTAGGACCTCTTGAGAGTCCGCACGGGTAGGTACCACCACCCCGCCTATTTCTGCCGTTAAGCAGTAATTCGTTTCGGTTTGAAGGGTGAGGCAACCGTTGTAGCTGTAACTGTACTTGAGACCTAAGAACTTATATCTCAAGGTGGGTGGCGCATATACGTTGTAGATGTCTATGGGCTCCAGTAACCACTTAACACCAGGTGTGCTGTGAGCTCGTCCACCCATCTAAGCAATAAAAAAAATAAAAATAAACAGTTAGACACGCAATTGCTTACGTTAGTCAGATACCTACTAGGTATAGTGGTTTATTATTAAATTAAATATTCTACTTCGGGTCCTACTTAGAGATTTGATTGCCAATTCGAAATGAAATATATGAAATACAGAACTCATGTTTCTACCAGTGAATATTCTATGAACGAGAAACACGTGTTTAACTTTGAAGCTATGTGATTTGTCCAAACTTGTTTCACTCGAGGGCAGTGGATATACGACTCTGTCATAAATGGACGAAACTGATATCCAGAGAGAATTAATGAATGTTAAACTTCACTTTGTTGTTGCTTGCTTGTTTGAAACTACTAATTAGGTAACTAAGTCCCAAAAACGGATGTTTTTTAGTTGTTTCAAAACTATGCGTTCGTGTTTATTCATGCAGTCCGTTTGTGACTGAAATTTAATCCCTAAATAGTATAAAACAAAGTCAGTGTCTGTCTCTTTCCTTTCTATGCATACTTTTTAATCATGCAGTCGATTTTGAAATGCTTTTCATTAATAGAAAGAGCGATAAGCGAAGAATGTTAGAGTATAAAATTTATAAACATTGTAGACAAGACAAAATTTTACGTATAAAGTTAATGTATAAAGCTTACTATAATTACTTTTAAAAAAGTTAGGCAGAACTGGAAATACAATCAGTTCATAATTAAGGAGTTCGAATACAAACTAGAAAGAGACCACACGATTTTGTATAATTACGTCAGCATTTAAATGTGCGTTACAGAATGTATGCCAACATTTCAAGGAGAGGACCAGAAGTTCCATTACTTAGTTTATACTTAGTTGACAGAGAGGTAAAGTGTGGAGCCACCCTGTCGCCCTCGGATGCCTTACCTCCCACTACCCCGATGGAAGTAAGAGAGCCGATCAAAGAAAGACCTGCAATCTTCTAAAGCAGAGGCTCCCAAACTTATTTTGTCTACTGTCCACTTTGAGAGTATATTATTTTTTAGCGCCCCTATTTTTCCCCTACTTAAAAACCCACTATAGCGAGAGCTCAGTCGGTGTCTAAGAATCCTCCTAGATGAAGTTACAAATAGCTCCCAAGCCTCTATATAACGCCCTCTTTTTTTCTGGGTCTCTTACCGCCCATTTAGGCTCACAAGGGGGCGTTATCGCCCACTTTGGGAAATGCTATTCTAAAACATCCGGCTCCGTTCGGAGTTTCGAACGGAGTCCTTAAACTCCTCCCGGCCCAACTCATCGTTATGTGGGCCAATTTACTCAATGTCGCTATGTCGAATAAAGTTTATCTTCTACTTAAACTTTACTAAGCAACGAATACTTAATCCAGAGAAAACACTTAAATTCAAAAGTACCGATATGACTCTGGCTTCTATCCTGCTCTGTACAGTTATAAACACGTAAGTTAGAGCAGGACAGCTGACTAAATAAGCGCTTGAGTGGCGTTTAGAATTCTAGCACTTAATGCTTGAACCTGTCTGGATTATTGTTTTGATAGCATCAATTAAGATAAGATGTTTTACATTTGAATAGGAGTGGGAGTTCACAATATAACGGCACCTGACACTTTTATATAATGAAAATCAAGTAATTATGAATGATATATTTTTTGTTATTTTTATAAGTGTTGGTAAAATATTCTGTTGTTTTGATAACGATCAATCGTTTTGTATTCGACTAAACGGTAATTTTATTTAAGAGCAGCTAGCCGAATGAAGTTGCGTTCGTAATGGTGGTCGAATGTGAACTCATTGATTCTTTTGTTGATAGCGGTCGCGTGTGGTGGTCATCCACTAACCCATTGATTGTAAACTATTAATTATTATTTTAATCCCTGATTGTTTGAGTACTTTATTCGTCCGTATAATTAAAATAGTGAATAACCAACACTACATTGCACATATTTTAAAGCTTTCTGAAATTCACCGTCCGATCTTCTGACTCCTCGATTTCTGGATATTTTTATTGTTTAGATGGGCGAACAAGTTAATCTATTGTTAAAGGTCACAAGTACTCACAGACATTGCGACATGAATTCTGGCACCCACGTTGAGTTAATATCTCATATTATGAGTCGAAACGTAATTTTATTTAAAATTGCATTTCAAACTTTACCGCCTGACCGCTTTCGGAATAGGCAGAATGGTTTTGTGGACACGTACGGACTCACAAAAGATTTTGACAATGTTTTAAGAAAATATACGTTACGCATTGTTTCTTCTAAACAAAAACCAATGCGAAGAATTTAACTTGGTTTACACTTTTACTGCTTCATTAACTATTATATTTGAATCGGTTTTTATATGAAATTAACAACCCGTGAACAGATTCCTAAATGATATTGGCAAAAAAACAGTAAGTACTACATGTAATATTAACACGTCATATATATTTCCTAAAAGCGAAACTGTGTGTGAGACACGCGAGCGAGAAACGATACTGATAGATTGGCGGAGGAGGAAATAATCTCAACAAATAATAGGCCTTTCAACAGTCCACTCGCATTAGTGAGGACCCACATCCTTGATGTATTTAGGGCGTAAAGATAATAAAATAAAAGCATACATTCGTAAACGTGCTAGTGGATTTGCTGTGTTTCTTATTTAAGAGGGGCTGTTGAATTCGTGTCGTGTGTAGTTAAGTGGTTTGTTTAGTCATTTCAAAGTAACTACCTCCACTCATCTTGGAACATATTTTTACTCTTATCACAGATGGTGTCGGCGCAATCTGTCCTCTTATCATGTTGCATGGGGATTTACAGCTATTTTACTGCCAGCCTGAAGTCAACCTGCCTTGGGTTATATCTACATTTATCCATTGCAATGTGCTATAGGGAGGTTTCGGTTTCTTCTTTTGGTATTTCTTTTACTTCATCCGCTTTTTGCTCTATGGTTTGAATTTCATTATTATGTACTTTCTTATTCAGTAGTATTATATCTTGGGATATCTATGGCAGTTAAATATCTAAAGCAGAAGTCAAATTGACATTGTGGTTCAGTAAGGATTTAAGGTCTCCGACTAGACAGCTGAGTCTATGCTTCCTATTTCTGGATTGAGCACAGCCGTTGTACGTTCCGGTTGAGATTTTGACTTCATATCTTAAGGTGGGGGGACAGTAATAGCATTTTGATTTTTGGCGGACTTTGCGATAAGAGTTCACCAAAAATGTCGTTAGAAGCAGCGGTATTAAAATTTTAATGAGAAGTCTCCTGGTGAGGAGCCTCTTCGACGCGATGGCACACGCAATGCATCTGCTCATTGTCCAGGGCTGATCGCAGATAGGCACAAAAAAAATGTTTAGGTTGTTCTGTCTTCATTTTTGTTTATAAGAAAATTATTTCATAACGCGGAACTGATTGCCTGTCTGTGCGTACTCGAGAAAAACCTCAGATATTTCTACGAGAGAAAATGTCGAGTTCACACCTGCGGATGTTTGATCAGATTCCTCTATTTGTATTCTATATAGATTCACAATAGATATGAGTCTTTTGTCATATCATTCGAAAACGACAATTAGCTAATACTTATTACTCATCTGAGTTATTTGTAAGTGACATCGTTTGGTATTTGCATTAAAATCTTTATTAGTTCGGTACGATATATTCAAGACCAAACGGGTAGGTAATGAACAATGGGCTTGCCTGTTCCTACCTTAGCTATTCAACATAAATGGGACTTTTAGCTAATTTCTCAAGGATGGTCTAAGACCAGTTCAAAGTCCACAAGTGAGCAGTGAAGACGTCCGCTTTGGCAATAGAATAATGTTACCTATTACTACTAAGTTCAATATGTCGGTTCCTTGATAAATAATTGGGTATGGTTAGGGATAAATACGTATGAAGTCTAACAGAATTCAGTTAAGAACGAAAGAAATAAATCAAAGCGTTTGATGTATACATCCCTGACGCGCCCCGTTAAATGTGATGTGGGTCAATAAAAGGCCACGAAAGATAACAATATTCAAGTGCCCGCCGCAAAAATAATACCGACAAAAGAAATTTAGGAAATCCTATTTATTCGGAATTTTGTGTGCCTTTTAGTTAACTCGGGACGCTTGTAAAATGTCGTTATACGAATCGGGGTCGCGTTATGGAAAGGCAACTGTAACCGGTCGACGCAAATTGTTTTTGATTTATGAGACATTTATTGTGGACACTATTTGAGGTACTGCAATGATTTTCAAAGCTTCTTTATGGCTATGCGAAGCATGTTTATTATTTTTACGCATTAATTTGTATGTGTAGACGTGTTAACAAGCTTACGGCCCACATGTTTTTTTTTTATTTTTTTTTATTGCTTAGATGGGTGGAGCTAGGCACCACTATCACCAACGCTAGAGGCTGCGAAGATGAGATCCGAAGACGTTGCGCCGTGACAAGATTCTCAGTTGAGAGGCTAACAAAGATTTGGAGAGACCGCAGAATAACAAAAAACACAAAAGTTCGGTTAATGAGATGCCTGGTCTTTCCAATCTTTCTGTATGGGGCTGAGACGTGGACGCTGAGGATGCAAGACCGTCGTAAGATTAACGCACTGGAAATGTGGTGTTGGAGACGTCTCCTCAGAATTCCGTGGACCGCGCACCGTACCAACATTTCGATCCTGAAAGAGCTCAACATCAAGGAGAGACTATCGTCAACAGTCCAATTACGAATCCTCAAGTTCTTCGGGCACATCACTCGTAATGAGGATTCCATTGAGCGGTTGGTGGTGCAAGGGAAAGTCGAGGGCAAAAGATCTCGCGGACGATCTCCAACACGATGGACCGACCTCATAAAATCTGTTACTCACTCCAACATAAATGTTTGCTCTCACGCTGCGAAACATCGTGCCACATGGCGTCGCATCGCGAGAGCATCGGTATCGGAGGATCCGACTGATGCACGACCACTCTGTCAAGAGTGTACGAATAGGAAGAAGATGGGTGGATGAGCTCACAGCCCACCTGGTGTTAAGTGGTTACCGGAGCCCATATACATCTACAACGTGAATGCGCCACCCACCTTGTGATATAAGTTCTAAGGTCTCAGTATAGTTACAGCGGCTGCCCCACCCTTCAAACAGAAACGCATTACTGCTTCACGGCAGAAATAGGCGGGGTAGTGGTAACTACCCGTGCGGACTCACAAGAGGTCCAACCACTAGTGAAAAGTGGTGATAAATAATAACCAGAATCATTAGACCTCACAACGTGAATACTGACGGCTGTAACATTCGTTTTCCACCCGCAGCGCATAGCCGCAAAAATAGATGGTACCACAATCCGGGTGGGTACACAATACCCTCTACTATTTCATGGAATTACCCAAAAATTGTCTAGCTTGAAGAAGTAAAATGTGGAGAGTTAATTAAAATAGTAATATAAATATTTGCTAAAATAAAGCTATTCAAAATTTTATCTGGATTTTTACCCTAATTTTATAATCAAAACAATTTATTTTAAAACATAATATCGATATTGTCATCCCATATCTTCCATGTTTTTTTTTTATAGTCCTTGTAGGCAGACGAGCATACGGCCCACCTGATGGTGAGTGGTTACCGTCGCCCATGGACTTCAGTAATGCCAGGGGTAGAGCCAAGCCGCTGCCTACCGCTTAATACTCTTCACAAACCTCGTTTGAAGAAGGAAATGTGCAAAAACTATAGCTACTCATTTTTCTTTTTACACAAAACATTGATAATTTACTTCGATTATAGTGGTTAAAATTTCGAAGTCTTTAAGAAGTGGCAACATAGCCGAAATTCGTTTGGCAACGATGAATGCAAATCAAATTTCGTAATTTAAGTAAGTTTTGAACGTAACCAACAAAATTGTTCTTGATATTTTGGTTCGCGTCCCGCATTTGGGAAGTTATAATATATGAAACGTCATTTGTGCAATGCCGGGTGACTTATTGTACAAAGCTGATGCACCTGTGATCCATCAGGGGTGTTACAGGGGGAAACGTCAGTTCTGCCACCTGGCTCTGTGATTGCTAGATGAGTTTGGGTTGTGTTTCGAGTGAAATACTTAGGGTTGAAAATGACGTGATATATTTCTTGTAGAGTTTGTTTTTAGAAAAGTTAATTGACAAGAAAATAGTTAATTTGTACAGTTATTGGCTTCTACGGAAATTAAAAACCTAAAACAGATAAAAAAGGTACAGGAAAAAATCACCCGATCGTGCGGCGGCTAATGTTAAGTAGTCTTTCGTTGCTTTAAGTAAGTACATAGTTTATCTCTTTACCTACAATAATTAAATTAGTACAGAGCTTGGTATTAATCCTAAATATTATTGTAAATGCTAACGTGAGTTTTTTTATATTGAAATATAATTTTACGGCTTAATCTTGAGTTTATTATTGTCGCTAGAAACAAATATATGACTCGAGAGTTTGTTTGTTTCGTTGGTTACATATTCACGTCATAACTAATCGATCATCATGAAATTTTGCTTATAATTTTACAGCTCTACAGAAGAACTGGTGGTAGGACCACTTGTGAGTCCGCGCGAGTAGGTACGACTTATTTCTGCCATGAAGCAGTGATGCGTTTTGGTTTGAAGGGTGGGGCAGCCGTTGTAAGTATACTTGAGACCTTAGAACTTATATCTCAAGGTGGGTGGCGCGTTTACGTTGTAGATGTTTATGGGCTCCAGTAACCACTTAACACCAGGTAAGCTGTGACCTCGTCCACCCATCTAACCAAAAAAAAAGTTCCTTTCATCTTGGAAAAATGTATGACTTGTTTGTTCATTCCTTCGTTTGTTTGTTTGTTTCGGACTCACCTCTTAAGTAATCAATCATCAAGAACTTTGTATATGCGTTGCCAGAGGTACTAAAGGACAATGTGTTACTTACTATTCATCCTTTTTCTATAGTAATGCTTCAAAGTTTTTATTAGTTAGTCAATAATGTGTGTATTGAGTTAATTCGTGATTGTGCTGTGCCTCACGGATTCATACGAAAGTCGTGCCTATTTCCGAATTGAAGCCTTCGAGAATTCCGTTTTGTACGAAAGAATAGCCGCTGGTACTGGGAAAGCTTTAATCTTACAACTCAAGATAAGTAATATCATTCATGAAACAATATGCGCATTATCGAATTTATCTCTCAAAGTTTGAGAAACTTTAACTACTCAACATTGTTGGTGAGTCAAAAAACACGACCGTAGTGGTGCCGGAAATTTAAATGCTAATAGGGAAACTTTATCTAAACTTACGAATCCAAATGAGAAAATTCTCTTCAAACTTAGCGTTTTCAACATGCATTTATCTTTTAAGGAAGTTTGTATACGCGTTCGAGACTCTGAAAATGTTGGAGATCATTATGCAAGAAGGTGCCGATCGACCTTATAGTATGTCCATTAAATAATTATTTTTCTAAAGTATAATGATCGTGTAGTAAAATGTCAGGACATAAATGGAATTATATGGACAAAATTGGAAATGGGCTTAGCATTTAGAAGGATACAAAAGTAAGTATTGGACCTCTCGCATAAAATAAAGCAAAATGAAGTATTGACAAGACACTCGCAGATACCCCAAGATAATGTCCTGATAATGCTAGTAATATCGGACTAGCTTACTTGTCATCAAGCAGAAATAGAAAGGGGTCTACAACCAGGAGGTACAATGGTCTGAAACAGAATAGAGATTATTAGAAGAAGGCTTACAAAGTACTGAACTAATAAAATAAATGTAAAATAAAATATATTAAGTAAATAACTTTAATCTTGGTGTACAATAAAATATTACTCTACTTAATTCTTTATAAATTGAGCCCAAAAAATGATAAGTTCATAGCCCGCGCGGATTGATACTACCGTGCAACTAATTACTGTCGCAAGGTAATTATGTTTTCTGAGGCAATGATGGTAAGTCGTCTTGTGAGCCCACTCGGGTCAACAACCAGGAGGTACAATGGTCTGAAAAAGAATAGAGATTATTAGAAGAAGGTTTACAAAGTACTGAACTAATAAAATAAATGTAAAATAAAATATATTAAATAAATAACTTTAATCTTGGTGTACAATAAAATATTACTCTACTCAATTCTTTATAAATTGAGCCCAAAAAATGATAAGTTTATAGCCCGCGCGGATTGATACTACCGTGCAACTAATTACTGTCGCAAGGTAATTATGCTTTCTGAGGCAATGATGGTAGGTTGTCTTGTGAGCCCACTCGGGTAAGTACCGCCACTCTACAAGTTTCAGTCGCGGTACCGCTCTCTTTTGATCGATCGGATAGCAGTTATACTATTGCTACGCGCTGGGGTTTTGGATAAATAAACATTCTACCGAAGTATAAATTATCACTGTATTAACACTTAGAACACTCACAGAATACTATAAAAATTCTCATTTCACTTCTTCACTTCGCTTCAGGTGATCCGTTCGCTGTTTCGCTTCGAGTAGTTGCTACTAACTACTAGTTATTACTAACTGACTTCGTGCCATTTTCGCAACGCTTATATAGTCGATACGACATCACTAGATTTATCGAGAACATTCCTCACAAGTCGAGTATTTTCGAGATGCGTTTCCGCCATTTGACAATAGATGGCGTGGTACTTCTTGAGCGTTCTAGATTTTACTATTTACTTCGACATTCATTCGGCTATACGGCGATAGATGGCGTTACTTTTACCGGCGTAACACTATAAAATTTATTTATACCCCTTGGCTCATTGGGATGGCATTCACGTAGTGATGTCTATAGAAACTAGTACCCAATTAACACGAATTGAATAGTGAGCGCATTCACATGTCTAAGCAGAAAACAAAATCGTCTTAAAAAAGAATATGCTGTCTGCCTTAGCACTGTTTCTTCTTTACTTCACAATTTAAGCACTACGTTACATTATAAGCGAATACGTATTAAAAGATTCATTCGCGTTTCACCTCCACGTCACATAAATTATAATCATACTACGGAAAACTAAAATAAATTCTCGTTTAATTTGAAATGTGGCGCCTCTATAAGTAATATATCAATCTTAAATCGAGGATGATGTGTGCATCAGAAGTTGTACGTTGCGTTCTGTGTTCGATGAGAAATTAATAGTTGTTTGAAGGAATTTCAGTGAGATACTTGAGCCCGGTAGTTCGAACTCGACTGTTGTGTAAATTACTGCTAACTTTTGTTTATTGTCTGTATGTTTGATGTACATTGACAAGTTAAACTTTCAATACAGTTTTACCTTTTATATTACTCGTTCAATATTATTGCATAGATGGATGGACGAGCTCACAGCCCACCTGTTGTTAAGTGGTTACCGGAGCCCATAGACATCTACAACGTAAATGCAACCACTTACTTTGCGATATGAGTTCTAAGGTCTTCGTATAGTTACAACGGCTGCCCCACCCTTCAAACCGAAACTGTTCCACGGCAGAAATGGGCAGGGTGGTAGTATCTACCCGTGCGGACTTAGAAGTGGTACTGCCACCTAAACCTATGACTAATTTAAATTTCATGTAATAACAATTATGAAATTTAATTGTTTCCCGTTTCAAACCGCATTTAATAATGTAAATGTGCCGTTTTATTTACTGTGGAAACTCAGCTTTATGTCGCGGTTCTGTAAATGTGGTTTCATATAGTGAGATATGTCATAGATATCCCGTTTTTACGTCTTTCATCATTTTATTTCGTAGATGGGGAAACGAGCTAATGGCTCACCTGACGTTAAGTGGATACCCAAGCCTTACCTTAAGACAGCGGGGCGAACTCCCAATTATATGTCTGTCGTACTGTTCGAACCGGAACGCGTGATGCTTCGCAACAGAAACAGGCGGGACAAATTTGTAACCTTTCAACACAAATTTTCATCTAAGATCTAGTCCGCACGGGTTGGTACCACCACCCTGCCTATTTCGGCCGTGAAGCAGTAATGCGTTTCGATTTGAAGGGCGGGGCAGCCGTTGTAACTGTACTTGAGGCCTTAGAACTTATATCTCAAGGTGAGTGGCGCATTTACGTTGTTCATATCTATGGGCTCCGGTAACGACTTAAGACCAGGTGGGCTATAAGCTCGTACACTTATCTAAGCAATAAAAAAAATCTGTCCAGTGATTTTTTGTGTGATACACGAACGAATAGAATGGACATACCTAAAATAAAATAAAAATGTGGGGCACGACAATATGTTGTAGATCATGGATACACATACATGCACACACATACACGCAAGCATACACACGAACAATTACAAAATTCTCGTGGAGCAAAAATAAGGGCTATATCGGCATCATTCATTAATGAAAACCTGTCTGCCCACATCAAAACGATGTATTAGAAAAGTTTTGTCTCCAGTGTGCTTAGTGCGAGTTTCTTAACGTTCTCGATAGCGTTAAAGTTAATCTAGACTCTGACAGAGAGCTCTATACAGGTACCTACCAATATTCCTATAGAAATATTTTCTAGTTGTTTACAAAAGTCTTTCACAATAAATGAGTGGCCCTGTCCGTTTTGTTCTATGTATTTGTCTTGTTGATAATATGTACATGTAAAAGGGGAATGCCCACTCTCCATAGTGTGCTAGGCCCAAGGTGGACATCAAATATTACTATAAAAATGGACTGATTCAAATTCTTAAATGTATTAGATATCTAAAAAATATATTGAAATTGACGCCACTATTATAAAAAATATAATAAAAATAAAAAACTCGTTTTGAGGTTAATTTTCTATACAAATACCTCAAGAACTTTTCTTTTTTTAATGTTTAAGATGTTCCTAATGTATTTTTATCCAATTGTAGTTATTAGGGTATAAAAAACACACATACTTCTTTAAATATCTATATTATTCTATATTTTCTTCATCTTCATACACAATTAGTAAATCATCTAAAAATAACACAGGAGAGCATATACACGGTTTTAAGTCTCGGTCAGGTTAAAACCACAATTCACACAATGGTTTTCAGCCGTAGTATGAAACGTTATTGATAAAAGCAAAATAAATCGAAGAAAAATCAAAACACATCGATTTTGAACGCAAGCACAAGCAGCAAGCGAAGTGTCAGTCAGTCAGATTAAAATCAGTGTTGTCAGTATAAAGAAAAATAATTACATGAAATTCATATTATATCGATCATTTTTTTAAATAACCGATATTGGATTTATTTCTTAATCTTTTTTTTACGAGTACACATTATATTTTATTTTTTATGTTTTTGTTTTAGTTGTACATATTTAAATAACAATACAAGTTAAGTTTTTTTTTTATTGCTTAGATGGGTGGACGATCTCACAGCCACCCTGGTGTTAAGTGGTTACTGGAGCCCACAAACATCTACAACGTAAATGCGCCACCCACCTTGAGATATAAGTTCTAAGGTCTCAAGTATAGTAACAAGTTAAAGTCCAATTGGTATGTCTTTGATGTTATTTTATGTGCTTAAAATCGATTAAAATCGATTGATTAATGATAATATTTAAAATGATTTATTTATATGTTTTTTTTATATATGTACTTAAAATGTTTACTTAATACGTAAAAGGTTTTGATGTTGGCAATATTTTTCCCGCAAAAATAAAATTCTTGTTTTTTTCAATACAGTTACTTTTTTTAAACTACTTATTGTAAACTGTAGTGGCGCTTATTTGGAAGAAAGTAAATGCATATTTATTTATGACAAAATTAATGCACTAAGTATTTTTTCTCTAATCTATTGTCCGCTTTGGGCCTGAAATGGGCCGTCCCCTTTGACTGTAGAGCTATAAATCTAATAGCAACTGGTACACAACTAGTTTAATGTCAACATTTTAGTCTATGTAATTGTTTTTATCTCGTTGTCTAGACGAAAGCTAGTGCTACGACCGCCCATTGTATTCAATAGCGTAATTATATAATTGTCTGTATTTTCTACATGTACATCTATCTATATATATATAAATGAATTGCTGTTCGTTAGTCTCGCTAAAACTCGAGAACGGCTGGACCGGTTTGGCTAATTTTGGTCTTGAATTATTAGTGGAAGTCCAGAGAAGGTTTAAAAGGTAGATAAATATGGAAATGTTCGGAATTCAATAAAATAACAATTTTGTTTTTCCTTTGATGTGTCCCCGTCGAAAGGTTTCTTTTTGTTTGTTTTAAGTTTATTTTATTTATCGATTCAGGCACTACGAAGTCTGCTGGGTCAGCTAGTTGTCAATAAAAATAATCATTCTGAAGCATATTTCATTTAAAAACACACTGTTTAATATTAAAATTCACTGGAAACAACGAGAATGATCGAAATTAACATTCAATTATGCTTATTCGTCGTAATTGGATTTTGTAAATCAATCAATCCAATTAGTATGTTTGTGCTGTCGCATTTATAATCGAAGGCTGCATATTTTATTGACTCTGCGCCATTCCCAAAAATATATTTTTTTTAACTAGTCTCCGGGATTCATCTATACTTTCTATACTAATACATATATATAAATCTACAGTGGTTTATACGGATATTCCGTTATAACTACTGAACCATGCGTCCGATTGCCTTGAAACGTGGTATCTATGTAGAAAATACATGTAGTTAAGGGATACGCTAATATTTATATGAGTGTTGGACTCCCTACAACAGTTGCGGAGGCGTTAATGATGAGAATCGTTGTGGGGGCGCTAATGATAAAAAACGCTAAATTTAAAATTTCAGCTTTTATCAACTTATTATTGACTATAGCTGTACCCTTTTTTTTATAATTGATAGTTTACTGGTGGCCCGAAGGCCTTACCAGTTTCACCAGGACAGGTGGGCGAGCAAAGGCTCAGCCAAGAGGGGTGGGATTTGCTAACAACTGCCCGAGCGCCTCCGAAGGAGACCTAACAACTCAAGAGCAATTGCTTCGCGAATGAATCTACTACCGGATCGGAATCGCGACCCGCTGAGAAGATCCGGCTAGAAACTCAGCGAGCTGATTCATGGGTTAGGTTGCACGGCGAACTCTTTGTCGAGTTCGACGAGTACGGTTACCGAGGTCCCTAAGCCCGCTCCTAGTGTTAGAGCTGAAGGCGTCTAATGCAAAGGTTATTGGATCTGATGGATCCGTAAGGACGTGTCTAGGGCGTCGACGGTGACTGGCTCCTGCGTGATCAGGATTCGGGGAGTAGTCAGCGGCGGCAACGATAAGGCGATTATCATGACGCATAGCCTTATCGAAGTACCGTTCCGACGCTGACTTCATGTATTTCTGGATAGATTCGAGGCCCAGGTCGTCGTGTAGGTCAACGTTCCTCACGAACCACGGAGCTCCGACGGCTAACCTGCAAAAGCGGGATTGTAGAGATTGGAGGGTGTCTATGTGTGTGCGGGCCGCGTGAGCGAACACCATACTCGCGTAAGTCATGACGGGCCTTATGCAAGTTTTGTAAAGTGTCACCTTGTTCCGAAGGGACATTTTACTCCGCTTACAGATCGTGGGGTAGTATAGCTGTACCCGCTCGCTTCGCTGGGCATTCAAATTTAACATTATTATTTATTGTCATTATTATAGTTTCTTTATAAAAAAGATGTGTGGTGTCGTGGAACATCGGATAGGAATGAAGTTCCTTATTATAAAAATATTAATTTTAAGTTCTATTCGAGGTGTAAGGAAAATAATTATTCGGGTATACATTTTTTATTATGATTTTTTATTGATAAAAAAAAACTACTTTACAGAGTTATCAACTTTATTTTATTCACAATGATTTTTAAAAAATATATAATAATTATTTTTTGTACGTTATTACAAAGTTAAGTCGTACACTGTGTGCAATACTAATAAAAATCTTACGTTGCGGACGTTTTTCCCGGTTAGGGTACCCCTCAGCATCGTCTCATAAGCAACTTCGTTCCAAAAAAATTTTACTTCCCCTTCCCGTCTTAAATCAAGCGAAGCGGGCGGGTACAGCTAGTATGTATATAATATTATTATATTAAAACATTTTGATATAACGACTTCAAATTCTCTGTTAGTTAAATTTGCTAAGTAAATACGTGTTTAACGTGGCTTTTACTTTCATGTCGAAGGAATAGCATCGTTAAGATTTACATTTGTTCTATTACCATATTTTCTTTTTTGTTTTGATATGGTTTTTGTTTTTTTTGAAACAATAAGACAATTTTTAAGCTATTGCATAGCTTTTATCGCGGGCCTTGAGCGCGGCTTACTGTAATCATAAAATTCCGTAACGAAAAAAACCTTACACCCCCCACTCCGCCTACCATGAAGCTCGCGTTCAACACATTCACACGTGTGTAGTGTTTGTGAATAAGCGCTTGGCGTGACGTCACACTGCATGCGCATCATGAAAGTTAAGGTTTTGCTTTTATTAATGTTTAATATAGCGTGGTCTTGTTTTATTATTGTTTTAATATTAAATTATCATTGTCTAATTATAATTGCATAAGTTGATAAAAAATGCTATGCAATAGCTTTACCGCGGCAGCTCCCGAGTGCCACACGTTTTTTTGTTTTTGTTTGTACCTAATGCTTTTTAATAGCTTCTAACATAAAATGGAAATCAGTTGCCAAAAAAAGGGAGAAAAGGATTTTTATTGATCTGTTTTGTGTTTCATAATTTTTAAACGATTTTAAACGGTAGGCAGCGGCTTGGCTCTGCCCCTGGCATTGCTGATGTCCATGAGCGACGGTAACTACTCACCATCAAGTGGGCCGTATGCTCGTCTGCTTCTACGGGCAATAAAATGAAAATGTTTACATTTAATTAATACTACTTTTAAGGTTTAATCTGGGGTTTTTTATTGTCATTATAATATTATTTCCGACATTTGGATTGTTTTACAATAAAAATGCGAGACTAAAGGGTAATAAATAATAGTTGAAAAAAAAAACTAACAAAATACGCTTTTATAAAAATTTTTTTACAATAAAATCACTTTTTCTTACACTATTTTTAATTCAAATTTATTTTCTATTTTTTAAACTATTAGGTATTTGTTTTTCATTTTATAGTTGAAATTTAATTTTTTCAAATTTTGTTTTAATATTGAATTGTCATCGGTCCTTAATAAGTATACCGAATTTCGGGTTAATCCGACGCTTTGAAGGGGGACAACATCATGTTCAAAGATTCCGTTACATACTAACATACATACATCTGAAGCTAATAAAAGCGTATTAAAAATAGTTTTGATTATGTCTACGATTCGCGAATACCGAAAAAAATACTATGTAGATCATTTACATATGTTATATGTTGTTAAGTATTAATATTCAATAACCAAAATCTATTTATTGTTGTTGGTTTAAATTAATCTGGTTAACGAACGCGGATAATTAAAACCACGTGAAAACCGCTCCAATACGCATCGCTTACCGACTGGACCAATACGTATCAGTGTTTCGAACAATCAAAATTAATTCACTCCGATTTGTTAATTAACCGCAACGCTCCACTTAACGTGTTCAATTAAAAAATTTAACAAAATACACTTCGTCGAATATGTACCCCACTTCAAAGGGGTGTGATGGATTCACATATTTTATGAATACGTCGTGATTGCCAATTTCCCTCTGTCAAAGACTGCGATGTAGCACCGCGGAGCGTGTGATTCAATAACCTAAACGAACACTGTTTGGAAATGAGTGTGTGAATGGAAATTCAACTGTGGATTTAAAAAATATATTTTCGGGCGTGAACGATGACAAGTTATATTTGATCACAATGTACGTATGTACATAAGGGCTGGTTGTATATATTCATAAAACCACTTGCTTTATACAGGTTCGAAGAAAACGAAGAAAAAAAGATTCTTTTTTTATTTTTATTGCTTAGATAGGTGGTGTTAAGTGTTTAATGGAGCCCATAGACATCTATAACGTAAATACGCCACCCACCTTGAGATATTAGTTCTAAGGTCTCAAGTATAGTTACAACGGCTGCCCACCCTTCAAACCGAAACGCATTACTGCTTCACGGCAGAAATAGGCAGGATGGTGGTATCTACCCGCGCGGACTCACAAGAAGTCCTACCACCGGTAAGCTTAATTTAACAGATTCCTTAAAATTGTAGTCCCGTTCCTATGTTACGGGCGTGTAACTTTAGAATTAGGCCACTGAATAATCTAAATTAGGATTTTGTTTCATTGGATTCTTTGTTTCTTTATTATTACATTAACTTCGTTAATCAAGGACGTTTTTTTAAAGAGCGTACACAGCAGACTGACCTTAGCCTGTGGCATGATGGTATGGCTGTAACTACGTGATCGTGTGGTAGCCTGATGTGATAACCTTGACTGTCGGGGTTAGATTCATGGATCGGAGTTAATATTCATGGAGATGTTTTATATTCCAGCTCTGGGTATACCTGGTATTGTATTGTGTTTTTTTCCCTACCTAAGCTGATAGCCTTGAAAGGCTATTTCAGTGTAACCTTAACTAGTAGGTAAGCTCCCGGGGCTCAAACCTGACGACGTTGCTAACACGAACCCTAGCAAGAGCTGTGCTTCGCACAGTCTACCAATGGATCGGAAACGCGACCCACTGAGAAGATCCGGCGAGAAACTCAGTTGTCTGTGTCTGTGGGTTAATTTGCTCATCGAGCCCTGCTTTCAATATCCGGTTTTATTAATTTAGTACATTGGTTTGTTCTGTTCCTCTTTTAATACGAAAACTACCGAACTTAAAATCATAGAAGACATCGATAAAAGCTAATTTTAATTTTGCTTGTTTTTACTATTTATATTTTGCACAAACATGTTTGCTATTTAAAGCTCCTTGAAGTGCGTCTTGTATATTTTCTTTCATAAAGATAATACTAGATACAGCTTTTCAACTTTAAAATATCAGTTGGTGGTGTTCGAAAGTTTGGCGTGTGAGCGCGAGAGATCCCTCTGCCAAAATTGTAACGAACTTTTGTTCTGTGAACTGTATTTTTGTTTTCGCACACTATCATGGCTTCATTTTTTATTGTTTTGTTTAGTCTATGGTCTTCGTTGTTTGTTTGTTGAAGTTAAAGGATATATAAAATTCTCGTGTCACAATGTTAGTTACCATACTCCTCTAAAAAAGGTTTGACCGATTTTTATGAAATTTTATAAATTTTTATGACTTTCATTTTATAAGATTAAGATTTTTATGAAACCTAGACTTGCCATAAATACTGAGACAAAGGAAAAAAAATCTATTGCAAATAACATTTATTACTTTTTTTTTTTTTATAAATAAATAAATAAATATTTACTAACAATCACGCCACGTTAACTGGTCCCGTGGTAAGTTCGTAAAGAACTTGTGTTACAGGTACCAGATAATGGATATAAATGTAAAATTTTATTATACACATACATATATTTAATATACATCCATAACCCTGGAAAAGACATTTATATTTATCATACAAATATCTTCCCTTGGCGGGATTCGAACCCGCGACCCCCTTGTGTAGTGACCATGTCACTTACCACTACACCAGACGGCCGTTACAGTGTGTTAGGTTAATACATAAATATAAAACAATTTAAAGTATAAAAAGCTTATTCGAAGTGGTCTCCATTGGCTGCAATACAGTCCTTTAAACGTTGAGGCCAGTTATCAATAGAAGCACGCACTCTTTCCATGGGAAAAATTTTCACTGCCAATCGTACGGATTATTTAGGGACTCCGAATCATCATGGCGTTTAGAGAAAGCCGTACTCTCTAAAACTGACCATAAATCATAATCCAGCGGATTAAGATCGGGACTAGACGACGGCCAGCCTTCAGCTTTGATGAAGTCCAAAACTTTCGTTTCCAACCAAGACTGCGTAGACCGAACTTTATGACCTGGCGCCGAGTCTTGCTGGAAGGACCATTCTTGATTATTGAACATGGTGTTGTTAAGGGGCTTCACTACCTTTTCAAGAATGGTATCTTGATACACTTGTGCCGATGCTTTGATACCTTTTTCACAAAAGTGTGGCTCAGTCACTCCTTCATAGCTACCATCACTGAAGTCGGATAGTGTGCACGTTGCACTCTGTCGACTAATTGGGAAGCTTCCTTAGAGCTTTGAGCATAAATACGGTCATTTTGTTTGTTAAAATGTTGCTCAATTGTAAAAAAATTCTCATCCGTAAACAACATTTTTCTATGACCTCCCTTTGCGTACTGCTTCAGTAGTTGTTTCGATTTTACCACCCTATTCTCTTTCAAATCATCACTTAAGAAATGACCAGTACAGCTCTTATAAGCTTCAAGTCCTAAGTCATCTTTTAAAATACGCGACATGGTTCTAGGTGCTATCTTCATCTCCAGAGATAAAATCTTTTGCTTTCGGACAGGATTTCTTCGAATTCTTTCCCTTACTGTTTTGACCACCTTTTTCGTACGAACACTACGTAGACGGCCAGATCTTTTTTTGTCACAAACAGAGGAGGTCTCATTGCACCTATTAATAGCCCGGTACACGAACATTTTACTAATACCAAGCGTATGGAGAGTTTTAAAAATTGCATTTGGCTCCATACCTACTTTGTGTAATGCAATCACAGCGATTCGGTTCTCTTTATCACCCCACTCCATTTTAATATCGCAAAATATTGTACAATGTATTGGCGCCAAAATGAGAAAACTCAAAGAGTAATCATATAAAAATGACAGATTCCAAATTCAAATGTAATATTTTGTTTATTTTTAATTGTAACAGTATTTATAGCCAGACTAAGTATAATGTTCAATAGGTCTGAGAATTGGCTACTATCTATTTTTCATACCTCTAAGTGATAAGGGTTGTCCACCCCTAACATTTATTTTTGGACTTTTTTTTTGTTATAATGAGCCATTATGTGGTTGAATGAGGTTTTGTTATTTTTATATTCCCTCATCGTTCACAGCGCTACATGCCTCTTTCACTCATTTACCACATCCTTACACACTTACAATAAGTTAGTTTTTTTTTTCTACACTAGAAATTTCTTAGACATCTTATATATGGCAAAATCACGTTTGCCGGGTCAGCTAGTGTATACATAAAAGTTCGTAGTTTCGGTGAAGTGAATAGCAAAATCGACTACTACACTATTCAGTGCTTGGCTGTATATGTTATTCTATGTTTGTGTTTCCGACATTCACTATATAGGAAAAAGTATATCATAATTAGCCCTTGAATATTTATATGCGTTCAATGTTTGTTAAGAAATTGCATTATTTCATTGCAAGTTCTAAATTGTTACCACAGTACAATTTCGTCAAACTAGAAAGCGTGATTGCTATTTAGAGCTATAGAATAATTATCGCCAATAATTACGAAACTCATTAATATTGCGGGTTAATTTTATTATTACGCGACGTTATTCCTTACTCGTGGAATTAGATTGTGAACAAGTGCTTGATCCGTGATCCCCTAGAGAATTTGGTACCTGTCTACGGAATTTTGACGGCGTTGTTGGAGCACTTCATAAGCCTACTCTGACTTTTTAGGTTAAGGCCAATTCAATGATCAAAGAAAAATTGAACTGAGATTCCATAAAACATGAATTAAATTAATCACTTTATCGGTAGTCGTAAAAGTGCTTTCGTATGTAATCTATCAACATTCGTTATTGGAACGAAGTTCCTTATTGGACGATGCGGTACTCTAACCGGGAAAAAACGTCCGTAACGTAAGATTTTTATTAGTAATGAACACAGTGTACGACTTAAGTTTGTAATAACGTACAAATTAGTAATGCACACAGTGTACGACTTAACTTTGTAATAACGTACAAAAAATAACATATTTTTTTATTATTCATTGACCACGATCTCAGAGCGTTCGTTTGCGCAATACACTTACTCTTATGCAAACAACCGTGAATGAAGTGTACCACAATAAGTTCACACGTTACCGAATGACGGTGGGTTGTTGCGAAACCTCCAGTTTTATTTTCTTTATACCTCGAATAGAACTTTAAATTAATATTTTTATAATAAGGAACTTCGTTCCTATCCGGTGTTCCACGACACCACACATCTTTTTTATTTAAAAGCGGTTCAAAGAACACAAACACAATGAATTCATTCGATTTATATTTCAAAGCCCTCTTTAAAAGCGCGGAAATCTTCCACTACTCTACCATTCTTAAAATATTCAAGAGAACACATCGCTTGGACGTAAGGACCATAATGCGCAAGTTGAAATATTGTTTAATATTTCGCATGGTGTCCAGTTAGGTTCGGTCGAGTCGCATCTGACGTTTATTCGATTTAACTCGCCCATGAACGTCGACAAGCAACTGGCGGCCAAATAAAGTTTCAGCTTAAATTCGTTTCGGGCTGACGGCGTGCAAGGCCGTACTCACGTGTTCCGTACTTATTTAATTTTATTATAAGATTTGACTGTGGTTTCTGATTCGATTTTTTTTAGGGATTTTATGACCTGGTAATGAAGGCCTTTAAGTCATGTCTTATTTTTGTTAATATTCTTATTCATGAAAAATGATAATATGGAATGACATGAAATGAGATGAGATAAGATTATATGGGATGAAATATAATCTTAGTAAAATGGTGGTCATTTACTGAGATTTTTTAGTGGACTTTTTGGAGGATCCCGAGAAGTTACGTTCAGCGGCTTTGTTTCATTGTTCTACATTTGTGCACATTCATAGATATTAAACAGTTAATAAACCACCATTATTACACATTTAAACCTGAGGAAACATTAAATAGACAAAATAAATCAAATCACTCAACTTCACTCCTCGCGTTCCCGCCAAAAAAGTTTTCATTAAAAGTAAAATAAGACTTGACTTAAAGTCTTAGATACCAGGTCATAAAATCCCTTAAAAAACCTACGAGTCATTAAGTACTCACCGAATATTAAATCTTAGTAATAGGATTCGAATTACAAAGCGACTAAGTCATTGACCTCGTTTAATTAATCCAATGTGCATATTAATTGCTACTACGAAACTGACATAAAGTTTAGGAGGTCAGTGGTCAGCGGTCAGATGGGTAAATTACAACTATTCATCACACGCTAAGTTGCACAGATGGACCAGACAACTATGAATCGTGTATTATTTACGATATGTATTTGAACTTGTAAATTAGCGCGTGTGCAACTGTATCTGGCATTAGCAGCAGTCGTATACAAGTCAGCGGCCAAAGGTTGCCAAGTCACAAATTAGGCGCCAAACATCTAACGGTTATCGAATGTCATAAAAACTGTTAAGTGTGTCTTATGCAGGAAATGTTTATAAAAATCGATTACAGATTGATAATTAGACGAATTGGACTTTTATCTTACTTACCTAATGTCTTAGTCTGGAAATCACTTAAAAATTAATTCATTGCTTTCAATTAATATTTGTGTTTACCAATTTTTCTAATGAAATACTTACTTAACAAATGTTCACGATTGACTTCCACGGTGAAGGAATAGCATCGTGTAATAAAAATTAAACCCGCAAAATTATAATTTGCGTTATTACTGGTGGTAGGACCTCTTGTGAGTCCGCACGGGTAGGTACCACCGCCCCGCCTAATTCTGCCGTGAAGCAGTAATGCGTTTCGGTTTGAAAGGTGGGGCAGCCGTTGTAGATATCTATGGGCTCCAGTAACCACTAAACACCAGGCGGTCTGTGAGCTCGTCCACCCATCTATGCAATAAAAATAAATAAAAAAGGCTGTAAATAAATATCATTAAAAATTTATGAAATTGATGAGAAGAGCTTGGTAATTGCTTTATATTGTATTAAATATATGATAATATATTAAAAGTTCTAATTAGGTACAATTATTGTAACTACTTTTAAGTGACGGTCATCCGTGAGCAAGAAAACTGTACGGAACTTCGGAAATAATATGATGATAGCAAAAACACGACGTGAAACTGTAAAAATAATTTCAATTATATTTTGGAGTTGCGAACATTTATAATGAAAAAACAGATTATATTTGACATTAAGTGTATTTATTTAATTGCAACTATAGAGTTATCTATCCGTTTGCCCTATGTAGTTGTTCAACTGAACGCACCTAACGGTCACCTCATTCAAGAAGATTGCAATGGATATAAAGCAGGAGTGACCAACTTGTTTAGTACCAAGTTCTCTTGTCTACTGACGAAACACTGCGACCCACCAATGACGTTTCTTGAAATTTAATGAAACAATGTAGGTAGTTCAGTACACAAATAAGTAGTATATTTTCTTTTATTAAAAAAAAAAAAACCTGAAATTATATAATAAAAGAGAACTATTGTGTGGAAGAGAGGGTAAATAATGTGACGTAATGGTCATTAACAAATGATACAAGATGAAGATGATGCGTGCGGCAATTGGTGATTACGTTGCGTAGTCTGTTCTATGTATTTATATTTTTTGTCTTTGTCACGATCGACTGAATTAATAGCCACGATCGACTGGTTGGCCACCCCTGATATAAAGCCAGAGATAGATGCGATATACTCTCGGATCACGGCATGAAGAAACAACCGAACGCATAAAAGCATTGTTTTATTATCGGTCTTTGATAAGTGTCTCATTTTTCAAGTTAACGTCTCTAGCTAGTTCAAAATTCCGTTAAATATTCCATTGCATAATAATAAATTAGAGAAATATACAAAATCAAGCTAATAAAAGTGAGTTGATAATATTATCAGCATCAACTCCGATTGGGTATGATGTGGAAAATAAGAAGGCGCTCATCCAAGGTAAAAGCGTGAATTCTCTAAATCAGTGATTCTCAACCTTTTTTTTGTGGCGGCACATATTTAACGATTTCAAAATTTGGTGGCACACAAAAAAAAAGATAAAAATTATTTACTTACTGCATAAATAGTTAATAAAAAAATTTTAATATACGAAATAAACTAAAATATAATATAATTCTTTTTGTGGATTTAAATATATATTCATGTTTAAAATATTTTTCTTCTAAAATGATATAATTTAATAGTATTAACATTATTATATATACGCAAAATTTGGCGGCACACTTTTGAAATTTGGCGGCACACAAAAGTGCCGCGGAACAGTGGTTGAGAATCACTGCTCTAAATAAAATGTATCCCACTCAGTTTTAAATGAAGTACGAAATTCTCCTTAAGTTAATACACCGGGCAGGATGATAGATGAAGAAAACAGGTCGGCCGTCTCGACGGCTATATTACAGCTATTCATCACTCTATCAGAACCCACCCTATCTCAGCTAGCCCTTTGTGGCGACTCCCAACAAATCCTGTTACATTATTTTAACAATAACTTAAACTCTACACCAGCGTTTTAAGAATCTTAATGAACGCAATATTGTTGTTGTACGTTACATGTAGCAAAGAATATTCAATTAAGTTTTTGTTGTGTCCATAAGGGGTCTGATGTACTTTGGGAATAGGGTTAGTGACCTCTGCGACGTTTGGGCAAAGTTGATTAGAAGAAATATATTGGACGTTAAAAACAATTCGTTTAGGGCTTAATCTTATTATTGCGAATGAATCATTTACTAATGTAATGGTAGATTTGTGTTCGTAATTAACAGAAAAGTGTGGTTTATTTGTTTGCTTAAATGTAAAATGTATGTAAATCCTGTGCGAATGTTATCTTAAAACTCGACATCAAGAATAATCTTGTACAAGAGATTTAAGCCTGTTATTTAAAGGTCGCCCCATAAAATTGTTTTTTTAATGCCAAGCTATCATGGTTATGCGAGTTTATAGAATATCTTATTTAACACATCAATCTGTGAATATCTAACCACATGTTATGAGCTATGGGCATTTACTTGTCGGAGACGGTCATTAGTTTAGTGGCTAAACGAAACGCAGCATGATTCCCGAGAGATGGCAGCACGATTGCGGTATCGTCGGAACTCGGCTAACTTCGTGCTACGACAGAGCCTAGCCGATGGAGGCGCGTAGACGCCATCACACTTACCAGCCAGCCTTCTTGAAGAGCGGTGCCTCCGTCCTAAGAACTGTCATTCGTTTTCGTTTGCTAACGTCAAGAGAAGATTTCTAAATTATTCTAAGACAGCAAACGTGATTGGTGTGCTCAATATTTCTCTTAGCTCGATCACCCTACTCGCCTCTACGATGTCTGACGATGGTGTTAATAATTGTGGCTTCTCCGACTTATTTACATATTCTTGGGCTACGGTAGCCACTTAATATCACGTATGGCTTGACATCGCTGATGCATCCATAACAATAAAATAATGTTAAATTTAATTATTTAAATCAATATCTTTGCTGTTACTATTACAATGGATAAGCTGTGCCCTTGAAAATAAAGAGTCTAGATCTTAAATGATAATCCTACTACAAAAAAAGACCACATATTATGCGAGATCATTTACAGTAGCCAAATATGTCAATGGGCATCGGTTGAATAATATTCGGCTATAAAGAACAGGGGGCACTCTCGGACCAGACGTTAATCCGCACCCCTATTCCGAATTGTCGAGATAAAAGCGACTGTCCACACTGCGAACTAATCGTGAAGGATGAACGCGATTCCGCAGAACTTTGAATTCGATTTGTACAGAATAGCGACGTGTCCCTCAATGAAATATGGTCCACGTCTGATAGATTAACTGGCGTGGTGCCGTCAACAGCTTTCGGTTCGAATGTTATCGATATAGATATGTACCTCTATGTCTAGCACTAATAAAAGTACTTATACATTCACTTTCTAGTGGAAGTTATTATAAATACAGGTTCACATCTACAACAACAAAATTCGGACTGTCGGTTTGGTCGGTTGAGCAAAAATCGCAGTTAGTATTACACACGAATAAGTACCCTCATTCCGCTTATTTGATATGAAGCAGTCACGCATTTTGGTTTGAAATGTGGGATAACAGTTATACAATTCAACTGAATCTTCAAACCCATGTCTCAAGGCAGGCTCTGAAGTCGTCGTGGCCTAAAGAATAAGACGTCCGGTGCATTCGTATCTAGCGATGCAACGATGTTCGAATCCCGCATGCGGGTGGGTACCAATTTTTTTAATGAAATACGTACTTAACCAATGTTCACGATTGACTTCCACAGTGAAGGAATGACATTATTATTATTAAATTGTGCACATTAAAAGGAGAAAAAGATAATTTTAACTGCTATTAAATTCCTATTTCTAGACAAAATAATAGAATAAAGGTACTCTATTGGTAAGTAATAATAGAATAAACATTTACGCTTCATTAAAATTCGATTAATTACTTCATTATAACGAATAGCAAAGGGATCGGATAGTGTATGGTCAAAGCTTCTGTGACCGCATTCGGTAGCGGTCAAAACAGATCAAACACAATATAATTTCCCTAAACACATCTCTGTCATCAAAGATATCTTGAACGCGTGCAATGTTGCGTGATGGTCGAAACCCAATATATTTCTGTTTGAATGGATATGAGATCCAGTTAAATTTTCTCGATGGGCAATCGGATTAGCATCAGCCAGCCATTACACGGTCGCTCGGATGCCTCTCTGATAAAATGCGTCCAATTTCAAATCGGAAACAGGAAAAATACTCGGATGTGTCGGAATTTATAAGCATGTTATTTCAATCAATATTTCATGCATATGTCCTCGTTTAGATCGAGATTTTCCTCATGCAGATTTATCGATATAACTGTAAATTATGCGAATTTTCTTAAATGTCAATTCAGTTGATTGAAATTCAAACATTTTCTATCTTGATTAATTTTAATAGACACATTTGAAACAATAGTTTTTTTTGTGTTTGGTATTTGGTATTTGGTAATCACTTAGTAACAAGTGCCACAGTTCATGCGCCCACTTTTTATTTATTTATTTATTTATTTATTACATATGTAAAATTTACATTGGCGGACTTAATGCCTAAGGCCTTCTCTACCAGTGAACCAAAGGTAGTGCAGAGTGAATAGTGGTAGGTTTACTAGTGGTAAGACATCTTATGAGCACTCAAAGGTAGCCTTGCCTATTTCTGCTGTGTACCAATAATGAGTTTTGGTTTGAAGGGTGGGGCAGCCGGAAAAACTAAGACTTTGAACATGGCTCAAGGTGGCAGCATTAACCTTTTTGACGTTTATGGGCACAGATGATCACTCAACACCAGGTGAGCCGTCGGTTCGTCCATTCATCGTAGCAAAAAAATAATCTAGAAAAATGAAACAAAAAAATGTTTTTTTTATTGCTTAAATGGGTGGACGAGCTCACAGCCCACCTGGTGTTAAGCGATTACTGGAGCCCATAGACATCTACGACGTAAATGCGCCACCCACCTCGAGATATAAGTTCTAAGGTCTCAAGTATAGTTATCTTCAACATCTCTGGTTATGTGCAAGATATTTAATTGGATTCGCGGATGAGGTAAATGAGTTTTACGCCTCGAGGGACGTCGACAGTCGTGTCCGGTAAAATTAATTGAATTTTATCCCTGTAAACCGCGTTGTTAACCGGAAATCAAGTGGCTTCTACCTGATTTTATGAAGCCTTACTTTTTTTTGGAGAGCAAATTGGGGATTGCCCTTAAATAATAAAAAATCATTTTATTTCTCGTGAAAAACGTAAATATGATTTGGTAAAATGAAAAAAGAACGTTATGCATATTTAATCACGAGATTCATTTTCTTGTTAAAGAGGAATCAAGGGAACAAAAACCGTTCCTGGAAAATTAACTGGCAAGCGTTTATGTCGGAGCTATGTTCAAAGTAAAAGGTTATTGGATAAGATGCTTAAGGATGATATTCTTAAAGAGATGTTTTCAAGTTCGAAAATATAAATGGTCTTTAAATAATTTCTTTCAAAAATAAGTTTTTTTCTTTTTAAAAGTTCTTAAAATAATTTGTTATGGTATATCTTGTTCGGATTAGCACGGGTAAACACACCGATACGAATCTACATCGTAAAGAATACGCCTTATCTCCCCACTTGCAGGCGCAAAGGAAAAGAGCTCCGTGAAATTTGTAGCTTACAAATAACCTAAAAGTCCTTCTGTGTCATAAAAGTCACATCTTTGTGAATAACGAGATAAGTTACAAAAGAAAAGTTTTTCCTTCGCTTTTATGCTCCGGTACACTTTTCCATGATATTTTATGTTAATTTCATTTGAGCCTACATATGTATAAGCAGTTGTCGGAGATTTATGAATTATTGTTAAAGTCACTAAAGTCTCAATCTCTCAAGTTTTGATGTTCGCGATTGCGCACGTCAATAATAATTTTCGGTAGGCATGATGAACGGCTTATTTAACGGCCGTCTGGTGTAGTGGTAAGTGTCATGGTCACTACACAAGGGGGTCGCGGGTTCGAATCCCGCCAAGGGAAGATATTTGTATGATAAATATAAAATGTCTTTTCCAGGGCTACAAATGTATATTAAATATGTGTATAATAAAAATCTTACATTTATTTCCGTTATCTGGTACCTGTAACACAAGTTCTTTACGAACTTACCACGGGACCAGTTAACGTGGCGTGATTGTTAGTAAATATTTATTTATTATCATATTATTATTATTATTATTGTCACCAGATTTCGAATGAAATATAACAGGGAATCTTTATTTGAAGTCGTCGTGGCCTAAAGAATAAGACATCCAGTGCAATCGCATCTAATGATGCAACGGTGTACGAATCCCGCAGGCGTTTACCAATTTTTCTAATGAAATACATACTTATCTTTTGATTGTCTTCCACGGTGAAGTAATGCTGTGAAATAAAAATTAGGCCCGCAAAATTATAATTTTCGTAATTACTGGTGGTAGGACCTGTTGTGGGTCCGCACGGGTAGGTGTCACCACCCTACCTATTTAAGCCTATTTCAGCATTAATGCGTTTAGGTTTGAAGGGTGGGGCAGCTTCTGTAACTATACTGAGACCTTAGAACTCAAACCTCAAGGTGGGTGGCGGCATTTACGTTATAGAAGTCTATGGGCTCCGGTAACCACTTAACACCAGGTGGGACGTGAGCTCGCCACACATCTAGAAAAAAAAAGTTGTCCTTCTAGACGTCTCACCTGATGATGAGTGGATACCGTGACTCATGGACTTCAGCAATGCCAAGGGCAGAGCCAAGCCTTTGCTTACCGAAAAGGTCAATATCCATAATAGTAGGAAAGTTTAATTGTCATATCCTTCATAGCGGAACACATGCCTGCTTTGCAATATTGTTTCTTACTAGGTTTTCTGGTATTAGTTGTAGAGCATGTTTTAGCCCGCATAATAAGTACCATCATTATTGTCATAGCGCCACAACTTCAAGGGGTACCCCTGCAATCTTCCGAGAGTGTTGGGATTTTTGGGACGATATTGCGATCAATATTCCGCATCAAAGTAATTTGGAAGGCAAAGCCAAATTGGCCTCAAAAATCTTGGATGCCCACATCAGAACGTAGCGGTACTTTATGCTTGGGCGTATGTTTAAAATGCGCAAACTCGTCTACGCATGGAGCATTGCTTCCATTTCTCGGCTGAGGCTTCCTAATACCAACTACTTCTATTTGACTCCATACCGAAGAGAGCCATGCGGATTATTGATGGACCCATTCTAACGGATCGTTTGGAACTTTTGGATTTACCAAGGGACTTTGGTTCTCTTGTGCCGTATATTCTATGAGGAATTGTTGAACCCTTCACCTTTTTTATCTATGCACCGTCCGTCACCGGAATCGAGTTAATCCAAACCATCTGAAACCGCGGCTTTGATCCACGGTGTTTCCTCAGCGCAATTAACTTTCTCGCGAATAGTATTGTTCGAATTACAACAACAAGAACTGAAGTAAAATGATTTCCGTGAATCAAAATCCGCATTGTCCAAGTACAATCACATCCAAGATAGCTAAGAGAAACATAAACATATCAATCCTTCACAATAGCTCAGAATTGAGGTTGAAGCTCCCAAACAAACCATTGTCAAATGTTATGAACATAAGATGAACAACGAAACCAGTATAGAAACTTGTTACATATTATTATTATATTATGTACTGATTGATTCCTTATTGTGGTTAGTAAATTGATGAACCTTACTAACATAGGTAGACAAGCTCACGGCCAGCCTGGTATTAAGTAGTTACAGGAGCCCATAGACCTCAACAAACTAAATGCCGTCATCCACCTTGAAAAGTGTCTGTAAGGTGTATTATGAGCAGGATTTAGTTTCGGAATTTAACTCTAATTTCATCCAATACACTAGTTGACTCGATTGTACGGTATAGACTAAGCCGATAGTTATAAAAGAAATATGTTTAATAGAAAAATCATTACAATCACTAAATGGTTACTGGTTCGCATAGACTTCACAAAGTATCTACTACCGCTCTTTTGAAGACATGAGTTCTAAGTTTCGCTTTCTTCATAATAATAATTAAGAAACCTTTAAATCCATCAAAACTTCATCAAACATATCAGAAATTAGTAGGACCCTCCTACTCAATTTCTGATATGTTTGATGAAATTGTATGATGTTAGATGACTTGTAACATACTTTATTTTTATTGCCCTTGTGAAGACTAGCTTACGGTCCACATGAAGGTGAGTGGTTACCGTCGCCCATAGACTTCAGCAATGCCAGGGTCAGAGCCAATCCGGTGCCTACCGACCAAGCTGTTGCCTACCTACAAGTACCTACAACCAATGTTACATTACTATATCATACGTATCTCGTGTATTACACGGTATCACCGTAAACATCGTGGATGATGTAAACAATGCTAGCATACGTAATGCCCTCGGAAACTCGCGTCCAGCGGGCAGATATAAGCAAAATTTTTCATATGACACGAACACACCTCATGCACTCCCAGCGAATTCGAGTACCGCACTTTTGGCTTTGCAGCATTGTTGGAAGGTACATTTTTGCATTTACAATTTAGTTTTATTTTTGTACCGGCAAAGCTGCTTTAATAACGTTCTATTTACGATATGAATTCGGTTCGTAATATGAAAGTTAAGTTATTTCGGTTCAAACCAGTGGCTATGAAATAGAGATCTTTCATGTTTGAGTTTGTGCATTACGTTTTTTTGAATATACGAAAATAAATATTTCGCTGAAAATTTCGAATTACGTAGTTTTTTTTATCTTTAATAATATATAAATAACTTAAAGATGAGAATACATGAGTTTGGGTGTAATGCATGATAAAACCTAATGTGCTTCTTTCTTAACGTTTTAATAGTTCGCGTTCTAGCTGCTGCTAAGTGGGTACCGATGACCATAGACATTCATAACGTGAATGTCCTCGCCCATCTTGAGACACGAGATTAAAGTATCAATTATATGTGTAACGTATGTTTCACTGCTTAGCGGCGGTAATAGGCATAATGACAGGACGTACTCCTACCGCGATAATATTGCGTAGCTTTTTGATAAATTTTAATTCCTGTACTAATAACTCATGTACTAAAAGCTGAAATTCATGTTTGTCTCGCCACTGAAATGATGTCAACAACACACAACGTTAACCATTAAGCTGTTAATTCTGAAATCTGGTAGCACTAGCTTATAGATTTAATAAGTAAGCTGATAACATTATATTCCAAAATAGTACTTGACAAAATCTAACAGGACTCAACGACTTTAAGCTCAGCGAGAGTTAAGGCGCGTTTTATAAAACTGCTGCTCTAACGAAGCTCGTTAGCACACTTCAGTAAGAAGATTGTCTGCTGCAGTAGAGACACCTTCAGACGACGACGCAGCAAATAGAACTAATGAGTCCGTTGTTGTTCTGCGCGATTTTACTTCCTACGGCTTTAGGTGAGACGTACATTGTACTACAGATTAGGAAACTCAAACTATGTATTTTCTAATACTGCAGCTATTTTTACCCGTGACTACGTGTAATAATAGAGATTTATATATATGTAACTTCTATACGATTTATGATATAAATTTTAAAAGAGGTTAATATGTTATAAAGGTGAAAGCTATTGCTTCACCACTTTTTATATTTCAATGACCAAAAATGTTTTAATATTCCTAATGTCCCTTCTTCTCGTGTTTCAATATTCAAATTTCGATTTATGTCACCTTTATAACATATTAACCTCTTTTAAGATTTAACTATATCATAAATCGTACAGAGGTTACATATTATTATGTAAAATATTATTTTATTTCATACAATAGTTTTCGAATAAAGCAATCGACACAATCGATGATATTTTAATTTCTAAGCAAATATTTATTGGCAATAAATATTTTATGTAAATTGTGGTGATAGATATGCATTGAAGCTTGTAAATAGAAAAAATATAAGTATATGAATCTGGGATATGATGGCGAAATATCGATTGTTACCATCAGTTTCATAAGTAAACAAATAAAATAATAATAATTTAACTGCCATAAGATCCTTCACGATCAAATCAATCTTTCTTAAATTAAAAGGATCTAATATGATTATACTTAGTATAATAAGTTGAAACCATACAGCAAAGGACCAGATTATATATTGCTCGTACGGATGATGATGGAGAATTAATTGCAGTAGCAGCTGGTGGAGGAAAAGGTCGGATGTTCCTCTCGTGGTTAATAATTGAGCAGATTTGGTATACATACCCGTGCACTATCAAATTGCCATACCATTTCAATATTTAAAACTCTTTTTTTGTTAACAGGTCGTTTGCTTTTTAAACCAGATTGGGAACCGAAATTGAATCATTCCATTAAAACTCGACACAAGCCCACAGCACATAAGAAGCTTCTTCTTAACTTTAATGGAATACCGTTGGTTAATGTCATTAGTGAATTACAATTAGTATTCAACGATGTTAACTGTCAAAAATGTACCGACTGCATGGAAAGAGCTGTGAAAGCATTTATAATCAATCAACACATTATCAGTAGTCGACCGAACCTTGAAGATTTTCAGAATGAGGTACTTTACGAAAAATTAAACATTAATCGAAATAAAAGAGACGCTAATAAAAAAGTTGATGCACCAAATGAAAAGAATGCCAACAAAGTTAAAACAAAGAGAACCAAAGCGAACAAGATCACGGTTACAAAATACGATGTAGACGGTGAAGTTTACGCTTTGAAAGTACATGAAACTATTCATTTAAAAGAAAAAGGCAATAATACTATTACAAGCTGTCACGTATACGGAGTTAAAAAATCGTTTCCATGTGAGACTCCCGAAGCTAATTCTATAGTAATTAACCTCACTAGAAAAAGGAAAGCCAACAAAACGAAGAAAATTAAAGAAAAAACTATTGTTGTTGGGACCACAAATAGAATTCCAGCAATGTTTAGAAAAAGACAACTAGACGATTCACAAATACCAGAACATTTTAGGACCTCTATCGAAGACTTTTATTAGAAATCCTACCGAAATAGACGACGTATTCTAATAGTATTAGTCTTAGTAGTAGTGGTATTATAATAATTCACTTAAATTAATAGAACATATTATAATATCATACAACTGAATAATTTGTTGGTGAGTTTAAAAATTCAAATAGTTACCAGACTAATCTCTGAAATCACTGTATTAATTTGAAAATAGTTTGTTATAGTGTGTTCAGATAATTTGTTAAATAATTTTATTATATATAGTTGGTTGATAATATGTACTATAAAAAAATTAATATCATAAGTAAGAAGTGCTGATGAAATGAACACATTATTACGTGGGTACACGGTCTTATTTTAATATGGGTACCTAGTATCCACTCGGTATCTATGGATGGATATTAAATACTAGGTATATAAAATATGTAAACATATCGTCATTGCCCTTAACTACGGGCATATCCAGATTCTCGTTATTGGAAACCCACGCATCCCAATATCATTACAGTAAGTGGAATTATAATGTGCGGTGAGACCAGGTGTTCTGGTTTGCGGTTTGATTAATTATTAGTGTATGTTGCAATCATCTCGTGATTAGTGAAAATATCGCTTGGAGCACTACGGTTCAACTTCAAAAAAAAGTTGAGACTTTGAATTTGTAGATGGGATTTATATAGAGATAGATAGATATATATGGGCGTAGTTGGCCTTTAGAAGAAAAAAAAAATCGAGAAATAATAATAATAGGCACCGAGTTTAAAAAGAATTAAAATCCAGCTCTACTTGCATATTACGTGGCGAATTCTCTGAGGACTTAACGAGATAACATCATGAAGATTAGATGTCGTCGGACGATAACGCCCATTATGCACGGCTTTTACCAGTCTCTTGGTTTTTATGGGATGATATTGCCAACTTGTTCAATGGGACCGAAGAAACTCTTTCAGTCCATATTCTTAACATCATCAATTTACAGTTTTATTATTTTGTATATATAAGTTTGTATTTAAAATTCATTTACTTTTTTATTTAAAACCATACCTACGCTTTTTGTGACCTACATATCTGTTGAAACTGAAGTGAAGCTTTATTGGCATAATCTAAGTCTAATATTAGGCGTGCTGCTTAGAATTTTACATACGGTTAGGTACCTCTTTCTTTAGTATCTTTAGCGCTGCATAGCCATGCATTCATTTAATTTTGTACAGGGGGATTGCCATTAAATAAAGCAATTGGGAGTTCGATCTCATGATTCAATGTACGTAACTAGGTTCACATCAGTGGGCTCCAGTAGACTCGTACTAGGTGAGCCATTATCGCATTGGCCCAAGTACGGGTAAAATTTATTCAATAAATGTTCTAGTTAATATGTAGATTGTTTGTTAGGTGTTTATTTTTGTTTCTGGTTAATTATAAACCAAATTTGAACAGTCGTCATTCAGCTGTCCTGAAGGACACTTCAGGATTAAATCGCATTTAATTATCGTCATAACATTTTCTCTTTTGTCTGTACACCACACTGTACTTTAGTCTCCATCTTACTTCATTGAAATCAGTTTGCATTATTGGTTGTCCGTGGTATTTCTGTTCATGAAACATAATTTTTTTTTTGTAATATTTTTTATTCATATCTATTGTTTATTGTATGTAGTAAGTAGATTGTATATTATCAGTCTCTGTAAGCTTGACGTGCTACTCTGAACTTTTGCGTAATTAAAGGAGAACTACTGAACAGACTTCTGACACGTCCGTTAGGCAATACAAAAAGAAACTCGACCAGTAAATAAAATTACCCTCGTTGAATCGGTAACTATTTTGTTTCCAAATTCAATTACGGCAACAGAAAACTATCCTCGCACATGGCCACGAATTAATGAAAAACGATAAAATGTTACGCAAAGGAAACGAGGCCGAATGCGAAACTTAGCTCAAAAGGATCACGTGCCGAACTTTTTCGTTATCAGCATTTCGGTGGGCCACATTCTGGCCACCCGAAAAACTTTATTTTCGATAAAGAGCCGTTAACGAGCTCTGGCGCATTCGGACCGTGGCAGTGCTCAACCTTTATTTATCCTTTGCCTACTCGTGACGTAGTTTGGATTAGTGATTCCTAATGGCTTCGGCATTAAATCAATTCTACTTTTCGGGTTCATAAGTAGACTTATCAGTTAGAAGATAAGCGTTTTAACCGTTGCTCTGATTTGCACATTTATGGATTTATACAAACATGTAATAATAATATGATGAAATGATTTTTCAGCTGCCGGGAAGTTGGCACAGAATAGGATGCTTTATTTTAGTAGGTAGATTAGTAGATTTAATTCTTATGTATAGAAAATTCAATCGAGTTCATCATTTAGTTTACGTACTTTATATCTATGTTCAGTCACTGTTATGTATTCGTTACTGTATTGATTTATGTGCAAAAATGAAGTTTTCCCATTTTAAACTAGTGACATATCCATTACCTACTTATTATTTTATTTGAAGCTTCTTCATCAGTCGATTGTTAGTATGTTTTTAATTAATAAAATTTACAATTTCTTCTTTCAACTTTTCATTTCTACCCTTATTAATTATTTGTTTCGTTTCATAAATTATCTGCATTTAATTACATATTAAAAAATCAAGGAGACGTCCGATGTTTTTGATTATGCCATTTTAAAGTTCAGTAAAATTGTCGATTTTATATCTAATATTAATATATAACTGCTACAAGTTTGGCGAGTGAGTTTGGCGGTGTAACCATTGCTATTGTTTTCAAATCTTTTTCCGTAAAATTAGGTCAAAGCTATTACTAAGTAACTTTCGAGCCATTTGTATAGCCCACGTGAATCTTGCAGGATTTATACGAAGTTTCTTTTCCTTAACTGAAATGCTGCTAGATTATTCCGGCGATTAATAAAAATATATAATGTAGGTATAGAACCAAGGATTTGTATAGGTTTTTTACAAAGCTGTAGGGTTTTTGTTTTTTTTTTGGTTTAGAAGGATTATTGGACACATTTGTTGTATCATAAAGACTAGTGGGAGAACTAAAGGGTTTAAACAGTTACGTATTTGTAAACAACTGTCTGCTACGCTGGAACGCGTTATACCACCGACCGAATTTCTTATAACTACGATTTCCTAAGTACACCCAAGAATTTGGCGATATTACCGTTTTTAGGCTTTTGTAATCTCAATACCAAGCTTACCGTGAGTCCAATATCTTAACTGCATCAATAAAAAAAGAAAAATGTACCTATATTTGATTGATGTCCCCAAATCCCGGATTCCATAGCACAAAGCCAGCTGTTGAAATTTTTTAATGCATTTTGCTATAAAATTCATTCATAAAACCGTAACTGCGCATCTACAATAAATTCAAGAAACCCACTTATGCGGAACGCAGCGTACATCGCGCATTTCTTACAGAGTAGAAAATTTCGTGGCGTCCACTGGGAGCCAACTACGTTCTTTTGTGTCGAAAATTTAACTGTCGTTTCAAATTTTTTTGGTCCTAGATTCATGCAATTCACGTTCTGTGTGAGAGGAATGTCGGTAAAAACAATTGTTCGCGTTCGAATTTACGAGTATTTTGCTAATGAGTGTATTTGGCCGTTCCGCCCTTGTACCGTCAAAGCCAACGCTTGTGTAATTACATCCGTAGTCAATGGCTCTTGTTTGTTGGCGACGGTTTTGGTGCAGTCGCAATTCGGGGTAATTTTTTTTTGGTTAATTCTTTTTAGAACCTTTGTCCATTTCTCCCAAGGCTTCAGGGAATAATGCTCGTATGGAAAAAATAAGTCTTTCTACAACGAGGTATTTAATTGTGGAAACTTAATAAATAGATAAAAAAAATGGCATGGTTTTTATTTTTGAATCTTATTGCAATTTATGTTATCTGTATCTATAAATATGCAAAGAAATAACAGTTCAATGCCCTTTTCTCCTCTGTTTGTTCACTGTTTTTTTTTCGTTTAGTAACCGTTGGTGTGTTTAATGGTAATAATAATTTTGAGAACTGTTTTTTCTGTAACAAGGAAAAAAAAATAGTGTGGTGTAGGGGGACACCGGGTAGGAACGAAGTTCCTTATACAAATATTAATTTTAAGTTCTATTCGAGGTATAAAGAAAATAATTATTCGAGTATACATTTTTTATTATGATTTTTTATTGATAAAATTAAAAATAATCGCAAGGGTCAACCACTCCGCAGTGCAATGGAGCAGCCTCGCTCCGGGGGAGCCGCCTGCATAATCACGGTATCCCCTACGCCAGTTAAGTATGATTAAGCTTTTTTTTTATGATTGAATGATTACTGGTGGCCCGGAGGCCTTTCCAGTTTCACCAGGACAGGTGGGCGAGCAAAGGCTCAGCCAGGAAGGGTGGGATTTGCTAACAGCTACTCGAGCGCCTCCGAAGGAGACCTAACAGTTCAAGAGTAGCTGCTTCGCGAATGAATCTACTACCGGATCGGAATCGCGACCCACTGAGAAGATCCGGCGAGCAACTCAGCGAGCTGATTCATGAGTTAGGTTGCACGGCGAACTCTTTGTCGAGTTCGACGAGTACGGTTATCGAGGTCCCTAAGCCTGCTCCTATTGTTAGAGCTGAAGGCGTCTAATGCAAAGGTTATTGGATCTGATGGATCCGTAAGGCATGTCTAGGGCGTCGACGGTGACTGGCTCCTGCGTGATCAGGATTCGGGGAGTAGTCAACGGCGGCAACGATATGGCGATTATCATGACGCATAGCCTTATCGAAGTACCGTTCCGACGTTGACTTCATGTATTTCTGGATAGATTCGAGGCCCAGGTCGTCGTGTAGGTCAGTATAATTAAGCAAGAGAAATACGAGAACGTCTATCAACTGTGTAACATCTTGTCACCGCGATTCAGGAATTGTTGAATTTACGTGCAGCGACATCTGTTGATAACAAACTAAATAGAAAAAATCTTACGTTACGGACGTTTTTTCTTGGTTAGGGTACCCCTCCACGTCGTCCCATAAGGAAATTCGTTCCAAAAACCTCATTAACGAATAAAAATTCATAAAACGAAACTTAAGGAAAAATTAAGGCACTCAAAAATCTTAAAACAGCAATAACGTAATAAGCCCGTTAAAACAAAAACAATTTAAATCTCGTAGAATGGCTCACAAAGAACAAAAAGGGCGCAGATAAAGCTTAATGACGTCACCACAATTATATACGCGGACGTGTGAAAGAGATGGCGAGATTTTCCCGCTATACACCCACGCTTCCTAATATCCATATTTATATAAATGAAAACGAATGTTTAAATACTTTTCGTTGGCAATCGTAAAACTTAAAACGTCTAGACCGATTTAGTTATTTGCCCTTACAATGTTTGTAATAGTTCAAATAGTTAATAAAGAAAATATTATAGGCATTGGATAGAAAAAATATTGTATCGGCTAGATCAAAATTATGTTTGCAAATGTTATTAAAAAAGTAAATTCGTTACTATTCTTGCAAAAGGGTTCATTTTAATTATATTTTTTGTTGCCTGTAAACATAATAATATAATATTGCATTGAAATTATCTCGAAGCGCTATATAATTTGTTGTAGTCGTACCATGACAGGGGATTTGAACGCAAAAACGTACAAAAACACAATTAGATCAAAATCTATTTATAAATAAATAAATATTTACTAACAATCACGCCACGTTAGCTGGTCCCGTGATAAGTTCGTAAAGAACTTGTGTTACAGGTACCAGATAACGGAAATAAATGTAAGATTTTTATTATACACATACATATATTTAATACACACCCATAACCCTGGAAAATACATTTCTTATATTTATCATACAAATATCTTCCCTTGGCGGGATTCGAACTCGTGACCCCCTTGTGTAGTGACCATGTCACTTACCACTACACCAGACGGCCGTTATGACTTCATAATATTCGAAGTATAGAAATTTTGATACCAATACAACATTTTAAAATTTGCTGTAATATTATCTTCAACATGAGAAACGAGGTTGTTTGAAAACAGTTGAACATTATTTAGACTTTATTAAGCGTTCTCGTTCTGTTTATCGTGACGAGCTGCGACTTAAAAACAAAGACTAGTCCTATATTAAACTAACGATGGTAAAATGTATCACTTGAAATGTAACATATGAGTCGTCTATTATCAAAGGTGGCAATCTGTGCATTTGGACAAAAAAATGTTATTGATATGTCAATACAGATTGATTTGAATATAATCGTCTCCTTCAAAGAATACGGTTCGACATTCCGATAGAGGCACCCGTCACGTGCGGACGTGCTCATCGTCCACTCGATCGCCCGGTCTTTGTTCGCCCGGCTTTTGTTAGCCCGGCCATTGTTCGCGCGGCCTGTGTTCGTGATACATCTGCCGACCAAGTGTGTTTCCTGGAAGCTTTTATTTGTTTTGTTTTAGTTATTTTTGTGTTCGTGGACCATTTGCCGACAAAGTGTTTTCCTGCAAGTATTTATTTGTTTTGTTTCTTTTTGTAATTTCTGTTTTGTTGTGCTTTTTCTTTGTCCTGTAGTAATCGCGCCGCATTGCCACCTGTGTTCAATAGAACCGCTCAGGTCCGAGAAGTTGGGGCCTCGCCGCAAGGCGAGTGTTTTCAAGACCCGGGGCCGCCCCACCTGGGTACTCAGCGATCATGGACGCTGTATTCGCGGAATTCCTCCGACTTCGCCACCCACAGCTCGCCTCAGAGTTTCTGGCCTTCAAGGCCAATCACACTGCGAGCCCTCTCGAGGACTCCGCCGCGCTCGCTGCTCCTGCGTCGCCTGTACCTGCGTGCAGAGCTTCTGCATTGAGCACCGCAGCCTCTGTCGTGCCTGCCGCTCCCGTGTCGCCTATACTGGCGAGAAAAGCTGCTGCGTCTTCCGCCGTGACCATCGTTTCAGCTGAGCGATCATCCGCGGCCTCCGTCGCGCCCTCTAAAACACCTACACTTGCTCGTAGGTCGCCTGCACCCGCCTCCTCGTGCTCCGACTCTGACTCGGACATGGAGGTCGACCTCGCCCCCGCCTCATCGACGGATGGATTCACCCTGGTACAGAAGGGTAAGAAGCGTGCCGCGGAGTCTCGAGCTCCCGCGGCCGCTAAAATTAGCAAAGCCGTGAACGCGTCGCGCCCCCGCCCTCAGACTCCCGTTGCGCCCCCAGCCCGTGCCACTCCGTCGCCGCGTCCGGTGGCACAAAATAAAACACCGGTTATCCTTCAGGAGAAGGCAGCTTGGGATCGAGTTTGCCTGGCCCCTAAGGCCAAAAATATAAATTTCACGAATGCCCGTAACCTCGCGAACGGCATTCAAATTAAGGTTCAAACACCCGACGACCATAGGGCCCTCTCTTCTTACCTCCGTAAGGAACGTATAAGTTTCCATACTTATACGCTCCAGGAGGAGCGCGAACTCCGCGTTGTAATACGCGGAATCCCTAAAGAGTTAGATGTAGAGCTCGTCAAGGCCGATCTGTTAGAACAGGGCTTTCCAGTGAATTCTGTGCACCGTATGCACACCGGTCGCGGTAGGGAGCCATATAATATGGTTCTAGTCACCCTCCAGCCTACCCCCGAGGGTAAGAAAATCTTCAACACACAGACCGTCTGTAGGCTCTCCGGTATCGCCATCGAAGCCCCCCATAAAAAAGGCACTCCTAGCCAGTGCCATAACTGTCAATTGTACGGGCACTCTTCCCGTAACTGTCACGCGCGCCCCCGATGTGTTAAGTGTTTGGGCGATCACGCCACGGCCCTCTGCGCTCGCGACCAAAAAACCGCGACGGAACCGCCTAGCTGCGTCCTGTGTCGAACACAGGGTCACCCCGCGAATTACCGTGGTTGCCCCCGAGCCCCTAAAATAAATCGCCGCGTCACCCGCCAAAACCGCCTCCGAGCTTCCGGCCCAGACATCAAAGCCTCGGCACCCTCTGCGTCGCAGGCTAAGCCAGCGTTCGTTCCGGCGGCGGTGCCCAGTGTCTCGGCCTGGGCAAAACCGCTGCCGTACACGAACACGGCTACAACTCCCTCCTCCGCGATTCGTCCCGCCCCCGCGACTCGTCCCTCTCCCGCGACTTGCCCTCCGACCGCGTCCGACAATCTCGCTTTAGCGATCGACTTCTTTCAGTCGATCAACTTTGAGCGCGTTAATGCTTTGGGCGACGCCATTCGCGCTGCCTCCACCGCACAACACTTTATCGCCGTTGTGCAAGAATACGCCGACGTATACGCGTCATTAAATACGTAAGTCCTCCCCTCACTCCGCCGGTAATCAATGGCGTATATAAGTAGAATAAAGCCCCTATCCGTAACGATAGGATTTTTTAACGCTTACGGTCTCGCAAATCAACGTGATCAGGTTTCTGACTTTTTGCGTGACCATCAAATTGATATCTTTTTAGTGCAGGAGACCCTACTTAAGCCCGCGCGCCGTGACCCTAAAATCGCGAACTATAACATGGTCAGGAACGACAGGCTCTCTGCCCGTGGTGGTGGTACCGTCATTTACTATAGAAGAGCCCTGCATTGCGTCCCGCTCGATCCTCCCGCGCTCGCTAATATCGAAGCATCAGTGTGCCGAATCTCACTGACGGGACACGCGCCGATCGTTATCGCGTCCGTTTATCTTCCACCGGATAAGATCGTTCTAAGCAGTGATATCGAGGCGCTGCTCGGTATGGGGAGCTCTGTCATTCTGGCGGGCGACCTAAATTGTAAACACATCAGGTGGAACTCACACACCACAACCCCGAATGGCAGGCGGCTTGACGCGTTAATCGATGATCTCGCCTTCGATATCGTCGCTCCGCTAACCCCGACTCACTACCCGCTAAATATCGCGCATCGCCCGGATATACTCGACATAGCGTTATTAAAAAACGTAACTCTGCGCTTACACTCGATCGAAGTAGTTTCAGAGTTAGATTCAGACCACCGTCCCGTCGTTATGAAGCTCGGTCGCGCTCCCGATTCCGTTCCCGTCACGAGGACTGTGGTGGATTGGCACACGCTGGGCATCAGCCTGGCTGAATCTGATCCACCATCGCTCCCGTTTAACCCGGACTCTATCCCGTCTCCTCAGGATACCGCTGAAGCCATAGACATCTTAACGTCACACATCACCTCGACATTAGATAGGTCATCGAAACAAGTTGTAGCGGAGGACTTCCTTCACCGCTTCAAATTGTCCGACGATATTAGGGAACTCCTTAGAGCTAAGAACGCCTCGATACGCGCCTACGACAGGTATCCTACCGCGGAAAATCGTATTCGAATGCGTGCCCTACAACGCGACGTAAAGTCTCGCATCGCCGAAGTCCGAGATGCCAGATGGTCTGATTTCTTAGAAGGACTCGCGCCCTCCCAAAGGTCTTACTACCGCTTAGCTCGTACTCTCAAATCGGATACGGTAGTAACTATGCTCCCCCTCGTAGGCCCCTCAGGCCGACTCGCGGCGTTCGATGATGACGAAAAAGCAGAGCTGCTGGCCGATACATTGCAAACCCAGTGCACGCCCAGCACTCAATCCGTGGACCCTGTTCATGTAGAATTAGTAGACAGTGAGGTAGAACGCAGAGCTTCCTTGCCACCATCGGATGCGTTACCACCCGTCACCCCGATAGAAGTTAAAGACTTGATCAAAGACCTACGTCCTCGCAAGGCTCCCGGTTCCGACGGTATATCTAACCGCGTTATTAAACTTCTACCCGTCCAACTCATCGTGATGTTGGCATCTATTTTCAATGCCGCTATGGCGAACTGTATCTTTCCCGCGGTGTGGAAAGAAGCGGACGTTATCGGCATACATAAACCCGGTAAACCAAAAAATCATCCGACGAGCTACCGCCCGATTAGCCTCCTCATGTCTCTAGGCAAACTGTATGAGCGTCTGCTCTACAAACGCCTCAGAGACTTCGTCTCATCCAAGGGCATTCTCATCGATGAACAATTCGGATTCCGTACAAATCACTCATGCGTTCAACAGGTGCACCGCCTCACGGAGCACATTCTTGTGGGGCTTAATCGACCAAAACCGTTATACACGGGAGCTCTCTTCTTCGACGTCGCAAAAGCGTTCGACAAAGTCTGGCACAATGGTTTGATTTTCAAACTATTCAACATGGGCGTGCCGGATAGTCTCGTGCTCATCATACGGGACTTCTTGTCGAACCGCTCTTTTCGATATCGAGTCGAGGGAACCCGCTCCTCCCCACGACCTCTCACAGCTGGAGTCCCGCAAGGCTCTGTCCTCTCACCCCTCCTATTTAGCTTATTCGTCAACGATATTCCCCGGTCGCCGCCGACCCATTTAGCTTTATTCGCCGACGACACGACTGTTTACTATTCTAGTAGAAATAAGTCCCTAATCGCGAAGAAGCTTCAGAGCGCAGCCCTAGCCCTAGGACAGTGGTTCCGAAAATGGCGCATAGACATCAACCCAGCGAAAAGTACTGCGGTGCTATTTCAGAGGGGAAGCTCCACACGGATTTCCTCCCGGATTAGGAGGGGGAATCTCACACCCCCGATTACTCTCTTTAGACAACCCATACCCTGGGCCAGGAAGGTCAAGTACCTGGGCGTTACCCTGGATGCATCGATGACATTCCGCCCGCATATAAAATCAGTCCGTGACCGTGCCACGTTTATTCTCGGTAGACTCTACCCCATGATCTGTAAGCGGAGTAAAATGTCCCTTCGGAACAAGGTGACACTTTACAAAACTTGCATAAGGCCCGTCATGACTTACGCGAGTGTGGTGTTCGCTCACGCGGCCCGCACACACATAGACACCCTCCAATCCCTACAATCCCGCTTTTGCAGGTTAGCTGTCGGGGCTCCGTGGTTCGTGAGGAACGTTGACCTACACGACGACCTGGGCCTCGAATCAATTCGGAAATACATGAAGTCAGCGTCGGAACGATACTTCGATAAGGCTATGCGTCATGATAATCGCCTTATCGTTGCCGCCGCTGACTACTCCCCGAATCCTGATCATGCAGGAGCCAGTCACCGTCGACGCCCTAGACATGTCCTTACGGATCCATCAGATCCAATAACCTTTGCATTAGATGCCTTCAGCTCTAATACTAGGGGCAGGCTTAGGGACCCCGGTAACCGTACTCGTCGAACTCGACAAAGAGGTCGACGTGCAACCTAACCCATGCATCAGCCCGCTGAGTTTCTCGCCGGATCTTCTCAGCGGGTCGCGATTCCAATCCGGTAGTAGATTCATTCGCGAAACAATTGCTCTTGAGTTGTTAGGTCTCCTTTGCTCGCCTTTGCTCGCCCACCTGTCCTGGTGAAACTGGAAAGGCCTTCGGGCCACCAGTAAACTTTCAATCATAAAAAAAAAAAAAAAAAAAGAATACGGTTCAAAACCTGCATTAAATAAAGGTTAATACTTAACCTGTTATTTATCTAAGATGTCGTTCAGAAGAGTTTTGTGACTGCCAATGGAATACAAAGTCAATAATTCGTTTTTCTGATTTATCAATAATTGTCCAAAAGTCACATTGCCGGCTTTGATAATAGTCGACTCATATGCAAACTAGAACGTCCACATCTTGTGTAGATTTTTTCGTTTTACCATCTGAATACTGGAAAAATTACGAACGCTTGCATCCTATGTAGTGAAATTGGCTGTATTCGGTACCCACGGAATTATTCTTACTAATAAATCTTTTTATAACTTTAGATTTGGCTATTAAATAAATAAATTTATTTATTTATTTTTTATTGCTTAGATGGGTGGACGAGCTCACAGCCCACCTGGTGGTAAGTAAGCCACCTTGAGATATAAGTTCTAAGGTCTCAAGTATAGTTACAACGGCTGCCCTACCCTTAAAACCGAAACGCATTACTGCCTTACGGCAGAAATAGGCAGGGTGGTGGTACGTACCCGCGCGGACTTACAAGAGGTCCTACCACCAGTAAAATAATAGGGAATAAATCACACAGTCGTCTGGCCCCAATTTAGAATTCCCCGTGTTAAGGGTTTTTTTTTTTTTTTTTTTTTTTTTTTTTATGACTGAAAGTTTACTGGTGGCCCGAAGGCCTTTCCAGTTTCACCAGGACAGGTGGGCGAGCAAAGGCTCAGCCAAGAGGGGTGGGATTTGCTAACAACTGCCCGAGCGCCTCCGAAGGAGACCTAACAACTCAAGAGCAATTGTTTCGCGAATGAATCTACTACCGGATCGGAATCGCGACCCGCTGAGAAGATCCGGCGAGAAACTCAGCGGGCTGATGCATGGGTTAGGTTGCACGTCGACCTCTTTGTCGAGTTCGACGAGTACGGTTACCGGGGTCCCTAAGCCTGCCCCTAGTATTAGAGCTGAAGGCATCTAATGCAAAGGTTATTGGATCTGATGGATCCGTAAGGACGTGTCTAGGGCGTCGACGGTGACTGGCTCCTGCATGATCAGGATTCGGGGAGTAGTCAGCGGCGGCAACGATAAGGCGATTATCATGACGCATAGCCTTATCGAAGTATCCTTCCGACGCTGACTTCATGTATTTCCGAATTGATTCGAGGCCCAGGTCGTCGTGTAGGTCAACGTTCCTCACGAACCACGGAGCCCCGACAGCTAACCTGCAAAAGCGGGATTGTAGGGATTGGAGGGTGTCTATGTGTGTGCGGGCCGCGTGAGCGAACACCACACTCGCGTAAGTCATGACGGGCCTTATGCAAGTTTTGTAAAGTGTCACCTTGTTCCGAAGGGACATTTTACTCCGCTTACAGATCATGGGGTAGAGTCTACCGAGAATAAACGCGGCACGGTCACGGACTGATTTTATATGCGGGCGGAATGTCATCGATGCATCCAGGGTAACGCCCAGGTACTTGACCTTCCTGGCCCAGGGTATGGGTTGTCTAAAGAGAGTAATCGGGGGTGTGAGATTCCTCCTCCTAATCCGGGAGGAAATCCGTGTGGAGCTTCCCCTCTGAAATAGCACCGCAGTACTTTTCGCTGGGTTGATGTCTATGCGCCATTTTCGGAACCACTGTCCTAGGGCTAGGGCTGCGCTCTGAAGCTTCTTCGCGATTAGGGACTTATTTCTACTAGAATAGTAAACAGTCGTGTCATCGGCGAATAAAGCTAAATGGGTCGGCGGCGACCGGGGAATATCGTTGATGAATAAGCTAAATAGGAGGGGTGAGAGGACAGAGCCTTGCGGGACTCCAGCTGTGAGAGGTCGTGGGGAGGAGCGGGTTCCCTCGACTCGATATCGAAAAGAGCGGTTCGACAAGAAGTCCCGTATGATGAGCACGAGACTATCCGGCACGCCCATGTTGAATAGTTTGAAAATCAAACCATTGTGCCAGACTTTGTCGAACGCTTTTGCGACGTCGAAGAAGAGAGCTCCCGTGTATAACGGTTTTGGTCGATTAAGCCCCACAAGAATGTGCTCCGTGAGGCGGTGCACCTGTTGAACGCATGAGTGATTTGTACGGAATCCGAATTGTTCATCGATGGGAATGCCCTTGGATGAGACGAAGTCTCTGAGGCGTTTGTAGAGCAGACGCTCATACAGTTTGCCTAGAGACATGAGGAGGCTAATCGGGCGGTAGCTCGTCGGATGATTTTTTGGTTTACCGGGTTTATGTATGCCGATAACGTCCGCTTCTTTCCACACCGCGGGAAAGATACAGTTCGCCATAGCGGCATTGAAAATAGATGCCAACATCACGATGAGTTGGACGGGTAGAAGTTTAATAACGCGGTTAGATATACCGTCGGAACCGGGAGCCTTGCGAGGACGTAGGTCTTTGATCAAGTCTTTAACTTCTATCGGGGTGACGGGTGGTAACGCATCCGATGGTGGCAAGGAGGCTCTGCGTTCTACCTCACTGTCTACTAATTCTACATGAACAGGGTCCACGGATTGAGTGCTGGGCGTGCACTGGGTTTGCAATGTATCGGCCAGCAGCTCTGCTTTTTCGTCATCATCGAACGCCGCGAGTCGGCCTGAGGGGCCTACGAGGGGGGCATAGTTACTACCGTATCCGATTTGAGAGTACGAGCTAAGCGGTAGTAAGACCTTTGGGAGGGCGCGAGTCCTTCTAAGAAATCAGACCATCTGGCATCTCGGACTTCGGCGATGCGAGACTTTACGTCGCGTTGTAGGGCACGCATTCGAATACGATTTTCCGCGGTAGGATATCTGTCGTAGGCGCGTATCGAGGCGTTCTTAGCTCTAAGGAGTTCCCTAATATCGTCGGACAATTTGAAGCGGTGAAGGAAGTCCTCCGCTACAATTTGTTTCGATGACCTATCTAATGTCGAGGTGATGTGTGACGTTAAGATGTCTATGGCTTCAGCGGTATCCTGAGGAGACGGGATAGAGTCCGGGTTAAACGGGAGCGATGGTGGATCAGATTCAGCCAGGCTGATGCCCAGCGTGTGCCAATCCACCACAGTCCTCGTGACGGGAACGGAATCGGGAGCGCGACCGAGCTTCATAACGACGGGACGGTGGTCTGAATCTAACTCTGAAACTACTTCGATCGAGTGTAAGCGCAGAGTTACGTTTTTTAATAACGCTATGTCGAGTATATCCGGGCGATGCGCGATATTTAGCGGGTAGTGAGTCGGGGTTAGCGGAGCGACGATATCGAAGGCGAGATCATCGACTAACGCGTCAAGCCGCCTGCCATTCGGGGTTGTGGTGTGTGAGTTCCACCTGATGTGTTTACAATTTAGGTCGCCCGCCAGAATGACAGAGCTCCCCATACCGAGCAGCGCCTCGATATCACTGCTTAGAACGATCTTATCCGGTGGAAGATAAACGGACGTGATAACGATCGGCGCGTGTCCGGTCAGTGAGATTCGGCACACTGATGCTTCGATATTAGCGAGCGCGGGAGGATCGAGCGGGACGCAATGCAGGGCTCTTCTATAGTAAATGACGGTACCACCACCACGGGCAGAGAGCCTGTCGTTCCTGACCATGTTATAGTTCGCGATTTTAGGGTCACGGCGCGCGGGCTTAAGTAGGGTCTCCTGCACTAAAAAGATATCAATTTGATGGTCACGCAAAAAGTCAGAAACCTGATCACGTTGATTTGCGAGACCGTAAGCGTTAAAAAATCCTATCGTTACGGATAGGGGCTTTATTCTACTTATATACGCCATTGATTACCGGCGGAGTGAGGGGAGGACGTACGTATTTAATGACGCGTATACGTCGGCGTATTCCTGCACAACGGCGATAAAGTGTTGTGCAGTGGAGGCAGCGCGAATGGCGTCGCCCAAAGCGTTAACGCGCTCAAAGTTGATCGACTGAAAGAAGTCGATCGCTAAAGCGAGATTTTCGGACGCGGTCGGAGGACAAGTCGCGGGAGAGGGACGAGTCGCGGGGGCGGGACGAATCGCGGAGGAGGGAGTTGTAGCCGTGTTCGTGTACGGCAGCGGTTTTGCCCAGGCCGAGACACTGGGCACCGCCGCCGGAACGAACGCTGGCTTAGCCTGCGACGCAGAGGGTGCCGAGGCTTTGATGTCTGGGCCGGAAGCTCGGAGGCGGTTTTGGCGGGCGACGCGGCGATTTATTTTAGGGGCTCGGGGGCAACCACGGTAATTCGCGGGGTGACCCTGTGTTCGACACAGGACGCAGCTAGGCGGTTCCGTCGCGGTTTTTTGGTTGCGAGCGCAGAGGGCCGTGGCGTGATCGCCCAAACACTTAACACATCGGGGGCGCGCGTGACAGTTACGGGAAGAGTGCCCGTACAATTGACAGTTATGGCACTGGCTAGGAGTGCCTTTTTTATGGGGGGCTTCGATGGCGATACCGGAGAGCCTACAGACGGTCTGTGTGTTGAAGATTTTCTTACCCCGGGGGTAGGCTGGAGGGTGACTAGAACCATATTATATGGCTCCCTACCGCGACCGGTGTGCATACGGTGCACAGAATTCACTGGAAAGCCCTGTTCTAACAGGTCGGCCTTGACGAGCTCTACATCTAACTCTTTAGGGATTCCGCGTATTACAACGCGGAGTTCGCGTTCCTCCTGGAGCGTATAAGTATGGAAACTTATACGTTCCTTGCGGAGGTAAGAAGAGAGGGCCCTATGGTCGTCGGGTGTTCGTGTTAAGGGTACCAGAGACTGACATACATACTTAAATAAACTTTTTTTTTACATACTTATATAAATTTAAACTTATATACGTTTTTTATATAGATAATAAGCCTCAGATAAATTCAATTCAATTCAAATGATTTATTTACCAAAGACATGGTATATAAATAAAGGTATTATAAAATTTTATTTTAACATTCCAGCTAGGTCTTACTTAAATAAAAAGTGTGCAAATATAAAATAAATATAAAATAATTGAAGATTACTAACATGTCAATTTATAATATAACAGAGTCACCCTCGGTGCAATAGTCTGGGTCGCTAAATATAGCAGAGAGGAGATGCATGTGACTAGGAGATGCATGGAAATGGTAGTGCAAGGTAGAGGGGGAAGAGGTCGACCGAAGAAGACATAGACGGAGTGTGTGAATGACGATATGAGAGAGAGAGAGGAGTGAGTGTTGAGAAGACGGCTGATAGAAGAGAATTGAACAGAAAAAATCGCTGTGCCGACCCCATCTAGTGGAATAAGGTGAAGACAAAGAAGAAGAATGAATTCAATGGTAATGTTCTAGAAAATTTACAGAAACACTTGAGTACATACGGAATCGGAAAAATAAATAAAAGAACATGTAACAGCTACATCCGTATCTTTCGTATAATATGACGGCGAAGCCTTAATCAGGGAAGGGGTGTCACACACCCGGTGTCGCAGGTGTTTGTCTACCCACAAGACTTGTCCCACGTTAATTGCCTTATGTTTATGCAAACAAATTGATGTAACATTTCGGGTTACGAGTAGTTTCTGGTTGGACATAATAGTCAATGTCAAACTTGAATGTTTCCTGAGAAGTTGAGACCGTTCGGAACAATACTTAAAGGGGATGTGTGTAGGGGTTTTAGGGATGTCTCTTAAATGGAACGAACTTTTGAATGATGGAAATTTCAGGGTTTATTTTGTTTGTGCAATAATGTTGCTATCTCCTACTTTATTTTAATAAAGGCCGAGGAATGTTGAATAAAATAAATTTTGTTACCCTTATTGATTATTTTTTGGATAGTTAAAGATGGTCTGTTAATTTGATCTATAAATATGAAATTGAATCTAATAAACAATTTGCATTTGTTTGTATCATCATAAAAATGTTTTTTTTTATACCTGAAATTGTCATTTTATTAGGTCAATTCTATTAATCTATTAACAGAACTACGGTGAACTACTATGAATGGTTACAAAGTAGTCTGTACAATTTTTGGTTACCTGTTAAATACATACTATATAATATATTCACAATGACGTTAGCTACATCCGCCGATAAATTTGGCGTCAATGTACAGTATCCCAGTTTTGTGATTCATTGGAATGTAAAAATGCACTAGACATTGATTCGCATTCCAATTTAGTGCTTCCTCGATCAAATAATTGATTGCAACAGCTTAGTATACATACTTTTATTTAATATTAGGAATTTGTGAATGTTTTTGCCAAATCCATATTTAAAATTTTATGACGATTTTTTTTAATGCTCATGTGGTTGGACGAGCTCACAGACCACCTGGTATTAAGTGGTTACTGGAGCCCATATACATCTATAACGTAAATGCCGCCACCCACCAAGGTGGGTGGGTAAATGAGACCTTAGAACTCATGTCTTAAGAGATATGATGATGGGATATGAAGATGTATGATACAGTTACAACGACTGCCCCACCCTTCAAACCAAAACGGATTACTGCTTTACGGCAGAACTAGACAGGGCGATGCACAAGAGGTAGGTAGTAACAATTTGGCTTTGTCATAGTTTTTATTTGTGTTTGTAGAATTAATTTCGTTTCATTAATCTATTTATACACTTAGATAGCGAATGTTGCAATTATTATTTACGAAATTATTATTGCCATAATGACTTAATAAGTTCTGAGCTATAATTTAAATTGGTTATAATAAGTAGTTTAGATATTGGGAAATATCATATTAAATATCTATCAGAATTTCGAAATTGACCTCAGTTTTTTATTTATTTAAAGCTTAAGCATCCCATATCCATTACAATTTCACGTTGGCAGGGACAAAGCTGAACTACTCCATAGATACATTAGTTCGAAGTGCTTTTTATATATGACTATCGCTTATAGCGAACGAGTTTCACGAAGATTGAACGCGGAAGCCAACAGTTTAGATTAGAAAAGTTGTAGTTACAGTGACCAGACCGGCGACAAATTACTTTACTAATACAACAGATTTCCAGACCTCTGACCGGTCGAGTCGTACAAAAACTGTATGGCTTATTAGAGTTACGAAAATTTTGGGTTTTAGTAAACGATTTTGTAGACCAGGACACCTTATTTGATGTGTTTCTTTTATTTTGAACTTTAAGATCATTGTTTTTAAGTACCACCAGAATATGTATACGTTTGGCATTGCCTATTTTACAGAATTATTAATAAACAGCCGTTACATGGACATGTACCTAAACATAAAAATATAATAATCAAAGCTACAAAATTTTTGCGGCTTATTCTCACGTCGTTTTTCATTGTCATTTCTCATTGTCGTTCGCCCATGACCACGAAAACTGTAAATTATTCGAAACGTCAGCAATAATAGAAAAATCAAAAATGCGACATGAAATCAAAAAATTTTTTTTTTAATATGTCTACAATTCACTACAGAAACTTTTGAACTCCTTGTGGACATATTGATTTTATAAAAAGAATGAAGTTGAGCAAAGCAAACCTTAATAACTAATTTCAAATATTGTCTGCAACTAATAGAAATCTGTATAAAATTACCCAAGCCATTATATCTTTATTTATAAAATGTTGTGCAAAACAATAAGAACATAAAAAGTAGAGCTAAAATCCAAGCATTAGAGTGGATGTAACCGGTGGTAGATATAAAACAGAAGCTATGGAATTGTAAACTGTAGACAATATTTCCTTTCACTTATCACTGCGAAGAATAGTCTTAGCGCCTTTAGTTATAACGCCGCATTTCTAAGGAGTATTCCTGCCACCGAATTCATTGGAATTTTTGAGGTCAATGTTTCTAGTGACGTTCATTATCAGAGTCATTTGGAGGCAGTGGCTGGACTTACCCCACGGCATTGCTCACGTCCATTAGCGACCTCACCCTCTTAGCTCACGATCTCACCAATAGATGAACCGTATGCTCGTCTAACTACAATGTCAATTAAAACACACACATTAGCTCGATGATAAAACTTGAAAAATTTGTGCAGACATTATTGAATTAAACAGATTGAATAAAATAAACTAATTTGTTTATAAACTAATTTGTGTAAAATTGATGAAGCATGTTGCTGATAACTTTATTTCTGTAATCTGACGAAGCATGTTGCGGATAATAACATGTACTTTTAGGTTAGGAATATTGTGTTCTTTTTTTTTATAATAAATAAATAAACTATGTCTTACGTCTTATGAACTTCTATAAATATTCTAAACATTTACATACACGAGAGAATTAATCGAGAATAGCTAGCTGGAATGTAAGAATTAATTTTAAAACACGTGTACAATCGAACGAAAAAAGTTACGTGGGTATTTTATCCGTTTCGCTCTTCATAAATTGGGTTCATTATTCGTTTCTGAAACAGTCCAAAAACTGTCTTTTATTAAAGGGCGTCCACATGTGTGCTCAAGTCAATAACGTAGAGTATTTTCATCAAATTTCCTGTAACGTTAAACGGGTGTCTCACGAACAGTATCTCCTATTATTTCTCGAATGTTATCCGAATATCAAGTAGCTCTCTTGGGTTACATTTATGTAAAGGAAAAGTAGTCTTTGTAGTCAGTTGATTAGTGGTTATAATCGAATGAGGCTCACCGCCAGAAATCGTTTTTGCGTTCGAAGTCATTTAAGGGAAAAAAACGTTCGAAGGATATTTAAAAGTATTTATTTTTTGTGTAAGTTTTAGGTTAATTTTGTACACTAATCTTCAATTTATAAATCATTGTTTTTTTTTTACATCGGGATTTTGAATTTGTGCGTAAAAAGCACATACAGTTTTGGTATATTCTTAAGTTACCCATACACTTTTACACATCAAAATTCACAATGAAGAGTAAAAAATTTTTTTTAAATAAAGAATATCAAATTTTACATCTCAAATTCCACGCCCTGTAGACTGTTCTAGAGTACCAGTCGACATGTTCTCATTAGATGACAATTCGTATTCGATGCCGGGCGGGTGTTTTCATTGTAGCGCTGAGCTGCCTTCATCCCGTTGCCTTCCGAAACTTTACGTTATATTGATTGTTAATAATCCCGAGACATGCTCTCGGAAGTAATTCTCTTGTAACCCAATGCTAGGCAACTTTTACGTTTAACTTTCTAGAGCTTTAGTCGTACGTTCTAGATTATCTGACTTCAAGTTGAATAATATTTGCGGTTGTTTTATGACCCTGCTCAGAGGATACACTTTTGAAATCAATTTTTTTTTATTGCTTAGATAGACGAGGGAACTGACGGCCTACCTGGTGTTAAGTGATCACCTCGAGACATGAGTTCTAAGTCCCCAGTTCTCAGCTCTCAATGCTACTTTTAATATTACTTCTAACCTTCACTAAGCTCACGCGTAGTAACCAAACCTTCAGCTTAATTATCTCGTTCCTTTGAAATTATTTCTGCATCTTGACCCTAATTTTCCTCAAATTTTATCAGTAGAAGAGTATTGTTTAGAAAATTCTAAGTGAGATAGCACAGCCTATTTTAATATGCATCTTCTTGTTTAATGCAGTGCTCATAAATATGGTTTCTTTAAAGGATGAGGATTTAAAGAATGTTGGTATATACTAGCGCTGACCAGAATACTATTACTATTACCAAATTATTGCAGCAAAGACGTCTCTTATATATTTACATACATTTCACTTGAAATTCGTAACAAGTACAGTAAGAATTGTAATAGTTTTCGTAAGAAGTGAAACTACAAAACACTTTAAATAAATGGGTACAAAATTTTCGTTTGACTAAAACTTCCTTAACTGTTTACGTTAAGATTAAACATAAAACTTAATACAGCACGGTTCAAGTAATTAACTAAAGTTTGTATTACAGAATATTCTTTGAAATATCTAATTGGAAAAGTAAAATATGGCAATAGATGAGCAAACCCAATGCATTAGTGCTGCCAATTGCAGTTCCGAGGCTTCTGAATGTATTTAAAATATAACGGCTGTTTTTCGACACGAAAAACTGGAAAAACTGTTAGAGGAAGTCTGAAAGTGGCACCTGTGACAGAAAAGTTGAGAAGTGCGCTTTTGGGATGGTATGGACATGTGATGAGACGAAATAACAATAAGAGAGTGTTAACTTTGAATGTGGAAGGCGATAAAGAAAGAGGTAGACCTAAGAAAGAATAGATGGATTGCGTGCGACATGTGTAAGAGGGGAATGAGCGACGAAATAGTATAAATGATAGAGGAGTATGGAAAGAGAATTATGGCACCAACCCCAGGTGACTGGAAGAAGGGCAAGAGAATGTTTTTCGACACAAGGTTAAGGCCCCATTAGTATTCGACGGATTTTCTTCTTTTCGTTGCTTATGATTGGATTGCTACAGAAATGGAAAAGATAGTGGCATACTCGTGGTGGCTTGCAACATGTCCTACCATTAGTGCTTAAGATAAGAACTGGAGATTAGAGCTTAGTGTGAATTCTATAGTTTATAGGTTATAGATTCGATTAAGATTTGCATTATGAATGGAAATACTACTGCAGATCGATAAAGGGAAAGAATTTGCAATAGCTCGAGGAAGCCGGGATGACTGTATTTTCCAATAGATGGCCAGACAAACAATTTTAATTATTTAGAGTCTAAGTTTCTACTAATAGAAAATTTAATAATATCTTCACAAAGATATTACTTTCAAAAAGGAATGTTACAGCAATAACACAAACTGTGGCAAACTAAACTTATGAAGATATAGTTTGAAATGAGTTTTATTTTTGCTCGGAGCACTGACAGTTCACGTCGTATTTTGTTAGAGAATGTCAAGGAATATAATTTTTTCAAATATAATATGTACAAAAGGTTTTTAGAAAAGCGTTGTACTGAAAACATAATCTTCTTTTGATAGAAAACTAAAACTTTAATCGTGACAGTGGCCAAAAGCGATTTGATTATGTTTCAACTTTTTCATTTCATGTTTTACTGAGTAAGGGATCTGTGTAGAACGCGATCAGGATGAAGCCACGGGCATAATATTATACTGTTATGACAACTCCCGTGATGTAACAACCATTACCTGTAATTATTTTGTTTTTTGAAATGGGAACAAATGTCTTGGGAACTCCATTAAAGATTTAAGAAATTACACATTTTGACAAGTTAAAGAAATGGTAGGTATTTTTATATTACCTTAAAGATATAGCAAAGTGAACGGTCACTTATGCGAACAAATTTAAGGGACAAATAAATTTTTGGATGTCGTGTAGTACTGCAGAGGCGAGTATACGTTAATTGCTTCGTAAAAAAAAGCTGGTAGTTTAGTTGCCAAAACAATTCAAATAAAAACAATTAAGTAACCCTAGGTGTCTACTTATCGGTTACGTCAATTGTGAATAAACATAATTATCGCAGATAGCAAGTTTAGTAAATTACGTATGTTGCTCTGTATTGAAATTGTCCTTAGTGCTTTTTTGAGCGTTCATCTACTCAAATACATTTCATTCTCCAAATGTGACCTACAGTAATGGATTAATCCAACAAAATTCGAAGTGTTTGTTTTTTTCTATTTCTAGATGTATGTAATAAAAGACAAGTCGAATGTACATTTGATTGAACTATAGATTTTCCTAATATTTGTAACCGGCGTCAATTCAAAATCATTCATGCTAGCCTACGAATAAATAATAAGTCAACTCCCTTTATAACAATTATTTAGTCCGTATATTATACAATTTAATTTTTTTTTTTTTTTTTCCTACCTATCCTGGTGGTAGCCTAGAGAGGCTATTCCAGCGTAACCGTAACTAGTAGGTGAGCTCACGGGGCTCAAACCTGACGACGATGCTGACACGAACCCTAGCAAGAGCCGTGCTTCGCAGAATCTACCAGCGGATCGGAAACGCGACCCACTGAGAAGATCCGGCGAGAAACTCAGTGGGCTGTGTCTGAGAGTTAATTTACTCGTCGAGCCCATCGTCGCAAGCGACGGGTTCGACCAGAACGGTGACCGGTGCTTGAAGTACCTAGAAGCATCGTTAGTGGATCGGGAGGATCCGAGAGTACGTGTTTTGGGCGACGTCGGCTGCTTTCCATTCTTTCCGCAGGATCGGGAATGTAGTTACCGGCGACCACGATGAGAGGGTTCTCGTGTCGTGCCGCTTTATCGAAGTGGCGCATCGACGCCGACTGTAAATACTTACTGATGGACTCGAAGTCCAGGTCGTCATGGAGGTTACAATTTAAAATAACTACAGATTCTTTCTATTATTTCTGTCAGCTTAAATTTGAAACTCAAAATCGATTTAAGTTCTCACTACATGTATTATTCAGTTCGTGGTTACATTCTAACCTCAAACAGTTAGTGGTTTTCAATTGGCCCATTCCAGCTAAAATAACGATCAGTACTTTCCTAAATGCTGAAACGATTTATCTCAACAAATTCCACAAACGAATCCTCCTTATTGGAAGTTGGATGGATTTTAATTTGGTCTTTACGACCCGCATTCAAAGTTACGTTTTTCAATTTTTTTTTGTAAGCCTCATGGCTACTTAAAAGAATCAAGTAGAAATTTCCAAATGCTACGGATATGTTGGGGAAAAGTATGTTTTTTAAATTACTTTTAAAGCCGCGAAGCATTCATATGTTCAGATTTAAAACTATAGTTATCCTACATCGAAGTTCAACCTCATTATGTAAGGTGGATTGGCGGTATCTATGTTCGTTAAAATTTAATGTCTTCGGTAACCACTTAACACTGAGAATTTAATGTAATTGCTTATTCTGATGAGTATTCCGCTTGAACTCAAAGTAATTACGATGACAAAATGGTAAATATTTATTGTATCAATTTATTGTAGCTTTGCCACTGAAGGGGACAGCGTTTGTGAACCAGTTTGAGTTTACAATAATGAGACCATAATTATTTGTATACTTAGTCTGGCCATAAATACTGTTACAAAGAAAAACAAAAAAAAATCTATGGCAAATAACATTTATTACTTTTACAGTGTGTTAGTTTAATACATAAATATAAAACAATTTAAAGTATAAAAAGCTTATTCGAAGTGGTTTCCATTGGCTGCAATACAGTCCTTTAAACGTTGAGGCCAGTTATCAATAGAAGCACGCACTCTTTCCATGGGAAAAATTTTCACTGCCAATCGTACGGATTGTTTTAGGGACTCCAAATTATCATGGCGTTTAGAGCAAGCCGTACTCTCTAAAACTGACCATAAATCATAATCCAGCGGACTAAGATCGGGACTAGACGACGGCCAGTCTTCAGCTCTGATGAAGTCCGAAACGTTCGTTTCCAACCAAGACTGCGTAGACCGAGCTTTATGACCTGGCGCCGAGCCTTGCTGGAAAGACCATTCTTGATTATTGAACATGGTGTTGTTAAGGGGCTTCACTACCTTCTCAAGAATGGTATCTTGATACACTTGTGCCGATGTTTTGATACCTTTTTCACAAAAGTATGGCCCAGTCACTCCTTCATAGCTAATACTCCACCAAACCATCACTGAAGTCGGATAGTGCCCACGTTGCTCTCTGTCGACTAATTGGGAAGCTTCCTTAGAGCTTTGAGCATAAATACAGTAATTTTGTTTGTTAAAATGTTGCTCAATTGTAAAAAAATTGTCATCCGTAAACAAAATTTTTCTATGACCTCCCTTTGCGTACCGCTTCAGTAGTTGTTTCGATTTTACCACCCTATTCTCTTTTAAATTATCAGTTAAGAAATGACCAGTACATCTCTTATAGGCTGCAAGTCCTAAGTAATCTTTTAAAATACGCGACATGGTTCTAGGTGCTATCTTCATCTCCCGAGATAAAATCTTTTGCTTTCGGACAGGATTTCTTCGAATTCTTTCCCTTACTGCTGTGACCACCTTTTTCGTACGAACACTACGTGGACGGCCAGATCTTTTTCTGTCACAAACAGAGGAGGTCTCATTGCACCTATTAATAGCCCGGTACACAAACATTTTACTAATACCAAGCGTATGGAGAGTTTTAAAAATTGTATTTGGCTCCATACCTACTTTGTGTAATGCAATCACAGCGATTCGGTTCTCTTTATCACCCCACTTCATTTTATTATCGCAAAATATTGTACAATGTATTGGCGCCAAAATGAGAAAACTCAATGAGCAATCATATAAAAATGAAAGATTCCAAATTCAAATGTAATATTTTGTTTATTTTAATTGTAACAGTATTTATGGCCAGTATTTACTTGTATGTTAGTAAGATTTTTTTTTTTTTTTCACTGTAGAAAATCGCCGGATCTCCACCCGCACGGCAGGTGGGGTATGTGGGAGTCGAACCTCACTAAAAACTCCTGCTGCTCACAGCCGGCGCCCTACCCCGGACCGGACGGGAACCCAGTCGGAGCTATTGAGACGGCGGGACAGGGTTTACGCAGAGCATATTACATCCATCCCGCCATCCCCCAGACGCCGAACCGGCGGCCGCCAGCAACATGACCGCCGGTTCCCTCGGTCGACAGGCCAAGAGCCCGATTGATAGCGCCGCGCTACACCTTCTCCCGGAGCGGTCGGGGGAACGCGACCTACCACGCCGCCCCACGCCTAGGTTCCTCCCCGCACAAAGCGGGTGGAGCCCGAAGCTCTTAGGGGGCCGGGTTATGGACGGGACCCCGGTCCCGACCCCCTGCTCGGCGGCGGCGGGTTTCTGCGTAGTGAGGAGAGCTTTGCCTCACTCGCCCCGCCGCCTCCTTCTGTGAGATGGTGCACTCGCAGAAGTCGAGCATAGCCTTCCAAGACTCGTCGCCGCCAAGCATCGGCGCCACGACACCAGGCAGCGACAAGTCTGGTCCTATCTTTCCGACAAGGACACGGCGCTGCACCTCCCAAGCGGGGCAGACAGCGAGTGTATGCTCCGCCGTGTCCAGGTCGTGTCCACAATGGTGGCACCTCGTCGTCGGCTCAGCTCCTATCCGGTGCAGGTACTTCCCGAAGCATCCGTGCCCAGTCAGCACCTGCACCAAACGGAAGGTGAGGCGTCCTCGGCCACGATTCACCCAGTCATAAAAGACTGGGTAAACCGCCTCGACGGTCCGTAGACCCCACGTGGGGTTGGCCAACCGCCTCGACCACGATTCGAGCACGGACCGCCGAGAATGGGCCTTGTGCGCCCGCAGCTCACTTTTGGAGGGACGCGCCACGCCCAGAGCACGAAGCTCACTGCGCCACCGATAGTCGGCAGCGAGCGACTCCGTCTCCAGTTCCCATGGATGTTACTATAGTAACAAAATTTTGATTGATTTTATTATGATGATTTAATAAAGTCGCTCATATAATTAAGTCTAGATAGTTGGAATATTTGCGATGGTTTTTTGTATGTAATGTATGAGAGGATTTAAAAAAAAAACGTTGTTACAGTTTTACTTTCTATAATCGTGCGAAATATTTTGACATTTGACGGTATGCTTATTATTCACAATAAGCATACCAACGAGAGTTAAATTCACGATATTCTATAGCTTAGAAGGGATATCTCCGGCCTGTGTTCACTCTGAAGAGTCCGGATCTGAGAAAACAGAAAAAAATATTAATATCATATGCGTAATTCATAATATTTATAAATATTAAATATTATACAAAAAAATTGGACCATTTTAAGTAATTTTAAGAAATAATAAACATCTGCAGTACATCAAATTCAACAGATTCTGGAACATGTCGCTATTGTTTTACTATACTAATATTGATTTGCGTAAGTAGTAGATCAGATAAAATTCATCTTCAAAAATCAGATTTGCAAACATAAGCTTTGTAATAATAAATTAAGCTATATTTAATAACTGTACTAAGTGTCGATGCACGGACATCGATGACCGCGATGCGCGTTCGTCGGGAGGAGGACAGCGGCGCGGGGTCGCGGTTTGACACCTTTTTTCGACACTTCGTGCAGCAACGCCACCCGCGACACTTACTTGCTTGTTACACCTTTTATAAATATTACACCTATCGTATTAGGGTCATACACAAATAGAGAGCAAAAAAGTGCAGCAAAAAAAATATCTCAGAATCAGTGTGAAACAAACTATTTATTATTTAACTATTGATTATCAATCTTTTAATCACTGTAACCGAGATCAATGTGTCTTGTTTTTGGCATAATCGGAATTTTTATATTTTTGCGGACCACAGAAGAGACGATTTAGTCTACAAGAGAGATGAAAAGCTGTGATGCAGCGTAAGCTAAAATATATTTTTTTTTTTTTTTTTTATTGCCTAGATGGGTGGACGAGCTCACAGCCCACCTGATGTTAAGTAGTTACTGGAGCCCATAGACATCTACAACGTAGACGCGCCACCCACCTTGAGATACAAGTTCTAAAGTCTCAGTATAGTTACAACGGCTACCCCACCCTTCAAACCGAAACGCATTACTGCTTCACGGCAGAAATAAGCAGGGCGGTGGTATAATAAAATAAAATAATGGTAAATAATAGTAAATGGTGAAATAAGCCACTGATATAAACGAATACCGAAACGCAAATAAAATGTCAAAATAATCACATTAATTGGAATATAAAAAATAAAATAATAATGTATATAGAAAGGAAAATCCCTTCGGTGGACTTAAGAAAAAAAACAAAATTTCGAATTATAATAATTTTAGAGCCATGGTATATTACTCGTATATAATTCTTTAGATAGCTAATGAATTTTAATATGCTAAATTATGAAATTTAAGGACTTTGATTATTTCAAAATATTTCCAGAGAACTATCAGAATCGTCTGAATCAGCATGAACTAAAACGAAGCAAGATATGGATCAACCCACGACCCAAGGGTTGAACCCCCTGAACGAAATCAATAGAAATAAATAAAATGATTTCGTTTCCTCTATTTAAATTGATTAGATTTATAATTTTTTTTATTGCGAATATAAAATGTACTAAAGAGTTTGAGGCTCTAACTTAGAATATCAAATGTTGCCAAAATCAAACTTCTTTCTAACTAACTTTAAAAAAGGAGTAGGCCCTCGGTTCAACTATTTTTCTACTTACTACTTTCTCTACTTAGACCTACTAAGGTATGTTTCTTACACATTTTCTGTGGACATAGTCTTTTCGGTGGACATCGGGACCACAGGAAAGATGTCCACAGAAAAGATGTATTATAAAAACTCTTGCGTAAAGAAATTAACTTTGAGGTTAGAAATCAAGCAACATGCTTTTCATTTACTTGTACTAAATGCTCATATAAAAACAATAAATATACATTTTTATAGATAATATTTACATGTCTATAGTTGGAACAGAAAAGAACACTTGATCTTTTACGTTTATGTGTGTTTTGGAATAAAAAATATATTTTCACTCGCACTGGAATCGAAACAACAAAATATCAAACGCCGGAATGGCCACTACTTAGTAATGCCAACAGTTAAAAACATAAACTTAATGCGGTCGAATAAATAAAAATTTGATGTCGTTTTATCGCGTCCACAGAAAAGACACCATTTTATGTAACCATAAGTTTATTGGATTTATTGTATACAGATAGTAACGATATATTTTTTTTATTCTCAATATTATCATCTTTATTATATTATTTGTGTTACAAGTAAATAATTTAAATATATAGGGTACTTTAACTATTTTTAAACATGGCTCAAACATTATACCTTCGTCTTGTAACAGTCCACAGGAAGAGATTTTTTGATGTTTAATGCCATCAAAATGAATTTATGATATGTAATATTTTACAAGATACGATTAAAATGAGTAGTAATATAGTACCTTTACGATTTAAATACTTTCAAATATTCGCCAATTTGCTCTTTTAGATGATACATTGCTATAACACTTTTTTTACCCTTTTTGTGTATGACCCATTAATACAGTCCACTCTTTTATTTTATAATACCGGTCTACCCCAGAGCAGTCGTAACATTAAGTATTACTAAACCATTTATTTAATTCAAAATAAATAACTTGCCCGCTCTTTCTCAAGTCGTCATTTCCCATGTTGAGACGGTTTCCGCGGCACGAGTTCGAAGACACCTGCAGCATGTTGCTGCACTGGTTACCGACCAGATGATTTCTGGTCACGGTTGAAGCAAATAGTTCCCAAGCACGATTGTGGTTGCAAAGGCTCAATGTACAACCAGGCTGAGAGTTTCCACCGTTCGGGAAGAAATCGGCGTTGGCGACAGCAGATCCGATGCCAAGACCAGTTGTACTGCCATCGGTGTGGATTGCCTCAACGTAAACCCCATCTCTTGCATTAAGGCGATTAGAATTGGTGTTCCATAGAGGACCGGCCGGGTCCAAACCTATGCTCGAAAATCATTCGTGTTAAATTAGCCATATAACAGAAGACATTATTCAAACTAATTCATATAGGAGACAAGGAATTTTAAGTCATAATTACCGGTAACACGAGCTACCCGTCCACCGAGCTCACGGCCAGCATTGCCAACTAAATGCGCGCCCAGACTGAAACCAACTAGATGCATGGTGTTGAATGGAGCTCCTGTTACTCTATTAAGGAACGTCAAGAATTGTCCCAAGCCGCGACCGACAGCGGGCACTCCTCTAGCTGCAGTAGCATAGTCCGACAGAGCAAGTCTTCTCCAGTCCAAAACAATTACGTTCACGTCAGATTTGCCGAGGTAAGCTAAAAAATAATTGAAGAAGTTATTCAAGTATTATATATTTTTCAAGTATTAGTTAAGGATTACGCCAAAAATATGCACTTTAGAGCAATACTCGTATCTTTGTACCGGTTTTATTTAATTTCACATATTCAAGGATAAAGAATATCCCATTTTTTACTACACATGCATTTTACTTTTGTATTACATTGGCAAATAAACTCATGGCCTACTTTGTGCAAAGTGAATATTGGATCCTGAAGATATCTCCACGTAGATTTGGCCATTGACCTCGAGGTATGACGTTGATCAAATTGCATAACGACTGTCCACTCTTCTTCAATCCGCAACACAAAATTGGCTCGCGGCATAAAGGGGTAGAAATGTTACTAATGCGTAAAAATGTGTGGCGCGAAACTATACTAATGCCGCTTTTTAGATCAGGAGACTAAGAACTAAATACCAAGATAGTTACCATCTCTGATGGTCGGATTGATGTCAGTATTCTGGTTGCTGAGCCAGCCATGAGCAATAACAACAGTTGGGTTGTTGGCGTTGAAGTTGGATCTTGTTACGGAGTTAGCATTGTTGATAGTCAACGTTTGGGAGGAACGACGATTGCGCCTAAAAGAAGCAGAATATCCTAGTTGAGAGTTAATACTTAATTTAAATAAAATGGAACGGAGTAATTATGGAAGAAAACAATTGAATCATATGTGTGAATATGGTACTTATAATATAGAGACAATTCTGACTTGGATTTTCAAAAGGTTGAAGCTTAACAACAGAAAGAAGTTTTCTAGACAGTTCTAGCTCCGTTTCTCTCTTACCTGGTGAAGAGTAGGTACTGATTGTTGGCAGGGTTTCTGTTTATTTCATCGAGAAGTTCATAGTCAGGTGTAGCTTCAAGATCTACTGTGTGCAGATTTCCATCACCGTCCGGCATTTCAATGTAACGAGGGTAATTTCCTTTACGAAATGAATCCTTTTGGACGGGCACGGCTGCAGCCAGATAAACTAAAAAAATATGAATATATTAAATTTTCAAAGAAATACTATGGCAACAGATTTCATTCATAAGTGTGTCTAATTTTATTTTTGTAGCCTTTGTAAAGTATTAAATAAATAAATATTAAATATTTACTAACAATCACGCCACGTTAACTGGTCCCGTGATAAGTTCGTAAAGAACTTGTGTTACAGGTACCAGATAACGGAAATAAATGCAAGATTTTAATTATACTCATACATATATTTTAATATACACCCATAATCCTGGAAAAGACATTTATATTTATCATACAAATATCTTCCCTTGGCGGGATTCGAACCCGCGACCCCCTTATGTAGTGACCATGTCACTTACCACTACACCAGGCGGCCGTTAAAGTGTAAGTAAAGTATGGAGATTTAATGTTGATATTTCGAGTGTTTTTCACGTTTTTTAGTGTCAATACAGCGAAACCATACGCTTCACGCCATGATACTGGGACTAAGAGTTATAACTTCACAAAGAACAATTAGAATTTGATTAGAGTATTATTTACATTTTTGGGCCGGAGATCCCATGTATCAAACACATTCTATTTCACTTTATACAGGCAAAAGCCGTTCTGATTGTCGATAATCCCACAGCTATGTCTATGTATGTATGAGAGTAATGAAATGAGATAATCTCGTCATTTCCATGATTTAAGACAACCTCGTCTTTTCTATGATGTGAGACCTTGTCATCTCCATTTTACGATACGTTCCAGCATTGGAGCAGAGTTCATTAAATGTGACACCATTGAGTTCATTTTTAGTGTATTTTTAGAGTTTTTTTTGGATCGGAGCTGTCCGGTTTTGTTATCAAGCCGTGGTTTTTTCTGAGCGCTGTGACATTATCTGAAGATATTTAAAAAGAGTCCTACGATAAACAGCGGCTCACTTGTTTCAAGCAATACCAGCTGATATATGTAAGAAGGTACACCCTATGCTTTGCTTCCCAATGCAAAATACAAATATTTCCAACACATAGTAAAGTAGAGCTTTTCTTTGTTTCTCTATTGAAATAAAATAGATTGATTTTTCATTCTATTGTTTAATATGAGCTGATGATGCTGAATCCTAGAGGAATCACAATCGATGTTTCATAAGCTTGAAACAATAGTTGGGCTAAAAATGGATGGTACTCCCAATTGTGCGGTTTCACAACATGTCTTACCACCATTACCAGGACAAGTTTCAGACAACCAAACAATAAATACACTTTTCAGAATCTTACCCGTCCAAGTGACCAATAGTATCGATATGAATTTCATGTTATAGATTCAGTGAACGCTAGGAATAAACTCTACGTTAATATTTTTTTATCCATTATATATTCATGTTTTATCATATCTTTATATTAAAATTCGTGATTAAATAAGATTATGCATATTAACAAATAATGACTTCATTTATTTGTTTGCTTGGTTTCAAAAATAGTACTTAATGTCTTAATTGAAGATTTTTTCCGTTGCGTTATCATCAAAATAATCGATAAGTTTCATTAAACTCTGTGTAAATTTTATGTTAAGTACATGATATAGACAATAACTTCGCCATGGCTGTCATGTGAACGTTGCTAATTGCCGGCAAAAGATGAACTCTTTCTTGCCGTATTGACTTGACAGATGAATTACAAAAAATGGTTAGTGAATAAATTATGACACATAAACTACGCTTATCAGCTTCGAAAGAATTGTTAAGCATCTACCTTCACCGAATGATAGCTTTTACCAGGAGCAACTCGATATCTACAGAAGGGACTACAGTTATGGGCAATCTTACATTTGGAAAACGGACTAGAAAGGGTATACACATACAGATTTGTCAATTCCTAATATTTTATCCACGATGATGGAACTTGCCACAGCACCAAAACATTAGAAAAACATTAAAATTCGTGCTTGTGATTTTATTACCATGTAAAAGTAAGAACTTATTGAATAATCGAGTTCATAACTTAGATAACTGTATAATTTAAATCAATTATGTACAAGTACCAATCAGATGTTAATAGTTTGGTAAGTTTGGTAAATTGGTATGTTGGAAAACGCGAAGCGAATTGACACTGGTGCTATAGTGCTTCTCTATTTCTTACACACATATGCCGTAAGCAGAAGGGTCTTTTTTCAGAGCTTTAGTAGTACATAGCAAGAATATTTTTGAGAAACAGTGATCCTTCTTAACCAATTTATATAAAGTTCGCGATTGACTTTGACGATGAAGAAATAGGAGCTTAAAATAGAAATTGAACATGCCTATTTTTTATTTGCGTAATTACTGCTAGGTCGTATTGTAAGCCCTTATAGGTACAACCTCACTTTCTATTTGGTTTAAAGTTTGGAACAACCACTGTACATATTATCATGTATGGTGACGCAGGTGAGCGTCACCTTAAACGTGAGCTGATGAGCTGAAAGGGAGCACATGAACTCTGCGGAGAATGAGCGGATACGAAAGGGTAGGTAAGAAAACGGGACTTACTTGGAGGCTGATGCTGGCACTATCACGGTCGTAGTGGTGTTCCTCTGCGATGGGTGGCACATACACCCTTTCACCGGTTCACACTCAACCTTTTACTTAGTAACGAAAGGCGCGCGCGCACAATTTTCTCAATATCGAACGAGCGTATCTCCGCGTGCCGTCATGTACCGCACTGTTATGAGAGGTGCGGGGTGCGTACGGGCGACGGCACCCGAGTTGAGCCGAACATTTACAAACGTCGCGCTGTCGCGCGAACAATGTATTAAGGACGCTGACGGTATTCACGTTGGGATAGTCTCCGGTAACCCTTTAACACCAAGTAGCTCGTCTGCCCAAATATACATTTTGAAATTTTTATATATATTTCGGCACAACTTCACTATTTAGCTAAAAATAATTAAAGTTAAAAAGTGCTTAATGTTACGCATGTCGACAACTGCTTAAGGCGGGGCGGTATTCAAGAGAATTCATGATTAAGCTCCCCCCACTTTCTACTAAATACGAGTGAGTATTGTCGCACAAAACATTCTGGCTCGAACAGTCGAACGGAGCGGAGTTTTCTGTTGTTATCGCTGTACACTTGAAATGTAATAAATGGAAATCATTGGAAAAGTGATTCTATAAGTCTTAATTGAACTTAGTCTAATTTGAAGTCGTCGTGGCGTAAAGGATAAGACGTCCGGGACATTCGTATCTAGCGATGCACCGGTGTTCGAATCCTGCAAGCGGGTACCAATTTTTCTAATGAAATATGTACTTAACAAAATGTTCACGATCGGCTTCCACGGTGAAGGAATAACATCGTGTAATAAAAATCAAACCCGCAAAATTATAATTTGCGTAATTACTGGTTGTAGGAACCCATGTGATTCCGCACAGGTAGGTACCACCACCCCGACTATTTCTGCCGTGAAGCAGTAATGCGTTTCGGGTTGAAGGGTGGGGCAGCCGTTGTAACTATACTGAGACCTTAGAACTTATATCTCAAGGTGGGTGGCGCATTTGCGTTGTAAATGTCTATGGGCTCCAGGAACCACTTAACACCAGGTGGGCCGTGAGCTCGTCCACCCATAGAAGCAATAAAAAATTTATTAAAAATAATTACTGTTACTATGGAAGGCAATGATAATGATGAAGAGAATGGCGTCAGCAGCGTTGACGTCATCATTTTAAAAACACCATGGAACCAGGTTATCCGTCATATACATAATATGTAGTATTTTAAAAATGCATATCTTATCTTATAAGGGATCTTATGTTATAAGGGCTAGAGGAACAGAAAAATGTGCCAAAAACACCATGAATCACACAAGATTCCCAATTTAGAAAAATAGTACTATTAATTAATTAATTAAAACGCAAAAAATTAGGGTAATTTTTTTTGGAGTATGAGTTTAATAGTTTAAAATTAAATAAATAGAGGTTAGTATATTTTTGAGTAACATTTTAATATCAGCCGGTAACATTTATAGAAGTACATTTTGTATGTATATTGCTTAAAATTATTACATATTGTATTTAAGTACACAAAAGCTTAATATGGATAGCTTCTGCCTGTGTTCACTCGGTATAAGCCGGTTCTGTAATAAAATAAAAAAAAATATTTTTAAATAATGAACATATTGTGGCGAGCTTTGGAGTAGGATTCTGTCAGTCATGTAGGCTAAAATTAGTAATTGGTAGTAATTGGAGCCTGCACAGTTTGGTGTCACCATGTCGCTTATCCTCAACAAACGTTTGATAATTTAAAAAAAACACATTTAGGGCTAAATGTATAAACATCGTTAGTTATAAAAAAGAACATATGATCCACCCGATAGAGCTTTTTTATATTTTTTTATTGTCCTTGTAGGCAGACGAGTATACAGTCCACCTGGTAGTAAGTAGTTGCAGTTGCCCATGGACTTCAGTAATGCCAGGAGCAGAGCCAAGCCGTTGCCTACCATTAAATACTCTCCATAAGCCTTGTTTGAAGAAGGACATGTCATAGCGCTCCAGAAACAGCGTGGAGGGGAGCTCATTCTAAAGCTGGACGGTGCGTGGCAAAAATATCTCTGGAAACGCACTGTGGATGAATGCAGTGGATCCAGGTAGCATGTGAAAACGAGATGATAGGATCATCTCAAATCATTCCTCAGAGCACATAGAGTAACATTTTTCCGAGCCGGGGGCCAAGCGTACCGGTATAGCAGCCAAAGTCAAGCCACCCCAGGCGATGCCGCTGGTGTTGCGAAATACCCCGCTGGACCAGACCTAGCTTGTCGCGTCAGAACGCGAAACAACGTCAACTTAGCCGGATTGCTTAAGTTTAGTAAAACTGTTGTTATGTAACTCGTGAGAGCGTTGGTAGCGGATTGCGCAGCCTCCCCCAATCAGGTCGCACCGTAACCTTAATTGGGGGGCAGATGTTTGCCACAGGGGTCGGAAGCGGGCTAAAGCTCTTTTCGGGCCCCCGGCTCGGCAGTGACATATAGAAATTTGAACTGCTTACTCGCAAACGAAAAATGCTCTCTAGTTTGAAGAGCGAGACACCAGTTATATAATAATGGAGAGATCGACTTCATGTCTCTATGTGTGGATGGGTACTGGCATCTACTACCGACCATCACTCAAACTACGAAAACATCATGAAAAACATAACAAATAATTTATATCTCACCCGAATTTCCTCAAGTCATCATTGCCCATATGGAACCGTCTACCGCGGCAATTATTTGAAGAGATCTGATTGGTGTTCTCGCATTGATTTCCAACTAAATGATTATAGGAAACCGTTGCAGAGAAGTATTCCCATGCACGATTGTGGTTGCAGAAGTTGAGCACGCATCCGGGTTGTGAAATACCGCCATTGGGGAAGAAGTCAGCATTTGCAACAGCGACACCAATGCCGAGACCACCGATTGTATAACCACCGTCAGTATGGATAGCTTCCACGTAGACACCATCAGTAGGTGCTATACGATCAGAATTTCTGTTCCACAGTGGACCAGCTGGATCTAAACCTATTAAAGATTTATAAGAGGCCATTACATTATGCACACGACAAAAAGCTCTTCATATTACTCATATATCGAAGCTGTTGGTATTTTAATTAATTGTTAATTGTAATGAAATTCATACCAGTGACACGTGCAACGCGCCCTCTTAGCTCCTTTCCAGCATTTCCGACTAAGTGAGCTCCCAAGCTGAATCCAATCAGGTGCATAGAATTGAAAGGAGCGCCAGTAATACGATTAACAAAATCCAAGAACTGTCCCAAACCCCTGCCAACAGCAGGAACGCCTCTTACAGCAGTTACATAATCGCTGATTGCCAGCCTCCGCCAGTCCAATATGATGACATTCACGTTACTTTTCCTTAGATATACTGGAATTAAAAATGGAAAACCGTTTTTTTTTTAAATATGTAATGTACCACCACCCTGCCTATTTCTGCAGTGAAGCAGTAATGCGTTTCGATTTGAAGGTAGGGCAGCTGTAGTACTGTTAAAACTGAGACCTTAGAACTCTTGTCTCAAGGTGGGCGGCTTTATACGTTGTAGATATGTATGGGCTCCGGTAACCACTTAACACCAGGTCGTGAGTTCGTTCACCCATCTAAACGCTTAAAAAAATATAAAGCAATTTAAGTTACAACTGAAGTATACCTTTTTTGGATCTAACATAAAGCGGCTGGTCAAATTATTAATACTCATTTCAAATTAAGGTCTTTTAAATATTTTTTGTTGTAGTGTAATTTGAATTTTTCATTATTGATAGGGGTAGATAGATGTTGTAATTCCATATTCGTTGACACTAGCACCACCGGTATGTCTATTATTTTGAAGAACTCATACAAATGGTTGTTGGAGTAAGATGGCCGTTAGTTGTGTAATTTTACTTTCTAGAGTTAAGAGTTCTAGTGTTAACATAGTAATCGATATTTTCGCCACATAACACCAATTCACGTCGCTATGACATAATTATTACATATTTATTATTAGTTATAATTATACCTATACAATCTATACTAATATATAAATCTACAGTGGTTTTTACGGATGTTTCGTTATAACTATTGAAACATGCATCCGATTGACTTGAAACTGGGTATCCATGTAGAAAATACATGTACTTAATGGATAGGCTAATATTTATATGAGTGTTGGACTCCCTAATAATAATGACAATAAATAATAATGTTAATTTTAAATGCCCAGCGAAGCGGGCGAGTACGGCTAGTCATATACATAATTATTTCGTTCGAAAATATGTTGATTATTTTGTTGACGTAAATTGGCATTGATTTTTAATCATAATTAGATAAAACCAACTTCGATAACGTTAAGGAGTTTTGCAAAATACAATTACGTATTACGTACTTATATTGTAATGCGATACGTGACCAAATTTTTCATTGTATGCGAACATAATCAAATAAAATAAGTTAAAACCTGATTGGTTGTATAGAACTGATTTTGATTTTAGAGCGCATAAGTACTTTCTTAAATTATGATAATCAATTGAAACAAAAAAAAACTCTAAGTTAAATAATGAAGTTTGATTTTACTTGGCTTGTACTGCTCTCGTGGTCAGATAAGGATAAGAAGAAGAAGAAGTTGATATTCACTTAGTTCACACAAATTAAACCAATGCTGACAAAAAAAGAAAGGCTATTCATCTCTTCTCAATATTCATGAAAAACTAGCTTATTTTTCCAAATAAGGTCAGGTTCAATTATTTCATCAAATTCTTTACGAGGCCTTTTGATTTCAATAATATTAATCATGTACTCCCAACTTACCGTCACGAAGGACACCGTTCAATTCAGTTTTCTGGTTGCTTAGCCATCCGTGAGCGACGACCACGGTTGGTACGTTACGGTTAAAGTTAGATGAAGTAATTGAGTTTGCATTGTTCATTACCAAGGTTTGCGGAGAAGTTGGATTACGTCTAAAAATGGCAAATGATAATTTTTTATTAGTTATTAGACGAGTGGCAAGCTTCACGATTGTTTCAAAGGTTTCGTTTTTAAGGATAGTCATACCGTTCTTGTTAATAGAAGGGAGATCTAGTCCATATTTCAATAATAATTTGAATAGCAGCATCAACTTCTAGTGTCAAAGAATTTTAGTAACATCATGAAAAACGCCAAGAAAACAATGTAATAGCCTTTTTTTTCTACCTAAGCTGATGGCCTTGAGTGGCAATTTCAGCGTAACCCTAACAAGTATGTGAGCTCACGGGGCTCAAATCTGACACCGTTGCTAACATTAACCCTAGTAAGAGCCGTGCTTCGCAGAATCTACCACCGGATCGGAAACGCGACCCACTGAGAAGATCCGGCGAGAAATTCAGTGGGCTATGTCTATGGGTCTTACTCGTCGAGCCCTTCTTCGCAAGCGACGGGTTCGGCGAGGACGGTGACCAGTGCTTGAGGTACCTAAAAGCACCGTTAATGGATCGGGAGGATCCGAAATGCCGTGTAGTAATATTCGTAAATCTTCCGTAATTACGAAAACTGAAGAGGATTTTAAACTTGGGAATCAATTAAATGAAAATAATAAACCCGAGATTAAACCATAAAAATTAAAACTAATTAAAAACGAAGATGTCTTGTTTATCAAGAAATAGAATAGAGTATCCTGAATTAAGACTAATAATAACAAATTTTAAATGGTTCTGGTATTTTTCAGACGGGATAATCCTGACAAAGGCTCCTCTGAGTTACAAGAAATGCAGAGAACGGAACAATGCAAATTCTATCTGTCATTACAGTCGTTGACACTCAACTAGCTACTGTTCTAAATTACACTAATTTCATTCTCATTTAAAATTTCAAGCAGTATTAGAATAAAGCCAAAGAATTACATCCGAATGCCTTTCGACTGACTTGGGTCGTTTTACCTAATCATGGCAATAAGCATGATCATTATAATGAACACACCTTGTGTACAATAAGTAGATGTTATTAGCAGGATTTCTCTCAATTTCGCTGAGCAGTTGCATGTTGGGTTTGGTTTCGAGATCGACATTTTGTAGTATACCGTCTCCGTCCGGGAACTGAATGTAACGGGAGTATTTCGCCTCCTCCTGCGGTACGGGCACCGCAGAGGCAACTGTAACAATGCCCACATGACTTGTAAATTTCGTAACTGTAACTTTCACAGCAACTACGAGTAACAACAACAAGTAAGCCGAGACACAAGACGCGCGGAACAATTCATTAACTATCTATCTTGGCTCAGCGAACCAATTCAGTCTTTGGGATGAGCATCAGCTTAGCGAGCCAATGTTGTCTTGACTTGGAACTCACTATGTGAAGGATTTAAACAAAGTCAATATTTTATTATCAAGAACGTATCAGAGCAGATTCCCTTGTTATTTTACTACTTATTCTGTAGTAATGATGTATCTACATATATTTGTATATAAACTTTAATTATTCAAGCAAAAACAGATGTAGAAATAAATTAAAAATATTATTTGGAAAAAAATATTTTAAAACTTTGATTACATAATCTTTTTTATATATATATTTTTAATGTCTCTTATTTCTCTAATAATTTTCATCAAATTATCTCCCGTTTTTTATTTGAAATTATATTGTTTTAAATAGTAGCCGTGATCATGATCCGGATATACTCGTAATGGCTAGTACCAAATTTTCCCAATATCTGTTATCTCGTGAACCTAATTACAGTGAAAATAAATTAAATATTAAAATAACATACCCGCAACTATCAACAGGAAAGCCAAAGGGCTACGCATAACGTATGCTATCTGAGGTCAATTCAGTTTTGACTTAATAGCACCAGGTATTTATTTGGCGACTATCTTCGAAATTCGCGATACAATTTAATCTAATCTTGTTAATTTTTTGTGATTTAGTATAATATTTTCCATATTTTCTACTTAGTACCAAGATTGTTACGGAGATTGTTTTGATATATGATTTAATTTGATAATTATATCTGAAATGTGTCATATTACAAATTTGTTACCACACAGACGCATGATATCACTAATTGTTCTCTATTATTACTAATTTTATGCTGAGTTGCTAAGCTGCTGTATTGTATAATAAGAAGATGGGTGTAAAGTATATATGTAATTATCATGTCGACAATATAACAGAACAATGACTTTTAACTTTCAAATTAGAATCGGTTTTAATACAATATACAAAAATGTACATGACTAATCCAAAAAAAAAACCATAAATACACGCTTGCATACAAATTTGGAGATTTCTACTGTAGATTACAGCCATCAATATGTATCACAGTTAGAACAATACTATTTCAAGGATAGCAATAAGCCGGCGAAGTGTTTATTCAATATCATGTAATTTTATTATTGTTATATTTATTATGATGATACCAATACTATAACACATATTTGCATATAATTATTATTTAAATATACATATATAGAGACGTACATAGAGAATATTATGTATTTAGATTTAATTTAAATATTGTAATTAATTATTTATTGTAATATTTTTCTGTGATTTCAGTCAGTAAATCCACAATTCACATGTAAGTTGAAGGAATAATTAAAGAGCAAATTTAGTTTAATTTTTTTATTATCAGTTGAGTTCAGTTGAAATTATTTGGAGATGAGAATAATTGAGTGATTCTTTGTGGCGGAATAATTCATTTTCTTGATGGTCCTGTGATTCTTAAGTCGGTCGATGATTTTAGTATGGGTATCTTCTAGCAGTGTTAAGTCGGTATATGCCGGATCTGAAACAATCATGAAAATTTGTTAAATTGTGATATTTATCGTAATAAATATAATTAAAAATGAATTGTTGCTAAAACTCGAGAACAGAATTATTTATGGAAGTCCAGAGAAGGTTTAAAAGGTAGATAAATATGAAACTGCTCGGAATTAAATAAAAATCCGCTGTCGGACGGATTCCTTTTGTTTGTTTTAAGTTTATTTTATACAAAAGTTTAGGTCTTTTTAAATATATCGATTGAGGCACTACGAAGTCTGTCGGGTCAGCTACTCTATACATATAAATAAAATTGGAGTGTCTGTTTGTAATATTGAAATAGCCGCTTTTTACTACATACATGCATATGAATATATATACTGTACATACACCAAAATAACATTTTTACAATTTTTGTCTGTCTATTTCTTCCGGCTAATCTCTGGAACGGCTGGACCGATTTTGACGGGACTTTGACTGATAGGTAGCTAATTATATAAGGAATAACTTAGGCTACTTTTTTTAGACTAGCTTTGCCCCGCAGCGTCAACCGCGGTACGACAATAACCGCGGGTAGCATCGCGGGATTCAGCTATCAATAATAAAATTTAATGTTACCGAAGCGAAGCGAGGGCGGGTCGTGAATAAAAATACATATTTCCATTTATGAAATTGGAATTTTGTACTCACCCAGTTTTCCTTAAATTGTCATTGCCCATGTTAAGGCGTCCTCCACGGCAAGTGTTAGCCGTAACTTGTGCCATATTGTTGCATTGAGTGCCGACCAAGTGGTTGTATGTAACCGTAGCAGCAAATAATTCCCAAGCTCGATTGTGGTTACACAGGCTAGTGGAGCAGCCGGGCTGTGAGTTGCCGCCATTGGGGAAGAAATCAGTACGAGCAATAGCAGATCCAATTCCAAGACCACTGGTGCTACCGTCGGTGTGAATAGCCTCAACGTAAACTCCGTCTCCTGGCCTAAGACGGTTCGAGTTGGTATTCCATAGAGGTCCGGCGGGATCCAGCCCTGAAATCAAGCAAACAATTTTTTTTTTTTTATTGCTTAGATGGGTAGGCGAGCTCACTGCCCACCTGGTATTAAGTGGTCACTGGAGCCCATAGACATCTACAACGTAAATGCGCCACCCACCTTGAGATACAACGGCTGCCCCACCCTTCAAACCGAAACGCATACCGCTTCACGGTAGAAATAGGCAGGGCGGTGGTACCTACCCGTGCGGTCCTAAGACCAGTAAAAAATGGCTTTAGTTTTTTCTTTATTTTAATTGAAATAAATATTCTGATGCAAACGAAGGAGAAAAAGGTACCTGTGATGCGAGCAGCCCTTCCACCTATTTCACGACCTGCGTTTCCAACGACATGAGCACCTAAACTGAAACCAGCTAAATGCATATTGGAGAAAGCAGCGCCAGTAGCTCGGTTAAGAAAGGCTAAGAACTGCCCAACTCCTCGGCCGACGCCCGGTACCCCTCTTACTGCGGTGGCATAGTCTGACTGAGAAAGATAGCTCCAGTCGACAGAAATTATGTTCACGTCAGCTTTGTTCAGGAATGCTGTGAATATAAACAAAAAAACGGGATCAGCTAAAACTGTTAGAAGCAAACTTTATGTTATTTTAATCAATTCAGGGATTTTTTTTCGTGTTGTAGGGAACTAATAGGAGTTGCAAGAAGAAGTTTACCCAAATCATATGATACCGTCGACCTACAAGGTGATTAATCTCATTTCAAATATTGTATGGGGTGGTATTGAGGAAGTAGATCGCTTGAAGAAGTAGGAAGTTAACCGCGCTAGACATAATGTTATAGTAGTATATCAGAACTACTTGTTTCATTAAAATTTAATTTAGGTTTATTGCAGTTATGACAATTTTTCGCTTTTCCCGATATTATAAAAATATCCAAATCGTTCCACCTGTTGTTCTCGAGTGATGCCCATACGAATGATCGCCATTTTTATTTTATTTTTATTAATATGGATTATAATTACCATTCCTAATAGTAGGATTGGGCTCGGTATTTCGTGTGCTGAGCCAGCCGTGAACAATCACAACAGTAGGATTGTTGGCGTTGAAGTTCGAGTTAGTGATTGAGTTGGCATTATTCATTACCAAAGTTTGGCTGACGCGTGCGTTGCGCCTTAAAAAAACCATATTATGTTATAAAAAAAATTCATATTATGTTATTCAGTCTTTATTCATATCATTTAATCTCTTAAACCTAATTGTTCTAGAATAATCACATTTAAAGATAACTGTCGTACATAGATTTTAAATTAAGTTCTTAAAGAAAACAAAACAAAACCAAATTACAAAACAAAAGAAAGAAAAAAAGAATGAAAAAAAAAATTAAACTTGCTTGGTCCAATGATGAGGGCTCCTCTATAGTTAAGAGTAATAAAAGTCAACGCGGCTTAATTTACAAAGTGCAATACTGTTGATGTGATGATACACATGCTAACTAATCTAACTAATAATCACAGTCTTTACTTTAGCAACCAGAAGTTTGGACTTCATGTTTAAGTATCAAAGTATTTTCAAACGCGGTTTCATGTGAGTAATTAGAAAGAATGTCCAGAATTCATATCCTAGTGCGAAGTCAAAGTAAGGGAAAGCTAATGAGCTAGGGTTAATCACTCATTAGATGGGTCATTGACTATGTACACAGTAGCAATATCTTGGAAAACGAAATACATGATTAACGTACACAATTTCATAACTACCTTGTAAAAAGAAAATATTGATTCGCATTATTCCTGTTTACTTTATCCAGAAGGTCGTAGTCAGGTTCGGCTTCAAGATCTACTTTGTGAAGATTGCCTTCATCATCAGGGATATCCATATAACGTGGATACTCGCCTCTCTGTAACGGTTCTTCCTGCATAGGCACCGCAGCAGCAAGATAGGCTTGAAGAATAAAAGATAGTTAGATAGTTTTTTTAAACTTTTCTGTCGAAGTTTTAACTGCAGTAATTGTCACCGGCTTTGTTCATCTTGTTTGGCTGCCATTGATGTAATTTAGTGTCTTCAATTTTAAAAGTTAGAAATTCCATATAAATAAATTTATTTGTTCAAACGATGACTCATTAAATAAAATGTCTAATACATGTAATGAATCTAAATCTTAGAATTATATTCTAGTTTAAATGTTTTTTTTTTTCGAAATTATGCTGCTGACTACATACCACGTGCCAGCGGACCAGAGTTACCTGGAACTAGAGCGCTCTATTTACATTCTGTTTCCAGAAATCTTTTTTGCCACGTACCATATCGTATTCTGTAAATACCGAGGAGGTATTTGCTTAACGCTACGATATGTCATTCTTAAAAAGAGGTTCAGTTATTATTCTAAATATATAAATATCGGTTCAGCTATTTCTCTGATATTGGGCATTCATGGGTTTAGGTAACCGTGTACCATCAAGCGATACGTATGGTCACTTGCCTGTCATAGCAAAAAAATCTTAAATTCCATGATATTCACATACCTGCGCTAGCCAGTAAAACGACTACAAAATTTTCATGCTACACGTTCAATTGGATTTCGGAATATACTCAGACTGATTGAATAAATATTCAGTATTTATTCAAAATAACGGTATGATAAGCATTATCATTTGTGAATGAAAAATAATTTTGGAAACAATAAGCAGTATTTAGATATTCGGCGATATTTTTGGGTGCTGATAATTTTGTTATTATGTGAAAATTATTTTCCTTAATCTAAAGTTATGAAATATGCATTCGTTATCTTTAACTCGCTACTGGGCTGTGCATGAACTTAGTGTTATGTAATAAAACATATCTGACATCCAATAATTATTCATGAAATGCTGTCTTTCAACTATAGGCGTCTAGTGCTGGACTTATGTCCAAGCTCAAGCTTTGCCAAGTGCCCGTGTGTGTGGTTTCCCGTTGATCTACCTTGTGGAAGGCCTATCAATGCTACGTCGGAAGAGGTTCATGAGTTTCCAGTACGCGGTCGACACTCGAGAACTCGCCAGTGGGCATGTGTTTTACGTGCAATGTGCCCTTCCCACTGCTATTTCAACCTCGTAATCTTTGGGCTTTGTCGATTATCATGGTTCTTCTGCGAATCTACCCATTCCTTTTTTTTTATCTCGCAGGGAAAATCTGATCATAGCCTTTTCTATTTCTCTTTGGATGACCTTGAAGCTTTTGATGAGGACCATTGTGAGCTAACATAATATTAGACAGCAAATTATTTGAAATGTGTATGGATTATTATTGCAAAATTACTAATAAAAATAATTTTTTTAGGGACAGTTTGAGGCATTGCCCATACACAATTAATGCGTAAAAAAACAATCTAAATACGATCAGAATATTTCAAAGAATCTAGCTAAAGACAAATTCCTTTTCATAATCAAATTTTTCATACAACGAATGGCGCACGAGTTGAACTTGTGCCAATATATTATTTAAATCACCTAAAGTTTTCTCGCTCGCGCTAGAAATTGAGCGATTTTTAGAACATTCGTTTTTTATTGGTTTCGGAAGTATTTTATAAAACAATGGATTTTATTATATTGCATTACTTGAGATTTATGTGCGAGTACGAGTAGAACAAATTTAAACATATAGTTTTACCTCGTGTGTGTTTTTATGATTGTGTGATGGAGTTGGATTGATCAACAAATTATATCTTTTTTTTTTCACAGGAGAAAATCGCCGCATCCCGTGTCGTATTATATGTGGGAGTTGAATGTGGCGGGTAGCCATCATACAACGCAAGATAATTGACAGATGCCTGAATCTCGCTTACGACATTTTCAAGATAAAACGCATATATACAAGTTCCGAACAACAACATTCGGACCGTCGGTCTACCGAGCAAATAACATCCGCTCGGTGGAAGATCTTCCTTTCGCCGTAAACTCCCCAAATTGAACATCACTAAAATCTCCTGCCGCTCACAGCCGGTGCTATACCCCGGACCGGGCGGGAACCCAGTCGGAGCTATTGAGACGGCGGGACAGGGTTTACGCAGAGCATATTACATCCATCCCGCCGTCCGCCATATACGCCGGACCGGCGGCCACCGGCGACACGACCACCGGTTCCCTCGGTCAGCGGGCCGAGAGCCCGGCTTGATGGCGCCGCGCTAAACTACGGTAGGCAGCGGCTTGGCTCTGCCCCTGGCATTGCTGAAGTCCATGGGCGACGGTAACCACTCACCATTAGGTGGGCCGTATGCTCGTCTGCCAACAAGGGCAATAAAAAAAAAAAAAAAAAACCTTCCCCGACGCCACAACGCCAGCCACGACAAGTCAGGTCCTATCTTTGCGATCAGGACACGGCGCTGCACCTCCCAAGCGGGGCAGACAGCGAGCGTATGTTCCGCCGTGTCCAGGTCGTGTCCACAATGGTGACACCTCGTCGTCGGGTCAGCCCCTATCCGGTACAGGTCGTTCCCGAAGCATCCGTGCCCGGTCAGCACCTGCACCAGACGAAAGGTGAGACGTCCTCCGCCACGATTCACTCAGTCATCAAAAACCGGGTAAACCGCCTCGACGGTCCGTGGTCCCCACGTGGGGTTGGCTAATCGCCTCGACATTCGATGATCTTAGGGCAAAATTATGCGTATCACACAGGAACTCGAAACACTCTTTGAGATAAGCGAGCTACTTGTGGTAATGTCTGTTCGGGTGGGATTTTTGAAATAAATTTTAACCAACTTCCTCATAAGTTGTAATTTTGAGCATAACCTCAGAATCGGACCATAGAAAACATTGGAAAAAGATTTGGGAGAAAGAAAGAGAAAATAGCAAACAATTCACGTATTTTAACTTAAACGAATGAAAAACTTAAAATAGTAAATGCTATTATTCCTTGAAGATAGCACGATTTGGGTGACTTTGTTGATTTAAAAATAAATCCCCAAAATAAATAAATGAGTAACGAAGTTAAATATATTTCCTTTATATTTCTCAATGATACTGACATCAAAACAAATATTATCTGTTTACGCAAATACACCATAATTATATGAGAAAACATAAAAATGTATTTGCAATCTCATTAGGAACATGTTTGTATTTCTTTTTGTTTGATTTCTATAAAAAGATTCCTATCAGTAGATATTTATTAAGTTGCTTTCTACGTAATGATAAATCAGATATTGAAACCTATACACAAATCAACATTTTTAATTATGTTATTAATTTTAATGTCCTATTTTAATTAATATACAGTTAATACATTAATAGTATATAATTAAACAGCTGTGTATTGTTTGATATACATATACTGATAAAAAAAAATTTGGGGTGCGTTTATAACACCATAAATTTTTATGAATGTACTTTTTTCAATACAGGTAAAGCATTCGCAAAATGGCATGCATGGCTTTGATTAAAAATCTGCCACATGTTATTATTTATTTATTTATTTATATATTTAATAAGTTGCACCAACAAAGTGATCATCAATACAAAACATTGACAAATTGACAAAAGTTCATGGCAGATGTCACCTCAATTATAGTTGCAATCGACATTGCATTAACATCAAAAATAAAAATAAAATATACAGCTAAGATTTGGATACATTTCATTCATTGCTTAAGATTAATTTAATTGAGAGATGATCCGCGACAGATTTTTCCTGTAAGTAGTGAGACAATTTGAAAAAACATCTATTTCACTTAAAATAAGTTCAGCGCAATCGGACAACTCCGAAGGAATATTGACGGAGACCGCGCTACCGTGGACATTATTGTAGTCCCAAAGGATTCTGTTTAAGGGAGAGTAAGCACCTAAATTCGAACGAGCGGGCTTTCTTATAAACGGTTTATATTTCTTCGTTCTTGGTAGGTACTTAGGGGCTGATATTTTTAGAGTTTTAGAGTTTTTTAGATTATGAGAGTTCTCTCTTGATGTTAATCTAATACTACTTGAAAATTCTGAAGAAACCGAACCAATAATAGTCGAAGGATGCAAAGGCAGGTCTATTTGGTGGATATATTAAGATTTCGTATCAATATTAGGCGAGTGGCTAAATAGACAGCATATTTGGCAGTACCATGATAAAAACAACACCCTTATTGTTAATCAATAAAGTGTGATACGCTAGAGTGACGATAGCGCGCTGCGCCCCTCGACTCCCCTCAAGTTACTCCATGATCTTCATCGGGGTGGAAGATGTCTTGTACAAGGACCTGAGCTGGACGAAGACACTCTTCTCCTGCCCCCGGCTCGGCGGCGACGGTTCGGTGCGGAAAGGGAAGAGCTCTTCTTCTTTTGTTCCGCCTTCTCCTTATGTGTGATAGTAAACTCGTAGAATTCGAATATCGCCTTCTTTTTTATTTTTTATTGCTTAGATGTGTGGACGCGCTCACAGCCCACCTGGTGTTAAGTGGTTACTTTGGCTCATAGACATCTACAACGTAAATGCGCCACCCACCTTGAGACATAAGTTCTAAGGTCTCAGGTAAGTAGTTACAACGGCTGCCCCACCCTTCAAACCGAAAAGCATTACTGCTTCACGGCAGAAATAAGCAGGGTGGTGGTAACTACCCGCGCGGACTCTCAAGAGGTCCTACAACCAGTAAAGTTCTAGGTCTCTTCGCTGACGAGTATCTTCACTACGACGTTTGGCAGATCCGGTTTACGTTCTCTCATATCGAACTTCTTTGTATATCCAGACTTTTTACACGGGTCATAGCTGTTTCTGATCAACTCCTTCGTCTTCAGTTATATCGTTACTACCAAAGGGCTAATCTTAGTCCGCCTTTTCAAAAGTGGCGTCGATTTATCTGTATAAGCCCCGATTAAAACGAGCTTCATCCCAGGCTGAAAAATTTTGAGCTAAGTCTCTGCTACTGACAACGCATTAAGTACATATACGTCATCAAAAAAATTGCGATATATATATATAGATAGCATTTTCCCTTTTTTTCTAATTAAGCTTCAAATGTATCCAATTACTTCAGTCTTTTTCGAACACAGAGAATAATAGGAAAATAGCAGGAGACAATTTTTACTCATGTTTCTACTGTTATATTTGTTATCTCTTTAATGGTATCAAAATCAACCAGATACAAACAATACAACCGAAGAGTATTTACTTTAGCTTTGTACATACTTATAAAATACGAAAAATATTTTTCCACGACGACGATTTCAATGCTTTTACTGTTATCTAATAATGAAAGGGGACGGCCCATTTCAGGCCCAAAGCGGACAATAGATTAGAGAAAAATACTTAGTGCATTAATTTTGTCATAAATAAATATGCATTTACTTTCTTCCAAATAAGCGCCACTACAGTTTACAATAAGTAGTTTAAAAAAGTAACTCTATTGAAAAAAACAAGAATTTTATTTTTGCGGGAAAAATATTGTCAGCTTCAAAACCTTTTACGTATTAAGTAAACATTTTAAGTACATATATAAAAAAAACATATAAATAAATCATTTTAAATATTATCATTAATCAATCGATTTTAATCGATTTTAAGCACATAAAATAACATCAAAGACATACCCATTGGACTTTAACTTGTTACTATACTTGAGACCTTAGAACTTATATCTCAAGGTGGGTGGCGCATTTACGTTGTAGATGTTTGTGGGCTCCAGTAACCACTTAACACCAGGGTGGCTGTGAGATCGTCCACCCATCTAAGCAAGAAAACAAAACTTGTATTGTTATTTAAATATGTACAACTAAAACAAAAACATTAAAATAAAATATAATGTGTACTCGTAAAAAAAAGATTAAGAAATAAATCCAATACCGATTATTTAAAAAAATGATCGATATATGAATTTCATGTAATTATTTTTCTTTATACTGACAACACTGATTTTAATCTGACTGACTGAGACTTCGCTTGCTGCTTGTGCTTGCGTTCAAAATGGATGTGTTTTGATTTTCTTCGCTTTATTTTGCTTTTATCAATAACGTTTCATACTACGACTGAAAAACATTGTGTGAATTGTGGTTTTAACCTGACCGAGATTTAAAACCGTGTATATGCTCTCCTGTGCTATTTTTAGATGATTACTAATTGTGTATGAATATGAAGAAAATATAGATATTTAAAGAAGTATGTGTGTTTTTATACCCTAATAACTACAATTGGATAAAAATACATTAGGAACATCTTAAACATTAAAAAAAGAAAAGTTCTTGAGGTATTTATATAGAAAATTAACCTCAAAACGAGTTTTTTATTTTTATTATATTTTTTATAATAGTGGCGTCAATTTCAATTTATTTTTAGATATCTAATACATTTAAGAACTTGAATCAGTCCATTTTTATAGTAATATTTTTTTTATTGCTTAGATGTGTGGACGAGCTCACAGCCCACCTGGTGTCAAGTGGTTACTGGAGCCCATCTACATTTACAACGTAAATGCGCCACACACCTTGAGATATAGTTCTAAGGTCTCAGTATAGTCACAACGGCTGCCCCACCCTTCAAACCGAAACGCAGTACTGCTTCACGGCAGAAATAGGCGGGGCGGTGGTACCTACCCGTGCGGACTCACAAGAGGTCCTACCACCAGTAAAAATGATGTCCACCTTGGGCCTAGCGCACTATGGAGAGTGGGCATTCCCCTTTGTTTGTTTAATTCCTGCGTATTTAATGTCTCCTTAACGAAACCTTTGGTGTTGCTTCGAGCAACGTCTCAAGGAGGTACCGCCTAAATATAGAACCCTGATGAATTCTACAGAGCGTTTTAGTATCAGTGCTATCAAAGCCTTCGATGGAATAAAAAGATATCCATTAGAGATACCCGTGTAATCTCAACAACGAAACATAGTCTATTGGAATCGTTTCGATTTTATTTAACGTATAATAACAGGATAATACAGAAATCAGCAAGTAAACAGTAGTTGTCCTCCATGGTTTGCTTGTGATCAGAATTCAGGAATTAATACAGCAATCAGGAATGGTAAACGGGTAACGTTGACAAATTTCATCAGAATTGTAGATGGGATCGCATACAAACTGTTCACGGTGAAGCAATATTTATATTAAAAGTATGTTGAAAAATTTCCGTTCGATATCATGTAGATAACTAGATTAAAAGAGCGAAAATAACATGTTTTTTTTTCTTGAATTGTTGTTGCCTTGCTGAAATTAGTCATAGATTATGCATTGATTAATTAGAATACATATACTCTTACTCATACATCTGATTAGTAAGCTCCTGTGTGTGTTGACATCCTTTTTATTAGCCTTTAGGAGCCTTTGGGACAGTTCCAACTACTATAAAGTAGGGCCTATTGGATTTTGCATGGCTTGAAATAAGAAACTAGAAAAACAATAGACTATAATTAAATGATTTATGGATCACCAATGCGCCTAAAATAGACACCAAATAGAAGATCAATCAAGATATTGATAGGATATGAGATGTTTGCGGTTGCCAGTAGTAGACCACATGTAGCCCTAGCAATGCTGAAGTCCATGTTGAGACTACTTACCAACAAGTGGGTGTAATGCTCGCCTACCTACAACGATAGTTAAACAGTTGTTCTGCGACTTAGTCAATTCATTTTACGCATCACATAAGCATTTTTTTCTGTTACCGAGCTAATTTCATATAAGTCCCATTATTACAGGATCAATCAATGTCAGTAATCACTGATTTATATGTATTTTTGATTGGTAATCGCCTTACAAGTACAATCAATTAATAATTCAGATAAGATACAATTTAATGTAACCGATTTCAGTGATTTCAAATGTTCATCACTGATTAAAACCACTGCGCAACCACACTGCTGAATTTCTGAATCCCGGGACATATGTACCAAGGGAGCGTGTAGCGTTGCATTACGCATAATTTGCTCTCTCATTCTATCGTCATGATCATCTGTACCATACCTAGAGAGGGGCAATTGTTACCATTATCAAAATCCACCCGGAATTTCTAAGGAATATATAGCACAATGAGGTTCTTAAATTTTACTCCAAATTTGATTTGGACTTCTCCGATCCGCAGGTAGGTAACGTTTAGAGTCACTTGTTGACGCCCATAGAACAGTAGGGTCTGAAACTTGTCAAACGAACTTCTTCTTGCCCTTATCCTATATTATATGGTGTCGGTGCAGCGCGTCCTCTTAGCGCGCAGGGATTTGGCCGTGAGTCTTACGACCGGCGGGTCTGCTTGACGCCAACCCTCCTAGAGTTCTATCTCCAGTAGTATATCCATTGCAACGTGCCATAGAGACTTTTAGGGACTTCGAAACTTTTCACACATAGACACAGCCCACTGTGTTTCTCGCCGGATCTTCTCAGTGGGTCGCGTTTCCGATCCGGTGGTAGATTCTGCGAAGCACTGCTCTTGCTAGGGTCAGGGTTAACAACATTCCGGTTTGGCCCCGTGAGCTCACCTAAACACGTTAGGGTGAAACTGAAATAGCCTCTCAAGGCTATCAGTTTAGGCAGAAAAATAATAATTAACACAGTGTCGAAGATATTTCAATAAAGATTCGTTCATATACCTTTATTGATCGCTGCTAGTAAATTGGAAAGGGCTATCAAACAAAGTGCTTTGTATGAACATGATAAGAACCTTCCATTTAATTAGCCTAACGTTTTATAAAAAATACTCTTCAACTGTTCTTACAGTTTGAAGTCGCGTTTATTATTTTCGTTTTAAGATACGAGCCACTTCTAATACAGTAGAAGCTCCTTATTCGTAGGGTATATGTTCCGTAAATGTGCCGCGAATACATAAACCGTGAATATGGAAAAGCGCGCTTACAACGCATATTCGGTTGGATACCTAGTTAGGATTCTTTTTATGAATGTATATCGGTACGATTGAATCTGCGAATAAAGAAATCTTTAGCCGCGAACGTAAGTATTGGGTCGCATTTTTTTATCCGCGAATAGTGAAAACGCGAATAAAGGAAGCGCGAATAAGGAGCTTTTACTGTACCTGCTAACCACACCATCACCCAACCGATTCTGGAGGCGAAGCGGTAATGCGTTCCGATTTTAAGGGCACAAGACTTGTTGTTAAGACTTACGTATTTGGCCGCAATAAAGGATTAATAACGTTTTTTTTAAATCAAATCAGAAAAAATTATAACGTGCGTAATAACTAGACGATTGAAACCTACCAACCAAACCAAGCCTAGGCTTGAATAAGGTGCATGTTGTGATGTTTGTGATCTCCATTTTTTTAATTGCTTAGATGGGTGGACGAGCTCACAGCCCACCTGGTGTTAAGTGGTCACTAGAGCCCATAGACATCTACAACGTAAATGCGACACCCACCTTGAGATACAAGTTCTAAGGTCTCAAGTATAGTTACAACGGCTGCCCCACCCTTCAAACCGAAACGCACACTGTTTCACAGCAGAAATAGGCAGGGTGATGGTACCTACCCGTGCGGACTCCCAAGAGGTCCTACCACCAGTCCGTCCTACATTAAACATACACAAACCATATATGCAATAAAGGCTTAGATCGCACACTTATATTCGTAAACAAAATAATTAAGTAGGTATTCTCCCGTCACGCCACAAGATCCATCGTAAAATTAATGTTTTTTTTATCTCTACGAGCTCAGCACAAGACAGTATATTCACCTTATTTGTTTCAAATTTAGCTCGAATTAGCGATGGGCGTTGCGATTATAGTGTATTAACCTTTGGATATTTAATCCCTTGCAAAGCTACATAGATAACAAGCTACGCTTGTGGTCTAGTGCTTATTATTATTTGATTAAAACGAGCTCAAAGTTTAATTATTATCTAATCTATAATATCAAAATAATATCATATGAATAATTGTTTTTGAAAACTGTCTTGCTTTTAATCTGTATATTTATAAATAGAATGAGAATGTTATGAAGTTTTTTTCACTTCATCCCACCCTCTTCCCACTTCTATATAATTATACACTGTAAAAGTATGTATTTTCTTCGGTTTTTGTAATTTTTTGTAAAATGTCGTGGCCTAAAGGATAAAACGTCCGGTGCATTCGTAATCCCGTAGGCGGATACCAATTTTTCTAATGAAATACGTACTTAACAAATTTTCGCGATTGACTTCTATGGTGGAGGAATAACATCGTGTAATACAAATCAAACCCGCAAGTAGGTACCGCCACTTAGAACTTATATCCCAAGGTGGGTGGCGCATTTACGTTGTAGATGTCTATGGGCTCCAGCAACCATCTAACACCAGATGGGCTGTGAGCTCGTCCACCCATCTAAACAATAAAAAAAGAAGGATTAGAAACAGAATTGAATTACATTAACATTTTTATTTCGTGTTTTATTTTTCATCATCAACAGCCCACAGTCGTCCACTGCTGGACATAGGCCTCTCCCAATCTACACTTGGCCCGGTCTGCGGCTCTCCTCATCCACTTCTTGCCGGCCACCGTGCGGAGGTCATCGCACCATCTAGCCAGGGGGCGTCCTACGTTACGTCTTCCGCTGCGCGGTCTCCACTCGAGAACCCGTCTGCTCCAGCGATCGTCAGTCCTACGGCATATATGGCCAGCCCACTGCCACTTCAGCTTGCTGACTCTTTGAGCTATGTCGATGACTTTAGTTCTCTGTCGAATAATCTCATTCCGGATTTTATCCTTCAGGGAAACTCCGAGCATGGCTCGCTGAGCGACTTTGAACTGACGGACCAACCGTACTGTGAGTGTCCACGTTTCGGCTCCGTAAGTAATTACCGGTAGGACAATTGTATCCTACCGGTAGGATTATTGTTATTACATTATTTCAAACGGTTCGAATATAGTTGCAGTTTGCGTCGTCTCGGACGACTAAGGCGTTAAAAATGTAAAAATAGTTTTAATTAGTCTAAAATTTTTAAAATTTCCGTTGGGATATACTGTTATTTGACTTGATTATCAATAGGATGATTTCTCTTCGGAAAGATACGCTTCAGTGTTCGCTCGTCCCTCTTACGAAATAATGTCGTTGCGAGATGGTACATCATAAGAAGTATTTTATGTATACTCATTATTAGCATCCTGCTAGCAGTTTAGTTACGTAATGATAGTCAAAAAATCTTAGTGCTTTAGAGATAAATTTGAGAAAAAAATGTATTACGAACTTTAGTGTCGGAACACGTTTTTGAAAATTTCTATGTACGTGCTTCTAGGATTCATTCTGATTACACTCGATTCAACGCTATATAAATATTTACATATATATAATACAAAAAATGGAAATATAATGGTAATTTTTGGATGGATTTATAATATATGAGATTAAGTCGTGGGCTCTCAGCCTTTTTGGAACAAAGTTCCTTATGGGACGATGCGGAGGGGTACCCTAACCGGGAAAAAACGTCCATAGCGTAAGATTTTTATTAGTAATGCACACAGTGTACGACTTATTATGTTTGTAATAACATACAAAAAATAACATATTTTTGGAACGAAATTCCTTATGGGACGATGCAGAGAGCTACCCTAATCGGGAAAAAGCGTCCGTAACGTAATTTTTTTATTAGTAATGCACACAGTGTACGATTTAACTTTGTAATAACGTACAAATTAGTAATGCACACAGTGTACGACGTAACTTTGTAATAACGTAAAAAAATAGCATATTTTTTATCATTCATTGACCACGATCTCAGAGCGTTCCTTTGCGCAATACACTAACTCTTATGCAAACAACCGTGAATGAAGTGTACCACAATAAGTTCGCACGTTACCGAATGACCGTGGGTTGTTGCGAAACCTCCAGTTTTATTTTCTTTATAACTCGAATAATAAAACTTTAAATTCATATTTTTATAATAAAGAACATCGTTACTATCCGGTGTCCCACGACACCACACATATTTTTTTACTTTTGTTACATAAAAATATTTGTTGTCTATTAAGTCTTGTTTATTACGTCATAACAAACATAATTTTTTCGGTGATCTAAAATATTTTCAGCGAGATAAAGTGTCGGTCAAATAATAAATTTATAACCTATATATAGCCTTCCTCGATAAATGGGCTATTTACAATTAACACATAATTACATTAAAAAATAGTCAAATGATAACTGTATATACTATTATAACTAAAATATAATACCAAACTAAAAATAAAACAAAATAATGTAAGAAATATTGTTTTTATAACATAAAATTTATTTACAAAAAAATAGATAAGCTTCTTTTGATATACAATACGTAAAATGACAGGTAAAATTGAATCAATGATCTTGAGTTCGAATAACAATCTCCTAGCGGGTACGTGTGGGGGCATGCGTCGACCTCCCTAATCTCCTAGTCTCACTTCTCGATCATTCGAATGCAACAGTAGTCTGCTTATTAGTGATAAGCGCATTAAATTTGATAACGCGATTATCGTTTAATCTTTTTAAGTAATGCATATTTTCAATTACAAACATATATAAAAATGTATACACCACAATATAATGGGCGATAGCATTTTGATTGCGAAGCTTAACCAGGGCCCTGAAACTGCGATACTTTAAGGCAAAAATTCTTTGGTGCGGTAACTAGCGACATCTTGTAGCGGATGCCCCTAAACTTATATGTCATTAAAGTTAAGGCATTTAATTATTGTATAACTACAGAAATTCAGAAGTCGTCGTGGCCTAAAGGATAAGACGTTCGGTGCATTCGTATGTAGCGATGCACCGATGTTCGAATCCCGCAGGCGGGTACCAATTTTTCTAATGAAATACGTACTTAACAAATGTTCACGATTGACTTCCACGGTGAAGGAATAACATCGTGTAATACAAATCAAACCCGCAAAATTATAATTTGCGTAATTACTGGTGGTAGGACCTCTTGTGAGTCCGCACGGGTAGGTACCACCTCCCTGCCTATTTCAGCCGTGAAGCAGTAATGCGTTTCGGTTTGAAGGGTGGGGCAGCCGTTGTGACTATACTGAGACCTTAAAACTTATATCTCAAGGTGCGTGGCGCATTTACGTTGTAGGTGTCTGTGGGCTCCAGTAACCACTTAACATCAGGTGGGCTGTGAGCTCGTCCACTTAATCTATGCAATAAAAATAAATAAATAAAAACAGAAAAACAAAATAATAAATCATGTAAGTCTTTATAGACAAAATGATTAAATTTTATCAATTTGTAGTTTCTGAAAATGTACAAAATCCTTCATTAAAAATAAAATATAGTGTAATATGCTGCCATCTACAGGAGCAATGAGAAACTAATCGAAGCGAACTCATCTAGTGGCCGAGGCCCGTAAAAAATATTGTTGAGTGCTTGAGTTGCTTATCTATACCTAATTTATGTGGATTATCTATGGTCAAGGTATCTATCAGTAGTGCGTGCGAGCGTTTGCCTAAGCTCTCTTGCTCGGGAAACCCCGCCTGCGCCGGGCGTGCACACTGACTGATTAAAATAAAACAATATGTTAAGCGACGATAACGGCCATTTAAGGCTTCGTCAAACAGAACGCGTACTTAGCGCTGCGTTTTAACGTCGCGCTCTTTAAGTGTCACACAAATTGACTAGATGAGCCCAACGCTCCTTGACGCAACGTAACGCCAAATAATAAATATAATAATAATAGCGCCAAATCATAGTGCCTTTCGATAGCAGTGTGAAAATTTAAAAGTATTAAGATGTCGAGTGATTCAGATGTGGCATTGTATAAACATAGGTATATCCTAACTAATTCTATCAATTTTTCGGGCATTATTCAGTATTTTAATACACATTCACTCGGACGCTAAAATAAAATTTGTAAAAAATTACAACACCTGGCGTCAAAGCGTCCTAACGCCATGACAGAGCGTTGCGTACTGATAGCGCTGGGGCTCTGTTTGACGGTATGTTACCATAGTAGTACAACACATCTCAGCGTCATAGCGCGCCGTCAGCTTAGCGCTCTGACGCGTGCTAATTACGCGTTCTGTTTGACGAAGCCTTTAGATGGCAATTCAATTGGAGTCAGCAACACTTCTCCGACAAATATATGTATACATTCGCTGAAAGCACTAACTTTCCACCAACCATATTACGTATGTATATAGACAACCTTCCCTGAATTGAAAATTTTGTTTTTATCGTGAAATACAAAAATATAGTTCAACAATAATTTTGTCTCCTTAAAGCAGTGAACTGAATCTTAGAACAGGCAAATAAGACTTCAACCACCAGTTTTACGGATAGGTGGTATTTTCCGTTTTTTTTATTGCCTTTGTAGGCAGACGAGCATATGGCCCGCCTGATGGTGAGTGGTTACTGTCGCCCATGGACTTAGGCAATGCCAGGGGTAGAGCCAAGCCGCTGCCTACCGTTAAGTACTTTCCACAAGCCTCGTTTGAAGAAGAACATGTCATAGCGCTCGGGAAACGCCGTGGAAGGGAGCTCATTCCAAAGCCGGACGGTACGTGGCAAAAAATAACTCTGGAAATTTACTGTGTATGAAGCCATTGGCTTCAGGTAGTATGGATAAACTCCAATCCGGTGGTGGGCGGTGCGATGATAAAAACGAGATGATGGGATCATCTCAAGCAATTCCTCCGAGCACTCCCCATAGAACGAACATACGGTACAAAATACAGAGATAAGCGAAGTTCCTCTGCAGACCAAAAGGCTCCAAACGATCCGTGAGAATGGATTTCGCTTCATGCATCTTACCATAATTCTTACTCTGGTAATCTTTTAATACCAGAGAGATCATGTACCTCTAAATATATACGTCTACTTATTTAAGCAACGAAATGCTTACCTTTTTTACTAAGACTTTTATTCTCACTAAAAAAAATATGTAAAAAAACCTTACAAATATTTGTTATCTTGTTTTTCTGAAATGTCGAACATCTGTAGCATTTGGCAACTTGTTATACACGCCGAGTAATATTTTACATCGAGCCGCAAGGAACAGGTGGGTTTAATATCGGTTAATTGCCCTTTGTTTCAACAAAATAATGATTTTAAGCCGAACTTTGTTAGCAACAGTAATAAATGTTCATACTGAGCGAGTAAAATATCTCGATTCGCGGGGAACGTTTCGAAGATTTGTAATGAGATGTAATTTAGTGGGACTAGAAATTGTATCTGTCTAAATTATTTATCTACTATTGTTGGGAGATGGATATTTGAAATTTCGAAGACTACTATCCTAGGAGTGCATTTAGGGGAGATTTTTTCAAATTACCATCATAAAAACGCTAGATGACGTAGTAAAGTTATTTAAAAGTTGTTTTTGTTACTACTACTTCTTTTGCTAACTAACCAACATGAACATCGCTTCCAGATTCAAAAGTATCTTTGTAAACTTCTTTTTTTTAAATGCTTATGTTCAATGAAATACCGCAACTATGTATGGTACTGGATGCCCTAATACTATTAACAATAATCTATAGTACTGCCAGTCCTCTGTGCAGAGCTTGCATGTCGTCAAATGCGACAGTATCCCACGCTTTACTGGAATACACTCGTTTTTCCCTACGTATGCTGATAGCCTTGAGAGGCTATTTCAACTTCTCCTGGACGTGTAGGTGAACTCACGGGGCTCTAACCGGGAGTGTTGCTAACACTGGCCCTAGCAAGAGCTTCGCAGAATCTACCACCGGATCAGAAACGCGGCCCACTGAGAGGACCCGGCGAGAAACTCAGTGGGCAGTGTCTATGGGTTAAGTTACTTGTCGAACCCTCGATAAGGACGGTGACCGGTGCTTGTGGTACCTAAAAGCACCGTTAATGTATCGGGGGCACTCGTAATATGGTTACAGACAACGGACAACAGACGGATTAAATACCTTAGCACGCCGAGGTCGTCGGCAGTATCAAAGCACTAATTGACTTTTTGAAATAAAATTCTCCGTAATTCGCCTCGTGGTCTAATAGATAAGACGCCTAATATTCTCGTATCGACTGAAGCGACTATACCGGTGTTCAAATTCCGCTGATAGGTCCCCGTTTTTCTAATACAATAATGACATAAAACATGTTCAAGAATAATTTACAGGATAAAGGAATAGCATCGTGCAATCAAAATCAAACACCCGTAAATTATAATTTGCGTAATTACTGTATGATTGAGACTTGGACCTCAAGTCTCAAGATGGGTAATGTCATAAACGCTGTGTTGCGATTAGGTTCCCGCAAACCCTTAACGTCAGGTAAGCATAACTTCTAAGGTTCACTCCTAACTATCCGAAGAAGCGGACGTCAATCTGTGAAAATCAGCCCAGTCTGAAGTATCATCAAGTATGATGAACGCTTCTGCTAAATTTAATGTTTAAAGCTGGATAATTTTAATGTTTGAACGCAATAATTTCAAAAACTACCAGTCAGAAATTCAAAATGCTTTATACGAAAAGGCGGTATGAAAATAAAATTTCTGTAATATTTTAATACAATCAAGTACAGATGAGGAGAAAATGAGGAATTTCGTTGGACATTTAATAAAATATTTCTGAAATTCTAATTTAATGAAACCAGGCTTCATTAAATTTGTTAATTGAAAATTATTTAGGAATTTTAAAAAAAACGCAGTCAATTGATTTATTTCAAGCGAATCTTTAATTCACCAACATTAAATATCAAGTCCGAAACATATATAATATTGCGAGTGAAAAAAAAATTAAGCTCGAATTAATCTATACTTAATATTATATTATTATATTATATTATATAATTATAAAGAGGAAAGATAAAGAGGAAAGATTTGTTTGTTTGTTTGTTTCGAATAGGCTCCGAAACTACTGGACCGATTTGAAAAATTATTTTTCCATTAGAAGCCGACATTGTCCCTGATGAACATAGGATACTTTTTAAAAAAAAAAATATTTTATATTTTTGGTTTCATGTGTGTTTTAATGGAAGCGAAGCGAGGGCGGGTCGCTAGTAACTAAATAATTTTAAAGAATCTAATAGACTACATATTTTTTGCTAATACAAAGAATTGAGGTAACAGTACACTAATGCAGGTAATATTGGATTTTGGTGAGTTTTAGTGTAATTAACAAATTGGGCAGGCGACTTAGCGAAGGTCGCTAAAAAATGTTGGAAGCCGATTGCTTCCAGCAGACCATTCTACTTTGTGAATAGCACGAGGGAAGAGTTCCATTCTTGTTATGTATCCTTTTTAAATATTTTGGACATTCAAGTCTCCAATTCGTTATTTATGCAAATATCTGGTACCAGACACGCGAAAATCCTTGAAATAGATGTCTGAGTCATATTTATTTATGTTTTACCATTGTAGACATACGAGCATGGTGTGTTACCTTCACTCATGATCATCAGCGATACCTAGAGCACTGCCAAGCCACTGCTAGTTGCTAAAGATTCTCCTAAAATGCGTGGAAAAGCTAGGAAGCAGCTGATATGATGATTTTTCCTACAAATCATCCTGAAATTTCGTGCCTGGTGGTGTATATACAGTCCTCAAGATTGTAAAATAAGACCACGACGTACTTATTATCTGTAAATTAAAGATAATTGTTAAATTATTGTACACTACGAAGACACGTAACTTAAAAACATACATTGCATACAAAATTCTATTACATTTTTTTTTATTGCCCTTGTATGCAGACGAGCATACGGCCCACCTGACGGTTAGTGGTTACCGTCGCCCATGGACTTCAGCAATGCCAGGGGCAGAGCCAAGCCGCTGCCTACCGTGCCAAGCCGCTGCCTACCGCAAAAAGTCACAAAAAGTCAATTTATGTTTCCAGAGAAGGAGAAGTGAATCCATTTATGTGGACATGTAACACCGATACAAACAGACAGAAAAACAGAAAATATTAATATTTAAATTTCTGTTTTTCTGTCTGTTTGTAATTAATTAGGAATTAAGTTAGGAATTAATTCCTAAAATATTTCAAATTTGAAGTATTGCAAAATTACTTTATATCTCATACTTTCAGCTTTTGTGGAAACCGTTTTATGAGACTTGGGTCGCGACAAGGTGACGACTCAGCGGAGGGATATGTGGTGCAGGGCATGATTGAGGGTACAACACCCATAGACCAACCAAGTAAAGACAGCTCCAAACGGTTCCGTCAACGAATGCACAAGAAAGGCCGCGGTACGCTAGGAATGGTGACGTCTTGTAAAGCGCACCGCCACCCGAACTGATGACCACGACCACTTTGCCAAGAGTGCAAAATACTAAGAAGAAAATGGGAATCGTATAATGTAATCTAGTGACCTCAACTGGAAGACTGCTATTATTTACGACATAAATATTAGAACATAAATATTAGAACATAAATATTTATAAATTACTCACTTTGCTAAAACTTCCGTAACTTATTACTGAGAACTTGTACGCCGTTAGTTTTTTGGGCTTATGCGATCTGTGGAGATGATGCGAAGTCAGTGACTCGTTTATAATGTTTTATTACTAGTATTTACTGTTATAGTTATATAGGATTAAATATGAAATAAATCAGAATAACTGACTATAAATAATCTGTTAGATACTGTTCGTTTTATTGATAGATGTGTTCTTTGACTTTTTTTTAATTTTTTTATTGCTTAGATTGGTGGACGAGCTCACAGTCCACCTGGTGTCAAGTGGTCACTGGAGCCCATAGACATCTACAACGTAAATGTCCCACCCACCTTGAGATATAAGTTCTAAGGTCTCAAGTATAGTTACAACGGCTGCCTCACCCTTCAAACCGAAACGCATTACTGCTTCACGGCAGAAATAAGCAGGGCGGTGGTATCTACCCGCGCGGACTTACAAGAGGTCCTACCACCAGTAATTATGCAATTTTAATTATAATTTTGCGGGTTTCATTTTTATTACACGACGTTATTCCTTCACCGTGGAAGTCAATCGTGAACATTTAATAAGCACATATTTCATTAGAAAAATTGGTACCCGCCTGCGAGATTCGAACACCTGTGCACCGCTCAACGCGAATGCACTGAACATCTTATCCTTTAGGCCAAGACGACTTCAGAACTCATCTTAATCTCTTTATTCCTATTATTTTCTACCTTTATCCAGATTGCGACTCATACTTATGTTATTCATTTTTTTACTTGTCTGTCTTTATCTTTTCGTTTTTATCTATTCTGTTATTGTCTTTGCTTTTTCTTTTCACACAATCCATCAATCGTCACTTTTATAATTATTAAATAAATAAATTATTTTACTTTACTTTTGTTATAAGAACATCAATCATTGTTTTTCAGCTCTTTTGAACTTAATTTATAATCAATGTTGTACCAAAGTTACTCGTTAAAAGAAATGAAGTAAGCTAATATTCCTATTACATAATTTAATATTCATATTCTTACTTAAAGTCATAATAACGAAAACACTTTTATTGTAACTTAAATACATGTGTCCTTTAGAAACTGGTTGGGGTATATTGGAACCCACACTGATCGTGTCTATTTTCCAAGTAAAGCAATTTACGTTTCAGTTTGAAGAATAAGCAGGATATTATTGAACTTAGATCCAGAGCCTACAAATACTGACGGATTGAATACCACTTGGGTAATATTAGACAAATATAAATGAGATAAAGTGGAAATCAATTTATTAAAGTTTATTAAAATTGGTTTCAATTTTTTCTCCCACTTTATTAAATGATTTTACAAATTTGAGCTAATAGGGAAAAAGACGATGTTTGTAAAAATAGCGAGCACTTTTGAGTCATTTCAGGCATATGATCATTGATAATTCTAATTCCTTTTCAGGTCAGAATTGCCAATCAAATTACTATACCTTTTGGGCTTCAAAATATTGGTACGATATATCGAAAACATAACACTAAATTAAATTAAAATTACCTATCTTGAACAAAATTTTCGGCACAAAATTTCCGTAAGTGGTCTTTTAAAGCCCACTTAAATTAGGAAATCACCAAAAGCAATGGTTTATACAGTTAAAGTTTCTTTATCCGTATTCAATGACAAAGGCCCGTATTTCTGATTATTACGTAAAATCCTCAGACTAAAATAAATGTTTTTCCCTATCAGTACTAATTTATTTCCATTGATAGATCAATGCCAGCATCTCATCTGTAGACAGCATCTCTTTCTCTCTCGATATCCTCATACATTATTATTGATTACTGATTATCATCATCATTATTGATTACCACGTACCTTATCATAATTGTGAGAATAGTCTTTTTGGATTTCTGGTCCATTTCATACCATTTACACAGAAACGCAGCTTCGGCAATTCTGCTGCTCTATAAGACACAATAATTTAATAACCTACAACTACAAAAATGTAACTTTTTTAAAGTGTAATTGTACAAATGTAGGAGTAACTCAGAATATTATAACTATTCACATTAAAAATAAACTAATAAATATTACTGAAAATAAAACTAAAGGGCGAGTTAACAACCGCAATGTTTTAAATTATCTGAGACAGTTAGATACGTTCATTTTTTATAACAATATATTTAATAAAGGACACTAACACTTTATTTAAAATTAAAATTACGTCACAAACCGAATTGTCATACCTACCTCAGAAATTAAGTTTTCCCCGAATACACTCATGATTAAAATTTGAAGCAATACTGATGATAGGAACAGAATGCAGCCAGGTATTTGGGTCAAATCGCCAATCTATTAAAATAACATTACATCAATTGAGTCGACTATTATCAAAGGCGGCAATCTGACTTTTGGACAATGATTGGTAAATCAGAAAAACGAATTATTGACTTTGTATTCCATTGGCAGTCACAAAACTCTTCGGAACGACATCTTAGATAAATAACAGGTTAACTATTAACCTTTATTTAATGCAGGTTTTGAACCGTATTCTTTGAAGGAGACGATTATATTCAAATAAATCTGTATTGACATATCAATAAAAAATTTTTGTCCAAATGTACAGATTGCCGCCTTTGATAATAGACGACTCAATTAATACAATCAAACAAATTGCGTATACATTATGAAGAAATAGTTCCTCTTAAGGAAGGAGAAATCAACGAAGTATTTTCATTATGTAAGCAGAAAAAGTATTTATAAAAGTTACCATCAAATTGAAGCCAAGTGCGCAAATTTCGACGGATCCAATCAAAACATTAAATAGGTTTGGAGCTGTGAAAATATTTTCCAAATCCTCGGCGAGTCTGAGAACAGTTATGAAATCTTGCGTTACTTAATTTTATTGAACGGAAATTTGCTCTGGCTTTTTTACCAGGATAATGACTAGTGCTATCTATACTTATATATTAATACGTGAAACAAAAACTTTGTAACCCTTTTTACGAAAATTGCGCGGACGGAGGAGTACGAAATTTCCTATACTTATAGAGAATATAGAGAAGGAGTGCATACTGTTAATATTTTTTTAAATTATGCATAAATAATACATTAAATCAATAAGTAAAAACATTACACACACTACCATGTATTTGACACACACACACGCATGCATGTTGTCAAACTTTTCATAATTATTACTTAGTCTGTGATCAACTTGAAAATAGATTAATATTGTTTGTCTTTATTAATATCTGTCTAAAGTGTAGTCTTGGCGAAATCTGCGATTGTAGAAGTATAATAAGTCTTTGACAATAGAATCATAATGGTATACAAACTTACAATTACAATTAATTAGAGTCGAATTTCGACTACTGTGGGACCACTAGTTAACTGTAAATAGGTAATAATGTCTGGTTGAATTATACATGGAAAATAATAATATGTTAAATTTGACGGCTAAAGTCTTAATTGCTGATCTAATGAACATGTATACGTATGTAATGACGTATATACTCGTAGTATTAGTATGTAATGTTTGAAATTATTGTATCCTTTTAGAGGTTGTTAAGAAGAAAACCCAAAAAATTATGCGGCTTGCAGATTGTCATTTTTTCATTAAGTTAAGAATCACCAGAGAGGAATTTTCGGCATTTTAAAAGTTTTAATTAAGTACTTCGACTGTGATACACATACATACATGTCATTTTACTTCCAATATACAGGTAACCTTTCTATAAGACGGTACTTCTACAACGCGATAACGAGATTTTTGTATAAATTATTTAGAAAACTATATAATGGGAATACACAATATTATGGGAATACAGAATATATGGGAATAACCGAAGTTTAACTGCTTATTTTTTATGGATACTAATAGGTAGAAAAATACATACAGGCATAGTTGAGATGTTTCATTCAGAAATATTACTCTCCTTTTAGAACTGACTTATGTCATAACCCAACCATATATCGGGTAGAGGCCCGAAACGTTGGACTGACCAGATCCGCACTACCCTCGACACCACAGTTCACGATGCTCTACACTCGGCGGCAGATAGAGGCAAATGGCGTGGAATGGTCCGTAATAAACTCCTGTTGCGAGTAGGTGGTCACGACCCTCAGTATTGAGGAAACCGAAGCAAGAAGAAGAAGATGTCTTAAAACATGGTTTCGCACAACACGGGATTTTGTAGGAACGTGTCTACCGTGCTATAGGAGGGCTAACTATATTTAGGTATAAATGTTTAAAATCATGAAAATGATATAGAGCCTGAGGTTAGAAGGAAACGTGAAAAGTCAATGATCTTTGAAATTTGATTATCTTACTATGTTTTAAGCGATATCAAAAAACTTGCTTCGATCACATTATGACGGAAATCTAATCATAGCACAATTTGAGGCATAAACATAATATATAAGAACTTACTTTAATACATACTGTTGCTCCTTCACGACCTCTTTTAGTAAATGGGCCGTGTTTCTATTTACTTTCTGAAGTTTGAAGCTAATTAGCGAGAAATTGTTACACACGAGCGAAGTCAGCACACAGTAAAGTACGTCGACTGTTGCGTAATATAACACACACGTGAACCCTAGAAAGGAATGGCAAAATTTTATGCTCAAATTAGTCAAATTCAATTCAAGTCAAGAACGAACCTGACCAATCAAATTAGTTTTCTATTCTACATAATGTGTCCTTGTTTTGAATTGTGTGTGTGTATAGTGTGTATGTTTTATCAAAATTGTTTTTTAATATACATTTATCCAACACATATATACAATATATCCACGTCCACAGTCCACGTATGAACTCTCAATATTTTTTTAAATGTATAACTGCATACAGGAAATGAATGTCTCTAAAAATGAATTTTAGAGTTATACTACTCAGTCTAGTTATTAATTGTTTTGATCTTACCACAGAAGATGGAATATAAATATACAATAAGCCACGGAATCCAGGAATCAGTTTTAAAAGGCAACAGTACCGCATAAGGCAAAATGAACTGAACCTCGTTACTAGCAATATAATTATACGCTATGATGACTGGAGACGAAAAATTGTAAACGAAAATGAGGACGGCGTTCAAAACGAAGAAATACTTCGTTATGAACTTTATGAGAACAAGATTCTTTCTCACAAGCTCCGTCTTTCTGGTGTCGTTTAAAATAATTTTGTGAAGACATTCAAGATTCTGAGTCAACTCGTAAATTTTTTGTCTTTTCACCGTTAAAGCTAAGATTTTTAATACAGACAGCACCCCGATGCAAATGCAGGGTGCTAATTGTGTTAGTTCCAGAAAATTCTCCGACGACATTCTCGAACCGAAAAATGCAATTTCCTCGATCAACATAAGTGACAGAGGTAATAACAGCACGTAATATCTTATTTGTATTTTCGGATTGTCAAACGGGATTCCCATTAGCCAGAAATTCATTTTGATTTGTTTCAAAAGCTCTCCGAATTTTGGTATGTCCATTCTGGCACGCTAGCACGGATAGGAAAGGATTTAGGTGTTTTGTGATGTGTGAAAAGGGACAATTATTTATATCAAAGGGAGTTTCAATGCGATTGAGTTTGGACAGCAAGGGCTGTGCCGACACAGCAAACTATGACAAATATATTGGCTATTTATGCCGCATCCTTGATGATCATAGAGTTAAAAATAACTACTTTGTTATATTCTTAACTAGCGACCCGTCCTCGCTTCGCTTCGGAAACATTAAATTTTATTATTGATAGGCGAGTCCCGCCAAGTTGCGCGCGGTACGGTACGTCAATAACTGCGGGTGACGCCGCGGGACGAAGCTAGTCTAAAAAAAGTAGCGTAAGTTACTCCTTATATCATCAGCTATCTATTAGTGAAAGTCTCATCAAAATCGGTCCAGCCGTTCCAGAGATTAGCCGGAACAAACAGACAGACAGACAAAAATTGTAAAAAATATTATTTTTGTGTATGTACCGTATATATATTTATATGCATGTAGTAAAAAGCGGTTATTTCAATATTACAAACAGACACTCTAATTTTATTAATATGTATAGATTATATGGCAAATACACAGTTGCACCCCAAACATAATTATACAAAAATCTAATTCGTATAAATTGTCATAGAAAATATTGGGGTTGGTTGAAATATAAATCAATTACATTCAACATGAGCTTTTTAGTCAAAAGTAATATTAGGTGAAGGAGCAACCCTGTCTTGCAACCGTCAATCATAAATCATCTATTCATTTTTGTCTCTTTCATGTGACAATTGTAAATATTAACATGTCGCTGTCAAAATAAATTAACACCAATTTTCATCACTTTCCATATCTCAAATTCCTATTGAAGTGGAAATTACCAACAAACCTTTGAACTTTGTTTTCGTTATTAAATCTGTTTCTGAATATGGAAATTGAAAGCTGACTAATTAATTATAACACGTATAATGTTTAATAAAATAAATAATGCTTTATCTATCGGTGATCTCAATCTGAGTGTGCATAGCTAATTAATAATTACTCTATTATTTTATACGTTCACAAAGTATAAGTTAATTTTGTTATTTTTGTGTATGCTCTCCCTATATTTCGAAATATCTTATACCTTTAAACGAGCAATTCTTGTATATTAATATATAATCTGAATCTTGGAAACGGCTCCAACGATTTTCATGAAATTTAGTATACAAGGGATTTCGGGGGCGATAAATCGATCTAGCTACGATTTATTTTCAGAAAATGTTGTTTTATTCGTGTTTTCAATAATCAACTCTTCCCTACATCTATTGGCGAATAATAATACTATTTTTCTTAATTGAGGGCAACTAACCGATTTAAAGACATAACAAGATGGAGTTATCAAAAAAAAAACCATCTAGTCATCATCTAGTGAATTTTAATACGAATTTCTTGGTGTATCTGTTGTTTGTATAATGGCCGAAATATAATGATTTGAGGAGGAAGATATAACATTTATTATATACTGTTCTACCTATATGACATTATATACCACTTTTTTACTTTTTGTTATTATTCCCCACAATTATGTACCAATATTTCATTGAATGAAAAATAATGGTTATAGTAAATCCCTCAATTAGCATTCAGTTCTAGAAACTAAAAGCTTGTTTCAGTTTACTCTTATTATTTAGAAAATATTATACTCTGGGGGTTACTGAAATTTCAATAGACAGGAAAATTGTACCTAACAATACCTCAATAAAACATTTAAGTCTGTTCATTTACCAATAATGTATTTATAATGATTTTGATCCTTTCGGAAAGGCTTTTTTGGGATATCATTTAATAATAATGTTTGTAATTACCTACATGAAGTTTATAAATTGTATATAGCTATTTGTAAACTAATACTAAAATAATATGTTTCTGTTTGTCATGTCTAAGGATTCCAGAAACTATATTAAAAAACTTACCAATATATGGGCCCCGATATACTTTGGGTTTTTAAGGCAAAACCTCAATTTTCTTTCCAGGATCTGACTCAGATAATACTTTTTTTCATTTGTTCTTATTACAATCTCACATATTCATTCACATTATAAAATATCAACGGAACTTGCCCTAAAATAAAATTGTCGTATACAAATAACAAGCGGCCCGCTCCGGCTTCGCTCGGGTCTTTAACAAAAATTTCGACGATATTTGACGTTGTTTTATTTTTTTAAATAACAGAACACTTATTGCAGCATAACTATAATAGTTAGATGTATGCAGTCGTGACACTTTTTGTAAATAATTATAATGTGTTATACAAAGTCGTAGTACATGATTTTATTCTATCATCAATAGTTTTCGCAGGGCACGCGATTTAAAGAATATTTTAGGTAATTTTTTTACACCTTGGGTATTGGAGTTTTAGTAAGGATCCCAAATTTTTTTCAAAAAAGATTATAGCCTATGTCGCTCGGGAATAGTGTAGCTTCCAAACAGTGAAAGAATTTTTCAAATCGGTTCAGTAGTTTAGGAGCCTATTCAATACAAACAAACAAACAAATATTTCCTCTTTATAATATTATTATTATTATATACAGGGTGGCCCATAAGTCCTTTGAAAAGTAAAATTTGAATAAAACGAACAGGGCGCGCGTGAGCGGTGCAGGGGAAGCGGGGGGAGTAACTTCGGTTTCTGGGAATTTAGTCGCGATGGAGCGTTTTACCGGAGCGGACCGTGCGTTTTGTGTGCGCGAGTTTTATAAAAACGACAATTCGGCAACCGTTGCGCGGCGTAAATTTCGAGAACACAAAGGTTTACACAACTTTGACGACACTCCAACTCTTCAAACGATTAAGAACTGGGTTGCTAAGTTCGAGGAGACCGGTTCGACGTTAGATAAACCGCGGTTGGGTCGCCCAAGGACGTCACGTACGGAACAAAACATAGACACAGTGACACAGTCTATTCGCGAAAATCCGAAACAGTCAACTCGTAAGCGCGCCAGAGCATTAAACGTATCCAGGACATCGTTACAACGGATTTTGAAGAAAGATTTACATATGCACCCTTACAAAATTCAGTTGGTTCAAGAATTAAAGGAAACTGGCGGTATTCAAAGACAAAATTATGCGAATGAAATGTTGAATCGGTTTACTTCCTTCAATAACATAATGTTCTCTGACGAGGCTCATTTCCATCTTAACGGGCATGTTAGTAAACAAAATTGCCGCTATTGGAGCCCCATCAATCCAAAACTTAAGCATCAGAAGCCCTTACATAGTCCGAAAGTGACTGTTTGGGCCGCTATGTCAGCCCATGGTATCCTAGGGCCTTACTTCTTTGAGGATGGCAGAGGGCGCGCAGTTACTGTTACGTCGGAGCGATATGTGGCTATGATCGAAGAGTTTTTCATACCAGAATTGCAAAACTTTTCAGGCTTTAATGCCAGGACGTGGTTTCAACAGGATGGGGCCACTTCTCACACCTCTAACACTGCTATGCCCGTTATCCCTCAACTTTTTCCTGGCAAAGTTATCTCTAAGAGAGGAGACATTTCCTGGCCTCCACGTAGTCCAGATCTGACCCCGATGGATTTTTTTTTGTGGGGCTACCTTAAGGCTAAAGTATACGACACAAACCCGCGGTCAATTGAGGCCCTAAAAGAAAACATCCGCAGAGAAATGACAAGCATTTCAGCAGTGACGTGCCGCGCAGTCATCGACAATTTTAGACGTCGTTTGCAAGAGTGCCGTGATCGCAACGGATTACATTTAGGAGATGTTATTTTCAAAAAATAATTCCCGTTTTTTAAGCTTTTTATGTAAATAAAAATTTAATTCATAATGTAATTAGTTTTATTTTAATAAAATTTTTGTCATATCAAAGGACTTATGGGCCACCCTGTACAAATAATGATATTACAGACGATATGAAAAATTGCGTTCCGTGCTGTTTCGCAAAATGTGAAATTGATTCTTGACAAGAACGCTCCAGGCTACAAAGTGCCAACAAATAATCCAGCCAATTCAGTACGTAATTTCGAACTATCCTGACCAGAATCCAAGTTAGGCATCCTGTTTCTGACACTTAAAAGGTATCTATGTATTTACTTGGTCACTTTATTTGTGATATTATTTATTAATTAGAGCAAATTTGTTATATTTCTGTTTTATATTAAGACTCATTTCACAAATTTGGTTGGCTACTTATTATGTTTCGTTAAAAGAACTTTATAGAGAAAGTTAAAAGAAAAAAATGTTTTTTTTTCTAACAGGCCAGTGCCACAGTAATGCATTTCGGCTTAGGTATAGGGAAGTAATCTTGGTACTTATAACAATATATCTCTTCATATTTTTAATACGCTTTTATTAGCCTCATACGTATGTTAGTACCTATGTAACGGAATCTTTGAACATGATTTTGAACCCTTCAACACGTCGGAATAACTTGTAATTGTAAATTGCGTACTTATCAAGGACCGACGATAATTTAATATTTTAAGCAGTTAGACTCGTTATTTTCTTACAGCAGTTAAAACAACAAATTCATTTGAACGCCTTCTTTTTTTCATTTAGCACATTGGAAACTGTTGAAATGGTAAATTTATGATACATAACGCTACTTATACTAAAAAATTCAAAATAAATATTATCATACTTTAAAAAAGAAACACGCTTTAAAAAATTACTTTATTTGGGAGCAAAAAAGCGTGTATAATATACTAGGTTTTGCCCGCGGCTTCGTCCGCGAGTTACTTTGGGAAAACGCTATATTGAAAATATTTTTTAATAATAGAATGTTAAGGAGCTATTTAAGTTACCAAAATCACGTTTTTTAACCGACTTCAAAAGAGGGTATTATCAATTCGACCACCATTTTTTATATAGGTATATAGACGATCTTCCCTGAATTGAATTTTTTTTTTTTATCGTGAAATACAAAAATATAGTTCGACAATAATTTTGTCTCCTTAAAGCAGTGAACTGAATCTTAGAACAGGCAAATAAGACTTCAACCACCAGTTTTACGGATAAGTGGTATTTTTCGTTTTTTTTATTGCCTTTGTAGGTAGACGAGCATATGGCCCGCCTGATGGTGAGTGGTTACTGTCGCCCATGGACTTAGGCAATGCCAGGGGTAGAGACAGAATTTATGACCTGACTAGGTATATGCACGTTCACCGATTTCTCGAGAATGCTTAAACACATTCTTATAATTCTTTTTTTTCGAAAGCGTAGACTTCCCGATTAATCTTGTAAGCGACAGGATTTCCTGGTCCTTCTCATCATGTGATCCTGGAGAAATCGAGAAAAATGTTTTCAAAGCCTATCTTGAAGTGATTTGGGTGTTTCTTGTTATTCTTCTTATACTATGCCGCCGTGCACCGGCCGGCCAGCGCCTTGTACATCATTATTTAATACGCACTTGATCATTATTTTGCTGCATTGTTACTTTAAAATTGCGATATCTTCTAAGATACTCATTGAAATCAAATGGTGTAACGGGTGACTTTTTTAATTTAAATACTTGTAATGAATAACGTATTCATTTGGATAGGGATTAATATTTTTATTAAAACACCTACACAAATAATGCTTTATTTTAGAACTAATTTGGTTAGCATATAAAAGGTAATAGTGAGCCAACCTTAAAATATAGAGATATGCTGCCGCGGATTTTTTTAAGAACTTTTAAAGGAAAACAGTTCTGTCATACATTATTTTAACTAAACTCTTAACCGTTTTCGCAGAGCACGCAGCGGAAGCTCTCAGAAGAGCAAAAAACCCCGATTTTTAATAGTTCTTTATTAGATCTCCGCTCGTATTGGTCTTAGCGTGATTTTATATAGCCTATAGGCTTCCTCATAAATGGGCTATCTAACACTGAATTTTTTTTGAAATAGGACCAGTAGTTCCTGAGCTTAGCGCGCTTAACCAAAAAAAAACACCCTTCAGCTTTATATTACTATAGATATTGTGGCGGGTAGCCATCATACAACGCAAGATATTTGACAGATGCCTGAATCTCACTTACGATATTTTCAGGATAAGCTTGCATATATAAAAGTTCCGAACAACAACATTTGGGACCGTCAGTTTACCGAGCAAATATCACCCGCTCGGTGGAAGATCTTTCCTCCGTCGTTTAAGCCTACCCAAAGATATAATAATTCAAAACACTCCCACCTACTCCATTGTGACAATGCACTCCAGCGATTTGCTCCTGATTTAAAATAAAAAAAGGATATTAGTGGCTATGAATGCACCCCCGGTGAAGGTCAAGGGGCGACCTGAGGGGGTGAGGCCGCGCGGCGCGCTACCAGCACTCTAGCGCGCTGCTGTGGAGTGAATAGAGCGACCGGTCGACGGTGTATCGCGTCCCGACCCGGCAGGCTGGTTCTGGTCCAGCGGGGTATTCCGGGACACCAGCGGCACCGTCTGGGCGGCCCGACGGGCTGCCGTACCGAGACGGCCGACGTTTCAGAGCCTTCGATTCGCCTCGAAGGCTCCGTCGGCTGGGCGTCCTTGGGGTGAGCCGCGCCGTCTGGTTGTAGTGTTGACCGCGGTAGCCCCCCTACCTCATCCGGGTTCTGACCTCGGAGGGGATCGGACGTCGGGTGTAAGAGTGCAGGGGAGTCGTTTAGTGGGTGGGCTCTAAAATCCTTGGGCCCGCGGTCTGCTCACAACACCATGCAGATCGTTGAGTCTCACATACCCCGCGCGCCCCTTTTGCGCGGGGACCTCGTAGGAGGTTCGGCCCTCTAACCGAAAAAAAAAAAAAAAAAAATGGCTATGAATGCACACTTTACAAAAGAAAACGCATCAAATGCGTCCTATTCTCGCCTATTACAGTGGATTTTAATATGAACTAGCATAAATTCTAATAGTAAATTTGAATATGAACTAAAATTTCAAATGGCAATTTTGCTAATGGATCTGTGCAGTAAATTTCAAATTGAAAGGAAATATATAAGACTTCGCAATGCAGGATAAAGAACGCTAAAGCGGTTCCCAGGTGGTTGCAGAATTTCCGTGTGAGTAATGGCGGTTATAATATTAAGTACTAGCTGTGCCTGCGACTTCGTCCGCGTGGAATATCGACTTTGGGCAGCAGTTTTAGGACATAATTTTTTTTATTTTGGTTTATAAGCACCGTCATTTGGGTATTTAGAAAAATCTAATTTAAAGTAGTGCTTCTCTATACACGACATTAGACGTATAGCCATCAGGGATCAAAGCATGCAGGCTGCTAGGATTGCTAACAAGTGACAGAGCTACATAGCCGTGTGACCGAGTTGACTGTGTGAAAAGCAGTTAACACTTAGATCTACACCCACTACTTTTAGCATCTGACCTTGGGCTTTATTTATTATCATCACGAAACATGGGCTCACTGGAAACGCGATCGACAGTGAGACGTGTTTTTCGTTCTTCAAGTATCTCCTGAGACCCCGCATTTGCTGTCCAAACCCTCTGAGAAGCTCAAGCGGGATTCCCTATCAGTGAAAGTCTCAGATTCACGCGATACTGCATAAGATTCACGATCGATGGACAAACGTGCGTCACGCTGTTCCCTGTTCGCCCTAATTCGAGTGGCCATTATTTGAGAACGATGTGAACTCAATCGAGATTCTCGCTGAGCCGAAGTTTCTGTAATCTGTAACACGAAACCTCGCCTGACGTTCCTGAGATGACGTTAGTGAGTCTTGCCTCATGATTTTCTTCAGATTCCAGTGATCGAACTAATCTCATCCTCTTAGCATTCCTGCTGCACTGGGAGAGGTTGGATCTTTTTCGAGGCATTCATACATTAGGTACTGTACGCGGACAGTACTACTTACGTAGTACCTACTAACACAACGCTGTTTAGTAAACACATACTTATCATAAAACTAAATTATAAGCTGTTTCTGAGATTAGCGTGCACAAACGCACAGACAAACAGACAAACAGACAAAATTTCGAAAAACCATTATTTTGGGTTCTATTGCGTTCATAAAGCCCCCAATAACAGTTTTCCTGAGATATTTTCCATGTACAGACAGCGACCGGTTGCGATTTTATTATATGTATTAATTGATAATGATGATGATTAATTTCGTCTTGTTATCGGGTTTACTTTAAACACTAAAAGAAACAATGTTCAATACTCGTAGATAGTGTTGTCAATTTATAAGTGTATTTATAAGCGTAAGTTTTTATCTCTACTTGTTGGTAGCCTAAGCGATTATTCCAAATACTTACGAACTGATAGTTGAACTCACGGGTCATTCTGATATAATTCCTAACTATTTTTTCTCTACCTATTCGCTGGAAGCTTTAGGGGCTCTATCTGAGAGAATTGGTCAATACTAGCCCTATCTAGAGCTGTGCTTCGCAAAATCTAACACCAGAACAGAATTGCGACCCACTGAAAAGATCCGGCGACAAACTGTATGGGTTAGTTCGCTCGTGAAACTTGAAGAGCCTAAAAGCACCGAAAGTGGATCCGGCGTATCTGACAAGAAATGTTTTAGCTTTTACCTTGCTCTACGGCTATTGAACACATAAAATATGCTTACTATCTGGCGGCATGCAAATGAAACCAATTTTGGAATAAAAGAAAGGGCAGTACGAGGGCGGCACTGAAAATTTCGGGAATTAACGAAGTGACACAAAATTACTATTTAATTTTAAAAATGTATTTATTGCTTTTCGAAGTATTCTCCGCGAAATTTCACACATTTTTCCATACGATGGAACCAATCATTGAAGCAACCATTCCATTCGGAAGTTGGGGTCTCCAAAATGGCCGTTTTGTAGGCGTCCACAGCTTCTTCAGGTGATGAAAATCTCTGTCCACGCAATTTATTCTTTATTTTAGGGAAAGTATAGAAATCATTAGGGCTTAGGTCGGGGCTGTACGGCGGACGGTCTAATAATTCTATGTTTTCTTGCTCTAAAAACTATTTTGTTCTGTGCGCGGTGTGAGAACTCGCATTGTCGTAATGAAGGATGATGCGGCGGTTGCAGTTCTCTTTACGGAGTTCAGAAACGACCTGTGGCAAACAAATGCTAGCATACCATTCTGCGTTAACCGTTCTTTGTCCCTCAAGAGGAATAGTCGTAACATGACCGGTTTTGGAGACAAACGTGGCCACCATTTTTTTTGCAACACTCCGTGAACGAACAATTTTTGTTGGCTCTAACTCATTTTCGAACACCCAAACTCGTGACTTGTTTTTTGTTTCGGGTTCATACGCGTATATCCAGGATTCGTCATCTGATACAATGTTGTATACAGCATTTGAGGATCCTGCGTGGAATCTTTCGAGAGTTCTGACGCACCAAGTAACGCGAGCCGCTTTTTGCTCTTCACAGAGCGAATGCGGTATCCATCGGGAAAACAACTTTTTTACACCTAATTGTTCATGCAAGATTATTTATATTTGACTCATGCTAATGTCTAAAGTTGCCTGAATTTCGCGGTATGTCACATGTCGATCTTCCTCAATCAGCTTACGCACAGCATCAACGTTTTCTTGGGTGACTGCAGTTTTTGGACGACCTTGATGGAGATCATCACTGAGCTTGACACGTTCACGTTGAAACTCAGCAAACCAGCGATAAATTGTGGTTTTGGATGGGGCTTCATCACCAAATGCAGAAATCATCCGGTCAACACACTGTTTTTGTGTTAAACCACTTCGAAAGTCATAATAAATCATCGCTCTTGAATTTTCTCGAGTCAATTCCATTTTCTCAACGACTAAACAAGTTTGACAAAACCTCGTGACAAGACCGAGAATCTTTTTTTAAATAAATAAATGGTATTCGATTTTAAAACCAAGGAGTTTTCAATTAAAAAGATATTAATATGACAGGAACAGTGGAAATATTCCATTCCCGATACTTTTAGTGCAGCCTAGTACAAACAGTTTGATCTGATGTCATGATGTAAGGAGGAAACTGAGTACCTAGTTTGTGAAATAAAGACAACCAGCGTGTCCTTTTAAGCGTATAACAAAAAATTATAATATCATTCTAAAGCATTGAGAAATACTACCTCTACGAAGAACCGGTCATAGTTCTCGTCGAACCCGTCGCTTGCGACGAAGAGCTCGACGAGTAAATTAACCCTCAGACACAGCCCACTGAGTTTCTCGCCGGATCTTCTCAGTGGGTCGCGTTTCCGACCCGGTGGTAGATTGTGCGAAGCACGGCTCTTGCTAGGGTTCGTGTTAGCAACGTCGTCATGTTTGAGCCCCGTGAGCTCATCTACTAGTTAAGGTTCCGCTGATATAGCCTCTCAAGGCTACCAGCTTAGGTAGGAAAAAAAAACCTCTACGAATACTAAATGAATACTATTTGAACTGAGCTAAAATTTCAATTCTGTAACACCCGTAGCCTAAAGTATTAAGATGTCTGGTGTATTTGTGATAATGCCGGATTTAAAATCTCTCAGATAGGATAAATTTTTTCTAAGGAATTAAATTCATGAAGTTATTGACGTTACTGGTCGTACACGACTTACTGTTATTTTCCATTGGTCGGAAAGCTTGTCCATTAATCTCGTACAAAGAAAAGCCCAAACATTTTGTTTACAGTAAATTTATTTATCTACAATTAACCTATTTCTAGTCTATCTGAATTTATAGGATTTGGTTACTCTTTGTGAGACTTCTAAATAAAATTAGAACTTAAAGTGTTGTATTAACAATTAATCATACTAAATGTTGTACAATTTTATCCTGTGTATAATTTTAATGATACTTAAGAGAATTTGTTTTGGGCCCTCGGCTGGTGGTAACGGCTGGCTTCTTGATTCAGCTTTAAGATCATGAGGCGACCTGAAAAGGTCGAGGCTGCGTGGCGCTCTATCAACACCTAACACGCTTCCCAGGAGTAGCATTGTCAGAGCGATCTGTTGGCGGTGTATCGCGTCTCAACCCGGCAAGCTGGTTTCGATCCAGTGGGTATCCCGGGACACCAGTGGCACCGACTGGGCCGCCGTCTGATGGGCACCGTACCGAGACGGCTGACGTTCCAGAGCCATCGTTTTGCATAGAGCGCTCCGTCAGCCGGGTGAGCCCTTTACCCCGGCCCGTCCTGACCTCGCGAGGATCGGACACTTGGGCGAGAGTGCAGGGGAATCGTTTAGTGGGTAGGGCCCTAAATATTATCCTTGCCCGCGGTGCGCTTCAAACATCTGCGGACCGTCCAGTCCCACGTCCCCCTGTGCTCCCTCCTAGCCTACCCTCTTAGCCCTTTAGGCTATCAGCGAGTAGGCAAGGGGGAAAAAGGTGCTCTACTTCGGCAGATTCGAGATATCATCGCTTGGGCTTAAACGAAGCACTTCCGTTGCCTTACTTAGGAAGAGTGAAAGACGTCACGGCACTGTCATTATTGTTCATGCTGCGCGTGTTTATATTTTACTTTCATAAACTATTCTACACGTATCTTCTACCAGTGTATCGACATAACAATAAAATTTTGTTGCACGAATACGCCCACTGCACGTCCACTATGTCAAAAGAAAATTAAGACGTCAGCCCTTCTGCGACATATACATACTTAATTTTCATTTTGTTAATAAAAAAAGTACACTTGAAGTAAAAGTATTAAATAAAAATGTAACTGAAGTTTAACAGAATAATAATTGTATTGAAAAGTAAATGATGATCATTTCTGCATTTATTTTTAATAATAAACAAACTGTGCCAATAAAAATTAGGTAATAAAATAGTTCTCTTTAAACATTATCAAACAAACCTATGAATTTAAATTATAGTTTTCGTATTTTTTTTGAGATCATTACCATTGTGATGTAAATAGGTATATCACAGAATAACTTTTTAAGTAAAACCGACTAAAAACAGTTCAATAATCTAAAATCCATAATGCTACATAAAACGATAATTTCTCTCATAAAAAAAGTATGTATGTATATGTTTATGGAATAATTCTTGAACCGCAGTCGACATTCTGAGGCCAATCGCATTCTTCTTTCGATGGATTGTAGAGGAGATTTGGAGGACAGCTGAGAACTACAGGCTTGTGGTTCCAGCATATGTAAAATTTATCACAATTTTCGTGGGCAATTAGAACACTATCTGATCCAGTTTGAGCACACAATGTAGGAGCTGCACTGGGATCGCAGTTACCGCTGCTGTTGTCATTGCCTTCATTTTCGTTTCCGTCCAAATTGCCATCGCTAGCGTCATTGTTGTCTTCATCCTCGTCGCCTTCTGGAATAATTCTGGCTCCACACTCTACATTATGAGGCCAGTCACACTGCTCGTTACTAGGATTATACAACAGATATGGCGGACAAATGAGGGCTACTGGACGACTATTGAAACATTTGTAAAATCTGGTGCAGTGCTCATGGGCGATCAGAACACCGTCTGAATCTTTTTCAGCACAAATGTCAGTAGCCAGGCTGGGGTCAGCGTGTCCATTTCCAGTGTTATCGTTTTCGTTTCCGTTTCCTCCATTACCATTGTCACTTTCACTATCAACATCCTCGTCGTCTTCTGGAATGGTTCTGTCTCCACACTCTACATTGTGAGGCCAGTCGCACTGCTCGTTATTAGGATTATACAACAGATTTGGAGGACAAATGAGGGCTACTGGATGACTATCGAAGCATTTGTAAAATCTGGTGCAGTGCTCATGGGCGACCAAAACACCGTCTGAATCATTTTCAGCACAAATTTCAGTAGCCAGGCTGGGGTCAGCGTGTCCATTTCCAGTGCTATCGTTTTCGTTTCCGTTTCCTCCATTGTCACTGTCACTTTCACTATCAATATCCTCGTCGTCTTCTGGAATGGTTCTGTCTCCACACTCTACATTATGAGGCCAGTCACACTGCTCGTTACTAGGATTATACAACAGATTTGGCGGACAAATGAGGGCTACTGGACGACTATTGAAACATTTGTAAAATCTGGTGCAGTGCTCATGGGCGATCAGAACACCGTCTGAATCTTTTTCAGCACATATTTCAGTAGCCAGGCTGGGGTCAGCGTGTCCATTTCCAGTGTTATCGTTTTCGTTTCCGTTTCCTCCACTACCATTGTCACTTTCACTATCAACATCCTCGTCGTCTTCTGGAATGGTTCTGTCTCCACACTCTACATTGTGAGGCCAGTCGCACTGCTCGTTATTAGGATTATACAACAGATTTGGAGGACAAATGAGGGCTACGGGATGACTATCGAAGCATTTGTAAAATCTGGTGCAGTGCTCATGGGCGATCAGAACACCGTCTGAATCTTTTTCAGCACATATTTCAGTAGCCAAGCTGGGGTCAGCGTGTCCATTTCCAGTGTTATCGTTTTCGTTTCCGTTTCCTCCACTACCATTGTCACTTTCACTATCAACATCCTCGTCGTCTTCTGGAATGGTTCTGTCTCCACACTCTACATTGTGAGGCCAGTCGCACTGCTCGTTACTAGGATTATACAACAGATTTGGAGGACAAATGAGGGCTACTGGATGACTATCGAAACATTTGTAAAATCTGGTGCATTGCTCATGGGCGACCAGAACACCGTCTGAATCTTTTTCAGCACATATTTCCGTAGCCAGGCTGGGGTCGGCGTGTCCATTTCCAGTGTTATCGTTTTCGTTTCCGTTTCCTCCATTGCCATTGTCACTTTCACTATCAACATCCTCATCGTCTTCTGGAATGGTTCTGTCTCCACACTCTACATTATGAGGCCAGTCGCACTGCTCGTTATTAGGATTATACAACAGATTTGGAGGACAAATGAGGGCTACTGGATGACTATCGAAACATTTGTAAAATCTGGTGCAGTGCTCATGGGCGACCAGAACACCGTCTGAATCTTTTTCAGCACATATTTCCGTAGCCAGGCTGGGGTCGGCGTGTCCATTTCCAGTGTTATCGTTTTCGTTTCCGTTTCCTCCATTGCCGTTGTCACTTTCACTATCAACACCCTCGTTGTCTTCTGGAATGGTTCTATCTCCGCACTCTACATTATGAGGCCAGTCACATTGCTCGTTGCTAGGATTATACAATAGGTTTGGCGGACAAATGAGGGCTACTGGACGACTATCGAAACATTGGTAAAATCTGGTGCATTGCTCATGGGCGACCAGAACACCGTCTGAATCTTTTTCAGCACATATTTCCGTAGCCAGGCTGGGGTCGGCGTGTCCATTTCCAGTGTTATCGTTTTCGTTTCCGTTTCCTCCATTGCCGTTGTCACTTTCACTATCAACACCCTCGTTGTCTTCTGGAATGGTTCTATCTCCGCACTCTACATTATGAGGCCAGTCACATTGCTCGTTGCTAGGATTATACAATAGGTTTGGCGGACAAATGAGGGCTACTGGACGACTATCGAAACATTGGTAAAATCTGGTGCATTGCTCATGGGCGACCAGAACACCGTCTGAATCTTTTTCAGCACATATTTCAGTAGCCAGGCTGGGGTCGGCGTGTCCATTTCCAGTATTATCGTTTTCGTTTCCGTTTCCTCCATTGCCATTGTCACTTTCACTATCAACATCCTCGTTGTCTTCTGGAATGGTTCTATCTCCGCACTCTACATTATGAGGCCAGTCACATTGCTCGTTATTAGGATTATACAACAGATTTGGAGGACAAATGAGGGCAACTGGACGACTATCGAAACATTTGTAAAATCTGGTGCAGTGCTCATGGGCGACCAGAACACCGTCTGAATCTTTTTCAGCACATATTTCAGAAGCCAGGCTGGGGTCGGCGTGTCCATTTCCAGTGTTATCGATTTCGTTTCCGTTTCCTCCATTGCCATTGTCACTTTCACTATCAACACCCTCGTCGTGTTCTGGAATGGTTCTGTCTCCGCACTCTACATTATGAGGCCAGTCACATTGCTCGTTGCTAGGATTATACAATAGGTTTGGCGGACAAATGAGGGCTACTGGACGACTATCGAAACATTGGTAAAATCTGGTGCATTGCTCATGAGCGACCAGAACACCGTCTGAATCTTTTTCAGCACATATTTCAGAAGCCAGGCTGGGGTCGGCGTGTCCATTTCCAGTGTTATCGTTTTCGTTTCCGTTTCCTCCATTGCCATTGTCACTTTCACTATCAACACCCTCGTCGTCTTCTGGAATGGTTCTGTCTCCGCACTCTACATTATGAGGCCAGTCACATTGCTCGTTGCTAGGATTATACAATAGATTTGGAGGGCACTTAAGTGCTACAGGACGACCTTCTGCACATTTATAAAATCTTGTGCAATGTTCATGAGCAACCAGTATACCATCTGAACCTATACTAGTACAGATTTCAGTAGCTTTACCGTATTCGAAATTGACCCCTTTGGTAGCTTTGTTGGTGTTTTCTTTGATGACAGATGCATTTGACAATGCGAATGCGTATAATACTAATAGAATACCTGAAATAAATAGTATTAATTGATGTTAAAAATTGACTGTGAAAGAGTTACCGTAAAAACGTTGGCCTATCTTAGTTAAGAGATATCTTGTACTTTCAGAATGAATTATCCATTATTATTTATAATGAAATTAATTTAAGAAGCCAAAGGCTATTAAATAAAACTTAAAATTTATTAATTACTACTTGATTTTATTACTACTTGATAAATTTTAAGTTAGTTTTATTTGTTTGTTAGTTTATTTATTAAATTAGAATGAATTCAACTTTAATAATATATCGATTTCAAAACCAACCTTTCAATTTTTCCATTACGAAGAAATGTCTTTTCCGAGTATATGACTCGAAAATGAAATCTTGAATGATTTTTTATTCTACTGGTGCCCTTATTATATGCGGTTTATTTAGATTATCAATTCGATAACTAAGACATTGACTTTATAAAGATTAGTCAGAATGTCCATTTTGATCATTGTAATCATAATAAATTACTACTGCTCATATCAGTTAGAACATGAAAATATTGATGTTTAACGTTTATGGGAAAATTTAACATTTTACCAATGTGCTTGGTGCACTTTGATTTTAGCTTTTGGAACGAAGCGCACTTGACAATACAATAATTTTATTACTTTGACATCATTATTTTTAGTTCAGCTTGTTATTGAAGTGAGTTTTTTTTAATTGCTTAGATGTGTGGACGAGCTCAAGTCCACCTGGTGTGAAGTGGTTACTGGAGCCCATAGACATCTACAACGTAAATGTGCCACCCACCTTGAGATATAAGTTCTAAGGTCTCAGTATAGTTATAGTATACAGTTCCAATATAGCATACATTTTAATTTTTTTAAATTATCGCTTAAATATTAAACAATTGTACAATGTTTTAATTTAATCACAGCTAATTCAAGAACAAGAACTAACGAAAAAAAATCCTATTCATTTCCTTTTAATATGTGAATTGATGATGAATTTTTTACTGGTGGTAGGACCTCTTGTGAGTTCGCGCGGGTAGGTACCACCGCCCTGTCTATTTCTGCCGTGAAGCAGTAATGCGTTTCGGTTTGAAGGGTGGGGCAGCCGTTGTAACTATACTGAGATCTTAGAACTTATATCTCAAGGTGGGTGGCGCTTTTACGTTGTAGATGTCCATGGGCTCCAGTTACCACTTAACACCAGGTGGGCTGTGAGCTCGTCCACCAATCTAAACAATGAAAAAAAAACAAAAAAAAAATTAGAGCGTTTTTGTGTGTCCAACTTAATGGAATTATTCGTGTAATTTATTTTGGCGATAAAATGACAAATTTTCGTATTGGATTTCGAAACTTCACATTGTAAAATTAAAATTAATCGTAGAGTCGTTGATCACCGACAACTCTGCCGACCCATCGTCCTTGTGGTATAAGGTACATATCCGAACGGGCCGTTTCAGAAGGAAATTCATGTGTAGTATGTATTTCCTTCTACTACTACTATCTAAACCGTTCAACTAAGCAAGACCACAGAAAAAGGGAGAAAAGACAATTAATTAATTAATACTATAACGCACACATCCCTATTTGTTCTACTCGCGGGTCTTGGAGGGGCATGTATGCGGGCGGAGCGGCAGTGACGTCGCCGGGCACACACGAAGTTTTTCCAAAAGCTGTCAGTCGATATAGCACCAATGACATATATTTTACATCGTTATACTTTACTAGAGGTCCCGCAGTAGTCGAAATTCGACTATAATTAATTGGAATTGTAAGTTTGTACACTATTATGATTGTATTTTATACTTCTATAATCACAAATTTCGCCAAGACTACACTATAATATTAACAAAGGCAAATAGTATTTAATCTATTCTCAATTTGACAACAGACGCCAAGAACAAAAGTTTGACAATAAATAGTATGCATGCGTGTGTGCGTCAAATACGTGGTATGTAGTGTGTGTAATATTTTATTTATTGATTTAATGTATCTTTTATGCATTATTTAAAAAATATTAGCATTGTGCACTTCTTCTCTATATTCTCTATAAGTGTGGAAAATTTCATACTCCTCCGTCCGCGCAATTTTCGTAAAAAGGGATACAGAGTTTTTGCTTCACGTATTAATATACTTTATAAATTATACACCTTAAACTAGGATAGTTTTAATAATTCGTTATAATACCTAAATAGACGTCAAACGAACGAGCCAGCCTTTCAAGTGGTCCTTTCGACCGTTCAACATTTTTACTTATGGCAACTGTAAAAAAACAAACTAAATTTGCATTGCCCCTCAGGATGGGTGACCCACTTGATTTAGTATTTTGCTTACACAGATCGTGCTCTATACAAAGGTCTATCAATTCTCTCATCACACACCTCATTATTTTTCTATGAGTCATCGCCGCACGATAGCTATTTTTCTATCTCACCGTTCGTTTACGTGTTATCTATTTGTTTGGCCCGCCCTAGTTATTTTCACCTGTGGCAAGTAATATCATGTTTCCGATAATATTTGCGGGAGTGCGAACGTCGGCGGTATTCTTTTGTTTTTGAATTTTTGTTTTCAACGAATGACTTCAGTTCTGACTAATGTTCTGTGGAACTTCGTGACTTATAAATTAATATTGAGTCAACAAAGAAAGCAGTTCGTATTAATACTGGGAAGTAATTATTTGTGATCTTGAAACAGATTAGTAATTGATTAGGTGTTTAATCTATATCGGAGTGCAGTTTAGATTGTATAGATAACGTGCACTTTGAATTTGTTTTATGGTAATTTTATCGGTTGTTTATTCTTGGACTTGTGTTTTTTTGTTTATTTGAAGGTTTAATTAATCATCATTTATATTAATAAACAAAAAATTGTTTTTTTTTTTTACTTTTTTGATACAATTTTCATTTCACACATAAATGTGCAATGCAATGCTTTTGCAAATTTATTACTGTAAATCATTACTAATTTTAAAGATAATTTTAGGTCTAGTATATTTTTTTTTATTGCTTAGAAGGGTGGATGAGCTCACAGCCCACCTGGTGTTAAATGGTTACTGGAGCCCATAGACATCTACAACGTAAATGCGCCACCAACCCTGAGATGTAAGTTCTAAGGTCTCAGTATAGTTACAACGGCTGCTCCACCCTTCAAACCGAAACGCATTATTGTTTCATGGCAGAAATAGGCAGGGTGGTAGCACCCACCCATGCGGACTCACAATTCATTTAAAACTTTGCGTTCTTTTACATTTCATATCGATACTACAATAAATGAACGGATACTAATCCAGAAAGGAGGTATCAATGAAATTTAAATACCGAATTCCACAAGTTACTACACATTAATAATAACCCTACACATGTATTCCATTCCATTAAATACTACTTCCATTAAATACTTTTTATAAGTTGTTGAGTTAATGCTCTTTAATTAAATATTGTCTTATTTCTTTGAAATATAAGTATTAGCAGAAAAGAGGTTTTAATGAAATTTAAATACCGAATTCCACAATTTAGTATAGTCGTACATATAATATATTATAACCCTACACATTGTTATCTTGTTACTTCCAATAAACCTTTTATAGCATGTGTGGAAGAATGTATAAATAATCTATATATATAAAAATTAATTGCTGTTCGTTAGTCTCGATAAAACTCGAGAACGGATGGACCAATTTGGCTAATTTTGATCTTAAATTATTTGTAGATAAATATGAAATAGCTAGGAATTAAATAAAAATAGCAATTCTGTTGTTCCTTTGATGTGTCCCCCGTCGAACGGATTCCTTTTGTTTGTTTTAAGTTTATTTTATACAAAAGCTTAGGTCTTTTATTTATCGATTGAGGCACTACGAAGTCTACCGGGTTAGCTAGTAGTTAATAAATACTCTTTAATGACATCGTCAGGTTTGAGCCCCGTGAGCTCACCTACTAATTCGGCGAATCTAGAACCCCTCGAGGTTATTAGATAGGAAAAAAAAGTATTTAATTAAATATTGTTTTATTTCTATGAGATGTAAGTATTAGCGAATGAATTGATTCTTATCCGCATTGCGGTTTTCCGTAATTAGTACCTACGATAAAAAATATACCAGCATCAGCAGCAATATAAATTAATTAAATTAAAAAGAGCTACAAATTTAATTTGAAGAAATGTTTATAATTAGGTATATTATGCCGTAGGAATTTTAATTTTTGTTTTTTTTTATCTAATAATCTTGAAGCTCTTGAATCTGGTGAGTTGCTGTCCACGTTATGGATATGAGCATTGCGATACAGTCATTCATTCAGTCAGTGTGAAGGTTTTGTGATATACTTAGCACCAAGGACTGAAGCTTGTTATCTAGTTCAAAATATGAATTGAAATTGGAACCAAAAAAATAATAATTAAAGAATATTCGTTTTTTTTTATTGCTTTTGTAAGCAGACGAGCATACGGCCCACCTGCTGGTGAGTGGTTACCGTCGCCCATGGACTTCAGCAATGCCAGGGGCAGAGCCAAGCCGCTGCCGAGATGAATTATGAAATTACATGGGTACGGTTAGAGTGAAAGGGATGAATGAGGAAGAAAGGGACGGAAGAGAGATGGTTAAGATTACTTAAGATGGCGATCGGGCATTAATAGTGTGAACATTTTACGACGTGTATTATCATATAAAATTTTGTTACTTTTCCAAAAAACTGTTATTTAATTTGAGCTAATCCTACATACAATTGAGATAGTTTTATTGCTTCAACAACTCTTAAATGAAATGCTACATTTCAATTAACATCGATCAACACACGAGCATTCCTTATCCAAATCAAAATTACAAAATCTGTTCAAAAATCATTTCTAAAGCCTAGACACAAGTAGGGGAAAAATCGTTTCGATAGATTAGTGTAATTACTTGCAGATAGCCGAGAGCAGAAGATATTTAATGCAGCTGAAATTAATATTATTGTTCAATATAATATCGAGTAGGTCTGATACAACTGTTATTCGTGTTGGACCTTAAATTATAAGTGACGTTTTTAATTATTTATGGCAGTTGACCCAAACCGAGACTCATTACGTGTCAGTTCACAGTAAGGCTACAATGAGTAATTAATATATTTCGTAGGTGTTTTGTTTTCTTCATCGTGAAAGTCTTGAAGATTTGGAGAAATTGGTACTCTCTTGCATGATTCGAACCAGAACACCGACTAAGCCAATATGTGTACCAAACACATCGTGCCTCTCTATCGCTTGTTCCGCGCTCTTGCTCGCACACTCAGGCTCAGACGGAACGTGACACTTTTTCCTGCGTGCAGCCGGTGTTCATCGATGTATAAGACGTTATCACGTCGATAAATATAATTGGTAGGAAAACAGCAAAAAATTCTAAAATTTTTAGGTACAACAAACGTATTTATAAGTTCACATGTTGGCAACGAACTTAGTGACTGCTCAAAGAAAGGCCGAGAACTTTACTATTCAGGATTATTTCGGTGCACGCTGCAACGATCTCACTCAAGGTAGCGTGGAGGCTTATAAGATAATCTTCGGAACAATATCAAAAGCACCAGCGTATTATGCAAATTAACCCGATAAGAGAACCATTCAGCCTTCGAGCTACGAGCTATGTTTAAATTAAAATAGCTCTGTGATAGTTTAAATTAGAGATGTGTTTACTTTATTTATAGAATAAAATCTTTAGGTAATCCTAGATTAAAACAAAATTACTTTAACAAAGTAAACTGAGCCTCCGTTTTTCAACTGTTGGCAATCGGTATACTAAGGATTCTGTATAATCTACTACGTGGAAGAGACACTGGTCGCGGCCCGAGGGGGTTGAGAGTCTGCCATCTTGACACCGCTGGAGTAGCACTTGTCGTCAACAATACTGGCTCCGATTTGGCTCTCAAGACATCCGAAGCCTTGTGGTCAATGCCCACACCGTGATTGGAGGTATTCCCATTAAGTTTGGGATACATTTGAAGTTCCCCGGCTTGATTCTAAAGTCTAGAACGAAGCCGGGAAACTACCACGGGGTATACCATAATACTCTAGAATCTAGACTATAATGGTATCTTTATGACCATAATATTATGGTTATTATGACCATAAAAGTCTAGAATCTAGAGCATTATGGTATCTTTGGCGCTCAATCTGTTGATTCAGTCCCCCGTTTGTTGGGTATGAACCGAATTTCTTCTTAGCAACGAGGGATCTGATAGCAGATACGCCACTTCTATATGAGGGTATGATGCAGTCGAGAGTGGTGAAGCTACGGCAGTGGCCACAACGCACCATCCTAGTCACGGCTAGTCGAGTTTACGTTACTCCATCATCGTCCTTTTGCAAGTAAAAATCGGTATTTCGCGGCTCGTAGAGACACTGACATTCTACCGATCCTCAAGGAGTCTGGTCACACTCGAGTTGTGATTTCTATGGGTTAACCACTCAACATCAGGCGGGCCAATTTTTTTTCCATTTATGCCTGAAATACTGATTGATTATACGTTATCATTAAATGTGTAAATCGATAAAGAAACAATACCAGATTAAATTGAAAGTAACTCTTCGAAGAAAGCAATATTATATATTTTTTCGACCCATTTTTCTAGAATAGCGTTAAAGAAACGTATCCTCTGCTTGGATATATCTGGTGTTGAGTGTTTATCGATGAGCGAAAAGGCAATAAATTTCAGGCAGACGTTGGTCTGAATAAGCATAATGAAGTGTTCCAAAAGAGAAATTCCTTCATATTAAGAGATGTTATTCCAGTGTCTTCTAGGGATTTTGTCCTTTTCAATTTGTATATCATGAACTATAGTGCTAATTAATATTTTAAACAAAAGGGGGCCACATTACTAAAACATGGATTTTATCCAGTGTAATGGACTTGGAAATACGACGAAAAAAACACGAGACAAGAAGTTCACTCAAACGCTGAATGCCTAATATCTGTAATAAAAATATTGACTTCAACCTGGATTATATGAAATAGTATATAGCGCGAGTAATTACTAGACTAAATATATCGAAGTGAAGGAGGTAGTGTAGAAGCTTCGAATGATCTTACCAACTCATCGCTTGTTCAAGTCAGGTCCCTCTGGTGTTGGAAAGAACCCGGTAAGATGCGTTTCGGTCTGAAGGGCGGGGCAGCCGTTGTACTGTTAAAAATGAGACCTTAGAACTTATGCCTTAAGGTGGGTGGCGGCATTTACGTTGTAGATGTCTACGGAATCCGGTAACCACTGAACACCAGGTGGGCCGTGAGCTCAACCTTCTATCTAAGTAATAAAAAAAATGCGTTGGCCGCCCCTAATAACCGGGTGACCAAACCAATGAAATAAGCACGAAAGACCCAAAGATGAGGCAGCTGCTGTAGGTGTCACCGCACTGCAGTAGTAAGATAGGCAGACTCGTGAAAACTGTTCCCGTGATCACGACCAATGTATCTTTTGCATAGCCAGGTACTTAGTATCCAGCCATATACGTTTTTCCAGAACAGAAGGCCAAGAAAAAAAAACCTGTGAAACACCGCGCACCGAAAACCGATGTATACATCGGTTTTCGGTTCTGCTCGATCGTGAATTGTGCACAATACCGATTTGGTCTCCAGATATGAGCCACTCAGTCGCTGAAGATAGGGGGAAATCCCTGTCTCTTCCATGTTCCTTCTATCACGGACCAGATTAGGGTATTAAAATAGGGTATTAATTTGAAATATTAACATCCACAACCAAGCCCATCCCACCTCAGCTTCCTGTGGGTGTTCAAATAGTCAACGATGGATTGGCCGATGAATGGGAAGCATCGTTTTTATTATTATTACACCAGCACGTTCCGTACGCCAACCGACATTTATTGATGGTACGACCTATTCTGAGCCCGCGTGGATAGATAATATCGTTCTACCAATTTTTGCCGCGAAGCAGTCATGTATTCCTGCTTATAGAAGGGAGCACTTGCACCCGGTGGAAGACTTTATCCTCAAGTCTCAAGTTGGTCGGCAGCTTTAACGTAATTATGTTTATGGGCCCTTGGAACCATCTTACACCAGGTGGGCTATGAGCTCGTTTGTCTATTTACCGAATTAAAATAAAAAAAGACTTAAGAAAAAAAGACTCATATTCATTTTTCATACTGACTTTTAAATAAAAAGTCTCACAAAACCGTATTTTGGTTTGACTGCCTTATCTCGTTAATTTTCAAAAACGTGTTCAACCAAACGATTATTATTCAAAGGTATTACGGATAAATCAATTAGATACAATCTCGTACCCACTTAATTACTATTTTTATGCTCTGATCTAATCAATCATCTTGATCAGTCAGTTGAAGATATTTTAATTACGATTCAATTCACAGAAAATGCATTGCTACTGCACGCAAATTGATTTTATCTAGATTTTATTGTTGGAACCCGATTGACGGTCCAACAGAGGTTTACGATAATGGGCTTTGTGGAATTTTTCGAAAACAAAAATTGCGTACATAGATAATTAAGCAAAAATAATAATTAGATTAAATGTAATTCAAAATAATTAAGGATAAGATATTACTTTGATAAGTTCCGTTTCTCTTATTAATTTTTATTTATTACGTAATTGGGTGAACGAGCTTTTGGACGAGAACGATAAAGCCACTACCGTGCTGAAAAACGTCCACCATTAGACTCAAGATCACAATGCTTGTAACTACATTCTCGCTCACGACTCGGTCGTGCGCGGACGTGCTTTCCGATCCGTGGCCCGCTTGCGAGCTGCGTCTCTGAACTCACAGCTGTGCTCGACAGTGTAGTGACCGTGAATACATCGTGCTTACAATTCGGTAGTGCGGACGTTCCGATCCGTTGGTTGCTTGCGATCTGCGTATCGGAGTCCATTTTTGTGCGCTAAAGTGTTGTAACCGCGAACCCACCCTTTACCAACTGCCTTTTTCAAGGCAAAACCAATCGCTACGATCAGGCTTCCTGTGGCACTCACAGGCTAGCGATTTCCTAACCCTTCCCAAAACAACAGTCTTTTTCAAGACTAGACCCCCGCTCGCGATTCTGCCTGCTGTAGCACTATACAGCCCGAGCGGGTTCCTTTCCTTTTCCCCGCCGATTGCCGTTTTCACGGCATAGGCATTCCCCCCCCCTGCTCCTTGCTGTCCTGCAGCACAGGGGGGTTACAAATCCTATCCGGGGCCTCGCCTTTCGGCGAGTTCAACAAAAGTTCCGGGGCCGCCCCCCCCGGGCAAGAAGACCGAAGATGAGCGAAGATTTTGTGTGCGACAGTGATAGTGCTAGGGACATTGTCGGGTTCCTCCGGGATAGGTACCCGTCAATTAGGGCCGAGTATCTCATCGATAGGGCCTCTCGTGGCAATCCCTCCCCCCCCGCGTCCGTCGCCGCGTATTTCAACCGTGCCTCGGAGGCACGCCGCGCGCCCCCCGCCGCCGCGTTAAGTTCGAGCGCACGTTCCGACGATGCGGCTCACATAGCGCCTAGCGCTACCCCCACCCCCGCGCCCGCGTCTATTGCGTCAGCCTCACTGACTTCGTCCGTCGCGACCTCGATCGTCTCTAATAGCTCTGTCTCTAATAGTTCAGGCTCCGATACCGAATCGGAGATGGACTTTGAATCCGCGCCCAGCCCTCAGCCCGGAACCTCGGATGGGTTCCAAACGGTTACCCGCGGTAAAAAACGTACTCGCGTCGTGGAGTCCCGGAGCTCCACAACAAAACAAACGAAATCCGCGCCCGCCTCTCGACCGAAGGTAGTAGTTACACCGGAGTCGGACTCCGCGCGCCGCGTAACCCCACCGCCGCGTCCCAAGCCCGCGCCCGCTCCTAAAGTAGCTGCCCCGCCCCCGCTGATACTTCAAGAGAAGACAGCGTGGAATCGAGTATCCCAGGCCCTTCAGGCAAACAAAATTAATTACACCCATGCGCGTAACGTCGCGCATGGGATTCAGATAAAGGTCGCAACGCCGGGCGACCATAGGGCCCTCTCTTCATACCTCCGAAAGGAGAACATAGGTTTTCACACCTATGCTCTTCAGGAGGACCGCGAGCTCCGCGTAGTAATACGCGGAGTCCCCAAGGAGTTAGACATCGACTACGTTAAGGAGGATCTGATCGCTCAGTCACTCCCTATAGTTAGTGTGCATCGGATGCACAGTGGGCGGGGCAAGCAGCCCTATAATATGATTCTTGTCGCGTTGGAGCCAACCCCGGAGGCCAAAAAGAAAATTTCATGCCTCTCGAAAGTTTGCGGCTTATCCGGGGTCTCCATCGAAGCCCCCCATAAACGTGGCACTCCCGGGCAGTGCTACAGATGCCAGCTATATGGCCACTCGGCGCGTAATTGCCACGCGCGTCCCCGCTGCGTGAAGTGCCTCGGCGATCACGCTACGTTAGATTGCGTTAGAGATAGGGAAACCGCGACCGAACCCCCAAGTTGTGTCCTATGCCTTAAGCAAGGGCACCCCGCGAACTACCGTGGATGTCCTAGGGCTCCGCGCAAGCGTTCAACCCTCCCAGCTCCGCGAACCGTCGGCCCAAAGACTTCGGCACCCTCAGTGCCGAAACCTGCCTTCGTGCCGGCTGCAGTTCCCACGGTTTCAGCGTGGAAAAAGCCGCTGCCGTATACGAAGGCGGGAACGCAAACCGCACCCCCGCCCCCGCTCGCGACACGCCCCGCGCCCCAGCCCCTGCTCGCACCTCGCCCCGCGCCCGCGTTCCGCCCCCCGCAACCCTCTGCCGTCAACGACTTCGCGCTCGTGCGCGACTTCGTCACCGCTGTTAACTTCGACCGTCTGCGATCGTTCGCAGACGCGATACGTAGGTCGGTAACCCCCGAACAGAGACTCGCGGCCGCGTTCGATCACATGGACGTATACGAGTCCGTGTCCCGCACTTTATAAAAATCTTTACCGGTAATCAATGGCGCAAAAAGGTAGAGAAAAACCGTATTCCCTTACGTTAGCATTCTACAATGCTAACGGACTCGCGCGGCAACGCGATCAAATTTTCGAATTCCTCCGCGATAATCTTGTAGATATTCTACTAGTGCAGGAAACCTGTCTGAAGCCCTCGCGTCGCGACCCGAAAGTCGCGAATTACGTCATGGTTAGGAATGACAGACTCACCGCCTCCAAAGGCGGGACTGCCATTTACTATAGGCGGGCCCTGCACGTTGTCCCTCTCGATACTCCCTCGCTCTCACATATCGAGGCGTCAGTGTGCCGTATCTCGCTGACGGGACACCAGCCGATCGTCATCGCATCCGTTTACCTCCCCCCGGACAAGCCCCTTCTGAGCAGTGACATCGAGTCACTGTTCGGCATGGGAGACTCTGTCATCCTGGCAGGCGATTTAAATTGCCACCACACTAGGTGGAACTGCCATCGTACAAACGTTAACGGTAGGCGTCTCGACGCGTTTATAGACGACCTCACCTTTGAAATAGTCGGTCCCCCAACTCCAACATGTTATCCGTATAACATCGCGCTTCGTCCGAGCACTATAGACCTGGCATTGCTTAGGAACGTAACTCTGCGCTTGCGTTCCATCGAAGCAATGTCAGAGCTCGACTCAGACCACCGACCTGTCGTTATGCAGCTCGGTCGCCCTCACAACCCAGTCACTGTTACGAGGACCATGGTGGATTGGAATAAGCTGGGCACGTGCCTAGCCGACGCCGCTCCGCCAATCCTCCCTTGCGGCCCGGATTCGAATCCATCCCCCGAGGACACCGTCGAATCCATAAACATCATTACCGATCACATCTCTTCCGCGATCATTAGATCTTCAAAAGAAGTCGATGTGGAGGACAGCTTCCACCGCATCAGACTGTCCCCCGATCTTAGGAATCTCTTAAGAGTTAGGAACGCGGCAATCCGGGCCTACGATCGTCTTCCCACGCATTCAAACCGGATTCAGATGCGTCGTCTACAACGCGAAGTCCACTCCCGCTTAAGCGACGCGCGTAACGATAATTGGCATAGTTATCTAGAACAACTCGCGCCCTCCCACCAAGCATACTGGCGACTAGCTAGGACTCTCAAATCCGAAACTACCGCTACTATGCCTCCCCTCATACGCCCTTCAGGCCAACCACCGGCATTCGATGACGATGACAAGGCTGAGCTGCTGGCCGATGCACTGCAAGAGCAGTGCACCACCAGCACTCAACACGCGGACCCCGAACACACCGAGTTAGTCGACAGGGAGGTCGAGCGCAGAGCTTCCCTGCCGCCCTCGGACGCGTTACCCCCCATTACCACTGACGAAGTTAGAGACGCGATCCACAACCTCCAACCTAGGAAGGCACCCGGCTCCGACGGCATCCACAACCGCGCGCTAAAACTCTTGCCAGTCCAACTGATAGCAATGTTGGCTACAATTTTAAATGCCGCTATGACGCACTGCATCTTTCCCGCGGTGTGGAAAGAAGCGGACGTTATCGGTATACATAAGCCGGGCAAACCGACAAACGAAACTTCTAGTTACCGTCCGATTAGTCTCCTCTCGACGATAGGAAAAATTTACGAACGGCTCCTTAGGAAACGTCTCTGGGATTTTGTTACCGCGAACAAAATTCTCATAGACGAACAGTTCGGATTCCGCTCTAAACACTCGTGCGTACAACAAGTGCACCGCCTCACGGAGCACATTCTGATAGGACTAAATAGGCGTAAACAAATCCCGACCGGCGCCCTCTTCTTCGACATCGCGAAGGCGTTCGACAAAGTCTGGCACAACGGTTTAATTTATAAACTGTACAACATGGGAGTGCCAGACAGACTCGTGCTCATCATACGAGACTTCTTGTCGAACCGTTCGTTTCGATATCGAGTAGAGGGAACTCGTTCTCGTCCCCGTCAACTGACCGCCGGAGTCCCGCAAGGCTCCGCGCTCTCCCCGTTATTATTTAGTTTGTATATCAATGATATACCCCGGTCTCCGGAGACCCATCTAGCGCTCTTCGCCGATGACACGGCTATCTACTACTCGTGTAGGAAGATGTCGCTGCTTCATCGGCGACTCCAGATCGCAGTAGCCACCATGGGACAGTGGTTCCGGAAGTGGCGAATAGACATCAACCCCACGAAAAGCGCAGCGGTGCTCTTCAAAAGGGGTCGCCCTCCGAACATCACTTCGAGCATCCCACTCCGTAGTAGGCGCGCAAACACCTCCGCCGTTAGTCCCATCACTCTCTTTGGCCAGCCCATACCGTGGGTCTCGAAGGTCAAATATCTAGGCGTCACCCTCGACAGAGGGATGACATTCCGTCCCCATATAAAAACGGTACGCGACCGCGCCGCGTTTATTCTAGGACGACTCTATCCAATGCTTTGTAGTCGAAGCAAACTGTCCCTCCGTAATAAGGTAACTCTCTACAAAACTTGTATACGCCCCGTCATGACGTATGCAAGCGTAGTGTTTGCTCACGCAGCCCGCACCCACTTGAAATCCCTTCAGGTTATTCAATCACGATTCTGCAGGATAGCCGTCGGAGCGCCTTGGTTCCTTAGGAATGTGGATCTCCACGACGACCTGGAGCTCGACTCTTTTAGTAAGTATCTACAGTCGGCATCGCTGCGCCATTTTGAGAAGGCGGCACGACATGAGAACCCTCTCATCGTAGCCGCTGGAAATTACATACCCGACCCAGTAGACCGAATGGTAAACCGTCGACGTCGCCCAAAGCACGTCATTACGGATCCTCCTGATCCATTAACGGTGCTTTTAGGCACCACAAGCACCGGTCACCGTCCTCGTCGAACCCGTCGCTTGCGACGAAGGGCTCGACGAGCGAACTAACCCATAGACACAGCCCACTGAGTTTCTCGCCGGATCTTCTCAGTGGGTCGCGTTTCCGATCCGGTGGTAGATTCTGCGAAGCACTGCTCTTGCTAGGGTCAGTGTTAGCAACTCTCCGGTTGAGCCCCGCGAGCTCACCTACTAACGTTAGGGTGAAGCTGAAATAGCCTCTCAAGGCTATCAGCATAGGTAGGAAAAAAAAAAAAAAAAAAAAAACTTGTAACTATGCTAATTCTTCAATACCTGTCTCAGCGCAAAATTCTTAGAAACGGGCTAGAGTAGCTATTTTTTATTTACTACTTATCGTCGTAGTGGTCGTGGCCTAGAGGATAAGACGTCCGGTGCATTCGTGTTGAACGATGCACCGGTGTTCGAATCTCAGGCGGGTACTAATTTTTCTAATGGAATACATACTCAGCAAATGTTCACGATTGACTTCCACGGTGAAGGAATAACATCGTGTAATAAAAATCAAACCCGCAAAATTATAATTTGCATAATTTCTGGTGCTACGACCTCTTGTGAGTCCGCGCGGGTAGGTACCGCCACATTGACTATTTCTGCGGTGAAGCAGTAATGCGTTTCGGTTTGAAGGGTGGGGCAGCCGTTGTAACTATACTTAAGACCTTAGAAGTTATATCTCAAAGTGGATGGCGCATTTACGTTGTAGATGTCTATGGGCTCCAGTAACCACTTAACACCAGGTGGGCTGTGAGTTCGTCCACCCATCTAAGCAAAAAATAAATAAAAAATATTGATTAGGTATAATATTACGTATACGTAATAATTATTTTGTATTACGCTTATGTGTTGCTGGTCAATATTAAACACACTACCAAATAGTGAATTCTCTTGCAATCAAACAACTCGCACCTTTAGAATTATAGAGACCCATTTCAAAATTTTGGATTTCGTCTGTAATTCAAACAATGGACCTAGCACGACCCTTTTCAGCGACTCTTAGTAATCAAATGACCAGAAGTAGCTTATACAGGGACCAAGCTATCCATCGGTCTCTTTCACTCCGTCCCCTTCCTCTACGTTTTTTCGGTTTGAGAACTTTAACCGATGTTTTCAAAAAAACACATTTTTTGAGTTGGGACTTTATAATTCTAGAGGTGCGAACTATAGACAAAGGTGTATAATAACCGGCAAACTTCTTGAGCATTTGTTGACGTAGTGGGGGTAAGTTTGCGCATGGTACACTCACGTGCAAAAACATTACTTACTCTGCGTCATAATGCTATTAAATTATTAAAATCAACATATGTATTTATTTATATATTTATTAGAACATCAACAAAATATATAGGTTAATAATTGTAATAATTTAATCTTGGGGTAAAATAGATATTCCTTCTATTAAGTCAAAACTAGAGCTGTTGCCAGGTCTTGGTTCAGTTGAAGCGAAGCTGGTATTTGTAATTTTTTTTTCGTTATCATAATCTTGACCATCATCATCATCACTGTTTTCATCACCCGAGTCGCTATCATCGTGATGAGTCGACATAGGGCTCATCGGCGTAGTTTACAACTCGGTCGATTCGGTCTTCTTTTTTGTCTATAATTAATTATTTTTTGAAGATATTCGATTCGTAGTAATCGAATGTTACTTTTTTCATTTACCAGCTTCCGATTATTTTCTGTTCTTTTTTTCCATCTGAAGCCTAGCTCTTTCATAATCCGTCGTAAGCTTCATTCCGAGCCATTAAAATTTATATCTTCTTTAAATTTTTCGAACCCTTTCTACGGTACGGAGTTTCGCTGCTTGTTATGTAGTTATTATGATTACATCTTTTTATTACAGATTGAACGAAACTATCCATTCCGGTAACTTTCTTCTTCCCTGATCTTTTCTTACCCGGAGTCCGAAACACGGCGAGCAAGCCAGAGCCTTTAGCTTCGTTAATAATGCACCTAACAGTACTCACTGATGTTTTTGTTGCTTCCGAAGTCTGTTTTAATTTTTCCATATCATTCTTCCCCTGTTTTATAATGAAGCAATATACGTCGTACACAAATTTTCTACCCTTTCTTTTAAGTACTACACCAGTTTGTCACGGCATAGTGTATGTTTTATAAAAAATCAACAAACACTCAACAAATAGCAATGGCAACAAAGTCCACAAGTGATTATAACAAATAACTTAACGATTAATAACGATAGACTTTCCACTGTACGCAAGCGTACTTTTGGGAGCAAGCGGAATGAGGGCGCGGTGCGGGACGCAAGGTTCGACTGATCTACCAATAACGCGCTCGATACGATTTCCCCTGCCGTCGCGCCTCACCCTCACCACCAAAGTGATCTAAAATTCGGTTCTGCGCAGTCAAGGTCATTTGCTCAAGAAGTTTGCCGATTACTATAACGTGTTTGGTCATTTCGACAAAAGTGTCGCAACGCACACTGAACTGTTTGAGGAATATCTCGTTAGGAAAGTTTCACTGTTCCTTGTTTGTCCACTGATACGTGTTAGGCTTCGTGCTCGTCGCACATGCAAAAGATAAATAGAAAACGAAAAAGGCGTTTAGATGTGAACTGGTATTATTGTTTTTGAGAGTTATTTCTACGATATAAACTAAAAGAAAATCTATTTATTTTGTAGGGACCACATTTTTAGGATAATCGTAAGGTAGGTTCATATTTTTAAGGTTGGGTGCTCACCTTCGGTCGTGGTCATCGGCACAGAGCACGGCCACTCTTATCGTACGTTATTTAAATAATTATCTTTCGTTGCTAAGCATTACCAAATTTTTTTTTTTTTTTTTGAGTACACAGCCTTACTTGCTTGTGGTTGTTGATCCGAATGAGACCTAACAGGTGTTGTCATTCCAGAGTCGGCGCCACTATGTCTTGGCTTAATTTATTAAGATCGTATCTGGTACACAATAAAAGTGGAGTGTAAGGAAATGGAAAACTTCGCGGCTAAAAAGCCTAGGCTAGTGACAAAAGCACCCGTTCTTTGTTTGAATTTATTACATCTAAAGCTCGAGTTACTTTAACAATCAACTCCGTTATTAAATCAAACTTGAATAACAAGAAGCACATTATACGGCGAAATTACTAGTGGTAGGACCTCTTGTGAGTCCGCACGGCTACGTACCACCGCCCCGCCTATTTCTGTCGTGAAGCAGTAATGCGTTTCGGTTTGAAGGGTGGGGCAGCCGTTGTAACTATACTGAGATCTTAGAACTTATATCTCAAGGTGGGTGGCGCATTTACGTCGTAGATGTCTATGGGCTCCAGTAACCACTTAACACTAGGTGGGATGTGAGCTCGTCCACCCATCTAAGCAATAAAAAAAAAAGAAATTGTTACTATTTGTATTCTACAGCAATTACTAATGAATCCTTGGTAGAAAGCAAAGTCCATGTCCTTTTCAAGGCACTACTACTCTACTAGAAACCTAGATATCTCAAGGTGACAATTGACTACTGTACATCTATCAATGAATTAAAGCTATTCTCTATCCATTATTTATTCGCAATGAGCTTTCAGAGCTTATATGCTTTGACAATGTAACGTTTTTTAATATATTATTTTTATGGTTGTTATTTTTAATAATATAGTTTATTATTATTTATAATATATTGCCCAATGTTATTCCTTCATCGTCAAAGTTATTCGTGAGTATGAGTTCAGGAAAATGGTACCTGCTTACTAATTTGAACACTGGGATATTCGCATCGTCTGATAAAGAAGGCGTCTTATCCTTTATGTCACTTCAAACACTCACCGAACGAGACATACTCGCGATAAAAACGTTTGCAGTCGATTTAGTGATTATGAAAAATTAATTAAATAAAAGGTTTGTTTTAATAATCAATAGTGAACACAAAGGTTAGAAACAAACAATGACACCGATAAAATAATAGAATGGATAGGATAGTTTTAAATCGATAATGAGATCAACACTGGATTTAAAGTTAGATTTATTATAAACATTGCAAGTATCGCAAGTATTGCTAACAGTGATTAAATTACTAGGAACTTTAACAATATTACTGAAGAGAAGAAAAAAGAAAATTTACTGAATAGGTGAAAGATTCTGTGAACTGATTAGATACTGAATATTGCTTATTTTTATCTAAAGTTATGTTCATACCTGTTATAATCTATTCACCCGATTTATAAGAAATGGAATAAATATTTCGTTGCCTTTTCATCTTTTTATGTAGGTATCTCTTAAAGGAATTCCAATTATGACGCACATCAAATTCTGTGATGTTTATTTTTAATGCGGTTCTTTTTTCGTACCTAATTTTGTTACTAATCACAATGGTTTTTTTTTGTTCCCATTTCAAAACGTACCATATTCCAATTCCATATCGGACGTCACTTGGTTTTCCGAGCGTAAACGGTCTCAAGTTGTTATCAATTTCCTGCGTCACTGGAGTTAGTAATATAAGGGAGGGATAAACACACGCGACTGAAATGACAAACCTTCACATTACATTCCACTTTTACTCGAGACAAATGGAATGTGAAAAGAAAAGTAGTTCTATGCAAAAGAAAATACGAATCTTTGTTGTTTGTTTATTAATAGGTATCTATGATGTGTGGGTACAGGAGAAATTATTTATTTAATTTAAAAACTGTCTGATTTATCATGTGTGAGTATCATTCCTTTTAGATTTGAAGCAAATGATACAGTTTTGCGTTATTTCGTTCTTCGGAAGAGGTTTACGGAGAGTTCTTTGCAGTAAACAGCGGTTTGACAGTGCTTCTAGGATTGCTGATATAATAATTCTAGAACTTATAATAATTTTGGAAGGAAAAGGAACAACATAAAAAATCGCGTAATAACTTTTTTCATTAGCTCTAATCAAATAATTTATAATTTTTTTATGGCCTGGATTTATGGTAGAACTGACCACTCACCTGACGTTAAGTGCTTACTGGAGCCCATAGCCACATAAATGCCGCAACCCATTTTGAAACAAGTCTTCTAAATCTCGGTTTTACAGTACAACGGTAGCGCCACCCTTCGAGCCGAAACGCATTACTGCTTCACGGCAGAGATAGGCAGGGCGGTATCTACACATGCGGGCTCAAAAATGCTCTACCACATTTAAATAAAAATGTCTAAATAACCTTTCTTTTACATGAAATGAAAAGTGATTGACACGATCTATTTATGTTATAACTAGTTCTGGGAAAGCGAGACTGACATTATTAAAGTTCACCAGAATTTCGGAATATTATTCAACGTGTTCCCAAGTTGGATACGACAGGAAGAAAGTTTCTACCACTTATAACCTCCCATCAAAAGTTGTAATCGAAAATATAACAGGGGAAGGCCGATAAAGGTTTCATGTGACGATAGATTGATTTTTATTGACGTATTCCATTCACTTTTTAATTAATCTATTGTTGTTTTGTATAATATCTCATTGTGTCATCTTGTCCAAGATCTTTCATCGGGTTCGGTAGAGCCCAGATATTGTGAGATATCTTGAAGGTATCGCCACAATCGGAAATTTCAAAACGAATTTAAAAGTTTTAATATTGTGGCAAATTGAATTTCTACATTTAAGTGGTAGATTCAGCAGAGCACTGCTCTTGCTTAAGGTCAGTGTTCGCAAATCCTCCCAGATTGAGCTCCGTGAGCTCACCTAACAAGTCGTGAGTAGCTGGAATAACCCCTTAGGCTAGTAACGATTCGGGAGAAAAAAATATTTAAGACAATCAATTATCACTTTTTTTTTAAAGAATTTAGCTGTTCGTTTACCTAAGACTTCGTCTCTGACTACGAAAACAGTAATGTATATTCCAAACGCTTAAATGTAATTCTCATTGATATGACTTATAAACATAACATGGTACAATACGTTACGAATATTATTAATTTTGTCAAAAGCTGTTTAATTTCGGGTACTGAATGTGTATTCCAAGCTGTTGAATCGTTATACATAACCACACATTTCACCACAATTTCCAATTAATTTGCTCTGATGACAATGGATATTTATTTTCCAATCGATAAATGTGGACCCAAGTGAGAACGTGAATCGCAGCTCTCACAATGACGCAAAGACCTAATTCCTTGTTATGAAGAGCTGTTAGCATACAAATGCATCTTTGTTTTGAGATACCGAAGGACTAAAGATGATAAAGTTACGTCATTATTCGGTACTTAACACATATTCATAATTATGGTATTATTCAGCGTTTTATTTATTTATTTATTTAATCAACAATGTTTCAACAGCATTTAACTAGACACAGGGTACAGAGGATGTTTTCCCAAACATGAGTCAATTAAAGAAACACATTATGTTTCCAAAAAAATGTTAACATAATTAATGAACACAGGTAGTCCAACTAAGGTAAAGGTAAGGCAGATAAATAGGTAGATAAATTTTGTCGAATGATAACTTGCAGAATAAGTTTGAATCTGATTGTGTTGTGTCGATGTAAGTGCGTGTGAGTGTAATAAAGTGGTTGATTTACATGGACGCTCGAATTGATTATGAACGTTGATTGTTAATTGTAGAACACCCAAAATACTTTAAAGATTATTATTTTTCAATTTGTAAATATTTTAAAGATTCAAACAATTATGCATGTAGGTATCCTTAAATTGGATATACGGTCCAACGAAACCACGACCCATTTGGCATTAAATGGTTACCGAAGCCGTGACGTAATGCGTCTAAGTCACAACTCGTAGTATAAAGACTGCAATCCTTCAAACGGAAACGCTTATCTACTTCGCGACACAAAAAGTCGGGGTGATATCGTATCGGCGCACAAGTCGCCCTGCAACTGACTTTTAATAATTTCTAATTAATTTATTCATATTTACCTACTATACTTTGGCTTGCACTGATTATATTTCTGCTATCTGTTTTTGCCGCGAATCAATGGTGGTTGTTGAGTTTTAGGGTAAGCAGCTAGTACGCAGTAATGTTGTGGCCAAATTTAGTAACTGCATTTTTAATACGTTTTATAGTTACTGTTTTTCTATGTCTGTATGTTTGTTCGTATGTAAACGAATCTTTGAACAAAATTTGTACCGATTTCAAGACATCCAATTAATATGAAAGCTAGCACACGCATCAATGACCCATGATAATACAATATTTTTATAACTTCGCTCTAACATCCAGACAAATAAATTTGGTTTACGATTTAAGCTTATTTTTTTAGGTTTTAATGTAAATATACTTTTTTAATTATCTCTAGTAAATATCGTTTCTGAATAACTGCTAATTTAAAAGAAATACGTAATCTATTTTGAGATGTACATTATCCTTTTGTCCGAATGCACCAATTCTACTGATGTTATCTGATTTGCTGACCTGTTAAATTTTCCAAATTAAATGAACTATTAAGTTTTCATTGCTTTATTCGTAGCGAAATCAAATCAATAGTGCAATAAAGATGCACTGTTGTTACTGGAACCAACAAGGGAAATCATGGCCAGTGCAAGAATTACAATCAAAGAACAGATTGCATTTCAACTACATTGGATTACTATATTATCGGTATTCCAACAGGAATAGCCAAGACAGATTTTTATTGATTCTCATAATATAACGTAATATACTAAATGTTTTACATTTCCTGTCGAAAAGGGTACACGTTCTAGTCTTTTTAGCTACTTTCAGTTTCATCATCATCATTCATCAATATCCTCTTCTTATTTTACTACCTCACATAATTTCTACTTTCTAGTTTAAATATCATATTACTGAAGTCCGTTCTACATCTTCCGCATAAATATCCGATTGGGTTTCAGGAGTAGTAGTTATAGCCACATTTCCAATGAATTTGAGTCTTCAATCTCATATGATGTATTGATGGATGACAGCATTCACGTTGTAACTTTTTAAACTGAATTGATGACAAATGTAATCCAATCGTCCAATCCCATTTGGCTAATTTCGGCCACGGCGACCTTTTCGACTCCGTTTCTAATTGTCACGGTGTGCTCTTGTATGGCTCACATAGCCGATCTTAGTCCTAAAGGTTCTCGGATAATGCAGGCTGGTGAACACACCATTAAAACTGGTGTAAGACAAATCTTATATTATTATTATAAACGTGAAAACTACTGAATGGATTTGGATGAAACTTTACAGTAATATAGCTTAGACATCAGAATAACACATAGGCTATAATTTATAAATATATATTGTTAATTACCCAAAACATAACGGTAAGTGTCAAGTAAGTAGGAAAAAATCTGCCGTCTTATCGTCATAATCAATTATAAACTTAAATGTTCCCGAAGCGAAACGAGGACGAGTCGCTAGTATAATTTAAAAGTAGTAAAAATAAGTTTCAGAAGCCATCTCCCAGTTCATTCAATCAGATGAAGACACAGTGACAGTTTGGAAATTTTTACCTGTTAAAAATATATTTTGAGTAAATATAACACACGCGTGGCACTCGGGGACTGCCGCGGTAAAGCTATTGCATAGCATTTTTTATCAACTTATACAATTATAATTAGACAATAATTATTTAATATTAAAACAATAATAAATGAGAGAGATGGGCACATTTTTCATGTTGCGCATGCAGTGGGACGTCACGCCGCGCGCTTATTCACAAACACTACACAGGCACAACGTGTGAATGTGTTGAACGCGAGCTACATGGTAGGCGGAGTGGGGGGGTCAGGTTTTATTTTCCTTACGGAATTTCTTGATTCGGTCGCCGCGCTCAAAGCCCGCGATAAAAGCTATGCAATAGTTTCAAAATCGCAATTTTAGAACTGCAGGAATGGAAATAATGTTGAAGGTATTTAGTTTATTTCTTTAGTCATGTGAGTAAAAGCATTTTACCAAATTACCACTTATCGGTTTCTTTTTTCATTAATTTGTAAAACTCACAATTTTCTCTTTCGTAGTTAGTACCTTTCATATTTTCCTCTTTATTGAATCTTTCGCATTTCGATTTTCCGAATTTCATTTGTCCTAGTTCGCTTTGGTAAATTGAAATAAACATCTTACCTTATTTAAGCATGCATTTACTATTTCAATAAGTGGTATATAACAGTGACTTATAAATTTATAAATTCCATTAATCTATCTATACCTATCGGTTTTAAACTGAAACAAAATCAAAAATTTATAGTTTTTAATTATTATAATGAAGTGCTCATTAGAATAACAGTCTCTCCGTATTAAGTTTTGATCTGTCAAATTTCACGTGATTTCACACAAATTGGAGCTCAATTGACCACGAGGTAGAGGCCCGAAACGTTGGACTGATCAGATCCGCACTACACTCTAGCCTTGACACCACATTTGACGATGCTCTACACTTGGCGGCAAAATGATCCGCAATAAACTGTTGTTGCGAGGAGGTGGTCATGATCCTCTTGAGGTAACCGAATCGAGAAGAAGAAGAAGAAAGGAGCTTAAAAATATTAAGCCGTGATAAGCTCTGTTGCATTTCTCTATAACGTTGTTTGAAAAGAATATAATCGGATGAATGCTAAAGTTAAATGTTATTTATTAAATATTCCATAATGCAGTCATTGGCACAGCTTACGATCGAATTGCAGTAAAACTTATATCCGGGTATTTGAGGGCGGTAGCATGCGAATGCAAGAGTACTCTCTGCCGCATTGGAACTTCAACTTGAACACCGAAAGCAAATACTGAACGCCTACACAAAGTTGGACCAACGTTTGTGGAATACAAAACTATATGGAGTATACATATAGTTTAGAGATTTTATTTTCACATTTCATTAAACGCTTTATGATCAAATCTTATACGAAAATGTTCGCCACCAATTTTTATAAAATAGTTTTGATACTTTAAGTTTTTTTTTTTTTAAATAATGAATTCATATTTTTTTTTTATTATTGTTTCATTGTTTGTATACATAATCACCTAAAACTTTTTTTTTTAAACAGATTTTTGTTTTTAAAAAAAATCTTAATTTTTTTTGCTCATATATGTGGATGTGCTTAGTGCTAAGTAGTTACCGGTATCCATAAAAGCGACAATGTATATGCTGCCACGCATCTTGAGATATGAGTTCTAAGTCTCAACCAGCTTCCCCCAACCCTTCAAACTGAAACATAATAGTGCTTGCTACACGGAATGAATAGGCAGGACGGTGCTACCTACAAAATTACAAAACATATTTATTTGGTGATAAAGAATTAAGTAATGGGCGTTGTTAAGCCGTGTAACCCATTTAGTCCAATCATTTTATTTTATTGACTTTACATTCCAACGAGCCGTTAGCAATAATTGTAATATCAAAGACTTAACTTTATTTGAAACGAAAATTCGCATCAAAACGTGTTATAATTTAAAATAATGTTCCTAAACGAATTCTCAATAGCTTTCTCTGTTCCTGGCAAGGGATTATTTGCCACCTAAAGGGAAAAAGAGTGCGAAAACTTTAATTAAACAAGTTCGGTGAGAATCGAGCTCGGGACTTTTGTAAATGGATAATCGAAGCGTTTGAATCCACCTGAGGACGAATCATGGTGCAGAACGGCCTGCCACTCCGACAATAGTTCATGGCGTGAAAGGATGATACTGACATCTATAATGGCTTTTCCAACTCGCGGGAATATTCGATTTCATGAAGTTATTAAGAACTAGCGGAAAGTGCGGATTAGATTCGTATTGGGGTTTTTGCTTTTAGGCCAGGAGATTATCTTAGCGTATTTTCTTGGTTATTCACTTGTATATAGGCAAGCCTATTTATTTAGATTAGAACAGTCACATTCCTTAGAAAGTTGTCGTCTAAGATAGTAAGCTTAGGGAAACTTGTAATACGAATTTGTGGGTTCGAGTAACATTTTCCTTGAAATATACTTTTCTCCTTAAAGCTGCTATCTAATAGGGATGTTGTTCTTTTTTTAAATTGAAATATAAACATTTGAGTAACAATAATAAAAAATACACGCAATTACAAAATATTAATAATACATTTAATATATAATTTTAATATATATGGTATGATATAAATAAATAATGTACATTTAACTCCACAAATAATGATGCTTATCAAATATATTATAAACATAAATTGTATCGTATTGTGACTATTCGAATTTTTTCGTTGTAGTAATCTATATTTTTCACATTGTTTTTTTTCTTTATTGCTTAGATGGGTGGACGAGCTCACCTGGTGTTTAGTGGTTAATAGAGCCCATAGACATCTACAACATAAATGCGCCACCCACCTTGAGATAAGAGTTCTAAGGTATCAGTATAGTTACAACGGCTGCCCCACCCTTCAAACCGAAACGCATTACTGCATCACGTCAGAAATATTCGGGGTGGTGGTACCTACCCGTGCGGACTCACAAGAGGTCCTACCACCAGCTTATGAATGTATCAACTTCCAAATTAAAATTAATTTATAATTTAATTCTCATTTTAAATAAAAATAAATCTCAAACACCTTTTATTGAAGAACTATTCAAACGCAAACATTTCTGTTACTCACCGAATAAAACGTAGGAAATAAATCTTTAAGCTGTCGGCGAGAAGAAAACGCTACAATGTAGCTACATTAAAATGTTTACAAAACGTTGAACGCGGCATAAGAAAAGATTCACTTGTCGCTTCAGCTTTTAACATTAACTGAAACAATCGCGGAGCTCCAGGACAAAACAGTATTTTTTTTTGTACTGAACTGTTAAAACTACGTTTTGCTACAGTTTAATACTGATTCAAATAATTTCAATGCTCCCAAAAAAAGCAGCGTCGCTAATATGTATAAATTATTATTATCCAAACCAGCCTTTAGGTTAAGGCAGTTTTGATATTAATTTTGAGTTTTTGTTTTATTATTATTATTAGATTTTTTGTTTTTTATTATTATTATTGCTTTTGTTTTATTCCAAAATTGTAATTATTATTTTTATTTAATTCTGGTATACTATATGAAATGTTAATGAATGTAATATGGATGCAAAATCTGAAGTAAATGAAATAAATAAATAAATTATATTATTATTAATTCTTTATTTCAGTTTAAAAAAAAAGCCATAACATTTAATTTATGTTAATAACATAAAGCCTAACACATAACTATCAGACTATTTATTACAATTTTTCCCTTCCTTAAATAAATAAACATATATGAATGAAGTTGTCTTGGCCCTTCATGAAATTTAAATTTATATAATAGTGTTATCTATGGTGGCAGCATTTGACGCTATGGTCATTCTATAATTGAGGCCTATAAAATCAAAGGCAGCTAAATCCAAGTCTGTCAAATATTCAGGTAAACTACAAAAATCGGCTCTAAACACGTCATTACGGATCCTTCCGATCCATCGAAGTACTGCTCTTGAGAATATTATAATAAATAACAAATATTTACTAACAATCACGCCATGATAACTGGTCCCGTGATAAGTTCGTAAAGAACTTGTGTTACAGGTACCAAATAACGGGAATAAATGTAAGATTTTTATTATACACATACATATATTTAAGATACATCCATAACCCTGGAAAAGACATTTATATTTATCATACAAATATCTTCCCTTGGCGGGATTCGAACCCGCGACCCCCTTGTGTAGTGACCATGTCACCTACCACTACACCAGACGGCCGTTACTAATAATCAGAATTTTAAATGATAAAAATCGTTTATATTTGAGTATAGAGTAAAAATAAATTTTTTGAATTGAATTTGCTAGAGATTTAGCTGCATTTGTTATAACATGAAAATACTAAAGCGTGTCCAACTAACTAAGCAAGATGGCGCCATAGTTAACCTATTTTACTACATTAAGGCGTTTAGCTGCCTTTGATTTTATAGGCCTCAATTAGAAAAACTGCTCTCTGGCTTTGTGCATTCAAAAAGACAACGTGCTTTTATAATGAATAAATATTTCAGATTTTAATAAAGATACTAAATATTGAAACAATAGTTTTCAGTGTTGTTTCTCTTTGCAGGTTCGTAAATAGCTATAATAATTCTAAGTAGAAATAAGTTGTGCAAATCATTAGTTTCATAAAATAAATAACTCTTACAGCTTACAGAGCAACAACTTTTTTTATGTTTCAATAAACAACATGTTACATATCTGTACCTTTTTTGTCATGATTTGTGTTACATTTTACTGCTGTTTGATAAAAAAGGAAAAATTGCCTAATAATTGGTGGTTGTGCGCATTATAAGCCTGCATGGGCGGGTAGTTGGACAGCTTTTCTTCTTCTGCTTGTCCTATCCCACTATGTTCAACCCACTGAGTTTCTCGCCGGATCTTCTCGGTGGATCGAGATTCCGATCCGGTCGTAGATTCTGCTAAGTACTGCTCTTGTTAGGGTTAGTGTTAACAAATACTCTCAGATTGAGCTCGTGATCTCACCTACTCATCCGCGAGAAGCTGGAGTAGCCTCATAGGGTACAAGCAAATATACAGGGGGGGAAAAAATAACTAAGTGGGATGTAGCATATCCTCTTTCTCCACTTAGGCTTATCATTCGTCGTCTTTTTTTTTTGCATGATGGATGCACGAACTCACAGCCCACCTGGTGTTACTTAACACCAATGAGCACGACCAATCATCTTAGCAATAAAAAAAAAAATTTTGTAAACACGAATCATGCTTGGCGAAACAAGACTACACACTAAAAACTTTATAATGACTGCACTAAATTAACACTAATAGAAGCGGCACTCATGTCATTAGGCAACAAAATTTACATAATTCAAAACTGGAACTGGACTGGCTCTACCGCTAAATTAATAACAGCATTTTCAAACAATTAGACAAACGTTTGAAACGTAATGCGCAAGCGATGAGTGCTTGAAAACTATTCTGTCATAAATCAGTTAATTGCTTCTTCTTTTTTGGAACGAAGTTCCTTATGGGACGATGCGGAGGGGTACCCTAATCGGGAGAAAACGTCCGTAACGTAAGACTTTTTTTAGTAATGCACACATTGTACGACTTAACTTTGTAATAACGTACAAAAAATAACATACTTTTTTATCATTCATTGACCACGATATCAGATCGTTCGTTTGCGCAATACACTAACTCTTATGCAAACAACCGTGAATGAAGTGTACCACAATAAGTTCGCACGTTACCGAATGAACGTGGGTTGTTGCGAAAACTACAGTTTTATTTTCTTTATAACTCGAATAGAATTTCAAATTAATATTTTTATAATAAGGAACTTCGTTCCTATCCGGTGTCCCACGACACCACACATCTTTTTTTTTTTAAAGAACATTAAAAGGCCAGACTGGTTCGTGTATTAATCACGGCCGATTTTATCTCGCCGGGGTCCGGGTGGCCACAACAATAGTGTCCGGTAGCGGCTCAAACAATGTAATGTTGCCCTTTCACACACAAACACATACAAACGTCGACTTTCACGTGTGTGCGTTCCCTAAATCGCATGCGCGCAGCATCTGTGCCTTTTCCATCTCTCTGTGTGCTTCGTGCAGAACAACGTAACTCTAGTTTGTGAATACAACTCTTAAAGCTATTCGAATAAGGTCGGGAGTTCTATGTAGCTTTGGGTTTGCTAGTGAAATTCTAACGCGAGACGGTACAGCAATAAGCTTCCAGGATTCAGATTTTTAGACGTCTACGGATCGCAGTGAGGCCGGGTCGTATTTTGTCCGCGCAGACCTGTGCTTTACTTTCGCGTGACGAATAAAAACTGTTAAGTCACCAAAGGATTTTATTAAAGTGATAGCTTGAAAAAAAAAACAATAGTGGGTGTTGTGTCGGTTCAGTTGTGTTCCCGGAATTTTTATTTGAGAAGTGATTTCAGTAAGTCATCAAATATTACTATTTCGTTTTTTTTGCTGTAATAAATCAGTGTAATCCTAGTTTTGGACACGAATGTTTTATGAACATTTGAACATTCGAACGAAATTTATCGCTTTAGTGAATTTGAATTTCCAAATATGTATGTATGTCTTTTAAAGAAGTATCATCACTACATAATATAAAACAAAGTCGCTTTCTCTGTCCCTATATCCCTATGTATGCTTAAATATTTAAAACTTCGCAACGGATTTTGATGCGGTTTTTTTTAATAGATAGAGTGATTGAAGAGGAAGGTTTATATCTATAATAACATCCATTAAATAGTGGAGAAATTAATAATAAATTACAGTTTCCGAAGCGAAGCGAGGGCGGGTCGCTAGTTTATTTATATTATCTTATCATTTAGTTGTATTACTCATAATAATTTATTTATAACTCGAGCAGTTGATTCATTTGCAGTTTCGAGTTTCGTATCAATGTGGAAATTTATGAAATTGTAGATTAATTTAAATTTAATAAAGACTATATCTTTTTCAGCATTTAAATGTTTTTTTTTTGAATCATCGTACTTCAAGATACCGATTTCATATTATTAATCACGTTGTGTTTACTTTACTGGATTCTTAAACTGCCAATAATTTTGCTTAACTATGCTCTTGGCAATTCTAAAGTTCATGAGTATCGGTGATTACTCCCTTGAAAATGTCAAAGGCATTAAATAATGACATTATGAGAGCTTGTGGTCAAATAATAGACTGACTCGGTGGTACAGTGTTTAGCGCCCTTAACTGTTCCGCCGAGGTCGTGGGTTGATTCTCAGATCGGGCCAACATTCGTATGATTAACAGGTTTATTTACTCTTTGTCTAGATGCTTATTATCTATATACGTATATAAGTATGTATGCTGATCTCTGGTACCCGTAACACAGGGAATCTTAATTTGGGGCCGGATAACCGTGCGTCATTAGTATCCAATTAGTTAGTCAATAGCAAGTTCTGAAAAACTTATATTATGATTTAGATCAGTGCGACCCCTTAAAAATTTTTAACTGCCTAATTATATTTTAATTAAAATTAATTTTAGTAGTTGTGAAACAATAATTTCAAAAAAAAAAGTAACAAACCTGTTTCACGTCTATGGAAATAAATAGGAATTTGATATTCAATTTGACGTGTGCTACAGTTCAACGGAGTAGAGCGGATGCTATAAAAACAGTTGTAAATAACATTATTCGTTATGCGCCGACATCAAACGATGTTTTTCCTATTAGCGTGATTATTTTCAAAACGTTTATTACACGTGTTGTTACGTGCTGTAAACTACAACTGATTAATGAAGGCAAACATTGGCTTAATGGTTTTTACAAGACGTTTGCCGCGATTCCGTCCGTATTGAATTTGGCTTTATCTATAAGAAGTTCTCACTAAGGTTAGTAATATTGATAGACGTCCACAATTGGACAAAAGCTGGCCTATGGCTCGCCAAGCAAACTGTCTTTGCGTCCAATGCATAGGCCCAAGCGTTGGTCAACTTTGTGGGAGACCTACAAACATTGTTTTCCTGTGAACTGTCTAACTAGGCGGTTTCAAGATTAAGACAGCTGACAATTGAGACTTCAAACTGATCTTTCAAATTCGACAACGGTGACGTGTTGGGCTCAACCACTTAAAATCAGGTCGAGACGTGAGCTCGTCTAAGCAAGCCACATCCTATTCAATTACCGCCGCTCTCCTTGAAACCTGAGGTAAAAATCTCACTTATATTAGAACAGTGGCTTTCCCGTAAAAATAAGAAACAGGGTAAACGTCTTGCCTCCAACGTCTTGCCTCCATTACTTTATACATATTGAGAAGTAAAGGGCTATTTGGTTTGAGTGACATTTTTGCAACTTTACACGAGAGCCAATTAAAGTTGAAAATTTGGAAAAAAAATCATAACGAGAAAACTGCTTCAGCTATTTCAATGGAGTAAACTTAATTGGAGTTCAATTAAAAACATCGAACTGTTCGTGATAATAGCAAATAAAACGCGTCTTAAATTAGAAAGATAAATGTGGCGTATTAGGCGAAATATCGCTTTATCCAAATTGACTTTCAGCCCTCGATATGTTCACAAATCGTCTTTACGCATTAAAAGTGTACAATTTCCAAAAACATTCGAAATTGAGTTAATATGCGGAATCATTTGGTATCTATCACCAGTATTTTTCTCATAAATACTGTCAAAAGGGCATAGTTTAGTTTTTTTTTTTTAGTTTATCTATGTTTTGACTACTATTAACAAAATTAATTCATAATTTTATCTTACTTTAAAAGACAGATACATAATGTAACTGGTAAAAAATAAAAAATAAAAAATAAATGTTGCAAAGATGATTAATATTAAAAATATCACATGTTAAACCTTTAAAACACTCTCATATATTTTTTTATTTTTTTTATTGCTTAGATGGGTGGACGAGCTCACAGACCACCTGGTGTTAAGTGGTTACTGGAGCCCATAGACATCTACAACGTAAATGCGCCACCCATCTTGAGATATAAGTTCTAAGGTCTCAGTATAGTTACAACGTCTGCCCCACCCTTCAAACCGAAACGCATTAGTGCTTCACGGCAGAAGTAGGCAAGGTGGTGGTACCTACCCATGCGGACTCACAAAGGTCCTACCACCAGTAAATTAAAAAATTCGTAAGTTTTGAGATTATACAGTTTTAATGCGAGAAGACGAAATTACATAGTCCTAGAATTGTAATTAAAACACAGCATTTAAGACAACGACGGTTGTTTTAATACGATGGTTGTTTAGAAACAATATTTGTTTATCCCTCAAAGCATTCTAGTGAATACACACGCAGAAGAAAGAATCCAATATCTCGGTCGCAGCCTTTTCCTTAGTTCGAGAATGGTTCAGTTCTATACGTACCTACTTATTCGTTTGATATTGCGGTTTTCAGCAGCCTGGCTAGGTCCCGATATCAGGTCTGTGTCTCTGATGAGAAATACAGAGGTTCGACTTTCAAACTTTATACTATTTAATGATTTATCAATTACTATTTACATACAAAATAATTGAAGAAACTTTGTAAATTCTTCAGTAATGAACACATGTTTTAAACCGCTGTCACGATATATGTTCCACGGGGAGTGCTCTGAGGAAGTGTTTGAGATGATACCTCCATCTCGTTTTTACCATCGCATCGCCCGCCACCGGAGTAGAGTTCATTCATACTACCTGGAGCCACTGCGTTCATCCACAGTGTGCTTCCAGAGATCATTTTTGCCACGTACCATACGGCTTTGGAATGAGCTCCCCTCCACGGTGTTTCCCAAGCGCTATGACATATCCTTCTTCAAACGAGTCTTGTGGAGAGTATTTAACGGTAGGCAGCGGCTTCGCTCTGCCCCTGGCATTTCTGAAGTCCATGGGCGATGGTAACCACTCACCATCAGGTGGGCCGTATGCTTGTCTACGTACGCGGGCAATAAATAAAAATTAAAATTCAGAAATTACTCACATAGTCACAAAATGTTAAATTCTATCGAAAATTCGGTCGCGAAAACACTACAAGAATGTTTGCTCCACACAAGAGTATCAAGTTGATACCAACACAGAGTACGCTGAGACCAGTTAACCCCTGTCAAAAGTTTTTCAATTACGTTGCCACGATAACGTGTAGCTAAATACTCCAAACATATTTATTATAAGAAACTTCGTAAAGGCGCCTTGAGTACAAAACTTGGCTGCTTGTCGAGCACTCGTAATGGGAGGGGCCAGGATTGATGCTGTAACCTTATAAGGCCGGAATTAAGAGGCAATTCCAGCAATGAAGCAGATACTAATTAAGCAACGTAATAAGAACCACGGTAATTAGTTATAATTATTCAAGATGTCAGTTACACGTTATACTATTCCCACATTTACGAACGCGCAAGTACGTATTTTATTTTTCAACAGATTTCAAACGAAAAAAAAACATTGCCTAATGGGATTATTTCTCGTGTAACTAATCCTAGCATACAACAAATTTTTATCTGTTTCGGTCCTTTTTATTTTTCTGTACTGCTCATATGTGTGAACGAGTTCACGGCCCATCTGGTGTTAAGTGGTGATCGGAGCCCATAGACATCAGCCACGTTAATGCAGACACCCATCTTGAGACATAAGTCTCAGTTTTTACAGTACAACGACTGTCGCACCCTTCAAACCGAAACCCATTACTGCTTCGCGAGAGAAATGGGTAGCGTGGTGGTACCTACCCGTGCGGACTCATTAGACATCCTACCACCAGTAATTACGCAAATTGTAACTTTGCGGTTTTGATTTTTATTACACGATGCTATTCTCTCACCGTGGAAGTCAATCGTGAACATTTACTAAGTGCGTACGTCATTAGAAAAATTATTACAATCTTGGGCTGTGCTCATTCGATTATTATCTATAACTCTGAACACATCTGTCATATCTCCTTTGTATCTACGCCCAGTCGTGGTAAATTAAAAAAAATAAAAAATACCTAGAACATAGGTTTCTTAGGAAAATCGTTAACGGCTCTCAAACTTTTGATAAGGGTAAGTTTAGAAACTCATTGAAAAATTATTTATGAATTATATTCTTCAAAGCGCGTTACGTGATAATTAAACGGTTTGCAAAGAATCCATCTGTTCTTGTTTTAGTCAATTTAATTGGTCGCAAGCTTGAGCTTATAAACACAAAAAAAAAAAAAATTTAAATCGTAGCTATTGATTTATGTAACTGTCACATTCAAAGATTTGGTGTCGGATACACTGAAACTTAAGATCGCCATCGCGATCTCCAAAGCGATGCCGACAGGGATTATTAGTGGAAACAGAAATTAGCCGACTATTTCCCTGAGACAGGGCGCGTATTGCGTTCGTATAGTGAACCATTGAAACTCTTGAACGGCTATCGACAGGATTTCAACTTCATCTCAGAGAATCACGGGTCGACAGCTTCTCAAATAACAAGAGTCCGCACTTGAAATAATTGTCGGTCTCACGAATGTTTGATGCTCTAACCTCACTCTAATCTCGAAGTAACTAACAATCGTTCGTGGGGGAATCAATAATTCTGGTAAATACAAAACGGAATTAGCCTTTATCGTCGTAGCGCTCAAAGAGCAAAGGAATTTCGTTAAGGTCCACATAAAACGTCGAATCCAATTTGCCTCACCGACGAGATACAAATCTGTTTATTTTTCTATGAATGTATTAGATTTTGTTTATTTTATTTTTTAGGGTTCGTTCTTTTATTCTCGGGTCGTATTGAATATGAATAGGCAACCGGGCATTACACGGACTTATCTTTTTGCAGAACATCATTTTCAAAAGAAAACTGCGTTTCATTTTCAATGATCAGTTTTTCGTCAATTTGTTTTGTAGATTGTTGGAATTACTTGGATCGCCATTGGAAGCCATTGATATTGTAACACGAAGTCGTCAACTTTAAGGTATGACCAGATAATTGGATCATTGGATCATTGGATCACTTGATCACTGGATTGTTCGACAGACCGTTTACAGTCTCCAAACTTTAATGGTTCACTGGTTCACGGCAGAGATGACCGTCCCCACCCAGTCTCCCCTGATCCCTCCCTATTACTATAGAAGACATTCAGTACATAGCTTCATAGTTCCGCTTGAATTTTAATCAAATTCACTAGATTTTGATTTACTTAAATATGGACGCGAAACACTCACAAGCGACCACGTAAGCAGATATACGCAATCAGATTTACTTAATTAGTGAAACGATTTCGGAAAATTTAATTACGCACTTACAAAAGTGATCAAGATCTGTGAGATCTTTGGCGAAGGCTGCGGCTTTTATGGTACTTTCTCATGACTTTTATTGACTAATCTGTTCTGAGATTAAGAAGTAAACCTAGCTATAAAGATCGGTTATGATATTGATGTCGGCTTTAACGGTGGTATTCTGTGAGGTTTATCGATAATTACATTTAGTGCCAGTAAAAGACTTGATTGGAATTAATTAGTTTTGATGTTGTTTTCAATGTAAACGTGTGGGTGAGATCAAGCCACAATGTCAAGTTACTGATGTTCATAGTCATTGTAACGTAAATTTTGTTTTTAATCATTTCAAATTTGTCCGTAACCATATTAATTATTGTGAAGTATAGCTTTTTGGATCCACAATGTTTTAATTTACCGTAAAGTAAAGACTTTTCGGGGAAATATATCAATATTAAATAATACCGTGTCAAGAGGTCCTACCACCACTTATCACTGGTGGTAGGATCTCTTGGGAGTCCGCACGGGTAGGTACCACCACCCCGCCTATTTGAGCCGTGAAGCAGTAATGCGTTTCGGTTCGAAGGGTGGGGTAGCCGTTGTAACTATACTGAGATCTTAGAACTTATATCTCGAGGTGGGTGGCGCATTTGCGTTGTAGATGTCTATGGGCTCCAGTAACCACTTAACACCAGGTGGGCTGTGAGCCCGTCCATCCATCTAAGCAATAAAAAAAACAAAAATAAAACAAAAACCGTATCGATATGAAAACCAAGGCCACAAAATTGTCATGCTAGAAAATTCGTGAAGATTGTTTGTTAAACTGACTAATGAACCAGGGTCATTGTGTTACGAGTCGTCGTTGAGAGATTTGTTAAGTAGTAGTATTAGAAGTAGTATAAGGATGTACTGAATTAGAATTGATTAATGTAATCCTGTCGCATTGTGAGTTGAGTTGGCGATCTTGACTGTAAACTTACAAATCTCAACCTTCTTGAATGTTATTGATGAATAAGTATCTATATTTTCATCTCTTTTTTACCATCGCACAGCCCGCCACCGGAGTAGAGTTCATCCATACTACCTGGAGCCACTGCGGTCATCCACAGTGCGTTTCCAGAGATCTTTTTTGCCACGTACCATCCGGCTATGGAATGAGCTCCCCTCCACGGTGTTTCCCGAGCACTATAACATGTCCTTCTTCAACCGAGGCTTGTGGAGAGTATTAAGCGGTAGGCAGCGGCTTGGCTCTGCCCCTGGCATTGCTGAAGTCCATGGGCGACGGTAACCACTCACCATTAGGTGGGCCGTATGCCCGTCTGCATACTGCATAAAAATAATAATAATAATATCTAAGTAATCTAATTTTCTTTTTAATATATTTTTTTTGTTGTACTCTTTTTCCCATTTTCTGCAATCGTTTCTTTTATAATAATTGCGTGGTAGAAGAAAAAGCCGAGTAACCGATGAGCGTAAACAAAATATAAGCATCTCATGGTATTCATAGATTTCTGTCGTCAGCGTGTGCAGTGTGCTGTTAACTTGACTCCGCAGCCGGTTGCTCGTAACTTCCAATAAGAATTAATGTTTTGTTGACATTAATTGTTTCTGGAAAGCTTGAGTAAACAAATAGATCGCGTGACGCACTCATCCACTTAAACCAAAATAACAACAAACAAACGAATCTCAACACGATACATCTACTATAATATATAAATTTTTGTGGTACCTTATTGCATGTTTCATGGAATTTTATTTTGACTAATAATAGTATAATGTGAAATTTTAAATTTAATTTCTTGTGTTATCTTTTTTATAAATATAATGTTTACTTTGAACTATTTTGCCTTTGCACGTCGTATATCCGTCAGATTGAAAATGGTATCACTACATAGTATAAAACCAAGGCGTTTTCTCTGTCCCTACATCTGTCTGTGCCTATGTATGCTTAAATCTTTAAAACTACGCAACGGATTTTGATGCGGTTTTTTTTTAATAGATAGAGTGATTGAAGAGGAAGGTTTATATGTAAAATAACATCCATTAAATAGTGGAGAAATCAATAATACCTATAAATTACAGCTTCCGAAGCGAAGCGAGGGTGGGTCGCTGATTGTAAATATACCTATGTTAAAAATTCTGTCATAGATAATCCAGAAATCCAGACTATTCGTGTCAACAAAATATGAATGTGTTTCGTATATTTTATGGAGTAGCGGATGCGATAGGCGTTTGCTCATAATAAGGTTAACTATAGTTGAAGTCAATCATTTTCCAACTGATTTAGATAGAGCAACTGTGATATCAATCAACTAGATCTGTAACTTTAAAGTAAAAAAGTAAACGAAGGTTGTTTAATATCACGAGTGTTTGATCTTATCCGATACTATTATTGCATCTTGTCTTATCTTGTTGATAATATTTTAGAACGCAGATCATATTTTAATAAATGAAAACGTTATCAAAATGATTCGTACATTTGCAAAAATTCCCGGAGTTAGTAATAAAAAAACCTGTTATAAATTTTTTATTGCTTAGATGGGTGGGCGAGTTCACAGCCCACCTGGTGTTAAGTGGTTACTGGAGCCCATAGATATTTAAAACGTAAATGCACCACCCACCTTGAAATACAAGTTCTAAGGTCTCAAGTACAGTTACAACGGCTGCCCCACCCTTCAAACCGAAACGCATTACTGCTCCACGGCAGAAATAGGCAGAGTGGTGGTACCTACCCGTGCGGATTCACAAGAGGTCCCACCATCAGTAATTACGCAAATTACGACGAAACTTCATGTTCTTAATTGAAAAAAGAAATTCTATTTACGAAGCGTCTTGTTCGTGAACTAATTACAAGGCCTAGAAAGAAAATCAAATCAGTCAGAGTGAAGAAAAACTTACAAATTATTTCTTTCAGCTCCAGTGATTCAGTAAAATCACGATTATGTACATAAAATTCGGGTAATATTTTACAGGTTTCGTTCACTTGATGTTGAAATAAAATTAAACGAGGACAAAGAAGAAAAACGAATTAACGCTGTTGTTAAATGATTTATTTCGAATTGAACTAGAATGGACCTTTTCTTCTACAAGTTAAGGTACTTTTTACTCTGAAGCTTAAATTGAATCGAAGAGAGAACAATTTTATTTGCAACAACGACTGAACGAAACCTCACAGTTGGCCTGATATTGGTGTCTTCACGCCACCAGAGTTGCAACTGCATGAGATATGATGCCCTCAAACCCCATAATATTGGCTTTCCGTTGTAAATAATATATTGTATGGAATATTATTAAGTCCTAGACACTGTCAAACGTAACCGGTATGGACCTTTTATTTGTAATCATGTTTCAAATGTCAATCAGTCAAATATTAAATGAAATTGTAATGAATTGTCTCGAACACAACTTTTTTTTTTAAATACTTTTTTGTTTTAAAATGTTGTTCCTTCTTCATTGCTATATATCTGGTGGACCGATTTGAGCCACCATTTTTGTAGTTTTAAGTTTAACTATAGATATAAAGCCTATAAAGAAGAGAAATATAGACTATATATATCTAATGTTCTAATACAAAATAAAATTCACAAGCCTATACGAAATGTAGATATATAAACAAAATCTCCACTACGGACTCGGATCATTTGAAATATTAATCAGATCAGGGAGGCTTCGCTTCCGATACTAATTACTTTACTAATGGCCCAGTTTTTTTTTTTCGCTCGGATTAAATTCTCTACTGTACAAAGGGATTGTAGTTACATAGGCATTAATTTATTCACAGAAAACCGAGATACAAAGAGCTTGGATATCTACGTTTTCCTTGATTTTGTTTTTACTTCTTCGTGCTTCTAAAAGATTTTTGTTTTAAGGTAAAGCAATTTTACGTTAAACAAATTAGTCCGTCTATTTGATAAATAAGCGTAATTCTCTTTGAAGCTTGATATTAGGTAATAATGGTCTCCATTGATCATAAGAGGCTTATATCCGTACTTATCTTAGTAATCTTACACTTAATTGCTGTATTAAGTAATGACGGGAGAGCATTTTAAGCTACTATTAAGAACCGAATTAAAAAAAAGAGATATCCCTGCGAAGATGCTAAAAAACTTTAAAATGATTCATTATTCAATCTTTAATACTATAGGTATATTATATTCGTTAATTTAGTATCCAATTTTTTATGTATTTCAATAAAGGAAACCCAAAATTTAATTAGAATCGTGGATTTCTCAAACTAGGTTTAACTTGGGTTAGCAGGTTAACTCATTTAGCTGATATGACCCATCTAGACTCATCTAGCGTTAGGTTTGTGGATAGTAATTAGCATAATAAACTGAAATGGAATTTGATATATGGGCGAAATATCCATAACAGTGATTTACTTTGAAAGCAAGAGTTATAATTAGTAGCGGCCACTTTAATAATTAAAAAACCTATTAAAAGTAACATAAACAATAAAGACGTTATAAATATTAAAATCGTGTTTTATGGAGAGGACTTTGAATTGTGAACTGCGCGATTTGTTCCATGTCAAATTAAGAGATTCACGGCACAACATGAGTCGGCCATCGCCACAGCTTCATCAGGGAAAATAAATTTACAAAAATTAAGTATTCAGCTCGAGCTGTCGCTATAAATAAAACAGTAGCGACGTGGCCGTAAACAGATGTCCCTAGCCATAAAGAGTTAATTATCTAAGAATACCAACCCCAGCAGCCGACGGCACAAGAATAGCTCCCTTGGGAACTTGTGTACACTCGTTTCTTTTTATATCTGTACAACGAAACATGATGAATTACAAACTGCTAGGTCGGAGACTCGGCACTCCATGGCGTTTCGAAATTTAATCTTGAAGGCATTGTTTGAACGACTAGCGCTCTCTGCTCGATGTTTTTAGAACGAAGTTCCTTATGGGACGATGCGGAGGGGTACCTTAACCGGGAAACAACGTCCGTAACGTAAGATTTTTATTATTTATGTATAGTCTTAGTATGATGGCTATACAGTGTCTAATGTATAGCCTACGCGATGACGGTTACTATTATTATTCATATAAATATTTGTTTCTTTGTGTATTATTATTATATATAATTTTTATAATTCATTGTAAATAAAATAAAGTTGATAACTTTGTAAAGTAGTTTTTTTTATCAATAAAAAAATTATAATAAAAAATGTATACCCGAATAATATTTTCTTTATACCTCGAATAGAACTGAAAATTAATATTTTTATAATAAGGACCTTCGTTCCTATTTGGTGTCCCACTACACCACACGTCTTTTTTTTATTGCTTAGATGGGTGGACGAGCTGACAGCCCACCTAATGTTAAGTGGTTACTGGAGCCCATCATTTACTGCTACACGGCAGAAATAGGCGGAGTGTTGTTACCTACCCGTGCAGACTCACAAGAGGTCCTACCACCTGTTAATTTGATATTATAATACAAATTACCTAGCGTAGTTTATGTTATAGATAGATAATATGAACTATTAAATCACTTCCGGGGCTTAATCTGGGATATCTCAATTTCATTTTCTTACTCTTACTCCAACACACTCTTAGAATGATGTTAATTATAACTACTACTTGCGAATACTGAAAATATTAAACTAACCAATAGTAGGCTGCGAAATTTATTTCGTCAAAAAGACACTGATTAGATTACTTAGTGCATTGGTGGTCGATATAAAAGAATTATTCTCACAAACATACACTCACAAACACACGGATTTGTCTTATATCTATTGTTTATAGTTTTATATTTTAGTAACCGTTTTTTTTTTGTTGGCAAAATTTTGTGTAAAATTACTATCGTAAAAAAGTTCTTGTTTTTTGGAAATCGAAGTGTGGGCTTTCCTGGCATTTTAATTTTACTTAAAAGGAGGCCAAAATATAATAATAATTAAATATAGTTTACTGATAATGAAATGATGATTATTGAGAATAAATAAACAAATAAAGGATAATCTGCTTGTTACTTTGTTTCCTTATTATTCTTGCTACTACAACAGCATAAATTGAGTAATCTAACTTTCAAATAGTGTTCAAATTGGTGATTCAAAGTAATAGTTCTAACTATAGTATGTTTCCTTATTTTCAATCAACATGGAATAATTAACAACTGAATAAAAATGCAAATAAAATTATACTATTTTGAGAGCAGAATAAATCTCTACTTTTGGTCCGTGGCGCCATGCCGTCAACTAAGACATTAATGTATTCAAATGAGTGACATATGTTACAATATAACCGTGAGACTGTTCAACTTCACATACGTTATTAGATAATCAACTCTATAGCTTTCAAAATTAAACTCATAATAGAATGATTGAGGGAGAATACGGAAACTTGAAATAAAAAAAAGGCAAAACAATGAATCTGTTCAACTAATTTAGTCAATTTCAAAGGTAGCGTTGGGTAAATACCGCGCCACAATAAACATGGGGATGGCCGGTGGGGCATAAAATAAAATTGCTCACGTAAGTACCTTCGTTCCTGTAATGGGATTCTTTTCTTAAATGACGGCTGAAAGCCGAGATTCCCGGGACTCCCACCTCGGATCGTCGGACAAGTAAAAGAAAATGTTTTTATGAGCACAATAAGTTGCCCATAAAAAGTTTTTAACCCCTTACAGACGTGGAGCTTTATTTATTGAATTAGATTGAACTTTTAGGTGTTTTTAATTCGTCATTATGTTGAGTGTGTTTTGGCATTTCGATATATTATAATCGTCATTTGAGGTGTTTGTTTATTAAGCTTTGTTCGATTGTTGTTAGCATAGTGAAAGTCTCGCTGGCTTAGTACCATCGCCCAGACAATTCTCTCAACAAATCGATTTATTTTTACAACAAACACATTGAAACTTCCCCGGGATTTACCTACTAGTTTCGTACACAGTGAACTGTTTTAGTTTAAAGAGCTATTACAGCTGCAATTTTTTTTATTTTTTTTATTGCTTAGATGGATGGACGAGCTCACAGCCCACCTGATGTTAAGTGGTTACTGGAGCCCATAGACATCTACAACGTAAATGCGCCACCCACCTTGAGATATAAGTTCTAAGGTCTCAGTATAGTTACAACGGCTACCCCACCCTTCGAACCGAAACGCATTACTGCTTCACGGCGGAAATAGGCGGGGTGGTGGTACCTACCAGTGCGGACTCCCAAGAGGTCCTACCACCAGTGATTACGCAAATTATAATTTTACGGGTTTGTTTTTTATTATTACACGATGTTATTCCTTCACCGTGGAAGTCAATCGTGAACATTTGTTGAGTACGCATTTGATTAGAAAAATTGGTACCCACCTGCGGGATTCGAACACCGGTGCATCGCTACATACGAATGCACTGGACGTTTTATCCTTTAGGCCACGACGACTGCTTTTATAAACATTATTATTTAACCGGTTCTTACCACGACTTATACATTTAATGAACTTGCAATATTTTAACGCTGTTGCAATCGCCATTATAACTAATAGATTTAAACAATAGTGTTTATAATTTAATCTCTACCTGTTCGCTGGTAGCGGCTAAGACTAAGAAGATATTTCAGTTACGGCTGTACTGGTAGGTGAGCTCACGGGCTCAACCTGAGAGAAATTGCTAACACTAGCCCTAGCAAGAGTAGTGCTTAACAGAATCTACCACCGAATCAGAATCGCGACCCACTAAGAAGATCCGACGAGAAATTCAGTTGGCTGTGTCTATGGTTTAGTCCGTTCGTCAAACTTTTCGTCGTCATTGACGAGTTCGACAAGGACCGTGACCGGTGCTTGAGAGTCCTAAAACCACCGAGAGTGAATCTGGGGGATCCGACAAGACATGTTTAGGGCGACGGCGGCTTTGTGTTGCCCCGTCGCGGTCAGATAAGGTGTTTATAATGTAGAGAGCCATGAAAGTTTAAAATAGTTGCTGTTATTTGTTTCGGGTAGTGGGCACACAAAATACGTGTTGGAACGCTGGCTAGTTTCAATGAAACTTGATTTAGAAAGAGGGCCTTTTATTTCTCTTTGTACACAATACAGCACACGTGCTAAGTATAAATACAATGATTGGTGTTGCTCCACTAGAAACAATTATATATAAAATTTTATGTTTATGATAGCCCTAAACTTTACTCAATAAATACTGAATTTTATATAAAACAATTTTGACTAATAATATCATTTTCATCGGAAACAGCTATAAGCTAAGTCATCGTAGCCTAAAAGATAAGACGTCTGGAGCATTCGTATTTTGCGATGCACCGGTGTTCGAATCCCGCAGGCAAGTAGGTACCAATTTTTATAATGAAATACGTACTTAACAATTTTCACGATTGACTCCACGGTGAAGGAATAACATCTATACTAATATTATAAAGAGGAAAGATTTGTTTGTTTGTTTCGAATAGGCTCCGAAACTACTGGACCGATTTGAAAAATTCTTTTTCCATTAGAAGCCGACATTGTCCCTGATGAACATAGGCTACTTTTTTTTATTTTTTATTTTTTTTTGTTTCATGTGTGTTTCAATGTTTCCGAAGCGAAGCGAGGGCGGGTCGCTAGTCGTGTAATAAAAATCAAACCCGCAAAATTATAATTTGCGTAATTACTGGTGGTAGGACGTCTTATAAGTTCGCACAGTTAGGTACCACCACCCTGTCTATTTCTGTCGTGGAGCAGTAATGCGTTTTGGCTTGAAGAGTGGGGCCGTTGTACTCTAAAACTGAGACCTCAGAACTCATGTCTCAAGGTAGGTGGCAGCATTTACGTTGTAGATGTCTGTGGGTTCCGGTAACCACTTAACATTAGATGGGCCGTGAGATAGTCCATCCATCTGAGCAAGAAAAATAAAAACTATGTAAATTACATGATTCTATTTTTAGACAGAAATCGGTCAATATGTTTCAGTTTCCCACGTAATTGTGTTTCCTATAGAGTATTTGGTATCTCGATAAGAGATCGAATACGATTCGAATAGATAAAACGCCCAAAAAATACTAGGTATGATTCTATAAAATATTTTAAAATAGGTTTCACGTAACCACTAATTTTATATTTATTTCCATTTTATTTCATCGTTTTTCAACCTCATTGCTGTGTTTGTCTGTGCGCTCCGATAACAAATTAACATCATATGGACCAAGGAGTTTTGGTTTTCGGGTGAAAAAAACAAGAAACGTTCGTCAACGTTTTTGAGGCAATCACTTGTTTGTTACATTCTTCGTTCGCCTTAAAACTTTACACTTCCCCTTTAACTTAGCGAACGTTATATTAAACAATGTTTCCCTTTTGTTTCAGACACCGACGAACAACGTAGACCCCTCAACGCCGGAATAAAGACTGCGTCATAAAAAAAAACGTGTAAAGCCGTAACTGTCAGGATTTGAGTGTAGGAACTTTTCTGAGGAGCAACGAAGTGCCGGTGCCGCGCTGTGATGTTGCGCGTTCCACTTATGAAAGGCGGCGTTGCCGATTCGTGTACACATAAAGATGGGTCATAAAATTGAGCTACCCCGCGCTTATGGCAAAATGCTTCTGACTGTGTACACGGCGTTGCTTCTTTGGAGGATTGACTGCGCTGTCGAGAGCACGAAAGGTAATCCTTATATTATGTCTGTATAATTTCTAATGCTGTAGACTTAGATCACGCAACTTGGTGTTATGTAGGTATAGAGAACATTATGTGAACGCCATCAACCCCTTTGAGCCATTATTTTGATTCTTAGTTGTAATTAGTACCCACTTTTGTGGGTACTTGTTTGTAGAGTTTTCCGGTTTTCAAACTCTACAAACAGAAACAGATGAATAGAAATAGAGAAATGCGTTATTATAATACACCTTACTATCAGACTTTGCACAGTGTTTAATTGGGAGTTTGATGGTTTTTTTATAGCTTAGATGGGTGGACGACCTCACAGCCTACCTGGTGTTAAGTGGTTACTAGAGCCCATAGACACATACAACGTAAATGCGCCACCCACCTTGAGATATGAGTTCTAAGGTCTCAGTATAGTTACTACGGCTGCCCCACCCTTCAAACCGAAACGCATTACGCAGAACTGCTTCACGGCAGAAATAGGCAGGGTGGTGGTACCTACCCGCGCGGGCTCACAAGAGGCCTACCACCAGTAATTACGCAAATTATAATTTTGCGGGTTTGATTTTTATTACACGATGTTATTCCTTCATCGTGGAAGTCAATCGTGAACATTTGTTGAGTACGTATTTCATTAGAAAAATTGGTACCCGCCTGAGATTCGAACACCGGTGCATCGCTCAACACGAATGCACCGGACGTCTTATCGCTTAGGCCACGACGAGTTCAATTTTGACGGGTTTCAAACTCTACAAACAGAAACAGATGAATAGAAATAGAGAAAGGCGTTATTATAATACACCCTACTATCAGACTTTGCACAGTGTTTAATTGGGAGTTTGATGGTTTTTTTATAGCTTAGATGGGTGGACGACCTCACAGCCTACCTGGTGTTAAGTGGTTACTAGAGCCCATAGACACATAGAACGTAAATGCGCCACCCACCTTGAGATATGAGTTCTAAGGTCTCAGTATAGTTACTACGGCTGCCCCACCCTTCAAACCGAAACGCATTACGCAGAACTGCTTCACGGCAGAAATAGGCAGGGTGGTGGTACCTACCCGCGCGGGCTCACAAGAGGCCTACCACCAGTAATTACGCAAATTATAATTTTGCGGGTTTGATTTTTATTACACGATGTTATTCCTTCATCGTGGAAGTCAATCGTGAACATTTGTTGAGTACGTATTTCATTAGAAAAATTGGTACCCGCCTGAGATTCGAACACCGGTGCATCGCTCAACACGAATGCACCGGACGTCTTATCGCTTAGGCCACGACGAGTTCAATTTTGACGGGTTTCAAACTCTACAAACAGAAACAGATGAATAGAAATAGAGAAAGGCGTTATTATAATACACCCTACTATCAGACTTTGCACAGTGTTTAATTGGGAGTTTGATGTTTGATGTTTTTTTTTTATAGCTTAGATGGGTGGACGAGCTCACAGCCCACCTGGTGTTAAGTGGTTACTAGAGCCCATAGACATATACAACGTAAATGCGCCACCCACCTTGAAATATGAGTTCTAAGGTCTCAGTATAGTTACTACGGCTGCCCCACCCTTCAAACCGAAACGCATTATTGCTTCACGGCTGAAATAGGCAGGGTGGTAGTGCCTACCCGTGCGGACTCACAAGGGGTCCTACCATAAGTAAAACGGTATTATTACACGATAGAACTAATTCAACGTGGAAGTCATTCATGAAGACGCGTCAGGTGCGTCTATATATTTACCTATAGGATGTATGACCTCAACAGAGGAATTTTTAATTAACTATAACAATTTCAAAGGTGCTTGCTATATTACGTCATATAATCCATTTTATTGTGTAACGTCACGAATAGCATTTTCGTTTGCCTAATTTTGTTGTTAAATTTTGAGTATTGTGTCAAACATTCGGCCATTCAACATTGAGTTCACGGTTCACAGCGTATGTGTCGTTGTCTACATTAGAACGACAATAGTGGTCGTTGAATAGGTTGACTGCACTGATGCCAGCTATATATTGTAATACACTGACCGTGTCCGATGCTTTCGTGTTGCTAGAAACGGATCCTTGGAATGTTCATGTATTAAGTCATAATACAGGGCCAGAAGGTTCTTGAGTGGCGACCGCGTACTGGAAGACGTAGCGTGGATAGGCCTCTCACAAGGTGGGTCGATGACCTATTGAGGTTCGCGGGGATCCGCTGGATGCAGGCAGCGCAGGACCGGTCTTTGTGGCGAGGCTTGGGGGAGGCCTATGTCCAGCAGTGGACGTCCATGGGCTGATAGAATAGAAAAAAAAAACTTGTAGTCCCGCAACTAAGAGTGACTAGAAGACAGGGGTGTCTAAAACGATTAGAATAGGTGAGATTAATCTAACATTAAAGTCACATTGGTCCAATCTATAGAGGATAGAGGCTATGGAAGGCCTATGCCAGAAAGTTTATCGTACTAGGGAACATCAAAAAAACTCATCCGTTTAATTTTTTAATCATAAACACATTTTAGTAAATTAAGGCATGCATTATAATATTATAATGCATACAACATTTAAACTTAAGTTTGGAACTTTCTCTTTAGTTTGGAACTTTCTTTTTTAAATTTGATGGATAATGATCGGCCATTCAGTGTTAAGGGGCTACAAGAGTCAATAGACACCAAAACTGTATTATAATGTATGGTAGTGACTTTTCCAGTCCTTAGGCTTAAACGCAAGAATTATTTACGGCAGAAGTAGGCTTATTACACTTACTTCCCTACTTATTATACTTACTTACATGTTTACTAAGCAACTAACGTACCACCAACGTACAATCAAGCAAAGTTATCAATAACTATATTTTGTGATATAATAAATTTGAATACACGATATACAGTCGTGGTCAACTAATTAGGGACAATCTCTAGTTAAACCAAATTGTAAATATTTTTTTTATTTTCCAACGAGTCTTAGCAATATTCCATATCTTTTACATGTAAGTGTAATTAGTCATTTATGTGCGCGATTATACAAACAATAATGACTTCTTAAACATTAAACCTCTTTACAGTATAGCTGATACAATATCATAGTGCTATTGGTTCAAAGAATGCTGGCTGGCCATTTAATTAAGGACATTGAGGTATTGCGTTCTAATTTCAAAATTGGAATTTTAATACTTTTTTGTTTCTTTTCTTATTGTTTAGTGGTCGTTTTGGCGGCAATCCAGATTTTTTATTTTAAGTTTTGAGAATTATTTTGAAGAAAAATGGGCAAAAATAAAAGTTGCGATCCAACACTACGAAAAATTATCATGAAGTTTGTCGAGCGTGGTTGGTCATACCGAAGGATAGCACAACATTTAAATTGTTCAAAAACTATGGTATGCAATGCAGTGCAACATTTCAAGCGCAAATTTCAAAACACAGCTTTAAATGTGTCCAGAACAAAAAGATCGAGGAAAACGACTCCGCAAGAAGATAGAATGATAACCAGGTTAGCTAAGAAAGATCCGTTTCTAGGCTCTATTTTAATTAAACACGAAGTGTTTGGGGCAAACGAAAGAGCCGGTGTATCTGCGAGGACCGTTCGACGACGTTTGGTAGAAGCAGGGTTGTTCGGAAGAGTGGCTCGCAAAGTACCGTTGTTGAAGAAAGAACATAGAAATGCTCGTTTGGCATTTGCACGTAAATATGGACATTGTACCTACGCCCAATGGCAACATGTACGTTTCTCTGATGAGACCAAGGTTAATTTGGTTTCTTCAGATGGAAGGCAATATGTACGGTGTCCTGTAAAAGCGGAAATGAATCCAAGATTCACAAAAAAACAGGTGAAACATGGCGGTGGAAACATTAAAATATGGGGTTCATTTTCTGGACGTGGAGTGGGACCTGTGAGGAAAGTTCAGGGTAGCTTAGACCAAAATCAATACAAGGCAATATTGGAAGAAACTATGCTTCCTTATGCTGAGGAGCATCTCCCTATTATATGGACGTTTCAGCAGGATAACGACCCGTAACATACCGCCCATTCAGTCAAGTCGTTTCTTACCAGTCAGTTTGTATCGGTGCTAGATTGGCCAGCAAATATCCCGGACCTCAACTCAATTGAGCACCTTTGGCACGAAATCAAGAAAAAAGTTGCCACTTATCGTAATACAAATTTGGATGAACTTCATGAAGCTTTTTGTGAGGCATAGGCAAACATTCCTGTCGAAACATGTCAGAAACTGATAATGTCTATGCCACATCGGTGTCAAGCGGTAATTACTAACAAAAGTTTTGCTACTGGGTACTGATTTTACACGTAATAAAATGGAGCTGTTAAAGATATTATAACTCTGAAGATTATAAGTTTTGTGTAGCTGTATTTTTCATTATACTTTACTGTCCTTAATTAAATGTCCACTACAGAATTGTACCTTAATATTTAATGCATGTTTAATCTTTGATATTAAATACTTTTTCTATTTATTAAATCTTTTATTTACAGCCATTTATAGCATAATAATCGGACCACATTATGCAAATAATAGGTGCTGAGAAATCAATAGGGTTTTATATTTAAATGTACATAACCGGTTATAGCCCTTCACTATCTTGAATGTCCCTAATTAGTTGACCACGACTGTATATATATATATCTGAATATCATTTGAAACTATTCTCCTCTCCTAAATGTAAAATTTTATATTTATGATTGCCCTAAACATTACTCAATAAATACCGAATTCTTCATAGAACAAGTAAATTAAATTAAACTAAATAAATAAAAAGTTGTTGTTGAACCTCAGCCTCAACCTTGGTCTGAGTACTCGGGTATTACTGTCCTTGTTGTCTTTCTTTTGTTTTTAATTTTTTATTATTATTAATAGTATTGTTAAATCTCTATTGATATATTAATGTAATGCATGCTGTGATTGCCTCTAATTAGAGTTGCAGTTATCATTTGCTCTATACATGTCAATGTTATTTTATGTCTTACTGTAAACCCTGTCGGTAATCCTTAAATAAATAAATAAATGAAGTGGGGGTAAAATTTAGCATTATGCCAAAGTAACTATTCCACGCGGACGGAGTTGCGGGTAAAAGCTAGCCAATAATAATTGTAATACTTAGTTAAGTCATTTCTACATGCGGATCAAGACAGTTCAAAATACTATATTTGGTTCATAGAATGATTTGAGAGCGGCCTAAAGAAGCTTACAATTGAGCTATCTCTTAAATGGGAACTGAACGTGTCCTTTTATCTATCAATTGTTGATAAGAAGATTCTCGACGCAAAGCTACTTTAGTTTTCTAAGCCAGACACCATAAAACTTTAAATGGGTATTCTTATAAATTCCTTGCCTTTAGGAAAAGCAAGTCCTTTCACGATTCTGCAACAGACAGATTCAATTTATGGGGACGGTTTGAATTCCACACGATCGCGCTGCGGTTTAGTGTCACCAAGCTTTTAAATTGAATAGCTTGTTAAAACTCTGCATGTCTGAAGTAGTAAATTCTAGTTTCGTAAAATCTTTGTAAGAATCCCAGTCTTATAAAAATGTCGTTTTTATTTCTGTACGATGTAATTTTGTTTTGTGGTTAGTTATTTTATTATTTTTTCAATGTTGCGAGAGAAGTATCGCAGAAGTATTACAATAATTGACGTAATTTAGAATCCTCCCGATCCACTAAAGGTGCTTTTAGGTACCTCAAGCACCGGTCACTGTTGTCGTCGAACCTGTCGCTTACGATGAAGGGTTTGGCACGTAAACTTACCCATAGACACAGCAACTCAGTGGAAGTTTCTCGGCGGATCTTCTCAGTGGGTCGCGTTTCCGATCCGGTGGTAAATTCTGCGAAGCACTGCTCTTACTAGGACCAGTGTTAGTAACTCCTGCTGATTTTAGCCCCGAGAGCTCACCTACACGTTAGGGTTACGCTGACATAGCCTCTCAAAACTATCAGCTTAGGAAGAAAAAAACAATAATTGCTCGAATCGTTTCTTCCCTATCTGCCGCCAGTAGTTCCATCTTCACTCGTTATAACTACATGGCAACACCCCTGGTTGAGGTCAACGAGCAATACTAATCAAGTGGACCTTAGATACATTCTGACACTGGTTGCACAATCTCTCACTCTAAATTACAATGTATAAACCTATTAATTCAGGAGGATGACAGGCAAGGTTAATCGTAAAAGGGTCAGACAAATCAAAGTACAACATGAATACATTTATGCCATTTTGAGCTAGTGGAATAAGGACAAAAACAAAGAGAAAGAATTCGCAATATTTTTTTTCCTACCTATTCGCTGGTACCCTAGGGGGGTATTCCAGCTATTCCCAGACGGGTAGATGAGCTCACGGGCTCAATCTGAGAAAAGTTGCTAAAAGTAACCATAGCAAAAACGCTGCTTGGCATTAATCTACCAAAGGTGCCAGGAAGAATTACCATTAAAATACTCACGTCTTATAGTTACTACTATACCATTACGTATTGTGAGTCTAGACGGACAAGATTAGTCATCCAGATCATTACTACGTAGAAATTAGGCGTTTTGTTTCCAAGGGTAGGATAGCCGCTTTATTTAATCTGTTGGATCTACAATCAAAGGTTATTGTACCAATATAGATAGACATCAGACAACAAAAAAATATATGGAAGGATAAGATTTTAAATATCGAGTTTTTATGTTTTGTGTTGTTTAGCTTCGAACGTTTTCACATCACCCATCAGCGAAGCTAAGTCCGTCAATACTGTCTGGAACAACAACATTGACCCATTACACAGTGACATTACATCGGTAGATTTTGTTTTGCCATAGACCGTAACGAACTCAGCTCTGATATGTATTTTCTCTATGGTCCTTATTAAGTACTATGGCATGTCTTTCTTCTTTATAATATGTCTTAAGTTATATAAGTACAATCATTAATTTGTAATTCTCAAAAATATCTCTTATTTAAAACTGCAAATGCCTACAACATATTCTCTAGAGCTCAAGTCTATTAATTCTATTATAGAAATACTTTTAATCCACATTTCTGAGCGTATTATTCTAGAATATTCCTGCTAACGTACGAACAAAGATGTATTCGGGACATTCGTCTCTCAGAAGAATTTATCATAAAAGTAATATCGTGAACGTTTACCTGAAAGTAAAAACTTACTCGTACTCCGATGTTTCAACAAAGGACTGTGAACTATTTCAAATGTTTGTCTCGTTAGTTTTGAAAATTATTTCCATTTGTAAAAAACCTTCTTTTGGTTTGGTAAACAAAATTTTTTACCATTTGTACTTTTCTTCTTCTTCTTCTTCCTAAGCTGATTACCGGTTATTATACTCTGGTTTTGGGGTCCAAGGTGACCTTCGTATTAGAATAGTGAAGTAATAAAATGCTTAATTATTTTGAGGCGGGCTTAATTACACTTTTAACTACAGACATAAATTCTGAGTTTAAAATAATTGTCTTAATACTGTCATGAAAATACCTGACTTAAATTTGTTCTTCGGTCTAAGAGGTTTGGTAACCCCTTAGAATCATATTGACTGGGAAACCGTAGCTTGCTTATGCTAAAATTATGCTAAAATATTTCACAAATATAGTAGTACTATAGCCCGCACATTCATCGATATTCCAAAGCTAACAAACCGTTTAATGACCTTAAGTTATATCATTGACAATTTAAGAACAAAATCTCTGGGGTTTTAGTTTTATAGTGCCATTTCAGGAATCACAATCACATCGCCCGGAAGGCCGGAGTCAAGCGCAACAAACAATAAAGACACTCTTTATTGCCCAACGTGGGACAACAGCCAGCCGTAAACTAACTCGGGTAGTGGATACAAATCGGAATTGTGATTGCGTCACACATTCATATGTCGCATAAAACATTCATGCTTCGCAAGAGCTACTAGCCGCGGCGCCCAAGGTATGCCCCGGGGACCGACAAAACGTAACGAACCGCGCTCCCACCATTCTTTTATGTCCCAGATACATTTTTCTGGCTGCTAAGGAAGCGCCTTCTTAGATAGATTATTTATGCTGTCACCCCGTCTTCCTTGTAGCGTAAAGGTGCGCCGATTGTAATCAGACTCCAGGTTAAACAATACAAGCTTTTTAAAAGCCAAATCGCCGAGAGCCGTCTCGACTTTCTTTATTAAAACGACTTTTTGGATGTTTTTATCGCTCACAAAAGGCATTTAAATCAATCACGTTTTCAATGAAAGCGGTATTAGAAAGAAATCCGGCGTATCGTTTGCTTACCTCCGGCGTAAAAGGCGGTCTGCGGGCAAGGCGTTTCTCTAATTCTGAATTTAAATGCATGAGATCGAATAGGTTCACGCAGCGAGTGGATCCCGCGCGGAGTTTTCCGATTGCCGTTGCTTAAGTATTTAGGAGAAAAATGGGACTTCAGGTTGTACACTCAACATTTACAAAAGAGCGTTATCGAGAGAATCTTTCAGCGATTTACGTACGAACAGCCAAATAACCTTTTTGTTACTGTTACAAAATCGTTCGAACTGTATCTGTTTGAATATAACTTTGGATAGCGTAAAAAAAAATCGACATATACCATTATTTATTGTTGGTGTGAACAACCCAGATGTCTAGTACAGAACGTACGAATTTTTAATGTCGGCGCATTTAAATATAGACTCGTTGTTGTTGACATGAAGTGCCATTGTGGGGTGCCCTACGAGAGAGGTCACAAAAAGAGCTCTTTCTAATTGTTTGCACATTTGACGACACCCCGCGGCCCGCACGCGTCAAGCCTCTAGTGAGGAGAGATTTTAATGTTTTATTTTGACTATTATCGATAAAAAAATGTTCTTTTTTTTTAAATCATATTTTAATATTAATAAGAGCACTTACCGTATTTTCATTGAACATTTTTATTTTAGTAACTAAAATTTTTAAGTATTACATGTTGTATGTTACCAAAATTTCATTACGGAAAATAAAAATAATATAAAATAACAATTAACAGTAAAACGTTGAAGGCTAGTTAGTAGACGAAGTTATTTTTAAAATATCGATATCAACTCCTAACCTCATCTAGCTCCAGAGGGAATCCACACATGTGTTGAAACCATCAAAGCCCTTGCGAACTATGCCCCTATTGTGTTTGTATCCCGGTATTGTTGTGCCAAGTGGCTATTTCACCATCATGTTTCGCACCCCTTCAAATGACTCGATCAAAGAAAAATTATCATTTTGTATAATGGACTCCGAAAGAAAATAGATTGCTTCTGTACGATAAAAATAAGATACGCGAAAAACATTTTACGGTAGGTACTAATAAATAGTAGGAAGTTTATAGTTCCAATAAACAGTTATACACAAACAGTTATAAACAGTTATAGTATTACTATATGATGGAGAATTATTATTTGGTTATGCATGACAACATGTCATTTTAAAACGATACAGAAAAAAACCTAACTGATTTAATCCAAAACTTGCAGTAATGTGGCGTTAGGTTGGAATATTTTTTCTGAATGAAAAACGGATTTTTACAACTAGGTGCTTAATAATACTAGAATGTAATATTTGATAGCATAGGAAACCCTGTGTGCTGTGTCTAATATACCAATATATCAAAAATACCTCTCTGAATTAAAATAAACTGTCGCTTATGACGTCATTCATCAAACCTAAAAAAAAGATGTGTGGTGTCGTGGGACATCGGATGTGAACGAAGTTCCTTGTTATAAAAATATTAATTTTAAGTTCTATTCGAGGTATAAAGAAAATAATTATTCGGGTATACATTTTTATTATGATTTTTTTATTGATAAAAAAAAAAACTTTACAAAGTTATGAGCTTTATTTTATTCACAATGATTTATAATGTTATTTTTTGTACGTTATTACAAAGTGAAGTCGTACACTGTGTGCATTACTAATTTGTACGTTATTACAAAGTTATGTCGTACACTGTGTGCATTACTAATAAAAATCTTACGCTACGGACGTTTTTTCCCAGTTAAGGGTACCCCTCCGCATGGTCCCATAAAGAACTTCGTTCCAAAAACACATTAGGGATATTTCTGATCATGTAGTAATGTAATACATATGATATTTCAACCTCATGCGTCAAGGTGAGTGCCAGCAGTCACGTTGTGAATTTGTGTATACAGACTTCTGTAACCACTTTAAACCAAATTGGTTCTAAGCTCATTCATGCATCTCCAGAATAAAATATTGAATAATGGAAAGAAATGGTGTTTGCAGTGACTTTAAAATAACAAGTCCCAGAAAAACCGCATTTCGGTTTGATGGCTTCGATTTATTAATTTCCTAAAACGTGTTCAACCGTAAGTATATTTTTCAGTGCACCAACATCTTGGTTTATTTTACCAGAGAGTAACGGTTCCAAAAGTTTTGACCTGTCTGAAATGAGGTCATTTGTGTCTGGAGCGGACGAAGACATTACCGAGTCTGCTGACTTCAATAACTCCTTATTACCGGTGGGTCTTAAAAGTATTACCAAGTGAGCTTGCTGTTAGTCTAGAGAAATATAAAAATGGAAACCTTAACGCCCCAAATTTCACAGTTGTTAAAACAAATGCTCAAACGAAATTTTACATTAAAATTATTTACATACTTTCCGTGAAATAAAAATGCTTCCATTGTTTTCATATTACGTTGCTCTATAAATAAAATTTACCTTCCTCCGTAATAAATGTATAAGATAGATCGCACTGAAATGATAAATAGGGATGAGAGTATATCACTGTTTGAACATAGATATATAGGATCCGAAGCTGAACAGCCAATCCGTTTAGCTTGCAATAAATCACGCTGCATCTGCCCTTTATCGACCTATTACAGGGGGAGATTCATGGGTCGAGGGTACGTGATATTGGCCAGAATAACTTAATTGTTTTCATTTCGCGCAGCTATTAGTTTAGTCAGAAGATGTATTGCTGCCGTTTGAGAAAATACATTGAAAAGTTTTAAGCATATTAAGTTTATATTCTCACTTTTGGTCGAATTTATTTAATTTTTTGTTGCATTAGTTCAGTAAATGAATTCGTGGCCGACTAAAGCCCATAGAAAATGTATAGATATTCCATTAGCCGTGTTGAGGTTGAGCTCCTAATCTCAATTACGTATATCGTAATCCCAATTATTATAAACAACGCCCTAATCTCAACATCAAGACGAAAATATAAAAAAAAAAAGTGTTTTCTAATGAGACAATACTATACGCTCTGAGTGACTGACATATTCCAATTAAAGGAAAAATACCTTATCACTTTTTGTATTGCAAATATTTCATAGTCGTGTACACGTGACGGTGAATATACAACATTAAAATACATTATGCAATGATAAAATTATTCGTGCGTTCCAAAAATGGCCCGAGGAAAGTGTAACGAACACAACAGATGTGAGAGAGCAATTTGATTATGTCATTACCCAAACACACCCCACGGCTATATCTATTGTATTTTTTTATCGATATAGCGATAATGAAACACGTCACAACATTATTTATGGCTGTCATAATTCTAGGGATGATCTTCTTTATAATACTTGCGAACTAATTTATTTGCATTACAAATTTTGACATTAATCCTAAATTAATATAACTGTTCCCTTGTAGATATTATGAATAGAATAAAGAAGTCCGAGGGCAAAATGTGTTTGTCATTTTTGGGGAATGATTAAACGAAATTTCACTGTTTCGGACAAGTGTGATTAAGTGAAGTGTCAGCCCTAGATTTTCGCCATTTTGCACAGTATACAGCTTTCACATTCAATAATAGCACATTGCGTAAGTTGCCAGGATTATGATTTTGGTAAACCATTTGCGTGGATGGCCATATCTGGTTTCTATCACAAATAGAGTAGGTACGTTTCATTAAATTTATCATTAGCTCGGCACACAAACATTCCAATAGCCAACGCGTAGAGAGTTACAAAAATTGAATTTGGCTGTATATTTATTTACACATTGTAATGATATCGCAGCAATACGGTTCTCTTTATCACTCCAACTCCAACACAATATTGCAAGAATATTTAACTAAATTCTGGTACGAAAATAAGGAAATATAATGTATAATATTTTCGCATGATATTGTCATTACGAATCCAAATGTAGTATTACAATTAAAACAATTTTTACGGTTTAATATTTTTTGGCGTTTTTATTTTCATTACGTCATTATATTTCCGGTGTTTCGAATATAATACTTTACAGTTTTCGTAATCACGAACCACTCGGGACATTTGAATTTTTAGCACAATATTATTAAACCGTAAAAGTTATTTTAATTATATCTAACAATCGCGAAAACGATTTTTTTTATTGCTTTGATGGGTTAACTAGCATACGGCCCGCTTGCTAATAATTGTTTACCGGAACCCATAGATATCAACACCGTAAATACCGCCACCCACCTTGAGACATGAGTTCTATGTTGAGACATAGAGCAATAAAACCGAGGTTTTACAACAGCTACCTTATACTTCAAACCGAAACACATTTTTGCATCACGGAAGGGGTATCTGCCATCAGTAAATTAAACTATAATATTTTTTGCATCAGTGTTTGTGCCAAGACTATATTTGAGGTAATTAACAAGACGTTGACGAAAATATATAGGTAGTAGTTCGGGTAGCTAGAACTGATCGTTTGAGTTTATTACCGAATGGCAACAACCCTGATGTATAGCTCTCATTGTCGCGAACTAACAACAGTCCATTCTGGCTAACGGCCCGCTTTACTGACCCCGCACGTCCGACCCAGGCCGCCATTGTAACAAAGAATGATAAAGGCAGAACCGACAAACATCACCCAATGAATTTTCAAAGGAAGTTGACCTTTCTAGGCTTTGTGCTTAGCGAGAAACGGACTAAAGACATGTTACTTATGAGCGAAACTGCTAATGGGCTTTAGTCAAGTGCCTAAAGTTTCTCTAATGATTTTAGGCGGTTATTGTCCGCGAATATGAAAGAAAAACATCTAAAATTATTTTGTTCCACATTATGTTTTATGCTTTAATATAATAACCCATGATATTATGTTATAATAACTTATTATTATGTTATTATATTGCATGAACATTTGAAAAAATAATAATAGGAAACTCAAAAATAATTTTGATATAATATTCTAATGATTAAACATTTGATCATTGATCATTAAAACTTTTTTTTTTTTTTTTTGGTTAGGAGGAAATCGCCGTACTTCCGCCCTTTTCTGGGGATACTGGGCGGGGTATGTCAGAGTCGAACTGACTAAAGCCTTCTGTCGCTCAACAACCAACGTCCAAACCTCGCATGAGACAGAACTCATGACAAAGCAAAGGGGGGAAAGTGAAGCATTTAGTGCGGAGCACATCTCTCCCATCACCCTCCCCCTCGGGACGCCGGACTGGCGGTCGTCGGCGCCACGACCACCAGCCCTCTCGGTCGGCAGACTGTCCGAAGCCCGCCTAGATGGCGCCGGTTAGAGTGGGTTACCCTACGGAATACCCCGCTGGGCCAGAACCAGCGTGGGTCGAGGATAGCCGGCCTTCCATCACCCGGATGCTCTTGCGTAAAACGCGTGCAGAGCAGCTTGCACGTCGTCTTCTTAGGCCCCCCTCGCCGGTCCCCAGACCGACATGTGAGGGGGACCCGAAACACTTAGAGGGCCAGGGCTTGGGCGAGATCCGCCTCCCTGGCCCCCGCTCGACGGCGGCGGGATTGTGCGTCTCTCACGCGCCCCACCGCCTCCTTCTGCGAGATGGTGCACTCGCAGAAGTCGAGCATCGCCTTCCACGACTCGTCGTCGCCGAGCATCGATGCCACAACACTCGGCAACGACAAGTCGGTTCCTATTTTTGCGACGAGGACACGGCGCCACCCCTCCCATGCGGGGCAGGCGACGAGCGTATGCTCTGCCGTGTCCAAGTCGCAACCACAATGGTGGCACTCTGCCGTCGGCTCGGCTGTGATCCGGTGCAGGAACTCACCGAAACAACCATGCCCAGTGAGCACCTGCGTGAGCCGGAAAGTGAGGCGTCCTCTGTCACGATTCACCCAATCCACAAGGACCGGGCGAATCGCCTCGACGGTCCTACGACCAGCCGAAGGATCAGCCAGCCGTCTGGACCATGACTCCAGTACGGACCGCCGAGATTGGGCCCTCCGCGCTCTGACCACACTGGGGCTGGGACGCGCCACGCCCCGGGCATGAAGGTCAGCCCGCCACTTATAGTCAGCGGCGAGCGCCTCCGCTTCCAGAACCCAAGGCGGCGTCCCAGCCAGTACACACGCCGCCTCAAAGGAGATGGTGCGATAACCACGGATGACCCTGACCGCGATGGTGCATTGCGGCCGTTGCAGCAGCTTCGCCACCCCCACGGCCAGGGACTGGCCCCACACGGGCGCCCCGTATAGGGCCATTGATCGCACCACCCCCGTATAGAGACGGCGCGTCACCCGGTCAGGCCCCCCGACGTTGGGCAGAAGCCGGCTTAACGCGCCGGCCACCCCCAACAAACGAGGTACCAGGTTCTGAAAGTGATCATTAAAACCTAAGCAACGTATAATAGAATTATAATTAATTTCCTCAAAATATTGGTGTTCAAGTGAGGTAATTAGACTTCAAATAATGTTCGTTACACAAAACACGATAAGGCTGTCGTCTATTAATTACTTTTCTAAGTATTCGTGCGTCTGTCCCTTGAGAAATGGGCCGATTATTCTAAGAATAATCCTTGCTGATAAATTAGTCTGCTACAAGATTTTACTATAATATTATCGTATTCATCACAGTTGGCAAAACTATTATATTGGGCTGCCAAGCGAAATGAATGAGCATTATTATTTAATTATTAGAACACTGAAACACAATATTCTTGATCATTGAAATGCTCTGTTAAAATAAAGTGCACTGGTAAAGTAGGCGGCGATACGCACACAACAACGAAAATTATTCACTCCACTGAATAGTGACAATTGACAATTCTACAATACATAATTAAAAATACTTTTACGGTTTTATGATATTACACTTTTTTTTTTCTTCAATTTCATTCTAGTATTTCCGACATTTCGAACAATTTACAGTTTATTATATTTTACTCTAATTTTATTGCATAGGTGGACGAACTCCCAGCCCACCGGGTGTTAAGTGGTTACTGGAGCCCATATACATCTACAACGTAAATGCGCCACCCGCCTTGAGATATAAGTTGTAAGGTCTCAGTATAGTTACAACGGCTGTCCCACCCTTCAAACCGAAGCGCATTACTGCTTCACGGCAGAAATAGGCAACTTAAGCACGTGTGTTACGTAATGAATCAGTTTTACTGATGGTAGGACCTCTTGTGAGTCCGCGCGGGTAGGTACTACCGCCTTTTTCTGCCTTGAAGCAGTAATGCGTTTCGGTTTGAAGGGTGGGGCAGCCGTTGTAACTATACTGAGATCTTAGAACTTATATCTCAAGGTGGGTGGCGCATTTACGTTGTAGATGTCCATGGGCTCCAGTAACCACTTAACATCAGGTGGGCTGTGAGATCATCCATCCATCTTAGCAATAAAAAAATAAATAAATGAAAAAGTTCACCGTGTGTATGTTTCTATACAAGCCGCACTTAGCGATTATTTTTATTAAAACTATAACAAATTATACCCTCACTAATACACTACAAAGTTATAAAACAATAAGGCGATCATAAAATAACGCGAGAATAAACCGTAAAATTACTTTTAATAATTATGTTTACCACTCGCGAAAACTAATTTACAATAATTTAAATTTTTTGCCGTCATATTCGTATTCTCATACCGTGCCTTTGCATTTACTTTGCACTGCATTCCATTTAAATGATAAAATTCCTGCCCGGCAGACATCCTTATTCCTCAGTTCAACGGTAAAATTGCATTTAATTACGTTTAATTTTTTTCAATTAATCGACATGTTATCGAGTGTGAGATTACATACTAACCGCTAACTTTACTCAAGAAACCACTGAAGTTTTCGAACTTCATCATATTAAATTCCGATGAACAATTAAATTAGATTTTCGACAATAAATCAACGCAAACATACGCGCTGACGATTTAATTTAATGAGCGGTGAATATTTGCTGTCAATATTGACGAGTACGCCGATGTTCTTTCATATTCATTTTATGAATCTATACTCTATACTAATATTATAAAGAGGAAAGATTTGTTTGTTTGTTTGTTTCGAATAGGCTCCGAAACTACTGGACCGATTTGAAAAATTATTTTTCCATTAGAAGCCGACATTGTCCCTGATGAACATAGGCTACTTTTTTTAATTTTTTTTTTTTTTTTTGGTTTCATGTGTGTTTTAATGTTTCCGAAGCGAAGCGAGGGCGGGTTGCTAGTTGAATAATAAACAGCTGAATACTTCGTTTGGCTTGTTTTGTATATAAGTAATATTAAGTTATTCTGGAGGCACACAGACATGTACAGTTCACGGTGTCATTCATTTACGCCAAGGGTCTTAGATTAAATATAATATGTCTGATCTAGCATTGTTATCGTTCTCCGAAACCATGTACATGGGGCTATTTTTTTTTCTTACTTTGGTGGGTGGGTGAGCGCACGACCCACCTGATGGTAAGTGGTAACCGGAGCCCATAGACATCTACAACCTAAATTTTGCCACCCACCTTGAGATATGAGCTCTAAGGTCTCCGTTTTTACAGTACAACGGCTGCCCCACCCTTCAAACCCAAACGCATTACTGCTTCATGGCAGAAATAGGCATGGCTTTGTTATTGCTGATCCTTGGACCTAGCTGTCTCAAGGTGGGTGAGGGTATTGACCTTGCAGATAACAATAGACCTTACCCACCTACGTTAATAAAAAAAGTCGTAGAATGCTCGGGAATAAGTAGCCACGTGCCTCTTTATTCACGGGGTCTAGACTAGATTCGTCTTGATTCGTAAATAAATTCGTTTATTGGAATATGAAAAGAAATATTGTGAAAAAAAATTGCAGGCTATTATCAAAAACTGTTGTGTCAGTATCATTTGAATAACGGTCGACTCGCTTTTTAGGCAAATGCATTGCTTCGCGGCAAAAGACGACCACGGTGGTACCAACACGTACGGCTTAAATACGACGCTCTATCTATCTATATAATATTTTTACCGGTGGTAGGACGTCTTGTGAGTCCAAACGGATAGGTACCATCATGCTGCCCATTTTTGTCGTAAAGCAGTTCAGTGTGTTTGTAGCATGGGACAGCTGATATATAAAACAATTGAGACCAAATTTCTCAAGACATTCATCAGTAATGTCGACGGGCTCCGGTAATCACTTGTTCCCGATGAGCTCAATTACATTACGTATAAAATAAAATAAAAAAATTCAGTATGTATTTTATTTATTGGCACCTACACTTCATCTTAAGAATCGCGAAAACTTGAATATGATCTAGTTTCGTCAAGGGAGGCGGGTTCATTACGTCTCAACGAAACGTCTAAGACTTGATTGATAGCATGCTCGTCTCGTATAATGGCCCATAGAGATGGAGTCCACCTTTGCAGACAAATATGTGGGTAATTACGTGGCGAAAAGATAGTTTCCGGGCCATTTCTTCAGATCAAGTTCATGGGGCTTGTAATTATAGTTTTTGCTGCGGAAAGAAGTAGGTACAATTCGATTATGTGTTAAGCCCAGCGTTGTTTTGCGTAACAACCATCAATCACAAAGGGTAAGATTTTTTTTTGTCAGGATAACATTTTTCAGGTTTTATTTAATTCAAACCTACGTTCTGAAATTTAAATATTAAAAACAGGTTAATTTGGAGAAATGCGTTTTTTCGACCTAAAAGAAATAATTTGGTTATAAGCTGTGTTTAAAAAATACATTGAATTTTCTATGAAAATAAACGGTTCGCATGTTAATCTTGATAAAAAGTTGTTGTTACGTGAACAATTATATAACAGGCAATAATACAATGGACTATATTTAGGTAATTGTTGGTTTAGAGTACATAGTTTATGTACTTTTCAATATTATGGATTGATTTCAGGTAATTCGGACTTTGAACGTATACAGATTACGATTGCCATAGTAAGGTTAGCACTATTAGGATACCTAATAGTTGTATGACTCTAATAAAGAATGAAAAAAAAAACTATTAAGTATCTATTTTTATTAATGATTATATTGATTGTAATAAATATGGAGCAAATCACTAGTTCCCTAGTGGTAATAAATAATAACAAAATTACCCTTTAATAGCCGAATTAAGCATTAAATAATAATAGTTTTATTCTGTTGTTCCTGACTGGGCTCTTAAGCCCAAATCATAATATTGTACTATTTTTTTATTTTTTTTATTGCTTAGTTGGGTGGACGAGCTCACAGCCCACCTGATGTTAAGTGGTTACTGGAGCCCATAGACATCCACAACGTAAATGCGCCACCCACCTTTGAGATACAAGTTCTAAGGTCTCAAGTATAGTAACGACGGCTGCCCCACCCTTCAAACCGAAACTCATTACTGCTTCACGGCAGAAATAGGCAGGGTGGTGGTACCCACCCGCGCGGACTCACAAGAAGTCCTACCACCAGTAAAAAGAGGTCCTACCACCAGTAAAAAGCTAAGCTATCTATTTAGCTTTGAGTTCTTGATATGAATGCAAATGTTCGGTAAAATTACAGCGATGGATTCCATTACCCAATTGATGGCGATAAAACTAATAAAAAAATGTAAGTAAAGCATATATCCATTTGTCCTCTCTGCGTTCCAAAAAAATTCATCTAATTATAATGAAAATTTGTACAATTGTTATTGCGCTCCAAAGAATTTCTGTTTTAGTGTCTACAAGTAACGTTCGATAAGTGGCTAAGATTTTTAAGGTGGGGGCAGAAGAAATTCCACCTCTAAGAATACTTTGGTTAAACATAATTTGAAGGAAATATTCATATACCTTTAAACGAGCAATTCTAGTATAATCTGAATCTCGGAAACGGCTTCAACGATTTTCATAAAATTTAGTATACAGGGGATTTCGGGGGCGATAAATCGATCTAGCTACACCATTTATTTTCAGAAAATGTTGTTTTATTCGTGTTTTCAATAATCAACTCTTCACGACATCTATTGGCGAATAATAATACTATTTTTCGTAATTGAGGGCAACTAACCGCTTTAAAGAAAAAACAAGATGGCGTTATCAAAAAAAAAAACGAGCAAAGCGGTCATCATCTAGTTTTATTTCATATAGACAAGTGGGTTACTTGGGTTATAGACAAGTGGGTAGCTTATAAGCTATTATGAAAAGTAAATATACAAAGATCATGAAAGGAAACACTGATTGTTCGAACAATTTATGGACGGCAAGAAAAGGTTGTATTGTAGTCATTCGACCCTAAAATAAACAAGCAGGCTTAGTAAATGAAGATTAAATAAGGTGTTCACTTAAACTTATCCGAATAATTCTGAGGCACGATATCTAATCTCAGCACCTGGAACCCTTATAAATTGGGTAAGCCTTCTAATTCAAGTAGGTAGCCGAATAATACCGTAGGCTTTAGTCGACGTCCACAATTTAACGCGGTGAGAGTAGTCCGGGGTAATGGCCTCGTAAAAATAGTATGAGACGCACACCAATCAGTGGCGAGATTAGAAGTAGGACCAAAAGGCGAGCCTCTTATGTTGGTAGCGCGAAATCGTTACGCTGGATGACGATAAAAAGGGTCAACAATTTATAAAAAGAAAAAGAAGAAATTTTTCGTAAAGGAATCTAGGGAAGGGTTTGTTTTCTTATATCTTGAGCATCCTTTTGGAGTTGTCAAGATTCGGATTTATTTGTTTACGTATTAATGGGCGTATTTCATAAAAAGGACTTTTTTTAATCTCTAAAAGTAAATACTAAATAAATTGGTTTTTGTTAAATCTGTTCTAGGGTCTATTGTGAAACTTTTTCATTTATACATATTCAAGTAGTTTTTGTTCTTGCTTTTCTATTACTATTAACCTCAGGGGGTAATGATTAGTGTTGGAGGTATTGTACATGCACGGGTTGGTGTGATACATATCTGCTCAATTAATTAAAAGTAATCATGTGCTCCATTTTTAAGGCTGCCAGATTCATGTTGTGATTTATATAAACTTATATAACGACTAAACACCACCCATCGTGTTCGTCTAGTACAATAATTGTAATAGGCAATAGACAATGAAATCGAGCGCGATTATGTAAAATGATCATGTTATCAAAAAGTTTTAGATAGATAGTAAATTAAAGTAATAAGTACATACTTACCATGCATTTCTATATTAAATGCATCACATTTAAATTTTCAATTTTTAAACGTATTAAAAGTAACTAAGCGTAATGTTCGGTTTGAAAAGTTAATTACTTCCGCTATGAAAGTTACATTGAATAAGTTATAATAGAATGGAGATTAATTTGTTCAGTCGGTGAAGCGTGCTCTCGCGACAACTTGTTTATTTGTTCGATGTATTTTACTAAATATTTTTAATTGTTGTTTTTTTTTATATATTTCATCTTCAATTAATATTATTGAATTTAAATGTAAATGTTTTATCTTGAATATAGCTCTAACCATTGTCATTAACATTGTTGACACTAATGATGAACACTCGTGAGGAAATAGCACTCAACAAAGCGATTTGAACAAAAAAAAAAAAGCAGTTGTAATGTGCCCTATGACCTTACTATAGCTACTGGTGCCTTACTATACTAACAGAACAAATGAAAGCAAAATAAAAGAGTACATATATATAATATGTATATATTTACAAAACATCTAAAATATTCTCGTAATGTTTAGCGACTACACCACCTATTCTGTAATACTTTTGGAATTTCATATTTTTCATTATTCAGGTCTACAAAAAAACATACTAATCTACCCTACTCTAAAATTTTCTTATATTATGTTCATTCAAATTTAATTGTCATCATCACGATAAAGAAATGAACCCATAGAGGTTTTCGTTAAGTTAATTAACACACACGCATTATAACAACGATTTGTGTGTGCCGTTGAATATCGGATATTGGGTATTACGGACGCACACCCTTTATGGCAAGCTTCCAGTCGACTGACGCGTTTTAGGGTTAAATCCATCGTAAAAGAAAAGCATCTTGGCTTAAAGAGAATTTAATGTGAAAGGCTACACATTATTGTGCTACATGACTCGGGAATATGCAGTCGAATTATATTGCTATTCAGGTTTATATTTTAATAAAAATCTTAGGAAAAAAATAGTTCTATCCTACGATTATTTGGAAGATACTTAGAAACTTTATTCAGAAGAATAAATAAAAAAAAACTATATTAACAAATGTAAAATTCTATATACCACGAGCACGAATTGGTTTTGTCTCCGTTGAAGAAAGAAAATTCATATTAAGCACCTATCCGAAATATAAAAAGGTAGCATAAATATAGGCTCAGGTTCGAGGATTATCAAGTACACCTCAACCATCAGTTCCGTTTTGAGAGGGAAAAATTACTGTTGTTTTAACTCGATAAAAACTTGGACCTCATATTTTAAGGTGACAAACAATTTAACATTTCTATAAAAGCATAAATTTGTATAACTTAGTGAGATATTTTTCATGAATGTCCAATGAAAGGTGGAGGTAGCTGATGCTCGGTCTTCGTTGTCTTTATCAAGTCATACACGCTCGTCATCTATGTTTTGTTACAGCCTATAACGATAAGTTCTTTGCTTTCGAAATAATAAAGCGAATAATAAATAGGTAACTCCTAAAGTTTCTTGAGGATCACACGGTCGCATAGCTGGTGGTTTGCTTGTATACCTTACTCATAAGTGGGCTGAAGCCTTGGAGAACAAAGGCGCGGCTCTCTCTGTGAGCCTTGATGTCGCAAATGCCTTCGACAGGGTTTGGCATAGGGCACTTCTGTCGAAGTTGCCAGCTTATGGAATCCCCGAGAGGCTCTGCAAGTGGATCGCTAGCTTTTTGGATGGGCGGAGCAACAAAGTCGTTGTAAATGGCTGCTGCCCTGATAACAATACTATTAACACTATCGTTCCACAAACATCGGTGATTTCCCCCAGGCTTTTCATCCTGTATATCAATGATAATTGATGGCACGCATTGCTCTGCGGAGGTTGGGTGATATATCAATCATCAAAGTTTCTCTCGGAGTACAGGGCAGGAGAAAAGATTAAAATGGTGTCTGAATTGGAGAATTCCCTGGATCGAGTCTCCGAGTGGGGTGAATTGAATTTAGTTTAATTTGATATGTCAACGACATGCCATTCTTCAGACTTGCAGAGAGTACTTCGTAGCAGACAGTGGCTTGGCTCTGCCCCTGACATTGCGGACTCAATCAGCAACGGTAACAGATTAATCTCCCGTTGGTTACTTTTACTACCTTATTCCCAACGTTTGGAATACTTTGCAGTTTTCGTGCACATGGACGTGGCCACATTATTCATGACCACGGTTTGTTGTAACGTGACAAATAACTTATGAACCATAATAACCGCGCATAGAAGCCGCTAAAGATCCTGGAAATAATAAGATTTAGCGAAACCAAATAAAACACTATTAAACAGTCGGTTCGTTGATTTATTTCCAAACTTTTCTAAGTTTACGCTTCATTGAAGATGGATTGGTCGTTGGTCAAATCCGAGGAACCTTAAAACCCATCAATGTATGAGCATACACCGGCGGAGTAATCCTGCTGAGTAATTTTTCTCTTTATTATTGAACACGATAACCACCAGTTATGTTTGCATAAAATCTGCAAACATAACTGAAATTATTAAAACGAAAGTAACAAAACATAACAAAACTAATAAAAACGAAATCACCAACATCCAACTACAACTTCCAATCCAACACAAACGAGTGCTCAAACAGAAACCTAAAAAGACAAAGCTCAACACATTTAAAAAAAAATATATCTTCATGGACCAAAAAGTCGACCGTCTTTTCACATCAATAAGACAAATTCCTTTCCATTTCTGTACATTTTTAGCTTAATCGTCCGTCCGGAATCACATTTGTAGTTATGAAATAGCTCAGCAAAGCAACTCGGCTGGAAACATATTATTATATCGTTGGTATAATTTGAAAAGGACTGGTACCCTTACTTGACTGGGGGTCGACATTGTCACATAAATCGCAACTTTATATGCCTGTTTACTGTGTTTACACAAATTTTCTTGTCACTCTGAGGTTTTAAACGATGGAATTTATAGTTACCGTGAGAGGTTTTTGGTATTAAAAGCAATTTATAATGTAACGCAAAGGACGGATTTCTAATTTTAAATATATTTCATGACTTTGCGGCTAGTACTTAGTGCCGAGGATCGTGAGTTGGATTCCCATATCGGGGAAACATTCGTGTGATAAATTTGTTTGCTCTTTTTCTGGATATTTATGATCTATATAATAATAAGGACGCAGGACGGATGAAATGACGGCAGGTCACGGGCACCACATGTGACTCACACATTTCTCTTCCCCTAAAAGGGAAGATATATAAGACCTTAATATGGCCTGCCGCCTTGTATGGATCAGTTTGTTAGTTGACTAAAGTGGCGGATGAAAGACGATTGCATACAGTTGAGATGCGAATGTTGCTATGGATGTGTGGATTAACGAGAATGGATAGAATACGGAATGAATATGTTAGAGGAAGTCTGAAAGTGGCACCTGTGACAGAGAAGCTGAGAAGTGTGCGTTTGGGATGGTATGGACATGTGATGAGACGACATGAAAATGAGGTTGACAAGAGAGTGCTAACTATGAATGTGGAAGGATATAGAGGAAGAGGTAGACCTAAGAAGAAATGGATGGATTACGTGAAATACGATTTGGGTAAGAGGGGAGTGAGCGAAAAAATGGTATATGATAGAAGAGTATGGAAGGAGAAAACATGTTGTGCCGACCCTAGGTGACTGGGAGAAGGGCAGGAGAATGATGAAGTATGTATAATATCAGTCTTTGCTACCCCTAACAAAGGGGAATCCTAATTATTTTGCGAGCGGTTCACCACCTGTGATTGTTCTCAGTTTTTTCTTATTATTATCCAAACAGACGGGAAGATCATTTGTATTTTCTCAGATACATATATGGTACAACAAAAAAATGGCTACTAGCGATCAGACCGACAAACCATTTTTAGATGGTCTCATCCGTCTCAATAAATTTAATTCAGTTACTATTAAAAATAATATTGTCTTCCTTAAATTTATGTCACCTTTTAACGTGTATTTGTGTCACCCTTAATACTTATTCCTAATTTCGAGCTATTTTCCTGTCGTGACCTCACCACGCCGTATTCTTTCTTACTTTAATTATAAATGCATCTTCCTTATTTACATTTCCATTTCACAGATAATAATTAGTTCATATTTGTATTGTTTGTTTAAATATCTCACCCTTTTCTTGTGTAAAAGTGCTTATCGGAGATTTTCCTTCAGATTTTAACGTCATTCACATGGTTCAAATCTATTTTCATATCGTAATTCTATTTTGAAACATTCAATGATGTAGCAAATAAATTGAATTTTTTAACGACTATGATCGCTCACCGCATAATACCGTCCATTTGACAACTCGAACAAAATGAAATAATATATAATGCACAGATGATAATTTATAGTTTGGTTTCTTGTTCGTGTTCTATACATTTGCATATAGTTTTGCGATTGAGTTCAAATTTTTTTTAATTGCCACTTCACTAATGGTTCTTAACATAATTCCTTCAGTGTGGATGGATTTTAACCACATTTTAACAAAAATGGATCACCATCTTCGTATAATTTTTTTTTCATCAAATCCATTCAATCACAAATTTAAACAATGTGAGTGGTGTATTTTCATAATATGGACTATGAATTCTTGTTAAAAACAAGTGCGTAATGAAAATTCGTCAAAAAGAGTTTTAATAAAACTATTAATTACAAATATGGATTTGTTTATTTAGCATCATCTTTTTGGCATAAATTAGATAGTGATCAAGTTATTCGTGATCAGGTTCAGGTGAAAGCCTGGAATTGAAATCCATGACTCCATCGCGACAGAAATATGGTACATTATTTGCTGATGTGGGATTTTAACCACTACACAACACTTCGGAGCCCAGACGTATTGGTTCAAATGCCCTGCTATTTCAACCGTCATATTATTAAAGCATTGAGTCGCAGAACTCACACCTCAAGGTGGGTGGTGGCATTCACGTTGTGAAGGGCAGGGTCACGATTGATACTTCTAAAAAAATTACAAACATTTTATATTATGTATTCACCGGTTGATCACTTGCTGAATTTCTCTCTATCGCATTTTTGTTCCTACACACTTTGTCCCTTTTATAGTCTTTGGAAACATAGTATGTATAAACAATGTGTTAGAAATCAATCTTGTTTAAAGTGATTAAAAAAAACCACAACATTTTAGTAATCCATACTAAATTCAATGAACTTGTTCCAGTGGTAAAAAGCGGTATGCGGCACCAGACTACATCTCCACTAGGCCGGGTGGGTCCCACTGCGTCCCTGCGAGACTCCGAGCCCGACTTTGCTGGACCAATAGAAAACGTCACAGTAGCTCTCGGCAGGGAAGCCATACTCACCTGCTCAGTCACCGACCTTGGAGACTACAAGGTACGTAGAATAAAGCCGAAGGGACCATAAATAACTGAAATCACCCGCTTAACGTCGGTTTGGGTTTACCCAAAATCCCTTCTAAGAGTATTATGGTTTTGCAGATGAAAATTTTGCTAGAATAATGCCACACAGGCCTTTGTCGTGAGACGCTGAGACGTTTTCTTACTTTAGCCAAGACGCAAAAACAATATTTGTCCCGTCCCAGTCCATTCTCCGGTAAATTACTTTTGTTCGAACAAAACTTGTGTTATTACGACTGAGTGTCCGAAAAGCAGAATAAAATTTCATCGGATAGTGAAATAGAAGAAAAGAATATATTCATTTTTATACACGTAAAAAACACAGGAGAAAGGCCGATGTTCGGAAAGCCCCTTTTCATATCTGTGAACAACATGTCGTGTTACAATAATCTTGAAAGTTGAATATCCCTAGGGATTTATTTTTGTTGAGTTTACCTAAACTATCTGCCCGGAGCAGGACGGATTAAAACCTGACTTTGTTTAAATTAAGCATTAACAAAATTTCGTGTGATCCCCGGGACCGTATTTTATATTCGTTCCTCGAGATAATAAGATACTTTTGAGGAGCTTAGCGAAGTTTGTCTTCCTTAAGAGCGTGATTCCGAGACGTTATCGGGCTTCGCTTGGCAACCGGAGATTCCGTGCACTAACTTTAAGGTCTTTTAAGGTTTAAACATGACAGTTGAAGTTCAGTGAAATATGATCAAATGCAACACTAAGTGATATAATATTCGAATGATTCAAATTTCGTGAGTCGATGTAAAATTCCGGTTGGTTATTCGAAAAATAAAAATACCTATTTGTTGTTAAGGAAATCCTAAATCTCTATAACGGAACAGCCCGTTCTTTGGATGAGAAAATTAATGATTTTTCCATACAAAACACTCGAGGAACGTCTATCTGTTTGAATTCTCTATTCATGTGTTTTTTGCTCCGTAGTAGAGTGGTCCGTAAATAACCCTCATTTATCGGGGATCCATTTAGTGTCCTCCTTCATGACAAACGAGCTTCTTACTTTTTCGAAGAGATCGATCACCCGTAATGACATTTATTTAAACTCTGTTTTACCGTATGAGGCGCATGACTTGACTAGAATAACAACAGTAGTCCAGTCGTAGCCCGTGATGTGAGCGCCAAATTTTTTTTATTTCCCAAAGGACTTTTCGTGCAGTGCGTCTTTAAAGTTTCCGGTAGATAACTTTATTTTTGACGTTTGATTTTTATAGTAAAAAAACATGTTTTAAAAGCGTGGATATGTTAACATAGACATTCGTTATGGAAAATTTAGAGTAATAAGACTAAAGTACAAATAAAACTATGAATTTTTTAATTTTTATTGAACAATCTTGAATGTGGCTTAAACATTTTGTTCTATTAAGCTAAAATCCACAGCTACATATATATGTATAATAGATATATTTACATGTGACAATTTATTCTGAAAGCAAACCAATTAGAAATACACATTCAACTTAAGATTACAGGCGAATTTCTAGGAGCACAAAAATAAAATGGTTTTAAAAATGGTTAAAAAGTGAGACCTTAGAACTTATATATCTCAAGGTGGGTGGTGGCATTTACGTTGTAGATGTATATGGGCTCCGGTAACCATTTAACATCAGGTGGGCCATGAGCTCGTTCAACCATATAAGCAATAAAAAAAGAAAAAAAAACGTTATTGTCTGTGTGGACTTATGAAAGAAAAAAAAAAGAAAATATATGCTGCACAAATTCGAACAGAACTGTCGGCAGATACTGCGAGCCAGTACAAAATATTGGTTTCATTAGCATTTACCGTATTTGGTATCGTCCTAGTATTCATTACGATAATGGATGCCGAAATGTAAATGTATACGGCTCGAGAATCATCGAAGAAACATCGCACAAAAGAATTTTCTTTGGCCTCTCCCCGTTTTTAATCTTACTCACTGATCTCGCGTTATCCAACTTTCGTAATTTTTTTTTCCGTTCCGGATGTCACAACGTCGAGATATTTCGTAGCCATTCATCCAGATCATCAGTTCGGTGTGAATCTTGAGGATGAACAAACAACGTTTCCATTTTGTCGCATATTAAAGAGATGCATGACGTTTTCGTGATAAAAAAACAGTTTGTCCCAACACTTGAAATGTTTCCCCTGTATGTTCCTCGTCTAATGAAATCAAATAATTATATTTTACCAATAAAATAGCACCTGAAAAATTTTGGCACACATCAAACGATTTAAAATAATGGCTTCTTGAATATACCTTAATTCGAACTTCAATAAGTTTTAGATTGTATCTGGAATAAGAAGATTGGACATCGGATTAATACTATCCAATGAGTTAAGAAAAATAATGAAAATAAAAGCATTAGAGATTAATGCGAAAATTTGTATCTTAAATGGTGTTGTTCGGAACTTGTATATATGCGAGCTTATCTTGAAAATGTCGTAAGCGAGATTCAGGCATCTGTCAAATATCTTGTGTCGTATGATGGCTAGCTCCTTCAAACTATACGAGTATTACAATTGCGATAGTTTACTGCATTGTTTGTGGGCGCATTAGCTCATTGATTATCTTAGCTTATATTAGGACGCGACACTCAAGTCACAATCGTATTGAAATACGGCTGACCAATTCTCTGTTCGGTTTCCTTTGTGCGAGTTATTTAACGTTCTCTATAGTGCAAAAGTTAACTCAAATTTGTATGGAGTTAACTTTTACGCTATCGAGAACGTTAAAAAACTCGCACTAAGCACACTGATGAGTCGTCCACCAAAAAAATCTGGCAGGTGATTGGTACCTACTCTTATGTACTCACATCGTTCCCTACCACCATTGATTTATTATAGTTACCTTTTCTTTGATGCATATAAGTACCTTTTTATTTGTTATTGTGTTCTTTAAACTAGTCTGTAGCAGTAGAATGTTGGATACTTTTATACAAAAATTGATATTATATTGACATAGGGCTTTTAAGTTATTACACTAAGGTTAGCCATCCTTAAAAAGGTTAAGATCAGCTATATTTAACGCTCGTAATTGCATTGAAATCTGTGATTTCTCTTATTACGAGTGAAGCAAATGTGATAAGCATTGTATTTCACTGATTTCTATGAAATTACAAAAACGAAAAGACTTTGGACATGGAATACTAATCATTAATTTTAGAAGTTACGAATATTGAAACGTTTCATAATGACAATTGTGTAATGGAGTTCCCCGGTACTCCAAAACACCCTTGGGAGTTGGACTTTACGTGCTGATCAACAGTGACCCGAACAAAAAGGTGAGAACAAAGTTTCAGATTTATATCGTGGACGAAAATTCGTAACTGAGTTAGATATAATATACGACTTTATTTTGTGCTTAAATATGTGGCCACATTACGTTGCGTGTCACGAATTAAAAGTATTGACACATCCATCATTATGTTGTGTATCATTATCATAACGGTAGGCAGTGGCTTGGCTCTGCTCCTGGCATTGCTGAAGTCCATGGGCGGCGGTAACCACTCACCATCAGGAGGGCCGTATGCTCGTCTGCCTACAAGGACAATAAAACAAATTTATAATACATCTACTATTATCCAATCCATCACGGTAGAAATCTATCTACTTAGTCTGGCCATAAATACTGTTACAATTAAAAATAAAAATAAATCTATTGCAAATAACATTTATTACTTTTACAGTGTGTTAGTTTAATACATAAATATAAAACAATTTAAAGTATAAAAAGCTTATTTGAAGTGGTCTCCATTGGCTGCAATACAGTCCTTTAAACGTTGAGGCCAGTTATCAATAGAAGCACGCACTCTTTCCATGGGAAAAATTTTCATTGCCAATCGTACGGATTGTTTTAGGGACTCCAAATTATCATGGCGTTTAGAGCAAGCCGTACTATCTAAAACTGACCATAAATCATAATCCAGCGGATTAAGATCGGGACTAGACGACGGCCAGTCTTCAGCTCTGATGAAGTCCAAAACGTTCGTTTCCTACCAAGACTGCGTAGACCGAGCTTTATGACCTGGCACCGAGTCTTGCTGGAAGGACCATTCTTGATTATTGAACATGGTGTTGTTAAGGGGCTTCACTACCTTCTCAAGAATGGTATCTTGATACACTTGTGCCGATGTTTTGATACCTTTTTCACAAAAGTATGGCTCAGTCACTCCTTCATACTAATACCCCACCAAACCATCACTGATGTCGGATAGTGCCCACGTTGCACTCTGTCGACTAATTGGGAAACTTCCTTAGAGCTTTGAGCATAAATATGGTCATTTTATTTGTTAAAATGTTGCTCAATTGTAAAAATTTCCTCATCTGTAAACAAAAATTTTCTATGGCCTCCCTTTGCGTACCGCTTCAGTAGTTGTTTCGATTTTACCACCCTATTCTCTTTTTAATTTTTATTAAAAATTAAGTTATTAAATTAGTTTTATTATATATATATAAATATATATATATAAATTAGTTAGTAAATTAGTTAAGAAATGACCAGTACGTCTCTTATAGGCTGCAACTCCTAAGTCATCTTTTAAAATACGCGACATGGATCTAGGTGCTATCTTCATCTCCCGAGATACAATCTTTTGCTTTCGGACAGGATTTCTTCGAATTCTTTCCCTTACTGCTTTAACCACCTTTTTCGTACGAGCACTACGTGGACGGCCAGATCTTTTTCTGTCACAAACAGAGGAGGTCTCATTGCACCTATTAATAGTCCGGTACATAAACATTTTACTAATACCAACCGTATGGAGAGTTTTAAAAATTGCATTTGGCTCCATACCTACTTTGTGTAATGCAATCACAGCGATTAGGTTCTCTTTATCACCCCACTTCATTTTAATATCGCAAAATATTGTACAATGTATCGGCGCCAAAATGAGAAAACTCAATGAGCAATCATATAAAAATGACAGATTCCAAATTCAAATGTAATATTTTGTTTATTTTTAATTGTAACAGTATTTATGGCCAGACTAAGTATATTGACAATGTAAGGTGAATCTGTCAACGTGATCCAGTGAAAATGAATTCTTACAACATAATATATATGAACTTTAACCTTCGATAAGGTGAAAAACATTTTACATAAAAACATATTACGTTTCCTTTACGACCGTAAACATTATGTGATTCACCATAAAGTATTTCCTACTATAACAAATTGCGTATAAGGGAATCACTCTCATTGCGAAAATGTATTATTCTGCAGTTAACCCGCGCTATACTACAGACTTTATGGTGTATAAAAAAATAGAGAGCGTATTGTATTATATATATAGTTTCTCGCCGGATCTTCTTAGTGGATCGCGTTTCCGATCCGATTGTAGATTCTGCGAAGCTCTGCTCTTGCTAGGGTTCATGTTAGCAACGCCGTCAAGTTTCAGCCCCGTGAGCTCACCTCCTAGTTAAGGTTACGCTGAAATGGTCTCTCAAGATCATCAGCTTAGGTAGGAAAAAAAATAGAACGTTCTCATTTAGCTGTAAATTTAAATATATTACAATGACTTATTGGTTTTTTAAATGTATATAACTGACGGTTTAACGAATCAAACTATGCGATTATATACTTAAATATACTTAGATAGGGCTTAGAAAGGTTTAGATGATTTTTTTTAACATCGTGCCATAAATTTGAGACTACAATATTACGACATTTACTTGCGACTTGCGTAATTACAACCCGAGAAGGTACTGTTTTAATTGTTACTGCAGCGATCCACTCATAGATCACGCTTTGAGGGGTAGGAGGACAGCGGAGTACTATTAATATTGATCAAGATTTCACATTTAACAACCCGAACCCATATTTTCGAAAAACAATGAATTATGAGCCAGTCAAGTACATCTAAGCCCTAAAAACCATTATCTATTAATATTAAAAAACTTGAAAGTTTTTTTTGTCACCGTATCAATGGAAATGAAAATGGGTGAATGGATTTGGACTAATACCGTAAAAAATTAGGATAGAAGACATTTTTTATTAAGATGCATAACCTGGAGAATGTCAAGTATGTATATCTGCTATGATTAATACGATAGGGCATTCGTTGGAATGCATTATATACCAATGAGCTTAGGAATCAAGTGATAGTTTACCAAAGAGAGAAAGAGAGAGAGTAATCAAAATACATACTCATCTCGAGAAAATATAACATGTTTAATTATTTCTGAATTACAAATTAAAAATCGCGAGACAATGACGGTATTTTACGAAGATTTAATTCCAGCCGGGAATCGAACCCGAGAGCTCTATATTTTTTTTTTATTATTGCTTACATGGGTGGACGAGCTCACAGCCCACCCGGTGTTAAGTGGTTAGTGGAGCCCATAGACATCTACAACGTAAATGCGCCACCCACTCAGAAACTCATGACTGCTTCACGGCAGAAATAAGCAGGGTGGTGGTACCTACCCGTGCGGACTCACAAGAGGTCCTACCACCAGTAACTTGAAATAAAACCAGAGACTTGAAATAAAACGCTGTATGCACTTAAAACTAAGTACCCAATTTCGTACATTGTATGTAACGTAAAATAAAACGTATATATACACAGCATGACAAAATCATAAAACTTATTACGAAAAAAAATGTGTTTAAGTATTGGCAAGTTAATGGTACAATGTAGACGCCATCACGAGAAATACCGAGTCATCTCAGTTAAGCTCCGAGATCCCCGGTCGCGAAGCTCCTCAATATACTTGCAAAGCTTTTCCTTGAGTGCTCGCCTTTGCCTTCCCATTTTAATGCTTTTAATGTAGCGATGTTTCCTTTTCTGTAAAGTAATGCGTTAAATAAATTACATAAATATTGATGTGATTTAATTTTTACAAAACCTTTGTTGCTCCCGAAAAGGTTCAAAAGTGTCTTTTAACATTCTTTTCATTGAACCGTGAAATCCAGACAAAGAAGTTTATGGCTTAGTACATTAAGTCATGAAAAGTTTTTCACTAATTTAAGTACTATACTATATTAACTTATTATTATTACTATATTATCGAGTTCGTGACAGTGGCAACAGTCTTTTAAGAATCGTATCGAGCAAGATCGAGGGACTGCTGATCAATAGCCTTTGCAGTAGGCACTTGGAAGGAGAAAAAAAAAATATATATATATATATATATAATGGTATAAAATGTATATAATGATAGTTATGTGTTAGATTTTTTTTTTTTTTTTTTTTAAATTACTAACTTAGATTATAAGTAATTATTACTAACAAAATGTTATGGTTTTAAAAAAAAAAAAAAAACTGAAATAAAGTGTTAATAATAATAATAATAATTAACATTAGCGTACAGAAGACCAGTCAAACTATACAAAATTTTCAAAAATAAACAGTTTTACTATAAGCGTCGAACTAAAGTAATTACTACCCTTAAAACTAGACAAATTGATCGAATAGAAATTAGTTACCTTTGAAATATTCGCAGTCTAGACGCTCCATTATAGAGAGCTCAGACATTAATCAAATAAGCTTTCCCTAACAGCTTCCGATCAGCAAATACTCAGGTTGTAAATCCTGCATTTTCGCACAGAAAGCGTTCGACTGCACTGGCAATGTTCAAGTAATGGCCACACTCGTCATAATAAAGTAAAGCACACAGTGAAATTATTTTGCTTTTTCCACTGTAACTATTTCCTGTTGCAGCGTAATTATGGCATGTTATACTAAACACCAACTTTTGTATTCCGAATACCATCTTCTACAGATAAGTGCTTTTAGTCTGTAGACTGAGTATTTGAAAGTCTTTGAAGTTTTCGTAGTTTTTTTAAGTTTCTTAAAACCTCTTCCAGCTATTTGATGCCTGAGCCTAATTGAAAACAAATAGTTTACCCAATTTTATAAATTATCAGAAACAGATTTTTATTGTTTTCTTCAAATTGACCTGACTGCTGTGTAGTTTTGTAGTTTCTATATGTAAAATTTCGCTAGCTATAAAATTAAGAGTCACGTATGTTTGTATTATTTTATTTCTTAGACGGATGGACGAGCTTACAAATCACAACCTATCTGTAGTTAACTGAATCACTTAACAACGAAGCCCATATATACCAACACCAATAAATTCCACCTTGAGATCTGAGTTCTAAGTCTCAGTTTTATAAATAATGGTTGAGGAGACCCGAAGACCTGGCTCAATGATGTAAATTGAGAGTGGTCTCTGTTCAACAGTTGAGGACTGCGGGCTGATGATGATAAAGATGATAATACAATGTTTATCCAGTTAGCAATAATAAAATTTTAGGATTCAGCTGATTTGATGAAAAACCTGGATTTTTTTTTATTGCGTAGATAGTTGGACGAGCTCACAGCCCATCTGGTGTTAAGTAGTTACTGGAGCCCATAGACATCTACAACGTAAATGCGCTACCCACCTTGAGATATAAGTTCTAAGGTCTCGGTATAGTTACAACGGCTGCCCCACCCTTCAAATCGAAACGCATTACTGCTTCATGGCAGAAATATGCGGGGTGGTGGTACCTACCCGTGCGGACTCACAATACCACCAGTAAAAAATGTAATAGTATCACTCTGAAATGGCTGTTAGTTTTTGTCTTATTAAAAACATTATTATGCTTAGACACTCAAAATATAATTAGCGATCATTGTATTTGAAGAGCACAAAACACGCAGAACTGTTTTCATCGTAAATCGTCATTTTGTGTGATCAGCATTTTTCCTCTACAATCAGTTTGGCTGCGCTTGCAATATCTAGCTGATGGCAGCACTCATCATTATTCAAAGCTTGAACGCAGACGACGATAAAATTACGTTACTTTTTCTCCTTTCAAAGTGCTTACAACTTTACGGCTTTAAACGTTAAAAAGAATCTTTAAAACACTTTATTTCTAAACCAAATGCGGTTATTTGGTCCGTGTACTTTTATTTATTTCAATCTCTGATTACCACTCTATCAGTCAGTGATTGTTTGTTAAAGTGCTTAAGAATTGTCTAATTTTAAAAATTATTCTTTAATTTAAGTTGTTAGTGATAGTAACATCAGGGTAATATAGATAGATATCATGGTAAGATAACGAAAAATATGTAATAACAGCACACTGCTATTATTACATATTTTTGCCCTATCTAATCGTTGGTTCGTATTGTTTCTGTCACTGAGACTTTTTTTATTTCTTAGATTACTGGAGCACATACACATCTACAACGTAAAGCTACCCACCTTGACATATAAGTTCTAAGGTCTCGGTATAGTTACAACGGCTACCCCACCCTTCAAGCCGAAACGCATTACTGCTTCACGGCAGAAATAGGCAGGGCGGTGGTACCTACCCGTGCGGACCAACAAGAGGTCCTACCACCAGTAATTACGCAAATTATAATTTTGCGGGTTATAATACCTCAATGTGTACTATGTAGTCACGGGCTTCCGATTGTCAAATCTGGGGATTAGTGAAATGGCTATTTTAAATAAGAAGTATGAATTCTACCAGTTCGATCGAATTGTGGGGGAGATTTTGCTCTTTTTAACTGTTTTTAAATATTTCTATCTAATTATTCCTTTGATAGAAAATTTTTTGATAGCTTCACGCTCCAACGTTTATAAGTACATTGTGTTAATCAAGAGAAGCTGAAAGTGAAATCAGTTGACCCTTTAAACCCGATTGAGTGACAGATGGGGTATCTTAGATCCAAATTACAACCATTTCACATTTAGGTACCGCATTAAGCTAGGATTAAGTTCTGAAGGGTCTGACAAAGAAACCTGCTGTAAATTGAAGTACCTTTATTAAGGGAGTAGAATGTAGCGAATTAATATAGTGACTAATTGCGAATAATTCTCGGTATATTGGTATATGATTGGCACGGTGGTCTATTGGCTGGTTCGAATCAGAATCGTTTTTTAGCATTGGGGGTCGCGCATTTGTTTTGTAATTTTCCGATGCCTATTATAAAGAAAATAGAGAAGATAATGGCGTGTTTTTTTTTTTTTTTGGAATGAAAACTTCTTTGGCTCCATTTGATTTGAGACTCAAAAAGCGACACTAAAACAAGAAAAAGATTTGTGGGATTTAGCCTACGATAGAATAAAATAGAATACTTCTGAAGGTTTTACTACCTACCGCACGCGAAATTTTTGTGTAAACTGCTAGACCACAATATATCTTATTTTTTATTTTGTTGTATCCAAAAAAATTTGTTTTTATTATTATCTGAGATTGTGCTCGGTAATATTTGTTTGCTTGCAAAATATACTTCTGATTTATGATTATTTAACATACAAGGACTAGGTTTTTTTTTTTTTTTTTTCCACCGTAGAAAATCGTCGGATCCCCCGGCGGGTGGGGTATGTGGGAGTTGAACCTCACTAAAAACTCCTGCCGCTCACAACCGGCGCCCTACCCCGGACCGGGTGGGAACCCAGTAATACCCAGTTGTAACGAAGTTTAAAAATAAAATTTTAAATGTATTTATTTTAATGCATTAAAATCTTCCAAATATTAAGACAGTTCAATATGTGAAGTTTAATTTCCTTACATGTACACATATAACAGAATTACGTAAACGCTCATAGAATACATACAGTCTTAGAAATTGTAATTAAGCTGATTAAATCATGTTTAATTTTCGGTGAAACAGTAAATACTAATAATCTTAGACGTTTGTGTGGATCCTCGACTGCTAGACTCCCTTCGATACGCTATTAATTATATTTCTGTTTACTTTGCACAGCTATTTGTGTTATAGGCCTTGTTATCCTTCGGCGTTAAATCGCTTATGGGGATTAATAAAAACTAGTGGCCCCACAGTACTCGAAATTCGACTATAATTAATTGAAATTATAAGTTTAAGCATTATTATGGTTCTATTGTCAAACACTATTATATTTCGATAATATAATCACAGTATTCGCCAAAACTGCACTATAGATCAATAATTGGGGTAGGGGTGCAGTTGAGGTACCTCGGCCTCGTCTTGGACAGCCGGTGGGCTTTTCATGCTCACTTTGCGGAGCTGGTTCCCCGATTGATGAGAACAGCCGGTTCTTTGAGCCGACTGCTCCCAAATATCGGAGGGCCGGATCAGACTGTGCGCCGCCTCTACGCGGGGATGGTGCGATCGATGGCCCTGTACAGTGCGCCTGTATGGGCTGAGCCACGCAACCGGGCCACTATAGCTCGGTTCCTGCGCCGGTCGCAGCGCATCGTTGCTATCAGGGTCATCCGTGGATATCGCACCGTCTCCTTCGAGGCGGCGTGTGTGTTGGCGGGGACGCCGCCATGGGAGCTGGAGGCGGAGTCGTTTGCTGCCGACTATCGGTGGCGCAGCGAGTTTCGTGCTCTGGTCGTGGCGCGTTTTTTCAAAAGTGAGCTGCGGGCACGGAAGGCCCATTCTCGGCGGTCCGTGCTCGAATCATGGTCGAGGCGGTTGGCCAACCCCACGTGGGGTCTACGGACCGTCGAGGCGGTTTACCCAGTCTTTGATGACTGGGTGAATCGTGGCCGAGGACGCCTCACCTTCCGTCTGGTGCAGGTGCTGACTGGGCACGGTTGCTTCGGGAAGTACCTGCACCGGATAGGAGCTGAGCCGACGAGGTGCCACCATTGTGGACACGACCTGGACACGGCGGAGCATACGCTCGCTGTCTGCCCCGCTTGGGAGGTGCAGCGCCGTGTCCTGGTCGCAAAGATAGGACCGGACTTATCGCTGCCTGGCGTCGTGGCGTCGTTGCTGGGCGGTGACGAGTCGACGAGTCCTGGAAGGCTATGCTCGACTTCTGCGAGTGCACCATCTCGTAGAAGGAGGCGGCGGGGCGAGTGAGGCATAGCTCTCCTCACTACGCAGAAATCCGCCGCCGCCGAGCAGGGGGTCGGGACCGGGGGGTCCCGTCCGTAACCCGGCCCACTAAGAGCTTCGGGCTCCACCCGCTTTGTGCGGGAAGGAGCCTAGGCGTGGGGCGGCGTGGCAGGCCGCGTTCCCCCGACCGCTCCGGGGGAAGGTGTAGCGCGGCGCCATCAATGCGGGCTCTTGGCCCGTCGACCGAGGGAACCGGCGGTCGTGTCGCTGGCGGCCACCGGTCCGGCGTCTGGGGGACGGCGGGATGGATGTAATATGCTCTGCGTAAACCCTGTCCCGTCGTCTCAATAGCTCCGACTGGGTTCCCACCCGGTCCGGGGTAGGGCGCCGGCTGTGAGCGGCAGGAGTTTTTAGTGAGGTTCAACTCCCACATACGGCGATTTTCTCCTGTGGAAAAAAAATAGATCAATAATATTAAAGACAAACAATATTAACCTATTTTCAATTCGACCACAGACTTTAAACAATAACAAAAGTTTCCCACAATTGACAGTAAACAAAGAGTATATTTTTGTGTATGTGTTGTGTCAAATACATGGTAGTGTGTGTAATGTTTTCTTTATAATGATTTAAAGTGCCTTTTATGCATTATTTTCAAAAAATATTAGCATTGTTCACTCCTCTATATTCTCTATAAATGTAAGAAATTTCATACTCCTCCGTCTGCGAAATTTTCGTAAAAAGGGCTACAAAGTTTTACTTCACGTATTAATATATAGATATGATGGTTACTTGACTAAATATTTTACTACTAGATAGATGATGTTGTTGTTACTACTGTTTTAGTGTTGAGTGGTTACAGGAGCCCATAAAGAGTAATTTGAACACCGAACTTGAAATGTGAGGTTGAAGCTAATTATATTATAGTAACGGCTCTCCTTCTCTTTAAGCCGAAATGCATAATTATTTCGCGGTAATAATAGGAGTGTTGTTTTTACTCAATCTATATCAATAGGAGCAACGTGTCCTGCTTTCACTGTTTAAAATAGAAAGCCTCCAATAATTTATTTGTAATAATAGTAATTACTTTCAATTGAAAAAAAATAACAGTCACTTTCACTATGCAATAATACTTAATAATAATAATTGTACTTAATTTTGTATTTAATGTATCGCATTGTTTATTTATTTTTTTGGTGTACCATAAAGAATACTCTCTCTCTCTCTCTCTCTCTCTCTCTCTCTCTATCCCTCTCTTTCTCTCCCTCTCCCTCTCCCTCTCTCTCTCTCTCTCTCTATATATATATATATATTTAAATTTATCCAGTTATCTTGTCGTCGACAACCCTACGTTAGGAATTCGTAAATAAACTAAGTTAATATTAATAAGTTTATTATTAACTCTTATAAAACTTCTAACAGAACCCTGGAAAGAAAATGCTGATTCGATTATTATTTTTACGGACGGGAATAGAAGCTCATGCCGTTGGTATTAAGTAATTACCAAAGCCAATGGACATCAAACGGAAATGCTGTCATTCACCTTGAGACATGAGGTCGAATCTTGATTTTATTGTTCAACAGCCGCCCCACCCTTCAAACAGAAACGCATAACTGCTTTGAGCCGGAAATAAGCGGATATTGGTACCTACCCTCGCAAGCCTACAATACGTTCTATCATATTAATAAAATTCTAATTTGAGCGTCAGATGTGAATATCTATTACGATTCCCTCGAATTTAAGGATGTTATGAATGGGGAAATGTTCAGAGAATATTGTAATTTTATTACCTCCTTTTTGTTCTTTATTCAGATCATTTCTATCTAAAACACGAACGGACAGATCTCAAACGACTTTGTATGAGATTAAAATTGTAAAGTTTTGCTTGCGGAAGGTTGTTGTAGAAGGTATTTTAAGTTCGTTCGGGGAGATATCACACCCCTGCTTATTACTGGTGCGGAGCAGTCATGCGCACCTGTTCAGAGCTTTTTTTTTCTTCCTACCTAAGCTGATAGCTTTGAGAGGCTATTTCAGCGTAGCCTCAACTAGTAGGTGAGCTCACGGGGCTCAAACCGGAGTGACGCTAACACTGACCTTAGCAAGAGCAGTGCCTCGCAGAATCTACCACATTATCGGAAACGCGACCCACTGACGAGATCCGGCGAGAAACTCAGTGGGCTGTGTCTATGGGTTAATTCGCGTGTCGAGCCCTTCGTCGCAAGTGACGGGTTCGACGAGAACGGTGACCGGTGCTTGTGGGTAGCGGAATTCATACATAATGTAATCGTAAGTAATCTCTATTTTAAAAAAATCTGTATAAAAAATCTCTGTGGGTTTCGCCAAACACTTAATCTCAGGTGTTCCGTGAGTCTGTTCATTCGTCTATGCAATAAATAAATATATGTTTAGGCTTTGTTTGGGCTGAGCCCATAGACATCAAACATGTCATTTTCACCACAGATCTTGAGACATTATTTCTAAGTCGTAGTTCTAGTAGTAAAACAGTTGACCCATCTTTTCAACAGGAAAGCATAAATGCTTCATTCTGCATCAGGCAGAGATGGGCCTAAGATATAGGCTCACAAGACGCCTTGCCAGTGGTCGTCTTCTTCTTCTTCTTAGCATTTTCCCGGCTTAATGCCAGGGTCTGCTTTCCAAATTGAACTCTTTCTCTTTGCTCGGTCTTCGGCAATTTGTTAATTTAATAATAAAATCTCTACTAGTAATCCAATTTAATAGTCAAATATAGCTAGCCTAAGATTTCCCAATGTAATCGACACTCGAATGAGAATTGCTTCTCTCTGAAGGTTTTGGCGGTGAATTTATTAACTCCTTGATATTAAATGGAATTCTAAATCTCAGCTTGGGAAGGCCATTGAACTTCACGATAGTAATTCGAAAATTATCGACAAACTATTTAAAGTGATAAAATGTAAGTTGGATTCTGATTGTTATTATAATTAACGGATCTCTCATCCCTTTAGAGCTAGCTAAGTGTTTAGTAAAGTTTTCAATTATTATAAACAACAACTGTATTGTTTGAATATTCAATAGCTTAATCGATTTTAAGATTACTGTTGTCTTTGTGTTATAAACTAGTTTTTGTTCTTAATAGTACTTAGTAGTTCCTGGTGATAGGGAGTCCTGTGAGTCTGCACGGGTAGATACCACCACCTTACCTATTTCTGGCACCAAGCAGCAATTTGTTGCGGTTTGAAGGGTGGAGCATTCATCATACTGTAGAACTAAGACTTACTTATGTCTCAATGTGGGTAGCGGCATTTACGTGAAAAATGTCTATAGACTCTGGTTATCACTTAACACCTCATGAGCCGCAAGCTCGCTTTCCTATCCATATATAGTAATAGTCTAAGCAATAAAAACGTTGATATTATGAAGAGAGAGAGGGATATATATATATATATATATATATATATATATATATATATAGCTTCTAGCTGCTTCTAGCAACCCTATTTTGGTCGATTTCATTATATCACTTCATTTGTTTCGTTCCTATCTATATATTAATACGTGAAGCAAAAACTTTGCACCCCTTTTTACGAAAATTGCGCGGACGGAGGAGTATGAAATATTTACACTTATAGAGAATATAGAGAAGGAGTGCACAATGCTAATATATTTTTTTAATTATACATAAAAATACATTAAATCAATAAATAAAAACATTACACAACTACCATGTACTCGACACACACAATTATATATATATATATATATATATATATATATATATAGATCTCACAGCTCAAGATGAGTAGAGTTATGGATTGGCTCGGGTAGCTTAACACTAGTTGAATATTGAATATGTCTGCCAACGTACAGCAAAATTGATCAACCAATTGTGATTTAAAAAACTAGCTTCTAGCAACCCTATTTTGGTCGATTTCATTATATCACTTCATTTGTTTCGTTCCTATCTATATATTAATACGTGAAGCAAAAACTTTGCACCCCTTTTTACGAAAATTGCGCGGACGGAGGAGTATGAAATATTTACACTTATAGAGAATATAGAGAAGGAGTGCACAATGCTAATATATTTTTTTAATTATACATAAAAATACATTAAATCAATAAATAAAAACATTACACAACTACCATGTACTCGACACACACAATTATATATATATATATATATATATATATATATATATATAGATCTCACAGCTCAAGATGAGTAGAGTTATGGATTGGCTCGGGTAGCTTAACACTAGTTGAATATTGAATATGTCTGCCAACGTACAGCAAAATTGATCAACCAATTGTGATTTAAAAAACTAGCTTCTAGCAACCCTATTTTGGTCGATTTCATTATATCACTTCATTTGTTTCGTTCCTATCTATATATTAATACGTGAAGCAAAAACTTTGCACCCCTTTTTACGAAAATTGCGCGGACGGAGGAGTATGAAATATTTACACTTATAGAGAATATAGAGAAGGAGTGCACAATGCTAATATATTTTTTAAATTATACATAAAAATACATTAAATCAATAAATAAAAACATTACACAACTACCATGTACTCGACACACACACATACACATAAATATACTCTTTGGTTATTGTCAATTGTCAAACTTTTCTTAGTGTCTGGGTCAAATTCAGAATAGATTAATATTGTTTGTCTTTAATGTTATTTATCTATAGTGTAAGTTTTGGCGAAATATGTGATTATATTATAGAAATATAAGTGTTTAATAATAGAATTACTGGTGGTAGGACCTCTTGAGAGTACGCGCGGGTAGGTACCACCACCATGCCTATTTCTGCCGTTAAGCAGTAATGCGTTTCGGTTTGAAGGGTGGGGCAGCCGTTGTAACTATACCTGAGACCTTAGAACTTATGTCTCAAGGTGGGTGGCGCATTTACGTTGTAGATGTCTATGGGCTCCAGTAACCGCTTAACACCAGGTGGGCTGTGAGATCGTCCACCCATCCAAGCAATAAAAAAAAGAACCATAGTAATGTTTAAACATACAATATAAATTAACATTATAGTCGAATTTCGACTACTGCGGGACTACTAGCTCAATTTTAAATGACTAAAAAGATTAAAACGTTTTTTTTTTTGTTTCTAGGTAGCCTGGATTCGAGCAGATGATCAAACTATCCTCACACTCCACACGAGGCTGGTGACGCACAGTTCTCGATATGCGGTCACCAACGATTCTCCACATTCCTGGCAACTCCACATAAGACCTCTGAAGGTGGAAGATCGGGGCTGCTACATGTGCCAGATAAATACCAGCACGATGAAGAAGCAGATCGGCTGTGTGAATGTACTAGGTGAGAATTATCTTTTAACATTAAGTCGTTGTGGCCTAACGGATAAGACGTCCGGTGCATTCGTATCTAGCGATGCACTGGTGTTCGAATCCCGCAGGCGGGTACCAATTTTACTAACGAAATGCGTATTTAACAAATGCTCACGGTGGACTTCCACGGTGAAGGAATAATGTCGTGCAATAAAAATCAAACCCGCAAAATTATAATTTGCGTAATTACTGGTGGTAGAACCTATTGTGAGTCCGCACGGGTAGATACCACCACCCTGCCTATTTCTGCCGTGAAGCAGTAATGCGTTCCGGTTTGAAGGGTGGGGTGGCCGTTGTAACTATACTGAGACCTTAGAACTTATATCTCAAGTTGGATAGCGCATTTACGTTGTAGATGTCTATGGGCTCCGATAACCACTTAATACCATGTGGGCTGTGAGGTGGTCCACCCATCTAAGCAATAAATAAATAAAAACATTGATAATCTTGCGTCGAAATGTGCGTAATAGAAAAATTACGAAAGCCATGATACGACATGGGTAGATGTAACATTTACTAACTGTTTCATGTGTGAAATAAAGTCCGTAAAACCTATCGCTATTTCCGCGCGAACGAGGGTTAAAATAAATATATATTTTTTCACCCAAAGAGTTGAAGAGTTTTCTCGGTACATTTACTTCGTTTGTCCATCATTACAAGGGCTCGGGGTTTGGCTCAGAAAAACAACGGTGAAGCGAAAGTAGAGGAAACTGCCTTTGCGAGGCCATTAAGTACCCATCTTCACAACATCTATATGTCGGGTGGAGTTTTCGTAAAACACGGCAACACGATATTAAGAACTTTTCTGCGTCCGGGAAGCTCGTTCTCTTTATTCGTTTGCGAACAATTATTTAGGACTAGTGGTCCCGCAGTAGTCGAAATTGGATTATAATTAATTGAAATTATAAGTTTGAACATTATTATGGTTCTATTGTCAAAGACTATTATTATATTTCAATAGTCACAGATTTCGCCAAGAAAGATAAACAATATTAAGTTATTCTCAATTTGACTGCAGACTTTAAACAATAACAAAAGTTTGACAATAATCAAATAGTATGTGTGTGTGTGTCAAATACGTGGTAGTGTGTGTTATGTTTTCTTTATTGATTTAATGTATTTTTATGCGTAATTAAAAAACATTATTAACAATCTGCACTCCTTCTCTATATTCTCTATATGTGTGAGAAATTTCATACTCCTCCGTCCGCGCAATTCTCGTAAAAAGGGGTACAAAGTTTTTGCTTCACGTATTAATATATAGATAACTTCATAACATAGATAAACCTTAATACTTTAGTTTGAACGAAACACACGCGTACTAATTTTATGTTGTTAATTTAAATAAAATCATAATACATATACATATAGTAGCTAAGTTTCCTGTCATATTGTTGATTATTTGAAAGATTTATTAAAAACTGCTTTTCGATCCTATTAGGGCGTTGCGTTAAGAAATTGTGTTTCATTTTCGTAACAAAGATTTTAATAATTGAATTCGCTCATGTTATTATAAATATATCTAACATATACTATCTAATATAACAGGTGGTAGGACCTCTTGTGAGTCCGCGCGGGTAGGTACCACCACCCTGCCTTTTTGTGCCGTGAAGCAGTAATGCGTTTCGGTTTGAAGGGCGGGGCAGCCGTTGTAACTATACTGATACCTTAGAACTTATATCCCAAGGCGGGTGGCGCATTTGCGTTGTAGATGTCTATGGGCTCCAGTAACCACTTAACACCAGGTGGGCTGTGAGCTCGTCCGCCCACCTAAGCAATAAAAAAAAAAAAAAAATGTCAAGATTAATAAGACCTGGTTCTTTACATATTACCACATTACAATATATATCGCGCTGATCCATGATATCCTCTGGAGTACATAAAGGTAGCGATTGTTAAATGAGTTTGCACTTATTAAATTTCTAATAAGTACATTTTTTGTAATTATAATCCTAAATAATAAAGTAGAAACTCCTCGAAAACCTTTTATGAATTCAGCTGCTGTTGTGATAAGTTGAAAGCTATATTCAGAATCGTTAAGTAGCATCTAACTTCATTTCGGTGGAACTACTCAGAGGCTTGACTTCGTAACTTTTGAACGTGTTACTTTCCGAAGTTTTAATAAGAGCGGATATAATTATTATAAATATTTATGGAAATACTTAAGGTATCAAACTAGAAAAGAAACAATACGATTAACGATAACAAGGCTACGTAATTATCATTATAATTTTCGCAACCATGCTTCTGGCTCTCAATACCGATAAGACGTCCGCTCTTCTCATATTGTAGGGCCTATGGTATATAGCGGTGTGATAATAATAGGGGTTAAAGTATGAAATTGCCGTTTTATTGTAATAGATACTTCGAATTGACATAGAACCTTCATGGTTTGAGATTTTTGAGTGAAAAATTTTTTAAATGGTACCTACCTATGAGGTTCTTCTTTTAAAAATGTGCAACATTCGATTATTGACTTTCAGTTGTTTTTTTTTTATTCAGCTTAAACAAGAAAGATGAATACTTCGAAAATTCAAGTGATTTTGAATACGAGTTCCGACGCGGAACTAACGCTGCAGAAACAGCTTGCAATATCGGTGTAGCGCTTGGAGAGGGGACTGCTAATGATGAACGCACCGTGCGATTGTGGTTTAAACGCTTTCGTGATGGAAATTTTGATTTGGAGAACGAGCCATGTGGAAGACGTATTCTGTGAAAACGTAAAAGTCTAAATTAAATTTTGTAGAGAAAGAAATGGAACATTCAAAGAACAATATTCCTGACCAAGAAAATCGTAAAGTAATCAAAACGTCAGAAATAATAGGACAATGACAATAAAAACGCTAAATCAAGCCTGCAAAAGTAGTTTTAATTGTGTGATAACACGTATTTAGCTGGCCATGTTAATTTAAAAAGAATAAATTCGCTTGTTTAAAATCTAAAAAAAAATGTCACCCGAATGGTCGGTATCGCCATGCCGAGTCAATGACCTTAAAGACGTCAATTAGTGGATAAAAAATAAAGGTACCACTTAACACTAGATGTCCATCCTTACGACCTTACCTTACGACCGGCTTGTCAACAAATCTACATCATTAAAAAAGGTCATGTTATTATTTTAGAAGACAACGGCTTGTACTTTATAATACGTGTAGACATATCTTTTAAATGAAAAATAAATAAATAATCGTTCGTGACCGTTTACAAAACTTTTACCCGTAAACATAACAAAAGAAAAGCAGACGTGAAAATTCAAAGCTGACTCTGTTAATGTTGCTTGAAATAAATACATACTTCGAATTTCAAATTCGATATATCGAAAAGCAGATGGTATCGGTAACTTCTATGTCAAATGTTGTATACTTACCGTGACCATTAATATTTTTTGGCAAAGCGGGACATCTGCGGAATTATATAATAATTAAAAAAACGTGTGGCACGCGGGAACTGCCGCGGTAAAGCTATTGCATAGCATTTTTTATCAACTTATGCAATTATAATTAGACAATGATAATTTAATATTAAAACAATAATAAAACAAGACCACGCTATATTAAACATTAATAAAAGCAAAACCTTATCTGTCCCCTTCACACTCATAAGCTAGACCGCGCGAGAGAGAGATGGGCAGACTTTTCATGATGCGCATGCAGTGTGACGTCACGCCACGCGCTTATTCACAAACACTACACAAGCGCAACGTGTGAATGTGTTGAACGTGAGCTACATGGTAGGCGGATTGAGGGGTGTAAGGTTTTTTTCGTTACGGAATTTCATGAATTCGGTCGCCGCGCTCAAGGCCCGCGATAAAATCTATGCTTTACAAGTATTTTCTTATAGAAGATAGAATAACACAGAATAATCAAAGCACTGAACACAAAATAGTTAGTACTCTGTAATAGTATGTACCTCTTTTGTTAAATTAACCCATTTAAACCCTTCTAGCTCTATGCTGAATTGAAAAAAAATTTATCGTTTGGTCTATTTGGAAAAGCGGAACTATGTCGGCCTCACTGCCCTCACTGGGGACAGCGGGACAGAATGCCCGAAAGCGGGACTGTTCCGCCCAAATTTGGACGTATGGTCACATTATGTATAAGTATACTTTATTTATTTTTATTGCTTAGATGTGTGGACGAGCTCACAGCCCACCTGGTTTTAAGTGGTTACTGGAGCCCATAGACATCTACAATGTAAATGCGCCACCCACCTTGAGATATAAGTTCTAAGGTCTCAGTATAGTTACAACGGCTACCCCACCCTCCAAACCGAAACGCATTACTGCTTCACGGCAAAAATAGGTGGGGTGGTGGTACCTACCCGTGCGAACTCACAAGAGTGTCTTACCACCAGTGATTACGCAAATAATAATTTTGCGGGTTTGATTTTTATTACACGATGTTATTCCTTCACCGTGGAAGTCAATCGTGAACAACTATACTAGAGTTTCACGTTTTCATTAAATAAATTTGAACTATATGTCTATACGTTAATACTGCAATTCGTTTGTCGTATAGAACAGCAATCCTCTGATACTGTTCGGTATCAATGCGAAGAACTTTAATAGCAACGCGGTATCACGTACAAATCGCGTCGTCTCTTTTAAACAGGATTCGATCCCGGTGATTTACCGCCCGTACATTTTGTTCGTGAACTTCGAACTAATAGTTTTGAAGTTATAAGATTTATTTTGTTTGGTAACTTTCGTCTTCATTTCTATTAAGCTTGCCAATAACGTTTATTGTTCTTTTTGTTAAGAAAAAACTAAATTAAAAACTATTCTTTCGAATAAATAATTGTAGATCTATTTAAAAATCTTTATTAATCTTTTTTATTGTGATGGACATTATTCACAGTGGTGTATCTGTAAATTCACTGGTGGTAGGACCTTTTGTGAGTCCGCACGGGTAAGTACCACCACCCCGCCTATTTCAGCCGTGCAGCAGTAATGCGTTTCGGTTTGAAGGGCGGGGCAGCCGTTGTAACTATACTGAGACCTTAGAACTTATATCTCAAGTTGGATAGCGCATTTACGTTGTAGATTTCTATGGGCTCAAGTAACCACTTAACACCAGGTAGACTGCGAGCTCGTCCACCAATCTAAGAAAAAAAAAGAAAAAAAACATGAAGACATTATATTTGTTAAAAAAGAAAACTATCAAAATGTGGCTTTTTTTCTGACTGACTCTGTGGTGCAGTAATTAACGCCCTTTACTGTTGTGCCGAGGATCACGGGTTCAATTCCCACATCAGGCAAACATTCGTGTGATGAACAGATTTGTTTGCTCTTTGTCTGGGTGTTTATAATCTATATGTGTATTTATTTAAACCTATACAAGTATGTATGTCAGTCTTTGGTACCCATAACACAGGGAATCCTAATTTGGAGCCGGATAACCGTGTGTGATTTATTCCCAACTATTATAATATTAGTTATTATTAATATTTTCTTAACCTTCTTAATGTTCGTATAAAGGTATATAAACGAGATAACCTGGTATTAAGTTTTTTATTATTTTTTTATTGCTTAGATGGGGTACGAGCTCACAGCCCACCTGGTATTAAGTGGTTACTGGAGCCCATAGACATCTACAACGTAAATGCGCCACCCACCTTGAGATATAAGTTCTAAGGTCTCAGTATAGTTACAACGGCCACCCCACCCTTCAAACCGAAACGCATTACTGCTTCACGGCAGAAATAGGCAGGGCGGTGGTACCTAACCTTGCGGACTTACAAGAGGTCCTACCACCAGTGAAAAAAGTGGTTACCGACACCCTCAGGAATCACAACATGAATAACCCCCACCCATCATCATCATAGTCGGTTGCTCTTGGCAGAGCAGTTGTGGTCGTTTAGAATCCTAGTTTATGAAATCCTTGACAATGCTGACAAATGTTCTCCATAGTTCTCGAACTGAGACTTGGCGCACGCACTCGTTAATTAGGGTGTTGGTAAGGTCTTTCACTTGATCAGTCCATCGCATGGGGTTTCATATACCCCCACCCAACCTGAGATAATATGGCAAAGTCTCCATTGAACTAACGGCTATCTACCCTTCCAGTCGGAATATATGACAGTCTCGCGACAGAAATGGTACTACAAGATTGTACTACCCGCACTTACTTATGCGAGTTTGCAATATACCTACCATCAATAAATTCTTCATTTACTTCTCCGATGAATACATAATCACTTTTTTTTAGTAGTAACTATTTCGTATAAAGAGTGGGCCTACTCTATTCGGCACTATTTAACTACCCTCTAGAATCGCATATGGACTAAAAGGAACTTATACTTAAATAGCCGCGTACAAATAACAATTAAATGCGCCTATTAAAGTAACGTTCTTATAGAATATATAGCGTTTATTTTAATAGCGTTTTAAAACATCATCAAGCCTAAAAACACTCACGAAAATCTCAAAACATCAACCACGTGAACTCAATTAGATTCACTTTTAAAAAGCTGTAAACGTCATTAACTCCTAATTAGAGAAATGGATATCTTTGATGACGAGAAAACATTTCCTAATTTCATTCACGGAATCTATCGTTACCATATAATTTAAAATTCTGTTTGTTTAATTAAAAATAAAATACATTCGAACTCAGATATTTTATATTCAAACTAGCTTTTGCCCGCGACTCTGTCCGCGTGGAATAGTTACTTTGGCATTACGCTAAATTTTACCCCCACTTCATTTACGTAGAAAGTGAAAATATTTTTGAATTATAGAATGTTAAGGAGCTATTTAAACCCCTATTTTGAAACATTCTTTATTGGTGCTCCACTTGTATTGCCCTTACCGTGATGTTATATAGCCTATATATAGCCTTCTTCAATAAATGGGCTATCTAACACTGAAAGAATTTTTCAAATCGGACTAGCAGTTCCTGAGATTAGCGCGTTCAAAACAAACAAACTCTTCAGCTTTATAATATTGGTATAGATTGGGTTTATTCGTCCACACAAACTTGTTTGTTTACCTTTAGAAATGATACAGGAGATCGAGGGCAATGACCTCAACATCAGAATATTGCAGAGTCGTATATTGCAAAGAAGGGTCGAATGGGTATCGTTTATAGCTGGCGTGAGCAGTCGGGCGAGTGTGATGACATGTAGTTGTTTTACAGAATAAGTTGTACGTGAAAAGCTTAAACAAATAAATATCAATACAGCAACTTTTTCGAACATCAAATGCTTATTTACTGCGATATGTTTATATATCTTGTCCCATGACTCTTGCCATCCGTAATAATCCGTATCATGCATAAAACAATTGTAAAGAAACAATTTTTATTCGTGATTATATTTGTGTTATGTTGTCAGCAACACTAACATCTGTATTCGATTTCAGAAACGATTACAATACATTTTATCTATCTATATATATAAAATTAATTGCTGTTCGTTAGTCTCGCTAAAACTCGAGAACGGTTCGACTGATTTGGCTAATTTTGGTCTTGAATTATTTGTGGAAGTCCAGAGAAGGTTTAAAATGTAGATAAATATGAAAATGCTCGGAAATAAATAAAAATAACAATTTTGTTTTTCCTTTGATGCGTCCCCCGTCGGACAGATTCCTTTTGTTTGTTTTAAGTTTATTTTATACAAAAGTTTAGGTCTTGTATTTATCAATTGAAGGACTACGAAGTCAGCCGGGTCAGCTATTATAATAATAAATGTAATCACTTTTTTTTCATCGTGAGCCCGTTATCAGAAGATTGTTAAAAAGTGTTACTCGTAATAGAACTGAGAATGAAACCAAATAAATAAAATTATTATAATTTAAAATTATGTTAATTATTCTTCTTATAACTGGATCATAGAGCACCGGTAATTCATTATGAATAAGACCTTTGTGATTATTATTTTTAAAGCCGTATTGTATAATTCGCAAAATAACGAATTTTAATACATCACTGAGCACATGGGGTATCATTAAATAGGTCTTAAAAGTCATTAGGTTGGCTAGATGATAACAATACGCTCTTCTGAAGTCGTAAAATGTGTGGGTTAATGTTACCTTTTCAACAAGTTGGAAATTTCTGAAAATTCAACATTATTGAACATAAAATAAGCTTTCCAGGAAAATCGGTTTAGAATACACATTGAGTATTTTTGAAACCTCGGAAATATTCGCGTACATGTATATTATCAAATAAATTTGATTTTACACTGTAGGTGTACTGTTATTGTATTGAATTGCTGGACAAGTTTACGACTCACCTACGTGTATACCGTCGTACGTCTGGCGTCTGGTGACTACACCACCACACACTCACCACTAGGTAAGTGACATAGTCACTACACAAGGGGGTCGCGGGTTTGAATCCCGCCAAGGGAAGTTATTTGTATGATAAATATAAATGTCTTTTCCAGGGTTATAGATGTATATTAAATATATATAATGTCTTTTCCAGGGTTATGGATGTATATTAAATATACGTATGTGTATAATAAAAACCTTACATTTATTTCCGTTATCTGGTACAGTTCTTTACTAACTTATCACGGGACCAGTTAACGTGGCCTGATTGTTAGTAAATATTTATTATTATTATTTTTACTGGTGGTAGGACCTCTTGTGAGTCCGCGCGGGTAGGTACCACCACCCTGCCTATTTCTGCCGTGAAGCAGTAATGCGTTTCGGTTTGAAGGGCAGGGCAGCCGTTGTAACTATACTTGAGACCTTAGAACTTATTCTCAAGTTGGGTGGCGCATTTACGTTGTAGATGTCTATGGGCTCCAGTAACCACTTAACACCAGGTAGGCTGTGAGCTCGTCCACCCAACTATGTAACACAAAAAAGTAATATGGTTGCATTTTTTATCCTTTTCCTTGTATGAAATGAGTTGAACGAATTGAAACAATTAATGTATTTTTGTTGACATAAAAGTACTAATTACGAGTAAGAGTTTTTTTTTTTACATTTTTAATGTTGTTTTCGTAATTGATAGTGTTGATACATTACCCAGGTTTCGGCTTGAAATTCCTCTTGAGGGACCCCGTGTATAAGAGTGAATATCTAAATATGTAGGGCATTTGTAGTAAGTTGTTGCGTTACATTTGGAGAGATTTAAAATTATCATCATACAATGCTGTAATGAACTTAAGCATAGCTACTATTAATTTACTTAGTACCGTATAGTACCCGGCGAGAGCCATTATCTCGAAAAGAATTCCTAAGGGAGACTCTTCACAAACAAGAGTCCAACTAAATAAACGGTTAATTGTTGACAATACGAATAAATACTAAAAGAGAAAATATGACGGCTGTACGAAGTGAAAAATAAAGTATTGTTACCACATTAACAAAAAATATTTCTTACAACATTGTTTCAATAAGAGAAATCTCTAATATTCCACTTCTGTATCTACTAAGTAACGCTTGACTGAAATCACTAATTGTAGGTAACCTTGCTGTCACACAATGGAGAAAGACAGAGTATTGTAACTTAATTTTATCGTTGATATCACAAATAACATTGAAAGAGACATTAGCCAAAGATTTAAACCTAAAATGTCATTTAGATAGATGATATTCGGAAAGAAAACGTCATTGTTTCTAATTCAGCTTCTTATTAAGGTTCTAGATTAGCAATGTTTGTACAATTAACATTTTAAAATATACTTATGCCTACCAACCGAAACTTAGTCAAATGTTATGTATCTGAAATATATATTAAATTAATTTTTCCCCTACTTAATCGTTGGTAGTCTAACTATTCCAACTGCGCGCTGATGGATGACTGGATTAGCTCACGGGGTTCAATCTGAGAGATTTTGATAGCACTAGCCCTAATAAGAGCAGTGCTTCGCTGAATCTACCACCGAATCAGAATAGTGACCAACTGAGAAAATCCGGCATGACACTAAATGAGTTGTGTTTATGGGCTAGGTTGCATGCGTTTCGGTTTGAAGGGTGGGGCAGCCCTTGTAGCTATACTGATACTTTAGAACTTGTATCTCAAGGTAAGGTGGGTGGCGCGTCTACGCTGTAGATGTCTATGGGCTCCAGTAACCACTTAACACCAGGTGGGCTGTGAGCTCGTCCATCCATCTAAGCAATAAAAAAATAATAGTTACCAACTGAAAACATCCGGCATGAAACTAAATGAGTTGTGTTTATGAGCTAGGTTGCAACGCGAAACTCTTAATTTATATTCGTCTAGTTCGACCAAAATGGTTGACGGTGCTAAAAGCACTGAGAGTGGATCGGTGGGATCCGATTAGATGTCTTTAGGTGGACGAACGCTTTGCATTAGCCCGTCGCCGCGTCGCGTCGTCCGGGTCGGTTATGTAATTAAAGACGGCTCCGGTAAGAGGGCTGTCGTGTCGCGTCCGCTTTTACGAAGCATTCTGACGCTTCAAACACTGATCACCTCAAAACCTTATCAGCACTTTTTAATATTTAACTGACGAAAATATTAATGAATCGGAAGGAAACATCAATAGGCAAAATATGACTCAAAGTTGTTTATTTTATTATATTTGTATTACGCCAATGACATTAGTCCTCAAATGAAAATAACTTTTGAATAGAGCTTTTAGTGTGCTAGCCTAACAGTAGGTAAATAGTCTTCAATTTACCTTTGAGAATTTCTCATTTCAAAACTACCCAGCACAATATTAAAAACCTGAATGTTTTGCTTGCTAGGAATGATTAAAATATTTGAACTGTTTGATGTCGAGTTTTTTTTTATCTGTTTCATGTTTTTAATACTTTTGAATTTTCGGCATATTAAGGCACACCACGTTGATTTTAGTTTAAATTATACATCCAAGTTATTTCATAGCCTCTGCGAAATGCCGTCACGTTTTTTGGTGGCTATTACATTATTTCGATATACACCTGATAGCATTATAACAAAAAGGTTTTTAGAAGCATCAGCAACTGCACAAGGATTTAGGCTCAAGCAGCTAAACAATGCGCGCATGTACTAAAACAAATTTGAAAAAAATGTGTGGTGTCGTGGGACACCGGACAGGAACGTAGTTCTTTATTATAAGAATATTAATTTTAAGTTCTATTCGAGGTATAAAGAAAATAAGACTGGAGGTTTCGCAACAACCCACGGTCATTCGGTAACGTGCGAACTTATTGTGGTACACTTCATTCACGGTAGTTTGCATAAGAGTTAGTGTATTGCGCAAACGAACGCTCGTGGTCAATGAATGATAAAAAAATATGTTATTTTTTGTAGGTTATTACAAAGTTAAGTCGTACACTGTGTGCATTACAAATTTGTATGTTATTACAAAGTTAAGTCGTACACTGTATGCAGTAAAATCTTACGTTACGGACGTTTTTTCCCGGTTAGGGTAGCCCTCCGCATCGTCCCATAAGTAACTTCGTTCCAAAAAAAAAACGCACTGATAAGATGTGTGTTAAGATTACCTTGAATAATGTAACACAATGACAAAAAGTATGTGGACTTCAAATTGAAAATTCATATCCGGCTCATGGCAAAAAATATGGGTTCAACCGCGGGAGATTTATAATAAAGCGACCGATGAACGCCAGGAAAAACGAATAAGCAGATATTATTTCGCTCTGGGAGATTTATTTTCTCAGCTCCGAATATTCGCTGGCAAGTACATAAATTACCTTTTTAGACCAGTTTCTATTAATTTTTTTTTGTTCGTCGCGTTATTAAATTTAGTTTGTTTTGTGGAGCAATATATCCTTGTGGAGGATGATGAAAAGAATATATTCGAGAATTTCATTTTCTCCGAGTATTTACACAAAGACACTGCACATTAAGTGGAAGAAAGCTACTGATTGTGAAATATTGTGCACTGACCCAGGCCCGTTCTCCCTATATTTTGCGAAAGGCAGTGGTGATTAGCTAATATTCAATAATATACCTAGTTCTGTCTACATGTATACCACTAATCTAGTCATTTTTAACATATACACTACTTTCTAACTTTAAAGATTTTGTAAATTTTCTGTGTGCACACCTATTTTAAGACACGCTTTTATTGGCTTGTTTGTATGTAACAAAATCTTTGAATGTAATTTTTCATTCATAATTAAATTGACATTGACTAGTTGAATTGGTTGACATTTGAATGTCAATAATTTAATAACTTCGTTCTAATATTCTGACCGGTATAGACAGAATTTAAAATTATTAAAATAGTTGTTACTTCAGTTTGACATTTAACCGTGTTTTCTTAGTTATTAACACCTTGAACGCCATGCGGTTCACCGGTGGTCCCAGCGTACTATACCATTCGGGCCAACATAAGAAAAATTTAAAAATTTGCGACTTTTACCGTGTAGTGTTTTAACATATATTAAAAGACTATTAAAAAACTACAACTATTAAAAAAACAAACTTTCTATTAGATTTGAAGACCAAAGCGTTAGGTTCGGCTAAAGGACCACCCGGCTCACTTCCTTAACCGTTTTGTTTTGAAGTCGTCGTAGCCTAAGGGATAAGATGTCCGGTGCATTCGTATCTAGCTATCTACATATATATAACAACTAGTCGCACTCGCCCGCTTCGCTGGGCATTTAAAATTAAGATTATTATTTATTGTCATTATTATTAGGGAGTCCAAACATTAGTCTAACCATTAAGTACATGTGTTTTCTACATGGATACCAAGTTTCAAGTCAATCGGATGCATGGTTCAGTAGTTATAACGGAACATCCGTAAAAACTACTGTAGATTTATTTATATATTGGTATAGATTTACGCTGTACGTTTAGTAAGTAAGCTATGAGTTTTACTTCAAAAACAATAATTCAAAAAAGTGTGTTCGATTTAAAAAATGCAAGAACCTTGAGATTCTCCCGTTTGAACACAAAAACTTGCAAATGTTGTTGTTGTTGCAATTGTTGCTTTAAGTAAAACTAGTAAGATTATACCAGGGCTTATAGAAGCGATATCAATTATTTTTATTGGCGGGAAGGCGTATTGAAAGCAGGCACGGGTATGTGCAGTACCATCGTCCTGCTGATTTCTGTAGCCAAATGAAGTCACAATTCAGTTCGAAGAATGGAATAGTTTTTTTATTTTATTGCTTCGATGGGTCTCCCTCCACCAAACTCACGGCCCACCTAGTGTTAAGTGGTTACCGGAGCCCAGAGACATCTACAACGTAAATGCCGCCACCCAAATTGAGACATGAGTTCTAAGTCTCAGTTTTTACAGTACAACCGCCAGCCCCACTCTTCAAACCGAAACGCATTACTGCTTCACGGCAGAAATAGGCAGGGCGGTGGTATCTACCCGTGCGGACTCACAAGACGTCCTACCGCCAGTAAAGGTGATATGTAAATCAAAGGAAACTTCGATCTTATATCTCAAATCGGGTGGCGGCATGCACGCTGTGATAACCGTGGACTAATAGTAGTTAGTTAGTGACTTAATATTCAATATTTTTTGTCTCTTTTACACAGTTCCACCGAACATCGTAGATGAAGGCACGAGTGGAGATCTCGTTGCACGCGAAGGTCAAGATACAAGTCTATCCTGCAAAGCCGAAGGAACACCACTCCCGCGAATTTTGTGGAGGAAGGAAGACGGTACCAACATTCAACTCAGGAATGAAGCCGGTGATCTTCGAAAAGGTGAAATTTATTATTATTATTATTATATTAGTTTATTATATTATTAGTTCCTCTACACGAGCTCTAGGCTCGGCTTACTGAGCTCCCGCCCCGAGACCCTCAGGGAAAGGGTGCCTCAGTTTCCCCTCCTACGAAGACTGTATCACCCAAGATTTTCATGATGATGGTGACCGTGTGTATGGCAGCTTGTTTCTGCATGATGTGTGGGTTGAGTGAGTTTATTATATTATATTAATTATATTAGTTTATTATATTATTAGTTTATTATATTATATTAATTATATTGGTTTATTATTATATTAGTTTACACGACCGTCTTTATGCTTTCCAGATTCCAATAAGTATTACGGTCTTCTTTTTTAATTGTTTTTATTTGGACAGCTTCCAAGTTGTCTTTTCCAAAAAATGTAATAGAATCTATTCCGAATTTTCAAAACAAATATCTAAATCGGTCCAACCACTTTCCTATCGAAACGCGCAGATATGAATAAAAATTTATTTAATTATTTTGATTAAAATAATCGTTTCCGGTTAGATTAATGTACACACAATCATTTATTTAAAAAAAAATTATGAGTTTATTAATTAAAAAAATGTGTACAGAAAAAAGTTTACCGTAAAATTCTGTTCTAATACGAAAACAGTAGTATTTGTAATAAATATTCACAAAATCAAACACATGTATATATGACCAAAACAAAAATAGACAAAAATGAACACAACAAATTTTTATATTCAAACAAATAAATTTGGATTGATGTATAACCATATCGAATGAAGTAAAACAAACCTGTTTTATATCTGTAAAACTGAAATAATGTCTCATTATTTTCAAATGTCAGAAACAAGATCTCCGACTTTAATTATCCCACCAAAATATTTTTTGCACATTACTCATTTAGTTTGGAATAAATGCAATTTTTTTATTATTATAAATACATAGTTTGAATGGGCAGAACGATTAGATATCACATTATTTTATTACTCTTGTAGGCAGACCAGCATATGACCCATCTGAGCAGCTGCCTAGCGCATTATTATTATCATATTATATATATACCCTCGAGATCTTTAACTCGTAAGACAAAATCACCTCCAGTCACAACGCTTGTCAGCTTTCTAGGGACTTTACGACCCTTGTCTTAGAACAATGTCCAATTCGAACTTAGCCCGCTAAAGATACGCGTATAAACAGAAATTATGGAAATCACCTTCAAATATTTAATTTATTCCACAACACCTGCCGACAAGGTCTTCTGTGAGATCCTTAGGTATTTAAATTTCACAAATTTACTACTCTTCATTCAGATATTAAGGTATTCAGGTCTCGTGAAACGAGAAGTCCTCTGTAGTAATAATGACGAAAACTAAGTGGATTTTTTAAAATTCTAGATATAAATGTACTATATTCAAAGGAGAAAAGCACGTGCTTATACGTGTACATTAAACTTTTTTTGTATAACTGAAAACATTTTTGTGATCATTACCCCTAATACTAATGCATTTTGTATTAAAAGACAAACGATTTTTAATTTAATTTCTTTTTAAATTAAGTTTTTAAATGTATTATTAAAGACTTCGAAAAATAAAAAAATGTTATAATAGTTTAAGTACGTTATTTTACGTAACACAATCGCGACTCTCTTTCTCTATATATAAGAAATTCATTTAAACTTCAAAGGCACGTCTAATTTACAGCTAACGTCCAAACAGAGGCTACAGAGAATATCATTAATTGTAAATGTCGCTAAGTTTATAAGAAAACCAGAGGAGCTCGTTCGGTCTCTGCTACGAACAATTATATTCTGCTATAAATATTCATTTCGGGTGTTCAAGAACAGCTGACATCTCGTAACTATCGACGACGAATTAAGGTCAAGATATTTTATTAATACAATATTTTATTAGAGAACAAAGATTCTCTGTCTAATACAACATTATACATGTAATGTATCAATTGGATCGTAGTGGAATTATGACAAATCGTCTAGATAAAAAAAGCAATATGTAGACAGTTACAATCAATGATATTCTCTGTAGCCTCTATTTAGACATTAGCTGTAAATTAGACATGCCTTTGAAGCTTAAATGAATTTCTTATATATATAATTATATGTATATATATATTTAAATAATATGGAGAGAGAGAGAGAGACGTGATTGTGTTACGTTAAATAACGTACTTAAACCATTATAACTTTTTATTTATTTTTCTAAGGCTTAATAACACATTCACAAACTTAATTCAAAAATAAATTAAATTAAAAGTCGATTTTGAAATTAATTTATTTTTGAATTAAGTTTTTAAATTAATTTATTTTTGAATTACAAATCGTTTGGCTTTTAATACAAAATGCATTAGAATTAGGGGTAATGATCACAAAAATGTTTTTTGTTATAAGAAGGAAAATCGTATTAACAAGGTAAAATGTGCCCTTTGACAATATTTTAATTAACTTTGGATAATAAAGGAATATTTTCAGTACCGACTTTAAATTCAATTAAGCCATTAATAAGTCAAAGAACTAATTCACAGGGATTTCACAGAATTATTCCGTATACAAAAGCCGGTCAAAATGAATCTATTTCAAGGAATTTTGGTATCAAATTGAACGAGAAGGTTTTCATCATTCATTCATTTCAAATTGAACGATAAGTTTAAAGAATTTTAAATCTGGGTGAAGGATAGGTATTAATTTTTTAAGATAATGCTATTACTACCATTTTTTTTTTTTTGTATAACAAACTGGTCTTTTCTGTGCAGTTGACATGTTCATGGGACCAAATTTAAACCTAACAAAAGTCGAACGACGACAGATGGGAGCATACCTTTGCATCGCGTCAAATGAAGTTCCACCGTCAGTCAGCAAAAGGATAATGCTGAATGTTAACTGTAAGTAAGCAGTTCGATATCTTTTACTGGTGATAGGATCTATTATGAGTCCGCGCGGGTAGGTACCACCGCCCTGCCTATTTCTGTCGTGAAGCAGTAATGCGTTTCGGTTTGAAGGGTGGGGCAGCCGTTGTAACTATACTTGAGACCTTAGAACTTATATCTCAAGGTGGGTGGCGCATTTACGTCATAGATGTCTATGGGCTCCAGTAACCACTTAACACCAGGTGGGCTGTGAGCTTGTCCACCCATCTAGCACTAAAAAACAAATGTTTAAATATTTTATATTAAAGGAACATTTATTGATTTTGATCGTGGTTTGTACGGTCGAAAATAGTTTCTCCATTTCGAATTTACAATTGTATACGGCAAGTTCAAGGAATGTTTCACAGTAGAAATTCCAGTAGAGCCGCCTATAAAAAGTCTATTGCGTTCTCGTCTTTCAAACCTCCTGGAATCTCTAGAGCACTGAAAAGTGTCTCTCGGTCTGAAAATGCCTGTGCAGAATCGAAATCAAAGAAGGTACTATTAATAAATATAAATTTTATTCACAAAATGTGTTTGGTCGATGTTTGAAAACGGTGACAAAATGGTCATCTACACTAGGTATATAGGAACGAAAGGCAAATAATAATATGTTGATTGAACAATGTAAGTAATTTTTTTTTCTATCCCCTGGATTGAAACTTAGTTAAACTTAATTACTTTTGGAACTTTAGGAAAGTAACCTGTCCTATGATTAATCGCATCTTTAACTTACTAAAATCTTTCCTCGTTTATTTGCCGTGACTGACTTATTATTTAAGTCAGAGCCTAAATCTCTATGGATTTAAATAGTTGCAGTTGATATATTATTTATGTTGTTACCAAAGTTTCATTTTTGATAATTTCACCACTTTTTAATGAAGGCAAAAGATGGTCAATTGTATGGAGATCTATTTTTTTTTTAATTTAAAAGCACAAAAATCCAATGCCTGCTTTGCTATTAATTTATTAGAAACGGGTATAATGAATAATAATAATGAATATAGATATCAATATCAGCATTTTTCAAATTAATATCGAAAATTCGTTTCTTTTAAAGACGTTGCATAAAATTATACCTTAAAATTTCGTAGATAAGGTGTATGATGTGTGGTTGGTATTACAAATATAATAGCTATAATGCCCTTAGAGCTAAATATTCTGATTCACCGTATAGGGTGGATTGCTAATAATATTATAAAACCAAATGTGTTATTCTAAAACGTAGTTCCACCATCAATCCTGGTGGCGACCAAGGTCATCGGCGTGCCAACAGGATCACAAGCCAAACTGGAATGTTTCGTCGAGGCGTTTCCACAAGCTATTAATTATTGGCTCAAGAGCGGCGAAGAGATGATTCTTTCCAAGTAAGTTATGAACGCGAATGAAAAATGATTTTTTAAACCTATTTCTTTTGTGCATATCTCCTGTATTCTGTTGTGTTTTGTCTAGTGTTTTTTTTTTTGTTAACATTTACTTCTGCTTATTTCCAATAATATTGATAAATAAATTAAAACAATTCTTTTTGGTTTCTTTGTTATAAGTATATAAGTTTTATTCACACGTCATAAATGTCGTCAAAGTCAATGAAAAGTTTATTATTAAGAATAAAAAAAAAATTGTGGACAGATCTAGACATACTTAAATACCACAACCAAAGAAGCACTAGCTTTCAACAAAAAACTTCAGAGGTGTCAAGGGACACCCGGATGGAACGAAGCTCCTTTCGATTAATTAGTGAAGGAATTGTAATTTTTTTTTTAAGTTATAATAATAAATTACGGCATTATGAAGAAGAAAAAAACAATACTATGAACTAAATTACTATTGTTGAAACGCTATCTCGAGAAACTGTACTCATTACGCGGACCAATCGGATACGAGCAATGTCACGCGATAAGCGCCTACACGTTGATTGGTCAGAATGACGGATCTAAAAAGTGTCGTGACAACTTTTCGTAAGATTTTTTTCCGTCTAGCCCCCTTTCACAACCCGCGATAAGGAACTTCGTTCCAAAAAAGAAATTCTAAATATCTGTTCACATCGATAAAAGTATTGACACAAATAAAATTACAGTCAAACTAAGAACCTCCTCCTTTTATGAAGACGATTAAAAAGGAAAAACTAATTATTATCTTAAAGAGGATTTCAGGGCATCATTAAGTTAGAGGACATATAATGGTATTAGTAATATATCTGGTTTTTTATTCGAGGAAAGCAACCCTATCTCGTCTTGTCATTGCCACTACGTACATTTCACTCATTAGTCACTCATATTCAATATCATAATCACTCATAGTCGCAATATCATTTACTCATTTACCAACTCCCTCCCAGAGACTTTCTGACTCCATACCAAATTTCCTAAACAAAATATTTAAAAAAATGAAAAATGAAAATATATACATACACATAAAATCAATCTGAAACGTGGAGACACAGGTATTCTAAAACTTTTGAGAATTTGATCTCATGTGTTAAGTTATTTATTTTGATAACAAAGCTATAGGTATACAAACCTACGGGCTCTGATAAAACACCTAACACCGTGCGGATAGTTAGCTAAGAAACTGCTAATGGAACACGATACTGTGGAAGACGACGGAGGAAGACAAACAAACTTCTCCACATATACTCAAAATATAAAGAAGCTCTTTAAATATATTCTTAGTTTATCCTTGTTTTGGACTGGAACAGAGATATTTAATAAGATAGATTTGTGAAAATGGACTATTTAGGTCGTAGTTATTGGTGGATTTACATTCCGATTACTTTATGATTACAATGATAATAATCATGATATCATTAATACTTATTTCATATTAAAACCGTTTGAATATGATATAAGCACATTCAGGCCTGTTATTGTTAGTAGCAATAATAATTAATTTTTGTTGTGTAAATAATACGGTCTTAAGTTACACCTACCGTTAGAATATTATACATAATTCGATTAAAAAACCTACCAGCTTAATCTAAGGAAATGAATGAGAATAGAGGTCGGTGGCAGTCTTTGCGATCAATTAGTGTTACTCGGCTTATTGTTATTACGCAACATCTTAACTGGTCTCATAAATATTAGCAAGTTCTTGCTCGTGTTTGACTCACGACTGAGATTCATAACTACACTAAATGGTTTGCTTATTATGCTTACAATGCTGTAAATTTACAATAATTTCAAAATAACTTTAACAAGATTAATTATTTATTTATTTATTACACTTCATGTAAACTTTACATTGCCGGAATTAAAGCCTAAGGCAATCTCTACCGGTCAACCAAAGGTAGTTCAGAGTAAATGGTGGTAGGTGCAATGAAATTTATATTAAATTACAAATACATAAACAAAAATATATACATGCATACATCAATGTAATGGTTTATACAGTATTCAAAGGAATTTATTAATAAATTAATTTACCAAATAACTTCAACTTCATAAATTATCGGTGTTGAGACGCATTATAGGTACCACCATCATAGTTACTATTATTGTAGAACACTCATGCATTCCAGATTTCTGTTATTTCATGAAATTTCCCCTTTTATATAACAAGCGCTTCTACTAATCTAGTACAAGAAACTGGATGCGAACAACAATTTTCATGATTTAACATTAAACAGTGTTTTAAAATTTGAGCCCAGTCGATAAACGTACAAGCCGTAAATTCCAGTGAATCGGTTAAAATAAATTTGTACGGATTTATATAAGCTCAGTGAAACAATGTTAAACTCTCACTTAAAATTTAAACCGAACTCAAAATTCATCGTCTAAAACTATTTTATAACGGCTTCGTATCGGCAACAGCATTTAACCTTATTTTTTATGGAATTCACCTAAATTATAAAGTTTATTGTAGCTTAATATATATGGGTATTAGGGAATTCGCTCTAAAAAATTGGGTCTTATTAGATAAGCTGGGCTCACTAGTTGATGAAATACTGGAGTATGCATATTTTTGTAAGAAACTTTAGAACCGAAAGCATCTCCTTCCTCAAACTATATTTGAATAGTTCTCAATGGTAATAGCTACTGCCAAGACTTTGTTCATGCAACGCTAATGACCATTGCACATGGAAACCCGTCCATAGATGTAATTTAAAGCTGAACCTTATGTTCCAGTTCCAAATATAATTTAACGGAAGATCGAATATCCCAGTACCAACTCCGAACCATTCTACAGATTTCGAAGTTTGAGCCTGAAGATATAGGCACCTACACGTGCGTCTCCACAAATACGATGGGAAAGTCGGAAGGGACATTAAGACTTTATGGTGAGTTTTTATGAAGTTGCTAATTAGATTAATTTTACGAAGGAATTGTATGTATAATTTAAAACAGAAAATTTCATTAATGATACTATAGCTAAAATAAGATGAGTTTTTAACGCACTTTTTATCAGTTTAAAAGATATCTTTGTAACAGAATATTTAAAAGTAATTTTCATCAACAACCAGTTGTTTGAAATCATTACCTTAGAAAAAAATCGTTATTAAGAACCGATGTTAGTACAATCATTTTATTATATTTTATCTAATATCCTGACTAGGATCATTAGGATAATAAAAAAATAGTGAATTTAATTTTTAGATCAACCTCCTATTATAGAGCATTTTTTAGATTTATACCAAATCTAAGTAAAGAACTAGATAAAATTCTTGGAAACAAAATTTGTACTGGATTTTTCTCAACGATTTCGCGTTCATGTTTAATCTATGTTCCTTAAAGGCTTCGAAGCGGCTGGAATGATGTCGATGAAATTTTTAGAAAATTGAAGACTGGCAATTCGAGTTATCTTGAAGTTTGGTAACGATCGGATCAAAGTGAAATCAAAGATCGGCCACCGAAGCTGCCAAAGACTGGATTTGATTAGTAATCAAATAAAAGTTGTTCAACATCAAATGCAACAAAAACAAATGAAACGATACAAATTTAATCAATATTTGTATCATTATAAAGTACTAGCGACCCGCCCTCGCTTCGCTTCGGAAACATGAAACACATGACACACATGAAACAAAAAAAAAAAAAAAATAAATAAAAAAAAGTAGCCTATGTTCATCAAGGACAATGTCGGCTTCTAATGGAAAAAGAATTTTTCAAATCGGTCCAGTAGTTTCGGAGCCTATTCGAAACAAACAAACAAACAAATCTTTCCTCTTTATAATATTAGTATAGATATAGATTTAAAAATATTATTTTTCTACTTTTCTAACTACTATGTAATTTGATGAACTAATTACTACTGCTGATTAAAAATCAATCCTTAATTATTAATTCAATCTCAAAGTTTTAACTCGTATTTTTTTCGTTAACAGAAATCAAAATTACTACTACTACAACAACAACGACGACTACCACAACATCTACAACTACAACCACTACTACAACCACACCAGCCCCGACAACAACGGAACTGCCACGTAAGACTTTACCCAATAACCTGAAACACATAAGGCTTGGGTACCACGCGCGGTGTAACAGTACCAATTATTATATCTAAATTGGGATCAATCTGACTATCTGGTATCGACCTACAATAGCAGCACCTGATCTCTTCCCATAGCTTTAATATTTAGATTTAATATTTAGAATTACATTAATGATACAGATTTTGATATACATTCAATTAACCAACGAACCTACCACAGTCCTGTCTACACGTTGGTTGACTAGTACAGAATGCTTTAGGCATTAAGTCCGCCACTGTACTCTTGTGCGTAAAGTTAAGTAAGTAGAAAGCGATCTTCACTTCACTTAATTATTAAATTAGATAAATTAACCTCTGCATTTCTATTCTCAACAAAGACAATCAAGATTTCGGTAATCCTGATGATAAGCGGTCACCGTCGCCCCAAGACATCAACAACAACAAAACGGGTGGGCGGAACCCGCCGCACAGGGCGCGGCTCTATCTATTGCGGTCTCTGTCGAACGCAGTTGGTATCTCTTACTTGTTAAAGACTAATATCGGTTTTACAGATTTAACTCTTGATTATTCTCATTTCGCAGGATTTGTAGTTCCATTACAACCTGCCGAACAAAAGTTCTACACACCAGACGTGACTACTTACGGTAATTATTTCTATCGATCATAACAATCTCGTTTTAAACTCTTGTTGTGTGACTTGCAAGACAATGTGCATATCGACGCTTGAGAGGCAAACGTGACTAAGCGACAATAGCTGCTTTGTACATAAATGATAGGCTTCAGCTAGATTCGTCAAAATATAATTTTTTCAGGTTTTTTATTTTATTATTATTTTTATTTTTTATTGCTTAGATGGGTGAACGAGCTGACAGCCCCCCTGGTGTTAAGTGGTTACTGGAGCCCATAGGCACAATGTAAATGCGCCACCCACCTTGAGATACAAGTTCTAAGGTCTCAAGTATAGTTACAACGGCTGCCCCACCCTTCAAACCGAAACACATTACTGCTTAACGGCAGAAATAGGCAGGGTGGTGGTACCCACCCGCGCGGACTCACAAGAGGTCCTACCACCAGTAAAAAAGGTCTTTCAACTTTAAATTAGTCTACTGTAAAGTTCACGCATTGTCGCTTAGTCACGTTTGCCTTTCAAGCGTCGATATGTTTTCAAAATTAAATAAATCAAACCCAAAAATAATTATCATGTGAAACATTTTGAAATTTATTACGGTCTGATAATTTTATTAGTTGATCAACGACTTAATCGACGTAATGAATGTTTATTTATAGATACAATGCAAAACGTGATAGAGCAGTCCGTTCTCGACAACAACTGGTTGCCAACTACCGAATCTGTTGCAGCAAGCATCGGTCCAGATTTTTCCCTAGCCACACTGATTCTGATTTCAATGTTGCCATACCTTTATTTTGTAACAAATAGTAGTTTTTATATTATACCAACAATAATAAGCACAAATGCAATAATTATCAAAATGTTTTTGCAATCCGTAAGATGATAAGTTTTCATTAAATTCGATTTTAAAAATATCTATCGGTCAATTTGTTAATAGTTATTGTTTTATTTTACGTACATTCAAAACAACATTTGGATGACGCTTAAATGTTATGTAAATTTGCTGTAAATCAAAAGCGTATTATTTGCTCCAATTACAATGGCTTTAACATTTAATTAAATACCAACATTATCAAGTTAAATAATGTCATTATTTTAAGTGTAAAAACTCTGTAATATTGTGCTCTATTAGTTAATCATATAACTTTTAATTAGCCTACACAAAATAGAACCAAAAAGAAAAGAGTAGAATATAAATCAAATTCCATGAAAAATGACTTCATCAACTACTTAGAACTTGGTTTGAGCGCTTGTGCTCCTTTGAGACCATTCTGGCGCACGTCAAGAGGCACTTTGACCACTTATACTTTGTACTACATGCATTAGTTGTGTAGCTTTCGGGTTGGCGATTGAATGAATCGCAACTAGGTTGCTAAGAATACGGGAACAAAACGGATGGCTGACCAAATGCTTAGTTTCGTCGTTCGTGCAAATTTGGACAAGCGACTTTTCAAAACAATTAAATAGGGCCGGTCAACCGTGTTTATTTGATCTAAAAATAAGCATAAACGACCTGCTAATTGATTGATTGCTTGGTTTGCGAGTCACGATGAACAAAATAGCTTCCATCCGCACGTCAAACTACCAACCAATTGAACGGGTCATACAAATCAGACCATTTTCTCTACAGGCTCTCTACCCTATAGGTCTGGATCTTAAAATTATTTTACGAGTTGTTCATTATTTTCTACAACTCAACTGAGACTGATATTGGAAAATGAGATGAAGAGTCACAGGAGGCTTCAAAATATGCGAATCAAATAAATTGCTGTTCAAAATACCCAAAATTTCACATAGACTATAAGTGTGGTATTTTACAATACGAATTAAATAAATTACTGGGACATCTAAGTCGTTCTGGTATTCTATTTATGATAATATAACAAAGAGCATGTAACTATATTTTAATAGAAAACAGACCAGACTCCGTTTTTATTAGCAGTGGAGTTACGGCCCATATGTGGTTCAGCGTGAAAGCTAGGTGCAACTCACATTTGTATTGTAATAACAGTTATTCGACTTTATAAAACTAACTAATCTGTTTCGGTCAATAGACCAAATAGGTGGAAGGGTGGGCAGTTTGGAGCACACTTTAACACAAAAACTCATATTAGAAAATTGTAGCAGTACCTCTGGGACGCCGATGTTGAAAACCCTTATCTTGCAATTCATATTGAGTCAGTCGTGGATGAACTTGGATCAGAGACTACTCACAGTATAAACTTAGAGAATGATCTGGTGATTTGGACACTCACCTCAGCCTATGGCTGTCCAAGGCTGAATAGACCTCTTTAATCTCATTAATCTCTTAAGGTCCGTTGCCACCTGCATCCAACACAGATCCTGATTTGGATACATCAAAAGAAAACTCAATGACAAATCAATATTAAGGGTAAAGATATAAAAGGAATGATTCGTGAGCGGAGCCTTAAATGTCTGATCGATCAAGTCACAAGGACAACAAATGACAACAATTGGATACAAGATATTGATGGTGCTATGCCGCTGACCGTGGTAAGTGCCAACAGATTATCACGAAAAGTCTTAGTGGGATTTACCAAGTTGCTTAGGAATGAGCGAACGACTTGAGGACGGACTTGTTTTCTAAAATCTACCAGTCTACTACTACTATTTAGTCAACTATTGACATTTGAAAAATATTGACATTTTTCATTGCTTAATTCAGTAATTAGCGATACCCGTGAGTTCTTGGGCCGCAAAAACTCTAACTTGAAATGCTAATTTCAATTAATAATCGTATCTGTTACTCATAACGACTTATTGGCCAGAAAGCATTTCTTCCTTATTTATATTTTTTTCCATTCAAACACCATACTTTGCCTTTATTATTTATTAGAGCGTTCTATTTTGAGTAGGCTTTCAAATATAATTAAGAAACGAATATTAATACACCGTGTTGTAAACACAAAAACTAATTATATCAACGAAACAAACCTTTAATTACTTTACTTTTGCTTTCTGACACGTATTACTTTCTGACACATTTTTTGACTTATTAAATAAACTTCTAATAATTTTATAAAACTCGAAACAAAATTTGTGAAAATAATTATTAATACTCGAAAACGTTTCACGCAGAAGAGACTTTTAATTTGTTGATTGATTGGGATTGGATTCTTTGAATACCATGAGTCTGGCCATTATCATAAATAAAGCAATATCAAGCTGGTGTTGCCATAACGCGAGCGCATTGTGACGAACTCAATCACTTAACATAAGTTATAATACTTAAATTGGCAATACTATAATGAGGATATGATAAGTGGTCGTTTTAATTTGTACGTGAGTAAACTTTATCGAGTTATTAATTCGTATCTACTTTAAGAGAGTTTTTCATTCACCGACATGATAACGATTTGTCGTAACCGATTCACACTCACCGAAAAGCTATCTGCGACGACATATCGGAATATTATGCCCGTCAGCATAAAAGTGCCGGTTGGTACAAACATACATATTTGAAATGCTCCAGCAACGCTGCTCGCCGATCTTGCCGGTGAACGAAAAATAAAAAGATGTGTGGTGTCGTGGGACACCAGATAGGAACGAAGTTCCTTATTATAAAAATTTTAATTTTAAGTTCTATTCGAGGTATAAAGAAAATAAAACTGGAGTTTTCGCAACAACCCACGGTCATTCGGTAACGTGCGAACTTATTGTGGTACACTTCATTCACGGTTGTTTGCATAAGAGTTTGTGTATTACGCGAACGAACGCTCTGAGATCGTGGTCAATTGCAAAGCTTATTACAAAGTTAAGTCGTACCCTGTGTGCATTACTAATAAAAATCTTACGTTACGGACGTTTTTTCCTGGTTAGGGTACCCCTCCGCATCGTCCCATAAGGAACTTCGTTCCAAAAACTTTAACTATTATAATTTGCTAGCTACCTGTAAATATTCCAGAATATACTAGATTCGTAATTTCGCTTCTGTCCATTCTTCACTCACACGAAGACGGTGGATGTCAATGTTTTTAAAATTTAAAAACGTAATAAGTTTTACTATCGTCGTGTAAATGATAATAATATTAAACAAAACCGCTGAAAATAGCTTACAGAAATTTAGTGAACCAAAACAGTATCTTTTACCTAGATAATTTCACGATATCTTAATCTAAAGCATATCAAGTATAAATAAAATTGTAAATAATAAAGTAAGGACGCTGAAGTTCTGAGGAATTAGTCTATAAGTTTAAACGACAGCTGTCTGAAAAAAAACGTTTTTAAGTTGAAACCATAATCTAAGAATAATAGCACTGCATTACTTTGTTTTTCGACACTAGCGTAAGAGACAAATGCCGTGTGAGTTACATCGCTTTTAAATCATACGAATATTCGCCGAATGTTCCAATTTCGATCGTAATAACTGACTCTTTAAGATTTAAATTCATTTTCATGTTTGACATTTTTTCTGACGTTTTAGTATTGACATAATATAAAATATATCTATGGTTTTTTTTTTGTATAAAGCTCGTTAGGACATACCAAACTAATACAACATTTCACATACAAATGAGAAAACATATTTATATAGGCGATAGTAGATAAGCGATTTTGACTTTGTGTTTGTCTTACCAGTTAATTAAATTATCATAATTTATAACTCTTTTAATTTTGTACATTTTGTATGAATACAATTGTATATTTAACAAACGTTTGATAATAATACTTTAAAATGTTTTTTAAGACTACCAAATCGTCTGGAGCTCATTAGAAATATTTTTTGTTCATTTCACAATAACCTAAGGTTTCTTTTAAATAAGCGTTATTTAGTTTTAGGTGAAATGTTGTGTATATATGGGAAGATAATTGTAATAATTACATTGTAATTGTAATTGATGAAGAAAACTAAGAAAGCGGCTGCGTGACGATGTGAATATTATTGATAATAAACGATTTCTAAATATCTCAGTGTATTATTTGAATCTTCGTTCTTTTAATATTTTGGCATGTGCTCGTGTGGTAATAGTCTGGTTATATCGCTTATTATTAAAGCAAACTAGATCCTAGCAGTGATGAACGAGCTATGTCTTTACGCCTGTTTTGCGTACGGTTGGTAAAGATTTTTTAGCAACCCAGCTCCTCAATGAAATCCGTTAGCCGCTTCGGGTTACTGACACCATGTAGAAGCGACCTCGTTGAACGATTGCTCTGCATTTTACTGATGGTAGCGTTCTATGAGCCTGCACGGTCACCATCCCTGTCTATTTCTGCCATGAAGCAGTCATGCACTCCGCTTTGAAGAGTGTAACTATGCGACTGAAACCGTTCTCGCCGAACCCGTCACTTACGACGAAGGGCTCGACGAGTAAATTAACCCATAGACACAGCCCACTGCGTTTCTCGCCGGATCTTCTCAGTGGGTCGCGTTTCCGATCCTGTGGTAGATTCTGCGTAGCACTGATCTTGCTAGGACCAGTGTTAGCAATACTCCTGTTTGAGCCCCGTGAGCTCACCTACACGTCAATTCATATTGCTATGTCTATGGCCTCTGATAACCAAACTAGCACTAGCTAGGCAGTGACTTCGTTCATCAAATTATGCCTAGAATAAATAAATAAAAACCAAGTTCACGACAAAACAAACGAATATCTTAGACGGCCTGCAAAGCAGCCGTGGATCGATGAAGACTGGCGCATTTGTTTAGGGCCTTGACGCGCCTCGCCCTAGTCGCGTAGGAGTTGTTGTCACCCAAATCCAAAACGCAGGCCGCCTTGAAGACGGTGGGTGTCGCACCGTCTTCAAGGCCTAGATTCTTATCACGATTACTTTTTTGAAACGCTACAACATATATCTCTTAAAATGCGATTCGTGAATCACTCGGGTGAGCCGCAAGCACATTTCATTCCGATCTCAAAATGCACAATGCTTTATTTAATAATACCTCTTTAACTTTGAACTAACCAAAGACGAAACGACTAGAGGAAAATCTTTTTTTTTTTAGACTGTCAATTACAATTTTCGGACGTGCACGTGTAGTCCTCATTTTAAAGCATAGACCTATATAGTATCTTATTTCATTGTTTTAAAGCCGTATAAATAATACACGTCACTAACATAATTTTGAGTGTAAAATATAACTTGGACGAGATAACCCTTGTCACATTATTTATTGTGTTGTCAAGACGAACATAACCACAGTGCAGTAAGCAACAGTCTGTCAGTTATATCGAACTCAAACCTTAATTTATAGGAAATACTATAATTTCTCATTTCATATTACTGACTACATTTGAATTTACTGGTTGTTTTTTTCTTGGGTGGTACTTAAAACTTTACAACTTTTTTTTTGGTTCCACAGAACTTTAGAATCTATTTACTTAAAATTCAACTGAAATAGAAAAAAAAAGAGTACTATATTGAGATCACATTTCTGCTTTCGAACATAACTTGTGTAAGGTCGCTTGTGTTAAAAGTCGTCACAGATAAACAGATTTTCTTTATAAATAACATATTTTAAACACAAATAAAAACAAGTCGAAGTCGTCGTGGCCTAAGAGATAAGACGTCCGGTGCATTCGTGTTGAGCGATGCACCTTCGAATCTCGATGCATGTTCGAATCTCAGGCGGGTCCCAATTTTTCTAATGAATTACGTATTCAACAAATGTTCATGATTGACTTCCACGGTGAAGGAATAACATCGTGTAGTAAAAGTGAAACCCGCAAAATTATAATTTGCGTAATTACTGGTGGTAGGACCTCTTGTGAGTCAGCGCGGGTAGGTACCACAGCCCTGCCTATTTCTGCCATGAAGCAGTAATGCGTTTCGGTTTGAAGGGTGGGGTAGCCGTTGTAACTATACTGAGACCTTAGAACTTATATCTCAAGATGAGTGGCGCATTTACGTTGTAGATGTCCATGGGCTCCAGTAACCACTTAACTCCAGGTGGGCTGTGAGCTCGTCCACCCATCTAAGCAATAAAAAAAGAAATAATGTATTTAAAAAACAAACTAATAATATAATACAAAAAAAAGTCCTATCTCTACTTTTTTATTTCTGAGGGGTGAAACCCAGTCTCGATCCAATATACTGTAACTATGATTATGTCGGTAAATTATCTATACTTAGTCTGGCCATAAATACTGTTACAATTAAAAATAAACAAAATATTACATTTGAGTTTGGAGTCTGTCATTTTTATATGATTGCTCATGGACTTTTCTCATTTTGGCGCCAATACATTGTCAGTCTTCAGCTCTGATGAAGTCCGAAACGTTCGTTTCCAACCAAGACTGCGTAGACCGATTACCTTGAATTGTACAACATTTCAACCTTTTGTTGCTTAAATGCCTTTACGAGCCCTGACCCAGCTGGTCTTAATTGATTAGTGGAGTACATAGGCATCACTACGTGAATTTCACCACCCATCTTATCATATATAGCCTAAGACTCGACTGTTTAGTATTACGACTATCGGATAGCCGCTATCCCAGGTTATAAGCTGGACTGCATCGCTACTTCGTGCCACAAATAGGCAGAGTGGTGATACCCACTCGTGCGAGCTCACAAGACTCCCCCTACCATAACGTGATTAGATAAGATTCACAAGCTCATATATTTCAAAACAAGCACAAAACATTTATAAACATAGAAAAAATGACAAATAAAGTTGACTCGATATACAAACTTCGCGTAAAGTTCCTTTTTTTAAATTATGATATTTTTCCAAAAGAGAGAAAGGCACAACACACACGCTAGGAGTAGGTGGTACACCTTATTCCTAATTGTTAAGGTTAGTTTTTCTTAAAAAAATTGACACTGTAATTCCATTGAATTTCATTCACGTGCATTGTTAGTTGAACATTATTTTAACTCACTTTCTTGGATGTCTGTTCGGGTCGAGTTTTGTAATTGATTTAAACTAACTTCGCTACAGACTTTTGAACATCCATACATTATTATGTAGCTCACAGTTGGATGAGAGTGCAAGGAAAAAAGAAATTGTTTATTTCATTTTAAAACATTAGTCTTGCTGTCGTTTTAATAACAATATGACTGTCACCGTACTGCAAAAATTTAGACTGTGGTATATTTAAACCCGAACTAGACGCACCATTACGTGACTCTTTGTAATGCAAATATTAGGCCGAAAAACAATTTAAATGTTAATTTATTTGCTGTGCGATAAACTGAGAACTTTTTCATTCTGGACAAGCTGGTGGAAAATTAAAAAGAAACCATTGAGGACTACTTTGATTCGTTAAGATATAAAATTTTAGACGAAAATATTGTTAGGTTCCCAAAAACGTAACATAATTTAATTTTGGAAGAAATACTAATATTTAGTGTTCTATTTATGGCTAGAGTACATTATGATATATCATCCAGCACATTCCTGCCACGCAGAAATCTGTTAACCCGGTTCGAAGAGCAACGGCCATAAAAGAAGTATTTAGGTTTTGACTAGATGTCACTGGTTATAAGACGTCTTGTGAGTTCCCACGGATAGATACCACCACCCTGCCTATTTCTGCCGTTAAACAGTGAATTTTGGTTTCGGTTTGAAGCGTGGGGCAGCCGTTGTATTGTAAAAACAGAGACGTTAGAACTCATATCTCAAGGTAACTACTTAGCATCAGGTGGGCCGTGAGCTCGTCCACCCACCTAAGCTATAAAAAAAGATGTCTCGGAGTGACAGGCGGAATATACAATAAACCCTTAACACTAAGGAAACTAATTTTTACCAATCTGTGCAATAAGTGTGTAGCTTTTTGTTCGTCAATTAACGGGTTCTCGGAAGCATTGATAAACACAAATACATTTTTGAACTTTGATTACCAGAGATAGCTTATCTTGCATAATAATAAATTATCTGGATGCGATCAGAACATTAAGATTCGGTTTAGATTACAAACTGTTATCTCAAGGTGTCTTCAAGAGTTCGGTACTCGTTAATAATAATAATAATAATAATAGTTGAAATGTGGTACGGTACTTCCAACTACAGTTACTTGAATAAAAATAAAAATCTTACCGACAACAACTATACGTATGTTCGACAATAATTTTAACATAATATTACTTTAGTTAAACTATTCAATCGTTCTGCGCTAAATGAAAGGTAAAATAATCTGGCAATATTTCTTTTAATTTTTTTAACAGTAACTCAATATTGAAATGTCGGCGAAAAAGGTCTTGATTAATTAAATATCTTCGATCTTAATCGACTGTGACAGCGAAAAGTTTAAAATATTTAAAACATTGGAAACAATAATGGACTTCATATAAAACCGTAAAAGTATTTTTTAATTAAGAATAACTTTATTCAACAGCCAACTTTCGAAATCACAAAGCGACAACAATACATTTACAAAACACAACACATGACGCCCTTAAATTCTCTGCTTTGTTTCCCAAAGGAGGCTTATTGTAACACCCATCAAATTAATCGTTCTCTTTTCTCGTGCGATACCCATTGTGGCTAACAGTCGCGCAATTTGTTTTGTGTTCCAAATCCCTGTAGGCATATTTACCGTAGACAATTACTATATTAGATTCATCTAATTTATTATTTGTAAGGCTTCCAAGGTAAGTGGCCAGTACTGCACTTTCCGCATTCAGCTCGTAGCTTGCAGGTAGTCCTTGTCTTGGGATTTACTAACGTTACGCGCCATCTGGATTGTTGCCACTTGATAAACTTGTGGGCCAAAGAGCCATATCTTCTATGACCAATGCACCTCTTTGTAATCAGCTTTGCAATTCTTCCGGCTTTATCTTCTAGCTCACATCCACTCCGAATTTATTGTTCGATCCTCGACCATAAAACTTTTCATTCTTCTTTCAATATTTTTCCCATCTGATGATGTCTGTTGTGAAAGACCACGTCTCAATTCGTTTGCAATCAATTATCGTTGGCAACACATACACTGATGAAAGTCCTTAGTCTTAACCGTGATATTAGTGACGAAAAAAATTATATGATGCTTCCCAAATACTACCCATACAGTTCGATTCAAAGATAGACCTTATTCTCCAGGTTAGACTTCCATCTAATTCTAACGCCTAACTCACGTATTATGGAGTCTCCACTTCCAACCAGTTCGTTAATAGCATCGAGATAGAACTGATAAATATCGCGAATGAAATCCGTTACGATTGTATTTTAAATTGTAAGTCAAAATATTCTTAGATCGATAGTTTCTCGACTTTCTACCAACTAGTCATCACGACGTTAGGTAATAAATTCTCCAAAATGCGCGACCGTTATCGCTGAAACATAAAATACAAAATAAATTGTATTTGAAAAATTGAATTCTATTACGATAACTGCCCAATAAAGTTGTCTCAGAGTTATGGAATAGAATTCAGTTGTGAAATCCTTGCACAAGAAGTCTGGTCACGATCTATACTTACTGTTATTGCTATATTTTAAATCTATTTATTTTACTGTCTATATTCTTTACCTTAAAATCAACAAAATTACACTTAATATCGTATTTAATGGTGAATGGTAATATCGTGTTTTATGGATGAATGAAAGGCGATTGCATGCAGCAGAGATGCGAATGTTGCGGTGGATGTGTGGAGTAACGAGAATGGATAGAATACGGAATGAATATGTTAGAGGAAGTCTGAAAGTGGCACCTGTGACAGAGAAGCTGAGAAGTGCGCGTTTGGGATGGTATAGGCATGTGATGAGACGAAATGAAAATGAGGTTGGTAAGAAAATGTTAACTATGAATGTGGAAGGATATAGAGGAAGAGGTATACCTAAGAAGAAATGGATGGGTTGCGTGAAAGACGATATGGGTAAGAGGGAAGTGAACGAAGAAATGGTATATGATAGAAGAGTATGGAAGGAGAAAACATGTTGCACAGACCCCAGGTAACTGGAAGAAGGGCAGGAGAATGATGATGATGATCGTATTTAATGGTGACTTCAACAACGAAAATTTTCGTGTTTCATGTTTTCGAGTCTGCAGGGTTAGGTACCATCGATTTAACAATTGACAAGTCGAAGAAAAAGAACATATAAATAGGTAATAGTTTGAAAATTGCCTTTGAATAAAATAAAATAAACATAAATTATTGAATAAAATGAACTGCTTCAAAACAAATGTAGCGTGACTTTGTCTGCGAACTATCACAACAAACTCTTTGAACTTAATAATTTTCCTTCGAAGTTTTGATAACAGTAAAACTATATTAAGTAAAACTATAATATTAATTAGCGTATTCACATTACACGTGGAACGTAATTTCAATTGAATCCCCTCGACGTTTTAAGACTTTGACAGGTCGAACTCTTCATTGATTATTAAAAATCCTTAAAAGATTAGTATTTTAACCATATTTTACACATTTATGTAGGAGACATAAATGTGTTCCTGAAGTAAGAAATTTTACAGAAATCCGACATCGGAAAATCATTCGTTTTTTCATTTCCCGAAATCTATGCGTATCAAATACATTTTTCAAGGAATGTATGTATGATTTAATAATAAAATAACGATTTAAGTATTAATACCATCGTATAATTAGTGAACATATTGTACATCGAATTTGGCTACCGAATATCTCAAACAATGCATTGTTAACGTTCCTAAATACGATACCATAATGTTTACTATAGATGGAGAATAATGGCTCAAATTCTCTTATCCCAATTAAAATACCATACATACTCTCAAGATATCAAATAATACTGATGGAGCAGAGCATTTCTAGTTGATCTAAGTTCTATGGACACAGACAGCGACAAAACTTCAAAACTCACCTAGGATAAATACAAATTTCAAATAATTTCAGCTGACTTAAAATAGCAAGAAAGTGAAGAGATTAAGTAGGAAAATCAGATGTAATAACCACTACTACAAATTAATGATACGGTAATGTAGCAGTTTGGAGAATTGAATTAGCAGACGAACTGACTATCGTCATGTTTTCAATCGTTTTTCGTGTCGTGAGGCTTAAATTGGCTTAATCGTTGTCACACTTACCCATGACAAGGGTGAAACTAGATACAAAATCTGCAACGTATTCTAATCTGACCCAAGTAACTAATAATAATTAAAACGAATCTTTTTACAAACACGATGAAATGATGTTTTTATTCATTCCTTTCCACGTTCATGTACATGTTATGTTTCACTCAAATCAAACATCGACTTAAATAAATGAAGCCGTGTTAAGCATGATGCTATTCAAATCACGAACGATTCGCATTTATTCAAGTCTGGTATAGCATGAGACAAGTACAAAGTTGTTGTGGTATCGACGCAAACGCGGAGCTTACATCCAATTATCACAGACGTGTGGGCTAGCTGCAAATACTTTTTTTAGTATAATTTTATTTTCAAAGGAGCTATGATACAGATATTATAAAGACGGTCTTTATAGCCGTGAGGAAGCATTGTGCATAGAGTGGTCAACATTTCAAAAGACCGACCTAGAAGAAGAACGTTTATGCGGGTTTTATTTTTATTAAATGATGTTCTTCCTATATTATGGTTATCCTTCGTTATCCTTCATTCGTCTACACACATTAAATACTTAGGTATTTCATTAGAAAAAATGGTGTCTGAATACGGAATTGAATACCGATGTTGTCGCTTTACTCGATACATGAGTATGTCCTATCCTTGAGGCCACGAAGATTCCACTAGTTTAGTATTATATTATAAATAATATATTTAAATTTGTATTATTTATCTTGCACCCTTTTGATCTTTGCAAACTTTTGCGAAAATCAGACTGCCGACTACTTTTCTCTTCCTGTTTATTTTCTGCGAAGCAAAGTAAATTGTTTTACTGTGAAAAAGTTAAATGAAAGAAACGAAATATTCAGGTAGCTAGTAGCCGCCACGTTATTTCGAGCAATGAAAAAAAAAGTCAAATTCTTCGAGGTAATCTTTTCAATTCCACGCTAAATTAACAACAACAACAACAAAAAAAACTCTACCGCAAAAACAAACAAAACTTTTCAGAAGTCACGCAAAGAATTAATCCTGAGGCTTTGTAACGAATATAATTATAACACCGATGTTCTCCGTAAACATTTTGTTTGAATCTTTTGTTTCATCGTTATTAATTATTTGTTTCAGTAGTAAAATTAAACGTTATGCTGTAATAAGATTAATTCGAAATACACTTCGCTTTCGAGTTGATTCACGAACGAAGAATATTAAATTTTATCCGACCACGGTAGCTATAATTCGCTATAACGGGTATATTAAAGGCGCAATAAGGATGCTCCAGATAGAGTATAAATATAGACCCCAGATTAGCTTTGGAACATTTTCTCGTTTTTTGACGTATGTACATTGAAGTACCTCAGGGGATTTGGATCGTACGGGTATAATGATTGGCAGCATTTGACAGAGAGGCTTAAAATTTTCCATCTGAGAGCGGCATTACAATAATTTAAACAGAGGTGGATTAGGATTTGCGAAAAAACATTTTTATTTATTGTAAACTCTGAGTTTTATTAAACAACGTGTAATTGCAAAAGATCGTGACGATATTCGATATGTCCTTCCAAGTTCCAGTGTCTATATCCATCGATTCTAGAGCATTATAGTAGAATTAACATTTAAATTTGCATGGGCTTATCAAAAACACAACTGAAAGTCAAATGAGACCTGAAAAGACTTCCGCCGTAGACATTACATAGCCAGCAGTAATTATCTATTTGTCGAAAAAAACTCATTTTTTTACTTACTTAATCAAATATATCTCGTATTGAAAAAGTTTTATAAAATCACTTTTAAAATAAATACAGAGTGCTTATCTGCGTGTCGCCGTACAAATTCACGTACTCGCGTCAATAATAAATACGCGTCCACCGCAAAGGGACGAATAATTGTTCTATTTGTTCGGACGCAGATTGAAGAGGGTCTGTGGTTCTCGTTATTTATTTATTCTGTGTCAGCCGTGCTGAGTGCGGACCTGGCGTTCATCGTGTGCGACCCTTGATTAGTTCCACGATCATTGGACTTTATTCTAGTGCAGTGCGCGCCTATCGATTCCAATAATATTTGGTTTGGACTTGGACTAATATTTGTTTCGGGTTTTTCGGCTAGTTTTTCGTACAACATTTTTTTTTTGTATTCAACAAAACTTCAGATGTGTTATGACAAAATTTACTTTTAAATTCCCCTTAAAAGACGGCCTAGTATGTTATAGCATTGACTTTTGTTGGATATAAAATAATGGATTAGATATAAATAATAATAACTAAAATTAAAAATGCGAACTTACAATAGCTCTTTTCAATTATGAATCCACGTAAAACGTACAGAGCTGTTCAAATTATTAAAGTAAAAACATCATAAGAATCACATAATGCTTTATTTAAAAAAAAAATTCACAAATACCGCGATACAAATGGTACTCGACCAAACAAATACAATTTATTGTAATTGACAATAATAATTTTGTCGAGATATACATAATTTAATCTGTGTTCCCGAAAGTTAATTTACCCTAAAATCCTGCTTCGGCACTAATCAGATTACACTGCAGCAGCAGATGGTGAATATAACTGAAGACTTTAAAAATACGACTTACGAAGTGCCAGCAAAAGCGTCGTAAACTCAAAAACTTTAAACTCGGAGGGTGTCATCTAGATTGTCAATTTCATAAAGTTTTCACGAGAAATCTTCGCCGTTTTGTATTAAATTATGTCGCGGAAGAGTGTTTACGATAGCTTAGGATTTAATGGATTTGAATTTTATACCACTATCAGGTTTTCTGAAATGAAACTTGAATCTTATCCCCGTATTTGATTTTTGTAAGGAAGTAATTAAATTTTTGCGTCAAAAAGTAAAACGCCCGATTTCTCATATATTAATCAAGATTTTGGGAATGACAGCTACAAAGGGTTTTTATGCCAGGTGATGTTAATACTGTCTGAATCCAATGTTGTTGTTTGGAAATTTTCTAATGTTGTTAGCGCGATACAAGTTTTGTCAAATACTAAAAGATATTTAGGTATTCTATGATATCTATTGCCACATCACGCTTTTGTAATATAAAAAAATCGAATTACTTTATTGTGCACTTAACCATTGCCAATAACACTAAAATTTAATATGAATAGAATAATGAGGGGAAAAAGAGATTTTTTGGTACACATTTCATTTGATAAAAACGGGTTTCTCATTTATAAAAATTTGAATATAAATTCACCGACATTAAAAAATTTAACCGAAAAATTTTCTCTCTCTTATCTCCTTTACCAGTGCCAGTTTTAAGAGGTTTTAAATTAAATGAGCATACTTAACTCGGAATGTTTAACAACATTTTACTCCCACCGGGCAGTAAAACGTCTTGACGTAAATTAAGCTAACTTCAAACCATTTAGAACTAACCAGGGTATGGAATAAGCCAAAAACATGTAACAACTATGAAAAAATCATATTAATTTATAATTTGCGTAATTACTGATGATATTACTGGTAGTAGGACCTCTTGTGAGTCTGCACGGGTGGTGGTACCTACCTGGAAAGGAATGTACCACCACCACCCGTGCAGACCTGGAAAGGAATTGAAAAACGACGTTCTAACCAAGACAAAACATTTTCCAACATTTCCTTGATTGGGTGCTGTCAAGTGATTTCCTTATTTTTGTGTATAGCTATCTATTTTTTTTGGGGTAATATTTCCAATAATAGTTATATTTATCAAAAGTCGATGACTATAAAAGAGAATATGTAACAGATAAAATGTAACTAAGCTTTGAGGTTTGGGTGATTATTCTAATATAATCACTCACCGATTCCAAGAAATCTATATTTCGTGGAATTTCGGTCACTGTCCGAACAGAAGTATTCAGAATAATAAATTATCAATTAACTTATTTTACTTGTACTCGAATTTCTGTACGTAATTACGTAATAGATACGTTCAAAAATCTGATTTGTGAGGGTATCACAGACCTAACACAGATGGCGTGTGAATATTTTTTAACAAATTGGTGTTTTCCTGGTATATTTTAAGTAGGTTTTTTAAGGAATTAGTAATTTGGATCTCTCTTACATTAAAATACATGTAAAATTTACCGAAAACTAAAATAAAATATAAGTTAAAAAAAATCAAAGCCAATTCAGTAATTAAAAAAAAAACGCGAAAGTAATTAAAACGTAGCACAAGAAACAGTTAAGTACCACGCACTTTCTTGAAGATTGGAACAATAAAACGAAAATTGTTTGCCAAAACCTAATTAAGTTTTATTTAATTAAACCAAAGGGAATTTCAATTAAGGTATTTTTGTGGAAGCAGCTACCGTAATTTAAGTACATTTAGTGTAAGAGGTGTGTTGGAGGAGAATCCCTACTTTTTATGAATTCTTTCAGAGCTCGGTTTTTTGCCGTAGGTATTTTGACTCAATTTGTGGTATATTCTTACCTAACGGGCTTAATTGTATATCTGATCAATTTATACATAAAAATTAATTAAAATTGGTTCAGCCATTTATATGACTTCAGCGACAAACACACGTTAATAGATAAACATTATTTTAACTGAGTTCAAAAAAAAAATTCTCAATTCGACTATTTTTAATGTATGTTATTCCCATCCCATTTAATATCATCAAGATCTGAACAGTATTTTTCGGCCTTCATAACGCATATTTAATTAACTTCGACTACATCAATGACGCATGATTTTAATTACAGATGTCGATTTTCTTTATTTTTCAAATTTAGCTGTACATATATTTATTTATAATTATGCATATCGGCGCAACACTACTGTTTGCTTGACTGGAATTACTCTCACTATTAAAGGCAATGACTATAAGGTTAACAATTAACTTATGTTATCGATATAAATCAGGCGAGCTTTTTTATGATATTGCATAGATTTTATCGCGGGCTTTGAGCGCGGCGACTGAATCAAGAAATTTCGTAACGAAAATAACCTGACACCCCTACTACGCCTACTATGTAGCCCGCGTTCAACACATTCTCACGTTGCGCTTGTGTAGTGTTTATGAATAAGCGCGTGGCGTGACGTCACACTGCATGCGACTCATGAAAAGTCTGCCCATCTCTCTCTCGCGCGGTCTAGCTTATGAGTGTGAAGGGGACAGTTAATGTTTTGCTTTTATTAATGTTTAATATAGCGTGGTCTTGTTTTATTATTGTATTAATATTAAATTATCATTATCTAATTATAATTGCATAAGTTGATAAAAAATGCTATGCAACAGCTTTATCGCGGCAGTTCCCGAGTGCCACATGTTTTTGTTATTGTTTTATTGATTAGACTGGTGAGTGCGTTCACGCTCCAACTGGTGTTCAGTGGGCACAAAAGCCCATCGTCACTACAACATGAACTCCTCCTTGAAACTTGTGGTCTGTATCTCGATTGTACAGTAATTACCCAAATTAAATTTTTTTGCATGTTCAATTCTTATTACTCCTTCGTCATGGACATGGCTTACGTACATACGTCCATGTCTCGTGCTTGCTAATCAAATGTATTCACTGGACATTTCGACATGTTATCGCATCCAAGCCAATGTGACATTTTGAGTGATATTCGTATTAGCGGGCTTTAGTGATCTGGTGTCAAACGCATCCAACTGAGAATGACAGCGTACACAGCGGGAAGTGGATATGAATATTGTATCTATCGTAAAGTATTTTTGTTTTATTTCCATCGCCTTCCAGTACGATATTGGAATAAACAGGAGACACACGCTCAGGAATTTAGAAATGCATTATTATTACTATTATTATTATTGGATTTAAATAATTCCCTTCATCCAATAAGACCATAATCTGATCATCTGTTATTTAGGTCTTCGGTATTATGCTTAAGAATATCTAACTTCGCGGCAACAAATTTATTTCTACCTAAATTTCAGCATAATATAATTGTCCAATTCCAAAACTTATCTTAACTTTATAGGCGTCTCCAAGTGAAATCCTAAAATGAACCGACGTAACGAGCGCAGCGGGTTTGTCTTTTATTGATAATTATGGTTATACTCGTAGTACCAAGAGGAAGAGGCGGACCTCAGAAAATATGGATGAATTTCGTGAAAGACGTTATGTGTAAGAGGGGAGTGAGCGAAGAAATGGTATATGACAGAGGAGTATGGAAGGAGGAAACATGTTGCGCCGACCCCACGTGACTGGGAAAAGGCAGGAGAATGATGATGATGATCGTATTTAATGGTGACTTCAATAACGAAAATTTTCGTGTTTCATATTTTCGAGTCTGCAGGGTTACCAGTACCAAGTTTAAACGGGTTAAAATTTTTACGTTATAAAAAGGGGACTCCGAAGAAAAGCGGGACTCCGGTTCTCGCTGCGTTTTGTACTATGTGTTCCACGGGCTGCGGCCCACGAGAGCTCTGAGGAATTGCTTGAAAAGATCCCATCATCTTATTTTGACTGCCACCGAAGCAGACATCATCTATACTACCTAGAACCACTGCGTTGGTCGTATGTTTCCAGAGATATTTTCTGCCACGTACCATATGGCTCTGGAATTAGCTTCCTTCTTTGCTGTTTCCTAAGCGCTATTACCTGTCATGTCAATAAGGCGGCAATAAAAAATAGAAGAAAATAAACATATGTCAGTTAATACGTTAATATTTTTAAATTGAATGCAATCTAATAATTTTATAACTCGAATGACCCATTGGTCCGCCTGGCATCATGGAATTTGAAGTCTTCGTGGCCTACAGGATAAGATTTCCGGTGCATTCGTATCTAGCGATGCAACGGTGTTCGAATCCCGCAGGCGGATACCAATTTTTCTAACGAAATACGTACTTAACAAATGTTCACGATTGACTTCCACGGTGAAGGAATAACAACGTGTGATAAAAATCATACCCGCAAAATTATAATTTGCGTAATTACTGGTGGTAGGACCTCTTTTGAGTCCGCACGGGTAGGTACTACCACCCCGCCTATTTCTGCCGTGAAGCAGTAATGCGTTTCGGTTTGAAGGGTGGTGTAGCCGTTGTAACTATACTGAGACCTTAGAACTTATACCTCAAGGCGGGTGGCGCATTTACGTTGTAGATGTCTATGATCTCCAGTGACCACTTAAGACCAGGTGGGCTGTGAGCTCGTCCACCATCTAAGCAACACTACAAGTATACAATCTTCTTATTTCTTCCGCAAAGCACTAATATAATTCGGTTTGAAGGGTGGGGCAGTAATTGTACTGTAGAAAAAAAACTTAAAACTTATGTCTGAATGTACCCACTTTTTACGTGGCGGCATCTATGCTGTTAATGACTATGGGCTCCAGTAAGCACTTAATACCAGGTGGTCGGTGAGCTCGTCTTAGTAACAAATTAAATAAAATACAAAAATATTATAATTTAATTTAGACAAAAATAAAACATAATTCATAACACTCAAAGCTCATCAATAGGTATTAAGCCGAAAAACGAAGGGAGACTCGGCTGATAACACAGAAGAAAACGTTAATAAGATATTCGTTTTTGCTTATTTTTAAATAAATATTTGTAAATGATTCTTGTCCTCTTATCTTCTGCCTAGTTGTTTATTCCCATTTTTCTCTTAGCACACTGTATTTTGTTATTACCTTGAAAGTGTTTTGAAATCAATATCCAATCAAATCAGACGAGGCAGTTTTGGCCCAAGGGAAATAAACGATTTTATGAAAAACATGAAACACTTGGAAAGCTTTTAACGGAAGCACTGTTTTACGACTCGCAATTAATTCAGTTTACTTTCAATATTTGTATTGAATAAATTACTTTGTTTGATTTAAAAAACGAATATTAATTATTCTTTTTTTTCCGTGTGGCAAATGGTTTCTTGCGATGCCGTTGTTGCTATGGTCGAGATTATAAAAACATCAATATTAAAAGTACATAATGAAAAATGAAATTGAGCTTATTCATCTCAAAATGTAATAAATTGGCATAAAATTAAATTAAATGAGACGAAATTAAATAACGCCCCAGTAAAATAACTAGAATTTACTGAGACTCCTGTGGACTCTTTGGAAGAGCCTAAGAAGTCTTGTGCAGTGCTTTTATTCATTTTCGTACATTTGTGTATTTTCAGAGATACTAAACGATTAATAATTCACCATTATTAATTATATGTAATAAAACGAGGACATTCACACAGCTTGACAACTCACATTCCCGCCAAAAGTCGAAACATAGGGTATATAGATTATATACACGAGGACAGAGTATACTCAAGAATTCGAACGAGTGGCAATAGTTTTCGCTCAGGGTGCCCAACTTCAATGTCGATTCGATGTTGAAACTTTAAACGTAATCAAACCATCAAAGTCCACTGAATCCAAAGGAACATCCGGACGTATGACATGCCGCGATGAAATTTATAATTTAATTCGAAACACTTTCTCTCGAATTACCCGCATATCCCACGCTACGACAGATCCGAATTTAACTTTCAAATGACGTCGCTAATGATTACGTACGACCCTAAAGGCTTTTAACCGTCGTGACCTCATTTATATATGCAAGCTCTAAACTTTGCCAAAACTGTGCTGAATTGGCGAATTCAAATTATACACTTGTTTTACGGTCACGATATTGGTACAGTGCGCTACCTCAAGGGCTCGATCGTATAGATGTTAGAACGATTTTTAAGTTTACCTACTGCTAAGCTGATGCCCGATATTTTGAGTACATTATTTTGCGCCACAAATAAGCAGAACGGTAGTCTACTTAAGATAAAAATTAGGTAGGTGTTATGTAACTATTCCTCTTAAAAGCCGTAATAAGTATATTATACCTACTGATACTATTATATCGCGTGTTAAGACCGGCGATGGCATTGATATTCCGATATCTTAGAGCTCCGGTCACCATTTAAAATCAGGTGGGATACGATCTTGGAGAGGCAAGGGTCATTGGGACGGGGTGAAACTTTTGATTGGTTTTCCTAAACGATTTCTAACAACACTTAAAATTATTAATTTGGCAAATTTGTATATTATACTTTATATTTGCTATTATGCAATTGCGAATCCTGAATATGTTTGGATATATCATCCGTAATGAAAGCTCATTGGAACGATTAGTGATTCAAGGAAGAGTACGGTCAACGCTCTCGCGGCCGATCACCCCCAAGGTGGACAGACTTGTTTAAGTCATCTACTAAGAGTTTCCTTACTGAATGTACACGTACCGCCAAAATTTCCTTCTTCAAACGAGGCTTGTGGAGAGTATTAAACGATAGGCAGCTGCTTGGCTCTGCCCCTGGCATTGCTGACGTCCATGAGCGACGCTAACCACTCACCATCAGGTGGGCCGTATGCCCGTCTGCCTATACGCCAATAAAAAAAAAAAAAAAAAAAGAAAATAAAAGATAAATAAAAACAAATACGCAACCAAGCAATAAGACATGCACAGCCACTACCACTCCGCCAGGAGTATACGACTGACAAGAAAAAAGAAACTTTATATTTAACGTACAATACAAACGAAGGTACTTTTTCTGGTGGTAGGACCTCTTGTGAGTCCGCGCGGGTGGGTACCACCACTCTACCTATTTCTGCCGTGAAGCAGTAATGCGTTTCGGTTTGAAGGGTAAGGCAGCCGTTGTAACTATACGTGAGACCTTAGAACTTATATCTCAAGGTGGATGGCGCATTTATGTTATGGATGTCTATAGGCTCCAGTAACCACTTAACACCAGGTGGGCTGTGAGATCGTCCAACCATTTAAACAATAAAAAAATAAAAAATAAAAATTTTTCAATCTGAATTCTTTGTTGCTTTTCCTTAATTAAACGTTGTTCATTTAAAATATGTTTCCGAGGACGGGGTCCTTTTCATCTTTAACAATCCTCTCAGCTCCTTTAAAGGCTTCGCTGAATGTTTGTAAATAAAATTAAGAACACCGTATCGATTTCGTTTTGAAGCCCCGTACTTGGCGCGGTTAATTTATTTGTGTGATACGCGAAACGAACGTTTCAGTGAGCCCGGCTCATTTATCTTATTCACCGTACACAAAGGCGTGACTGCCCGAAATTTTACATTTTAATTTGCCCACATTTTTGCGTCGCCATTTAATATGTATGTATGTCGCCAAAAACTCGTAATTCCCGCGACGATTGCGCGTATCCGTGAAAGAAAATTTTCATATTAATGTAAGTGATGTATTTCGTGAATTTAATTCGGCTTATATTGAAATTCTTCAAAAGTCAAGAGGCATGTTACATTTTAATGCTTTTTCGATTCAAAAAAAAAACACGTAGGTATTGACAGTGAAATGGTTTAGTATTTAGTATAGCCGCAAAGTGGCGTTTATAAATAAAAAAACATAATTCATTACCGTCACTAATAATTTTAATTAGATTTACATATGTATTACTAAAGTTAAATTTAAAATCGTACACAATATTCGTGCGACGTTCATCCATAATACTTTTATTATAGTACGTACTAATTCACAAATGCAAATGCAAAAGACAAAGTTTATCAGTAGCGCACGTAAAGGTTAGTCGAGACTATATCAACATTATACTATAAATACATATTTATTTTTGCCAGTAAAGATAATAATCAGCACGCAACAAAGAATCACAATATTATTTTGTATCTCCACAGGATCCACAGCCTGCGTTTTCAGTCTAACATACAAATAATTTATGACGGTGAACAAATTTGTAGAATTTTTCGTAATTTTAATTATCATAAACAAGAATATGAGCAAATGATTTACTTAAATACAAATTCACTCATGCTATCAACGATATCAACACATTCCTGATCGGCAACGAGTCGTCAGCATAAGCAAACAAACCACACGTTGTGCAAGTAAAAAATAAAATTTCTTAGTAAACGATCCCAGTCTAGGATTTTCGCTGTATTACCGAATCTCGTAGGACACAGTATAGTCACACTTTTGATCAATAAAAAAAGAAAATGGTGTTTCAAATCTTGATCTTGTGGATTCTCATCTGACGAACACTTATAATACCGCTGAAATACCAATTTGTTACTATTTTACAGCAAGAAAAGTAAATGCTTGGCGGAGGACAATCTACCCTCAGACACAGCAAGCTGAGTTTCTCGCCGGATCTTCTCAGCGGGTTACGTTTCCGATCCGGTGGTAGATTCCGCAAAGCACGGCGCTTGCTAGGGTTCGTGTTAGCAACGTCATCAGGTTTGAGTTCCGTGAGCTCACCTACTAGTTAAGGCGACGCTGACATAGCCTATCAAGGCTATCAGCTTAGGTAGGAAAAAAAAAGCGGAGGAAATTAAAAATCGAAACGTATTTGTCTAACCCCAAAAAAAATACACATTAATGTTGGAGACAAAATATCTAATTTTTTGTTTATTCATGAACTACTGCCATCGGCTATTATAAAATGAACCGTATTAATAGGCACAGTAGAGATACTGACATTTACTGAATAGATCAGATACTGAAATTACAATTAACGGCATCTTTCGTATGTAGTAATAGTTACATGGTACCAACATTATAATCATCCTAGGTTGCACTCTTTTTTTATTGCTTAGATGGGTGGACGAGCTCACAGCCCACCGGATGTTAAGTGGTTACTGGAGCCCATAGACATCTACAACGTAAATGCGCCACCCACCTTGAGATATAACTTCTAAGGTCTCAAGTATAGTTACAACGGCTGCCCCACCCTTCAAACCGAAACGCATTACTGCTTCACGGCAGAAATAGGCAGGGTGATGGTACCTACCCGCGCGGACTCACAAGAGGTCCTACCACCGGTAAAAATATAAGATAGCTATCTAGAACTATCAGTGGAAGAACTAGCTCAATAAATACGCTACTTTATAACGTAAAGAAGTTCATGGAAATAAACATTAAAAATACATTAGTTTTATGAGAAAACAAATTAAATAAGTTAATTTCAAAGCAGTTTAATTTCAAAGTATTTATATTGCAGCAGCCGTTATGGGCTCATCTCACATTAGCCCAAAGAAGTTCCCGAGGCTTCAATGCGCAACCTGCCATTTATAGCCAAACTCGGCTAATGATTTTTGTATTACCTACAGTTGTTGGCTACTTTGTATTTTTTTTCTTTTTAATTGTAATTACGGGTGGAAAAATAGCTTTCGTAACTAGAGGTATAGAGCGGGCTGAATTGAGAAGTTGTAGCCAAGGTAATATTTTTTATTGCTCTTTTTTTATTGCATAGATGGGTGGATGGGTGAGGTTGCCGGAGCCCATAGACATCCACATCATAAATGCCGCCACCCACCTTGAGATTGAGTTCTAAGGTCTCAGTATAGTTACAACGGCTGCCCCACCCTTTAAATCGAAGCGCATTACTGCTTCGCGGCAGAAATAGGCCGGGTGGTGGTACCTACCCGTGCGGACTCAAAAGAGGTCCTACCATCAGTAATGCTCTGCTCTGCTCTTGTAGGCAGACAAATATACGGCACATCTGATGGTACGTAGTTATTGTCGCTCATAGACGTCAGAAATGCCGGTGGTACGCTTACACATGCCCCCCAACATCGACACAATATAAGTAAAAATGCAGACTAAAGCAGTCCTGGATGCACTGCATTTAGTTAAAGAAATTTATTACCTTAAAATCACGGCAGAACAGGTTTGGCTTTAGTAATGGAAACACGTATAATTTGTAGCAGTTCTTTTAAACTCATTTTTATTTCAATAAGCTCAGTGTCAATAACAATTTTCTTTTTTAAAAGAGTTCCTCGTTCGAGACCCGCCTCGTAACAGCACAGTTAAGCCATGACGTGCCATTGAGTACTCTACACAAATATTGTTTGAAGAAAGACATGTCATAGCGCTCAGGAAACACCGAGTAGGGATGTTCATTTCTAAGCCAGATGGTTTTTTTTTGTCCTTGTAGGCAGATGAGCATACGGCCCACCTGATGGTGAGGTGGTTACCGTCGCCCATGGACTTCAGCAATGCCAGGGGCAGAGCCAAGCCGCTGCCTACCGTACGGTATGTGGCAGAATATCTCTGGAACCAGGCTGTATATGAACGCAGTGGTTCTAGGTAGTATGGATGAATTCTGCTCCGGTCGGCGGTCGATGCGACTGTGAAAATGAAATGGTGGAATCACCTCGAACAATTCTTCTGAGCACTGCCCATGGAAGATACATTACAAAATACGAAGAGAAATAAATTCCATCCAAAGACCTAGAGTTTTCAAACGATTTGTTAGATTATTATCCGTAGATGATTGATTAAAAGCCGACTTCAATTCGTATTTATTATCATTAAATGCAAAATTAGCCTCTTTCCTATCATCAGTATCAATACTGATCAGCTCATTTGACTAACGCTGATTTCAAGTTATTATCAGTTTCACCAGTGACTTACATTGACAACAAACACACATCATTATATGTTTCTAACAATAATTTCTGCAAATGTGTATTTCCTTTTTAAATTATACCTTTTTGCCAAATAATCAATTGCCATAAAGCGATTTCTAATAGCCCAAAGAAAAATTTTCTGACCGGAACGCAAGAATGTTTCCAATGTCCGAATAAAAACCAACTAAACTACTTAATCTTAACAGAAATTTGCGGTAGGCAGCGGCTCGGCTCTGCCCTTGGCATTGCTGAAGTCCATGGGCGACGGTAACCACTCACGGTGGGCACTGTGCTCGTCTGCCTACAAGGGCAACAAAAAAAAACTAATTCTCTTGAGAGTGATAAAAATTGAATTTTGTGTCCCAATTCCCGAACAAACTGTTTTGTTAGTCAAAAGATTATTCAAAGGTTAACCGGTGCTCTGCGATAGGAACTCGAGTTCAGATAAAACGGCTTCCGGCGTTTTGTTCTTCGAACGGATAAGCCATGAAAAAACACTCGTGCATAAGTAAACAAGGCGCTCGTTATCTCTTTGTGGTACCCATACCAGTCGTATACGAAATTAATGACTTGTAAGAGGAAGGAAGGCTACAGAATTTGTTTGAACTCCTTAACATTTGCAGCGTTTTAGTACTCGATTCGTTTGATACGCATAGCTTTAGTAAATTACAATGTAAATGATTTATCTTACCAATAGTTGTGGTTTTTTTTTCGGATTGGAAGAATCGTCGTTCCAGAGATCTTGCTGCTCAGCTAGGACAGATGGTCGAAATCAAGGGTTCTCTCGGCCAGGAGGGGAAGATTTGCGAACAGAAGCCTAACAGTTGAAGCTTTCCGGCATTGATCCGGCAAGAAACTCAGCAGTTTCATGATATGGGTTACGGGTGTTTTTTTATTGCTTAAGTGGGTGGGTGAGCTCACAGCCCATCTGGTGTTAAGTGGTAACTGGAGCCCATAGACGCCAACAATATAACTGCCACCCTTCATAAATAACTTCTAAGTTTTATTTTTACAGTACAGCCGCTGCCCCGCCCTTCTAATCGAAACGTATTACTGCTTCACGCAGGCAGGAATAGGTAGGGTAGAATATGAAGACATGGTTTTGATTTTTTTTTTAAATGATAAAATGTTTTGATAAATTAAGAAAAATCTAGGATAGACTCCGTAACGCCATAGTGTAAAAAAATGGCGGTACGTGGACAGAGTTAGTCGAAACGAAACTGTGGGCTTACCCTGTCGCTGTACAAAAATATTTGTTGAGAGTTTCAATAATCATTATTCAAAAGTTTTTATTGACCTTTATTGAAATAAACGGAACTCAGCCATTCCTGGCGCTGTCATGTATATCTTTTTTTTCTTCACTAAAGCAATAATTATACCAACCACAGAACCACGTGACCCTTGGTTGACTAGCAGAGAACGCCTTGGAAGATGATAAATAAATGAAAATCAAAATTTGTTATTGAATCTTTTGTAATTATCAATCCTTTCTAAGCCGATTGCAGCATTTCGTTCCTTCGAAATACCTTTAATGAGAGAGCGTACTTTATCGATGTAATGTTAAAAAGATTTGTATTTCGCCATTGAATGAGCCCTTATTTCTTTATACTGTTAACATTCCCGCTCTCCTTTATATAAGCAGCTGGTAATACACTTTAACTGAATACTTCCTTTATAAATGAATATTTCAAAGGATATTTTATTGAAATCAAGATATTTCGTTTCGTCTCGGTACAATTTTGTTTAAAATGTTTTGGACTAAAAGGTATGTTTGTGACATTGAATGGCATTACGACAAAAAAAAAAAAAAATGATTACGTTTCCAATTTTTTTTTCTTACTTTCCAGTTTTATTTGAAAACGAAATTCATAAATTATTGTCCATTCATCAAAATAGCTTTTATTTAGTTTTGTATTAGGAAATTCATACACCTCTTTAAAAAGAGAAATGATTTATTTAATTGAAGTTTTTACGCTCTATGATCTATTTCTGTCATCCCGAACATAGCTTTTTTCCCAAATAAAATATGATAAATTATCTTAGAACAACTTAGATTAGTTTTGCCTGTTTTATTTTATTGTGTACGTTGAGATGGTTTCGCTAAACTCAGGATAATCCCGATTGTACAAAAGCAAATAAATTAAAAACCCTAAAAAAGCTATATTAAAATACGTGGAAAAAATATTTTGTCGCTCACCCGAATTTCACTTTTAATAGAATCACTTGTTGCCAAATAAATCTTTCGAGGAACCCAACACGAATACCGCCCCAAGATTTTCACGGAATTGAACGCAAGACTAATAAGTTTTACAACCAAAACTAGAATACTATTTGGGTATATAATATAATACTATAAACAAATTACTGGTGGTAGGACCTCTTGTGAGTCCGCGCGGGTGGGTACCACCGCCCTGCCTATTTCTGCCGTGAAGCAGTAATGCGTTTCGGTTTGAAGGGTGGGGCAGCCGTTGTAACTATACTGAGATCTTAGAACTTATATCTCAAGGTGGGTGGCGCATTTACGTTGTAAATGTCCATGGGCTCCAGTAACCACTTAATACCAGGTGGGCTGTGAGCTCGTCCAACCATCTAAACAATAAAAAAAAATAAAAAAAATTATAGCGTAGTTGGGGCACATAACGAACTGCTATAGTGGAAGAGCCGGAAAGTAATAAACTTGATTGTAACTAAGGGCCTTTGTAATGCTGTAATAAGCATCAACGTTTCTCATAAACGTGAGGTATTACAAAACTGGGCTTTATGAAGCATCCACCGATTAATGGTCTGTGAATTACTGGTGGTAGGACCTCTTGTGAGCCCGCGCGGGTAGGTACCACCACCAGGTTTCGGTTTGTAGGATGGGGCAGCCGTTGTAACTATACTGATACCTTAGAACTTATATCTCAAGGTGGGTAGCGCATTTACGTTGTAGATGTCTATGGGCTCCAGTAACCACTTAACACCAGGTGGGCTGTATGCTCGTCCACCAATCTGAGCAATAAAAAATAAACAAAAAAAAATTCTTAAGTTGACACAGACTGCAAGATTCAAACAAATATTATACCTAATATTTGTTTACGAGCAACCTCAGCGATAGAAAAACAATTTTTTGTAATATAATTAAACTCGTGATAGTGATGGCATATGGCGAATCTGTCCCAATTTGAATTACCATTTAAGTCGATACCCAATATAATTGCGACTCTACCGTTTCACTGAATCAGGAAACAAGTTTAGTCGTATCAACTGACATGATTATGCAAAGACATATTAGGGCCGATATCAATTAGTCAAAATTAATGGTTAAACAGTACGTTTTCATAAACAACTTCCACGATAAATTAATTAAATTGTTTTCAGTTCCAAATCCGGAGTTGTAATCTTATAGGATTTTTGATAGCAGGGTTTATTAAGAGCCCAGATAAGTAGATAAATTTGCATATATCTGTTGCAAATTGCAAATAGAATCGCACAGCTGCAGATTGACTGCGTGTGTGTTCATATTTGAGGTGTCGTGTTTTTGGGCTTAAGTAACTAAATAACTTATCTCAAGGCTGCCCTTCTAGACCAGTGCTTCACAATCTTTCTTAGTTCCCGCAATCCTTCATCAAACTTTTCATTTATTCCCTCAAACGATAACTCCACACACATACTCCAAACTATAACACATACTTCTAGAAATGTGTCTTGTTTCTCTTGAAGTCTTTCGGTTTCTATTAAGTAACATTATTATTATTATTAATTATTATAAAGTTTATTATAAACTACATGTTGTAGATATAAAACTTTTTAATGATGGTTATATAGTACATAAGTTTACTGTTCTAACTTCTCAGTATTATCGCCATTAATATTTCGAACATAGTCAACTAATAATTTTGTGGTAATCACTCGCAGTCTGCACACGCATTATTGTGTTACATCATATTTTGAAATTACGGCAGATTCACATCGATAGAGTAATTGTAGAGAGTCATATTACAGTAATAGATCCCAGCGCGGCGTCTCGAATAGGATGTAGGCCATCTTGAAATAGACGATGGAGTATCCACAGATTAATCTGGCTGCGACACCTTTCTTCTTTTTCTCCACCTCATCCCACTAAGTGGGGTCGGCACAGCTATTTTTTCTCTTCCATTCTCTTCTATCAGTCGTCATCTCAACACTCACTCCTCTCTCTCTCATATCGTCATTCACACACTCCATCCATGTCTTCTTCGGTCGACCTCTTCCCCCTCTACCTTGCACTACCATTTCCATACATCTCCTAGTCACATGCATCTTCTCTCTACGCATCACATTTCCACACCGTGCTGTGGAAATCGAAGCATCACAGACTTCCTTAGATTGCCACATACCACACCAATCCCATATAAAAGGGACGTACCACAGGCTTCGCCCCCTTAAAGCATCAACACGAAATAAACAAAGAGCTCCAACGCTCAACAATGTAAATCTGCCTTAACATTGGAACCGGTAATTGATGTTTCCGTCAGACTATGGTTAACCACAACTTCGGGGCTTACCGAGCTATCTATTGCACTCTCTGATTAATATCTTCCTTATAACTATGATTACTGTATATAGAACGGGAATCTCCTTATTGAATACCGCGGCAAACAACAGACAAAAAGGTTACAGTTTTTAATACAATATTTTGATTTTACTATGTATTTGTGTTGATGTTGGTTTTTCCACAATACAACTATACAATTAACTGCAATTCAAACTTGATATATAGAAAAATGTGAGACCAGACAAGCCTGTATGGGAAAGTTTAAGAAGCAGTTTGGCAAAAAAATTGAAAACGAAATTAATTAAATGTTAGCCAATATACTTTCAACTAAATATATTAACATGTGAAACGATGCGTGATGGAGATCCTCACGATGCGTCAAATTGATCGCACAAACAGCTGTCTAATAACTAAAAATAAATCTGTAGGGGCAAAGATTTCGAATCAGCAAGTATACACACAGTCGTTGTACTGAAAAACTGAGATTTAGAACTCATGCCTCAATGTGAGTAGTATTTACTTTGTTAATGACTATGGGCTCCAATAACCACTTGATACCAAAAAAAAATATACACTGGTTCTAGATGTAGATGTCTATGGGCTCCAGTAACCACTTAACACCAGGTGGGCTGTGAGCTCGTCCACTCATCTAAGCAATAAAAAAAAAAAAAAAAAAACATATTGATTACTTTCAAAAAAATATTTTTTGCATATTCATATCATGAATCAGAGGAAAACATTTCTTAAATAACTAGGTAGTACTTTTATTTAAATATATATTTTCTATTAAACTGTTAATATGTTTTTTCTTTGTAGTATAATAATCAAATGAAAATTTTTATTGCAGTCATTCGTTTCCGCAAAAATGGAGAACTATTTAAAACAACATAAAAATGTAAAAGTTTTGTCACAAGCTAATAAAAATGTATGTATATATGTACATCTTATAACATGTACCACATTGTAGTATACATTATCCCTGTACCTACATTGTCTAGTACATACTTAGAAGCGATTAAGAGCCAACAAGAAGTGGACAGTATTCGAGGACTGTCAGCCCTCTTCCCATTAGGACACCCACTTGCTATTCGTGGAGCACCCTTGATTCTTCACAAGCCCGGTTTCCACGGCGTGCCGTCTTTCAAAACTGAGTACTTGACTTGTCTTCCGCTTGTTATCCAATGATTTTGTATTATCTTCTTTAGATATCCGAATATAAATTTATTATTGTAGTATTTTCTTCGGTTTTTGCGATTCGTGGGCATTATTAAAACTACTCGTACACGTGTTGATCTCGTGTGTGTGTTTTTATTGTCATTATATTTCGGAATATTTTTATGTATATATTTCTTCTGTGCGTATGTTTGTCACTGAACCCCTCCGAAACTGCTGGACCGATTTAAATGATTTTTATATGCGCTTGGGTGGCGCCCTGGTTGGTTTAGATTCACAAATCAGCCCGCCTGATGACGCTGCAGTGGGTATATAGGTTATTTATCTTTCCTAGAAATAATTTATATGGCAAAACAACGTTTGCCGGGTCAGCTAGTATTATATAATATATACTATACATTACATAAACATGGGCTATTGAGAATTCACAAGGTGAAACAGTAACAGACCTTGAGGATATTTCCGAAACGTGGAAACAGTACTGCCAATCTCTGTTTCAAGATCCTAACTCGCACTGTTTCGATCCAACAGCACCTCAAGATGAAGAGATAGAGCCGAGCATTCTTAAGGATGAGGTTAGGGCTGCAATAAAACATCTTAAGAAAGGGAAAGCCACAGGGAAGGACGCCATTCCAATTGAAACGATTGAGGCATCTGGGGAGTATGGCGTTGAAATTTTCCATACCCTGTGTAGTAAAATATGGCAGTCTGGAACTTGGCCCCAAGACTGGGTTCATACTGTTTTCGTGCCACTGCATAAAAAAGGCTCGACAAAAAGCTGCAGTAATTACCGTCTCATAGCGTTGATTCCACACGCATGCAAGATATTGCTGCGTATCGTTAACGAGCGCCTTAAATCGTACCTCTCTAAAGAAATTGCTCCTGAACAGGCCGGCTTTGTGAAGGGTAAAGGTGCACGAGAACAAATATTAACCGTTCGACAGATCATCGAAAAATCCCGGGAATTCAACAAGCCTACGTACTTATGCTTTGTGGATTTCTCTAAGGCGTTTGATTCTGTCAAATGGCCAAAACTTTGGGAAACTCTTTTGGCCATGGGTATCCCCAAACACTTGGTCCATCTGCTGAGGCGACTCTATGAGGAAGGAACAGCTTCAGTTAGAATAGATGACATTCTATCGCGTCACTTCCACCCTAGCGCAGGAGTTCGCCAAGGGTGTATTATATCACCGCTCCTGTTCAATATATATACGGAGCTTATAATGAGGATCGCCCTCGAAAACTGGTCGGATGGAATAACTATCGGAGGTCGGAAGATTTCAAATCTTCGTTATGCAGACGACATCACTTTAGTCGCGTCAGGTGTTAGCCAGATGGAAGAGCTACTCGGTAGAGTGGAACGCGTCAGTTTTGATTTCGGACTTAAAATTAACCGCAACAAAACAAGTGTCATGATTGTCGACCGTGCTAATAATAACTCGCCAGAGGTCACAAAAATTGCGAACTGCGATGTCGTACAGTCATACATTTACTTAGGTGCACTGATATCGAACACGGGCGGGTGCGTTGATGAAATCAAGCGGCGTATGGCTGTTTCGAGGTCAGCCATGGACAGGCTGAAGAAAATATGGGGGAATCGAGATATCACTAAAGCCACTAAAATCAGACTTGTAAGAGCACTGGTCTTCCCCATTTTTGTTTATGCTGCTGAGACCTGGATATTGAGAGAAAGTGAGAAAAAGAGGATAGATGCTCTCGAAATGTGGTGCTGGAGAAGAATGCTGCAAATATCGTGGACAGAGTTCAGAACGAATCAGTCAATTCTACAGGAACTCGGCATCAAGCAGCGACTATCCTCCATCGTTCAGGGTCGCATTCTCACTTTCTTCGGGCATGTGTCGCGGCGGGGTGATGACTCAGTTGAGCGCCTTGTGGTGCAGGGCATGATAGAGGGTACAAGACCGCGCGGCAGATCACCGTTACGATGGACCGACCAAATAAAGGCAGCTCTAAACGGTCCCGTTAGCGAGTGCACAAGAAGGGCCGCGGTACGCGAGGAATGGCGACGTCTGGTGAAGCGCACCACCAACCAAAGTGATGACCACGACCACTCTGCCAAGAGTGCATACGACTGAGAAGAAGAACTATACATTATAATATATATTATATATTATTCGTTGACATTTGAATATTGTACTAACTACCGTCTTTATGTATTTTATTTTCCGAATGTATTTTTAGACATACCTGACTCCAGTTACCGTTATTTAGATCTGCTCGTATCTTCGTTCGTTAGAGGAATATCTGTGGTGAACTCTTCTTCTTCTTCAAGCCTTGTCTACCCAATGCTGAGTGTACACCTCTTCATATGCCCTCCATTCTTTTTGGTCTCTTGCCTTTCGCACCCAATCCCTACAATGATGGTAGATGGTCTCAGAATATTAAAATCCGCTAAGTTCTTTTTTTTTATTGCTTAGATGGTGGACGAGCTCACAGCCCACCTGGTATTAAGTGATTACTGGAGCCCATAGACATCCACAACGTAAATGCGCCACCACCTTAAGATATAAGTTCTAAGGTCTCAAGTATAGTTACAACGGCTGCCCCACCCTTCAAACCGAAACGCATTTCTGCTTCACGGCAGAAATAGGCAGGGTGGTGGTACCCACCCGCGCGGACTCACAAGAGGTCCTACCACCAGTAATCACGCAAATTATAATTCTGCGGGTTTCATTTTTATTACACGATGTTATTCCTTCACCGTGGAAATCAATCGTGAACATTTGTTGAGTACGTACTTCATTAGAAAAATTGGTACTTGCCTGAGATTCGAACACGACACGACGTCTTATCCGTTAGGCCATGACGAGTTCGTACTTAAATATTATTTTGACGTTATTAATTCGAAAAGAAAGCTCAAGTCAGACCACGTGACATAATTAATTATGAAGTTACATACGTATGTACGAATTCTACTATGATATTTCGAGTTCTGCCAAAATTGATTTTGCGTACTAAGCTGCATTCAAACTACGCTATACTATAGTGTCATATAGTATGGCAGCATATACTTAACCAATAATACATAGTACAGTACAGTGTGAACGTATCCAATGTGTAGTGCGCGATATTGTTGGCTATGAGCTAAATATTACATGCTATTATATTATAGCGTAGTCTGGAAGCAGCTTTATAATTAAAGCTACATATTTTCAAAGAGAAAGTGACCTCGTTTGCGTACTAAGCTACATAATTTATGATGTATTGTTTTTTCAATTCATCAGGAAGGATAGATGAACATTCGCGACAAAAGGTCCATTGTAGAAAACGCCGTGTCATTTTTTACTTATCTTCCTAAATCTCATCATGAATACACTAAAATAATATTGTTTGTTAAAATAAAAGTAACAGCGTCGGATATGAAAAGTCTCATATTGGAAAAGGTAAGTAATAAAATATTATTAGATAGAAACGACAGACGGGTTCCCAGAATGCGAACGAAAAATGTTTTCTAACTTCAAATGGAAACGTAGTTATATGAATTTGTAATGGTAACTCCATTGCTTAGTAAATTTTGGAATATCTTGAATTTCGTGTAAAAGTCTTTTGAAGTTCTTTTTTGTAATAATAAGGCTGCGAATGAATTGATAAAGAAACTTAATTATTTTTATAAGTCCAAGCGTAAAATATCTGGTTTGAAACGTCGGTGTGACATCATTTTGAGCGCACCAATTAAATAACAGGCAAGCTACAGTGTATGGCAGTGTAAAAACATTACATATAAATGATAAAATGATTTTAGAATAATTGTAAATAGACATGCTTTAAGAAAAACCGACCTCAAATAGAAAAGCCAAACTAGACAAAGACAAGACAAATTAATATTACCTATATACACTACAAAACAATAATCTTTGAAATCGATTGGCGTGATATTGAGTTATTGAGTTCTTCATCTATTTGTCGCGCACGTACTTAATGCAAATTTAAAACTTATATGGTTTTCTCATGAATACCATTATCAGAACTGGACTAAATTGGGACCACATGGGAAGCGTCAGCTTTCTAATAAAAAAAGAATCATCTAAATCGATTGACCCAGGCAAAAATTATGAGGTAACAAACATAAAAAAAAAATTGGAGTCGAATTGAGATCCTCCTCCTTTTTTGAAGTCGGTTAATCAAAAATTTAGAGAGGAGGCTACGCGCCAGAAATATGAATTCTTCTACCACCTCACGTAGCAAGGGCTAATGAAGTATAATAGCATCGCGAGTACACTATACATATTTTTTGCGTTGGTCGGATTGCCGTTGGACCGAAGGCTTCGCCGCTTCAGCGCTAGTGGAGGGCGACCTTGATAGCTCAGCCGGAGTGAGGGTTTTCTATCGAGAGCCCAAGCGCTCCGACGTGACGTCTGATTGTCTTGTCTTTACTTCTATACTAATATTATAAAGAGGAAAGATTCGTTTGTTTGTTTGTATTGAATAGGCTCCGAAACTACTGAACCGATTTGAAAAATTCTTTCACTATTTGGAAGCTACACTATTCCCGAGTGACAAAGGCACTCTTTACAAGACAGCTTTTTTGAAAAAATTAGGGATCCTTACTAAAACTTCAATAATGTAACCCAAGGAGTAAAAAAATTATCTAAAATATTCTTTACATCGCTTGCCCTGCGAAAACTATTGATGATAGAATAAAATAATGTACTACGGCTTTGTAGAACACATTATTATTTACAAAAAGTGTCGCGACAGCATATGTCTAACTATAGGTATTATAGTTATGCCGCAATAAGTGTTATTTTATTTTAAAAAAATTAAACAACCTCAAATATCGTTGAAATTTTTTTAAAGACCCGAGCGGAGCCGTAACGTTCCGCTTGTGTAAAATATTTTGAACCCATCACAGGGAGGCACCGCATTACCGTTGTGACGCCGATTACCACGCGGTTGAGGCGTCTAGTGAAGGTAGAAATATGCGTTTAGCACAATATCATCTTACTAAAATTCGTCGACGGATAAGTTTTGTCTTATCCAAGGCTCAAACGTGAATTGTTGAACAGCGACATGACCTGCCTACCGGCCTAAGGCGAAAGTCCGATAATTTTTATCTTCCCAAAGAATTGTATGACGAAACAAGAAAGAACTGTGCTACTTTTACTTCATGCAATTTTAAAAACATTTTTTATTGCATAGATTAATGAAAGAGTCCACAGCCCACTCGGTTTTAAGTAGTTACAAAATAGATAGTTCCATCACAATGTAACTTCTGTCATTTATCTTGAGACATAAGGACGAAATCTCAATTACATGTACAGATATATAGTCAGGTCATAAATTCTGTCACATGTTTAATGTAAAATAATTGAAACAAGTTTATTCATTATGTAACCATTCATATACCAAAATGAACTTAACAAAACATAGATTCTTATGACACTAAAGTTTATTCAAAATGACCTCCGTGATTTTGAATACAGGCCTTCAATCTGCGCGGCCAATCGTCTATCGCAGCACGAACGAGGTCCATGTCAATATCGGCGGCTGCCTTAATCAGGGATGTCTTGAGTGACTCCAAATTGGGATGAGGCTTTGAGCACGCCTTTTCCTCCAAGTGTTGCCATATCTTGTAATCTAACGGATTCAAATCTGGACTGGAGGAGGGCCAGTCTTCGTGCCGGATGAAGTCGATTTCACACGCCGCCAGCTAGTCTTGTGTGCTCTTCGCTCTATGAGCTGGCGCCGAATCTTGTTGGAATACCCAGTGCCTGTTATTGAACATGGTATGAGAAACAGGTTCCACAAGGTTCGTCAGGACTGTATTTTGATACACATCTGCATTCGTTTTTACACCTTTCTCACAAAAATGTACCTCTGTTAAGCCCCAATAAGAAACTCCCAACCATACCATGAGCGAGGATGGAAAATGACCTCGTTGGACACGCGGAATACGGTTGCTCGCTTCTTCACTACTGTGTGCGTACACCTTATCATTTTGTTTGTTGTAGCTCTCTTCTACGGTAAAATTTTTTTTATCCGAAAAAAGAATTTCCCGATATTTTTTTCCCGCGTACCGCTTCAACAAAGCGCGGCATCTCTTCAGTCTCAGGTCCATTAGACGAGCATTCAAACGATGTCCTGTTTTTCTTCGATATGCCCGGAGCCCTAAGTCTTCATTTAACACCCTTTTCACCGTGGTTCTGCTTAACCCCATCTGAAGGGCCAACAGTTTCTGCTTACGTTTGGGATTTCTTTTAATTCGCGCCTTCACAGCTTTTATCACTGCTGGAGTCCTAACAGACCGAGGGCGACCACTTCTTGACCTGTCATCTACACTAGAGTCTTCATTGTATCGTTTGATGGTACGATAAACGAATCTTTTGGTTGTATTCAAATTTTTCAGTATGTTAAAAATTTGAATTGGCGCGTAACCGCAACGATGCAACGCAATAACTGCAACACGGTCTTCTATAAGCGTCCACTCCATATTTAAAAATGAGTAAAATTCTAAAAGTATACATTTTTATTTTCATGAACAATTTGAAATTCGAATTCAATAAACTTTTTTGTGGCCAGCATTCTAAAAGAAAAGTTTTTACTGTGTGACAATACTTATGACCTGACTAGTTACTACTATTCAACTTCAAATAAAAAAATACAGATTTCATAACACTATATTGTTCCGGCATGTAAATAAAAGAACGCGTGTTAGGTAAATATGTAATTTAAAAGCGTACGATCAGTTACATGACGTATGACTTTGATTTATTTATTATATAATATAAACCACAATACAAATTTTATTAAATTATATAATAAATACGCTGTGATTATTTAGTGCATTGTCGTTTTAAGCTGCTTAAAAGTAGCAAAGTTCTCTGTAAAATACTATTAAAGTCCTCAGACTTACTAACTTGCGTTCAACGCTACGAAGTTCTTGGGTTTTAACGAAGTCGCAGCTGTTAATAAGTTTGTGGTATTTAAGTGCAAAGAATCAGAAATTGTTCTTTTTTTTTTTCATTTGGCATTTTACATCAAGGTGCTCAAAATTTTCGGGATGAAGTCAGAAAAGAACTATGCTCACCATACCTGGTACCAAGATACAGTTTATTCAGAGCAGGTAAGCTTCCACTCTATCTATTTAATTTTTTTATTGTCTAAATGGGTAAACGAGCTCGCGGTTCACCAGGTTAATAATACAGAGCGATTTTTTTTTTCTTTATGTTTGAAAAATTACTGGTGGCCCGAAGGCCTTTCCAGTTTCACCAAGACAGGTGGGCGAGCAAAGGCTCAGCCAGGAGGGGTGGGATTTGCTAACAACTGCCCGAGCGCCTCCGAAGGGGACTAAATTATTAGCTAAAATTATTAACATTTTCACTATAATCGCGAATACTCTGTGTAACAAAACGTAGTCATTTTATTACGTAAGATGATTAGAAGCACATTTTGTTAGTATGCACTAGACGCGGGCACCACGCCAGCGCACTACGTGGGCGTCCTACTTTATTATTTGCATTCACAAATTCGCGGCTCTTAGACAATTTGGAATGAAACAACAGTAAGGCAATTTTTATTACCAGTTATCAAGTAACATTAAAATTTGTTTCAACACAGTACCGAGATCTCCAAAGCACGCTTCAGGTATTTAAAAGAAAAAATGCGGACTGCTTAAATTACGTGATAAAAGTTGAAATAATATCAAATATAATACGAAATAATGGGAAACATCACTTCCTTAAAACAATTCTAAATGTATTCAACAGACGTGGTACTGCGCATTTCATTACTAATGCAGTTTGACAATTTTCGAACTACTGTCTCACATATTCCGGTTACAATACCCCACCGCGCCATTTTCCTGGTAAGCTTTACTGTTTGGAAAATTCTAGAACTTAATCTTCTGAATATTTTATGAGGTCGTCGTATACAATACACTTTACAGTTCCATTTATTAGACCAGAGAATCTGAAATGACGATTATTGTAGTTATAGTGACATGATATATTATTATGCAATCACAAACAAAATATACTGTTACGCCGGTAATAGTAACGCCATCTATCGCCGAGCAGTCGAACCAATATCGAAGAATCTAGTAGCATCTAGAACGCTCGTGAAGTACAACGCCATCTATTGTCAGATTGCGGAAACACAATACTAGAGATGTGTGGAATATTCTCGATAATTCTAGGGATGTGGTATCGGCTATAAAAGCGTTGCAGAGATGGCACGCAGTCAGTTAATAATCGAAACTACTTGAAGCGAAACAGCGAACAGATCACCTGAAGCGAAACGGAAGAAGCGAATTGAGAGTTTTAAAGTGTTTGTTGAGTGTTTTAAGCGTTCTAAGTGTTGAATACAGTTTTAAGTTGTGCTCCGGTAGAGTTTTTATTTATCCCGAGCCCCAGCGCGTAACAATACCATAATGTCGATAAACACCACATCTTGTAAAAATTATCGAACAAGTTCACAGTGTTCTAAGTGAGAGTTAGTTCGCGGCGAGCCCTTTTGGGAGTTAAGACATATTGGTCGTCGTACCCTTGTAATTTGGTTTACGTTATTGCTTTACTAATTACGTATCACGTCTGATTAGTGTTGCATACCAATCGGGGTGTTCAGTAACGTTTTTATTCTACTCATATCGTGAAATGAATTGCTATTTGGTTTAAGCGATATTTATATTTGTAAACAAAGGTCCGTTTTATTTGGTATTAGCATCAACAAATAATGTTTTTAATTGAACTTCAAATTTTTTTGTTGTTGCTTAGATGGGTGGACGATCTCACAGCCCACCTGGTGTTAAGTGGTTACTGGAGCCCATAGACATCCACAACGTAAATGCGCCACCCACCTTGAGATATAAGTTCTAAGGTCTCACGTATAGTTACAACGGCTGCCCCACCCTTCAATAAGAAACGCATTACTGCTTCACGGAAGAAATAGGCAGGGTCGTGGTACTCACTCGCGCGGACTCACAAGAGGTCCTACCACCAGTAAAACCAGGCTTACCTCCTGTATAATTGTAAAAATGTCGCTTCACGCCCCTACACATATGACGTATGTATATTATAAAAGTCGGATTGCTTATGTTTTCTAAGGACTCCGAAACGGCCGAACCGATCTGACTGAAATTTTCAGGAAATCTTTTGATTGCTCTAGCGGGTGTTTTTTTATTGCTAGGTGGGTGGACGAGCTCATAGCCCATCTGGTGTCAAGTGGTCATCTTGTGAAGATTGGTAGCAATGGAATCAAAGTCAAATCAAAGGTGGGTCAGCGAATTGGGCCGGATTAGACTAGTATTTTAATGAACTCTATGATTTATCAATAACATCAATTGATTTTTAATATCACGTTTGCTTCATGCCCAAAAATTACATTTTCAATTTACAAACGTTCCTCGTTCTTATGAATTTGTATAAATATACAATAAATTCTTGGTTGAATTAAATTCACAAATTTTTATTATGAGCAGGAGATGTAAAGGCGGGTATAAAATAACAGTCCCTCAAGGCAAATAATGTGTGAATCGGTAGCTATCATCGAACAGAATAAATCCGGCAAGGACCTTAATCGCGCTAATTAAAGTCACAGCCTAAGTTTGAATATAATAATATGTTTCGAACAATTGTCAGAGCATCTGTCTGTCTATGGAGCCAAAACAACTACATATACAAGTTATTTATGGACCAGATGGGTAATATTAAAAAACACTTTTAAGGTCTAAACTCTTTGAAATTAATTTGAAACGTGTTTCGACTGCTCTGGGGTAGACCGGTGTTATCAAATAAAAGAGTGGACTTTATTAATATTTAGTTAATTTATAAAAAGAATAAAACAAGTAAGCGTCGCAGGTGGCGTTGCTGCACGAAGTGACGAAGCCGGTGTAAATCCGCTACCCCGCACCGCTGTCCTCCTCCCGGCGCCCGCGCCGCGCGATCGTCGATGTCCGTGCATCGACAAAACGTCTTAAATAATACAATGACAAAATAAAACGAGTTAAATAAAAATTAGTTTAAAATTAGTTTTAAATTATGTCTACGACTCAAGAAGATAAATACTAGATAGACAGACGAGCTTTCTGCTCGTGGGGTTTTAATTGGTCACATATTTGGACACCTTGAAAAATGAACGTAAAACCTCAATTCTATTGTGGATGGGCTGCCCGATCCTCGGATCTGGAATGTGATATTGATTGAGAGATATTAGTAGGACGCCGCTATCTATAAACCCTGACATTTATTCTTAATCCGTTCAGTTGTATCTTCATGTTACTGTTCATATCTGACTTCGTCTTATCCAAATCTAAAACCAACCTCCGCTTGAAGGTCCGAAGTCTAGCGACCGCTTTACAGCAGATAGAACAAGAACGGGTCTAAGAAACTAAGAAAAACACAAAATAAATAATAAATGTTATCTTGTCTGTAGCCTCCGTTAGCTAACGCACAATATAATTACAATCTTCGCTGGCCATCTTCAAATAATGAATGAATAAAATGAAACATTTTTTAAATTAAATCCTTGTGTTACCGGCACTGCTGATAATTGCTTCACAAGCTATAAAAAAAAACAATGTCTTTGTAAAGGAGAAAACAAATTAAATTCAACACGTTATCTTCATTATTACAAGTTCACTGGAAATACTCCAACTTTAGAGCATGTCTTTTCTAGAAGAACTAAAAGCCTTGCGGTACCCTTTAATCAAATTTCTAGAGAAACTTCTTTGTCGAAACACTAGCCTATTATACTTTGTCCCACTGACTACAGTCTTACTATCACAGTTTTGTTAGTCGTTTCTTTTAATCATTTTTAATTTAATCAAAATCCAATGATTGTTCCTAAATTCAAATGATAATTTACATCAATAGGCAGAGGTAGCTGTGTGTGCTCTTAGCGCTAAAAGCAATATCTTAAAGGTAACCATTATTATTTATTATATAGTTATCTGTATTATTTTCGTTTCTTCTAAGATTATTCTTAAACATTTTACTGGTAGTATTTTTTATTCATAATGGAAGTCATTCGTGTACACGTTTCAAGTATTTTATCATGGTCAACATTACAATAAAAATGGTCAGTGCAACAGTAAAAGTTGAACCTTATATCACTCACTGTGCATTTTTATATCTACGGGCTTTATCAAAAATTATGACAGACACTAGAAAAAAATAAATGACCAGAGACATTCAGTCAAACTAGGCAATTAATAAAGTTGGCTCCTATCTAATTCTTAACCTAAAAAAACTTATTTGCAACGACCAAACTCTTGTTGTTCAAACCCAAGTACCAACCCAAGCAGTGGTTACTGGTTCTGTAATATAAAATTACTTAAGGCAAGTAAGCAATTCAGATAACGGTCGGAAAGCGAGCGATCTCCTCTCGAGCGAAGTTTAAATAACGAAACGCTTCCTAGTCAAAGGATGAAAACTCTTTCGGTACAAGAAATTATTCATTAGCCTTCGCGGTAACGAGCGAACAGACTTCAAACAAAGCAACTCATTTTCGCGATCGCATCCAATTGAAAGTGTATCTACAGGAAGTTAAAAGTTTAGATCCGACGAAAATAATCATGACTAGTATTATGGCTGTGCTATGTATGCTATGTGTATAGGCTTACCTTCCGTGCTCACTTTCAGAACCTGGTCCCTCGTTTGTTGGGGGTGGCCGCCGCGTTAAGCCGGCTTCTGCCCACCGTCGGGGTGCCTGACCAGGTAACGCGCCGGCTCTATACGGGGGCGGTGCGATCAAAGGCCCTATACGGGGCGCCCGTGTGGGGCCAGTCCCTGGCCGTGGGGGTAGCGAAGCTGCTGCAACGGCCGCAACGCACCATCGCGGTCAGGGTCATCCGTGGTTATCGCACCATCTCCTTTGAGGCGGTGTGTGTACTGGCTGGGACGCCGCCTTGGGTTCTGGAAGCAGAGGCGCTAAGAGGACGCCTCACTTTCCGGCTCACGCAGTTGCTCACTGGGCATGGTTGTTTCGGTGAGTTCCTGCACCGGATCACAGCCGAGCCGACGGCAGAGTGCCACCATTGTGGTTGCGACTTGGACACGGCAGAGCATACGCTCGTCGCCTGCCCCGCATGGGAGGGGTGGCGTCGTGTCCTCGTCGCAAAAATAGGAACCGACTTGTCGTTGCCGAGTGTTCTGGCATCGATGCTTGGCGACGACGAGTCGTGGAAGGTGATGCTCGACTTCTGCGAGTGCACCATCTCGCAGAAGGAGGCAGCGGGGCGCGTGAGAGACACACAATCCCGCCGCCGTCGAGCGGGGGCCAGGGAGGCGGATGTCGCCCAAGCCCTGGCCCTTTAAGTGTTTCGGGTCCCCCTCACATGTCGGTCTGGGGAACGGCGAGGGGGGCCTAAAAAGACGACGTGCAAGCTACTCTGCACGCGTTTTACGCAAGAGCATCCGGGTGATGGAAGGCCGACTATCCTCGACCCACGCTGGTTCTGGCCAAGCGGGGTATTCCGCAGGGTAACCCACTCTAACCGGCGCCATCTGGGCGGGCTTCGGACAGTCTGCCAACCGAGAGGGCTGGTGGTCGTGGCGCCGACGACCGCCAGTCCGGCGTCCCGAGGGGGAGGGTGATGGGAGAGATGTGCTCCGCACTAAACGCTTCACTTTCCCCCCTTTGCCTTTTCATGAGTTTTGTCTCATGCGAGGTTTGGACGTTGGTTGTTGAGCGACAGGAGGTTTTATTCAGTTCGACTCTGACATACCCCGCCCGGCATCCCCAGAGAAGGGCGGAAGTCCGGCGATTTGCTCCTGACCAAAAAAAAAATGTGTATAGGCTTGGCTCGGTTCATTATGATAGGCAGCGGCTTGGCTCTGCCCCTGGCATTGCTGACGTCCATGAGCGAGGTGACCACTTACCATCAGGTGGGCCGTATGCTCGTCTGCCAACAAAAGCAATAAAAAAAAATCAGGATGAACGAGTACTTAAGCTTATATCACACCGTAAATACTAAGACATGTGATCAAAGTCGTAATTGTCTTGTGATTTTTGCACATTTTCAATAATATTATATAACAAAAGATAGAATGGGACGTGGACAAAAGTTCGGCAATAATTACGTATTTTAAAGTATGACCCTATTTCGTTGCTAACGGTCAACAATTTTTGATTACAATATACATTGTTTAACAATAAAATTAACACCCTTAAAAATAGCAAAGCGATTTAACAATGAATTTAATTTTTTTTTATCCTTTCGAAGTTATAATATTATTGCACTGTCGTCAGTCCTTTAAGTATTCACGTCGATGAAAATAACGTTCAAAGATTATTTTACATACATTCAGACCAAGCTAGTAAAAGCGTTTTAAAAAATTCACTGTCGTCGGCATTTTCTATTTACTTTATTTCCATTTTACATGCCTCCGTCAAATAAAATCTGAGAATTTAAATTACAATATTTTATTGCGAAATCGTTACTCAAAAGCGCCCATGATGCTAGGGCGTTACGTTCAACTGAACGCAATCATTAAAACCTGTATTTTACTTTACAATCTCAATGTAATTATTTCACAGTCTTGTCCCACAAACAATGGTCCGTTAAAACAATTTGCGTGAATCTCAACGGGTGTTCGGGGGAAATTCTTAATTTATTTTAAATGTCCGCTTTCAATTTATTACAGATCCGGATTACGATCTACCTGAAAATTGGCCGTGTCACTGGAGCAACGGAGGCATAGATTTTACGTTTAACTTCTATTCGACGAGTGAGGATTTTATATTTTAACCGTTTTTTAAAGAAAAATTTAAGTTTATTTACTTGGTATCTTGGAAATCCCTTACTTAGGTGGGTAGGCAAAATCACTAATGTCTTAAGATTACACAACAGTCCATTGACATCAGGGTGCGAGTTCTTCACCTGCCTTGAGACATGAAAACCACAATTTGGAAACAATCGCCTTGAAAATTGATGGTGGTTTTGGGGAGGACAAAAGACGGAAGATCTTCTACATAGCTCGGTAGACTATTGGTCCGAATGCTGTTCGGAATTTTTATGCTTAGGTATATAAAAATGTCTTTAGCACAATTCATCCAATATTTTCTATTCTATGAGTTTAATCACTATTAGTGGTACCCAAAAAGATACGCAAAGATACAGCTTTTCATAGTACAATTACATATAGTTCTAAACTCAGTAACTTATAGATATTTTGTACCTTATTTTACGAGCCTTAATTCATTTTTCTGTTCACGTAGAAATCAATATTAAAAAAAGAGAGAGGTGTCTTATATACACCCGATTGGAATGGAGTTCCTTAATATGCAATGTTATTATCTTTTTTTGTATTTGTATTTAGTAGCGACTAGTCGTACTCGCCCGCTTCGCTCGGCATTTAAAATTAACATTATTATTTATTTTCATTATTATTAGGGAGTCCAACAATCATATAAATATTAGCCTATGCATTAAGTACATGTTTTTTCTATGGATACCAAGTTTCAAGTCAATCGGATGCATGGTTCAGTAGTTATAATCGAACGTCCGTAAAAACCACTGTAGATTTATATATTAGTATAGATTAAATAAATAGTCAACATAAAATAATTAAACGAATCCTAAAATATGAATAAATGCAAACAAAGTTGGTATTGCAGATACGTGTTTGGAATATTAGTGAGAAAAAAAATCTGTATCCTAGATGATCGGGAAGTGTCTCAAAAATAATTACAAAAAGATGTCGGTATTTTGTGTAATTTTTCATTGTTACACTCTCATCGGTCTAGATCCGCAAGACAGCCCGCCAACCAAAGGTCCGATGAGGTACTACTCCATTCCAAAAATGATACCGATGTAGTTTAAGGTTTGATACATTTGAAGTATTCCAGATGGTCTGTGTCACAATTACGGCACAATCGTATTTATAGTAAAAACTATAACTATAACTATAACATATAGTCAATAATAATTTGCGCAGGAGTTGCCGCCCCTTTCAACATGTCCTCCGCCTGAAGAACAATAGATCAAAGCGTGGCCATCTTGTGTCTTTCCCACTTCGACAAATAAGATGCGCCGGCGACATGTTGCAGGGGGCGTGGTTTAACAGTCTTTGCACACGGGACTCGGATCATCTGATGTGACGTAAAATAGTATGATTTCTGTGCTGTGTTGAGATGTGCGAGTTGACTTGCCCACTCGCCACACATTGATGGTTTTCAAGATTTCAGAACCCTGAAGAACGTTGTGTACAGAGGCCTAAATCACATTAAGGAACGTTCGTGCCTACGATTTAAAGAGCATAATCCTGTGACATTGGCAACCATGAACACAACCTACCTGTACTACACCTACTCCGAAGTTCTCGAGAACTGTTGCCTGTCCTATTTCACGAAGCCGTCCGGGAAAAGAGTACGTACATTGACGACTTAGTTCTTACTTGTATAATAAATTATTGCAGTTTTGACATTATTTTATTAAAATATGGCCAAAGAGATAAGTGGTTATTGAAGTTCAAAGATCATTACGTGAATGAGGACTGCTTAAGTAACTCATTGAGAGATTAAGCATACGCAAAAACTATAAAATTTAAAATCCCTCAACACAAACGAATCAGAAGTTCATTTCTACTGAAGATAATCTCACCTCATGCTCGCGATTAAGTTGAGCATATTCCTTAGCTTCAACCTTTTAAGTGACTTCCTTTCATATATGAATTAAAACACTTAATTAATTGATAAGCATTATTTAATATGAACATGCACTTCATCGAAAACTATTATGAAAACAAGAGGGAGAAGCTAAGTAAAGAGCGAGATAGCTACATTTGAAAATTGTAGAGGTCAAATGAGCTTAGAAATTAGTTTGATATCTCACACTTCCGTTCTTATTGCTACTTATATAACATTGTTACCAATGATCATAATCTTCTCTCGTATTTCAGACGATATTAATAACCCCTCTATGCACGTTACCAACAGAAGTGGCACATGCAACACTTCATGGCTTGGGATTGATACACCGTACTCGCAAACCGTTCAAATTCAAGAATGTAAAGGCTGTATTGTTCTCAAGTAACTGCACTGACTACAAGAACAAAATGATGAATTTAAATAAAGCATTGCCACTTAGATGAGAGAAACTCAATTTATTTCTACTTTTTAATAAGTCGTATCTGAATACATAGAATAAACTGATTAAAGATCTAAATCGCGCTTCAAGTTGTCTTATATAATTAGGTATCCTGTATTATTTCCCAATATTTTAATGAAACAAAACCTATATTTTGTGAAGATTACATGAAAACCCGCTCAATATTTCCAGAGATGTGCGTGATTGAACAAACAGACAGACAGAAAACAAATCTATCTATCCAGCTATCTAACAAATCTATCCTTTTTCTATTTTTGTAACACAACTCCAATGTACCAGATTCATCGGATTCTGCTATTTTATCATATGAAAATTCCCAGCATAAACCTTAAAGTTCTAAGATAGCATTTATCACAAAAAAGTAATTTAATTTAATTTCTTCGTATTATTGGTTGACATACCTTAAGACGATAGCCACATTAGACATTGCAGAAAATAGAACTGGTACTTTTGTTGTAAGAAATACGCTAAATAAGAAATAAGCTTGTCGAAACTAAATTAACTGAAGGCTCTGTAAGAAACTACATCTTACACTCTTGATCAACCCCGAGGAGCAGTAGACAAATAATATCGTGGCGCTTTTCTCTTTTGTATCCATGGATAATCCATTTATATCATTCTTGTGATTTGCCCAATTCTTAACAGAAACGTTACGCTTGCATAATTTTAACCTTCAGAAAAATCACAGAATATTTTTCTTTATGGCATAGTGAAGTCTGGAACCTTTCATAGCTGGTGATTCCTATTACGGACACCCATTCAAGATGATAACGTATCGGGATATATGGGACTCTAGTGCTTTCAGAGAAGAAGAGGATGATCGAGATCCTCCTTCAATTTCACCTTCCACAGTCCATTCTACGCCTTGAGAAAGGCACGAAAGAAAGAGCGTAGCGTGCGCCACACAAGGCCTATAAGGGCTCCATACACCACAGTGGCTAGACCAAACTTACTTAACTACTTATCGGTATTAACTCAACTGTATCGCATAATGCGCACCGAAAGTCCGACTTTGCCGACCAATCCTGATGTTAGAACGGGATTTTATTCGCTTGTAAGATTCCAAAGGATGTCGTCTCGGGAGACATACTGTGGACGCACAGGGTCCACCTTGTCAGTTTTGTCTTTTTTTTTATTGCTTATATGGATGGACGAGCTCTCAGCCCACCTGATGTTAAGTGGTTACTGGGGCCCATAGACATCTACAACGTAAATGCGCCACCCACCTTGAGATATAAGTTCTAAGGTCTCAGTATAGTTACAACGGCTGCCCCGCCCTTCAAACCGAACCGCATTACTGCTTCACGGTAGAAATAGGCAGGGTGGTGGTACCTACCCGTGCGGACTCACAAGAGGTGTTGCCACCAGAATCTACTAACTCCCACACGGACGGTATCCATGATTCTGCTTGGCCTCACGTGATTTTCGTTTGAGTAAATTCAAATTTTATGAGCCCGCAATGTAAAGCGCGGAATTCGACGGTTGCTCCAACCGTTCTCTGGATCCCAGGTGTGATCTTATTGTAAATTATTTATCTTCGGCAACAGTTCGAACCCATTACATTTAAAAATGCATGCAATCAAACTAATCGAACCAAATCTACTATGCACAAAACAAGCAATCAATAACAAACCCCCCTAACATTTTTTCTAGTTTTATAACCCCTATTCAAGAAAGTAACTAATTAATTTTCAAAGGCTCCGTTCGTTTATTTTCAAGCATAAAAGTCCCATTATTTCACTGGAATGGCTTCGATAATTTAATTTAGCTAGCGTTTCAGCTAACAAAGTTTTTAAATAGGTTTTTCACGGCTGCGCTGTGGCATTTAGAAATCAAACAAATATACCTTTCTCGTAGTAATTAAACGTATAATCCGTTTGATATTCTGAAACCTATAGAAATACTTATATATTTTTTTCTTTTTTTTATTGCTTAGATGGGTGGACGAGCTCACAGCCCACCTGGTGTTAAGTGGTTACTGGAGCCTATAGACATCCACAACATAGACGCGCCACCCACCTTGAGATACAAGTTCTAAGGTCTCAGTATAGTTACAACGGCTGCCCACCCTTCAAACCGAAACGCATTACTGCTTCACGGCAGAAATAGGCAGGGCGGTGGTACCTATCTGCGCGGACTCACAAGTAGTCCTATCACCAGTAAAGTGGTCCTACCACCAGTAAGTGGTCCTACCACCAGTAATGTCATGTCATTATAATATGTCATGAACACGACTAAAATCAGTAAGCAGTGGCTTGGCTCTACGTCTGACATTGCTGACATCAATGGCGATGGTAAGAAATCACCATCAGGTGGGCCATATAATCCGTCAGCCTACAAGACCAAAAAAAAAGTTTTGTATTTTCTCAAGATGTTTCACATAAAATAATCGAAACTAGATAGATGCAAAACATTAAGATAACTGTAAATATGTAAATAGGATTTGTTAATTTTCTTTGTTTGCTTTCGCAAGATAATCTTATTGGACACGAAACATTGTCACGGCTTTTTTTTTTGGTCAGGAGGAAATCGCCGGACTTCCGCCCTCCACTGGGGATGGAGGGCGGAGCATGTCAGAGTCGAACTGACTAAAACCTCCTGACTATATTTTTTCGTACAGTCATTGATATCCCGCTCGTATTCTTCAAGCTGATTTTGCGAAATCATATCATAGACGTTAAATTTTATAGCAATTTCTAGTGTAATATTTCCTCTATTTTCATACTGTTTGTACGATAAGTTCGCGAAACCAATTAAATGTAGCACTAATTTATTTCCCTGGCTATTCGCTAGTTTAAGGGGCTATTCCAACCACCCGCGGACGAGAGTGAGTTAATGGGTTCTACCTGAGAGAATTTGCTAACACTGGCCCTAGCAAGAGCAGTGCTTCGTAGAACCTACCACCGGATCGTAATCGCGGCCCACTGAAAAGATCCGCCGAGGGACTCAGTTGTGTCTATGGGATTTAGTAATAAGCACAATTTTATTTATAGAATATCAAGTAACTAATTTCATCGTGTTTGCAGTCGAGCAATAATGTTGTTACAAATTGAATAGTAGGCTAAAAGTACCAAAATAACGAAGACTTTAGTTTCATGTCCCAAGTTGGACCATGGATTTCAAGTCGTCGTGGCCTAACGGATAAGACGTCCGGTGCATTCGTGTTGAGCGATGCACCGGCGTTCGAATCCCGCAGGCGGGTACCAATTTTTCTAATGAAATACGTACTCAACAAATGTTCACGATTGATTTCCACGGTGAAGGAATAACATCGTGTAATAAAAATGAAACCCGCAAAATTATAATTTGCGTAATTACTGGTGGTAGGACCTCTTGTGAGTCCGCACGGGTAAGTACCACCACCCTGCCTATTTCTGCCGTGAAGCAGTAATGCGTTTCGGTTTGAAGGGTGGGGCAGCCGTTGTAATTATAATTGAGACCTTAGAACTTATAGCTCAAGGTGGGTGGCGCATTTACGTTGTAGATGTCTATGGGCTCCAGTAACCACTTAACACCAGGTGGGCTGTGAGCTCGTCCACTCATATAAGCAATAAAAAAAAATTAAAAAAACGTTACTTTACCTATGAGATAAAGAAATTAACATTAAATGGGCTATAAGCTCAGCCAGCAAACATAAATCCACGGCATTTAGTTGCTATGCCAAGATTTTTCAATAATTCCATCATCGAATCAACAAAGCACTCCAACATTTTATGTACAATATCATAACGTAATATCTATGAAACGTTTCCGGCTAAGATCGGCTAATGTTAGAAGATCCACCTCCGTTTCCCGTTCACGTACATTCTTGATGCACATGGTACGGTGTAGAAGATTAAGAGAGATCAATATCTCTGGTTGACTACAACCATATAATCGCATTACCTCGTGGTCGATACGATAGTTCTGTTTGCACTTCCACTGTCGTGTTTAGATCAAGTACGAGTAATTCGAGTTATTTCCAGCGGCTGCCCGCGAAATCCCTAGGGCATATCCGGCTGCGGCGAAACGTGTATAATATGATAACATGTTATAGCTATCTTTCAGTAAAGTTTGATCATGATCGATTCAAACTTTAATAGTGATAGACTCCAGAGAGTTTACCGCTGTATTGACTAATTCGGTTTTATTTAGTTTTGAAGGTAAATCAAAGAGATTATTAATATATAAAAAAAAAAAAAAAAATATTTTTATTGTTTATATTTATTATACATTATTTCGGATAAAACAAAAACGTGTGCTTTATAAATTTTATTTATTTTCAGTTAATGTGAAACAGGAGCCTTTCAAGTAAAGCTGTCAGATACTGTTAAAATAACGTCGCGGACAACTTCCTTTATATGTTTCAATTCGAAAAATAGGACAGCCGTAATGACAACGTAATTGAGACTTAATTAAAACAAATTTTACGGTTTTTGATCTCGCGTTTGTCATTTTCTTTTGAATCTCTCCGACGACGTTTCGATTACTTACTCATGGTAACTAACGGACGACCAAAGTGTAAAAAAGTGATTTTTTACACCTTTTTATACCTTTTTACACATTTAAACATTGTGAAAATTACAGTCTATTTTGCTACCGATGTGTTTCTTAGTCTCATGAAAATGAATGAAAATTTTAAACGCTAGGTCCTTAAAAGCGGTTTTAAATATAAAATATGTCTTACATCTGATCTCATATCACAAGGGAGCACAATTCACATTATGGCATCAATAGGTTCCAGGTTAGAAGTACCTTATTGTAGCAAAAATACATGACTAGTTTTCTTAGTTTTTATCAAACATCCTCATCGCTGTAAATACCACTATATTATGGGAAACCATGTAGCACATATCACTAAAAACAAATTGTATCAATAAAATTGCCCAACGTTCCAACAAACAAATAAAAAAAACTCAAGAAAAGCCACAAATATTCATTTTTATATACATACTTATTAGATTATTGTCATAGATTCTATGAGATAATCTTAATATTACAGTTGTTTACTCGCCTTAGTAAAACGGTTGAGTTTGCCACTCCATCGACACAACAAAATAGACACTAGATAAAACTCGAACATCTTCAAACAAGAAATACCACGACGCGACGGTGTTTTGGTAAACACCCTAATTTTGGCATCCTATTCTCTTAATTTCGATATAATGTCGATCTTCACTCATAAGGACCATATGTTACGTTGTGGTAATTGAGCGTGAACTGTGTTTATTGTTTTTTGAGATATTTATTTGTTCGTATATGACAAATTAAAGACTGAATACCAAGAAATATAAAATCGCTGCTTTGCTCTTGGCGATTGGACTTGAAAGAGAAAAAGTGTCATGGCGGACGTCGTTCGCTTCAATGACGTTCTGAAATTGAACATACTATCTAGTTTTAATTTTTATTCGATAATTTCCAGAATGGCTTATGAGAGATGCAGATGAGATTTTGACAGTGTTAAATGACAGATTTTCATTGCCCATTAAAAACATTGTTAGTCTATTGTGATACCAACTCCAAAAAGTTTACCGTGTAGTAGTAGATTCTACTGAGAATCGAAAAATAAACAGAACCCAAAAGAATATATCAGCATCTGTGATTGAATTTATTTAACATTAAACATTATACATTTGTAAACTAATTTATGAGACTTAGACGGATCTCTCATTGCTTTCTTTAGATGAGATTTAAATAGAGCATTTTAGTATTGAAGTCGTTGTGGCCTAAAAGATAAAACGTCCGGTGCATACGTGTTGAGCGATGCAACGGTGTTCGAATCTCAGCCGGGTACCAATTTTTCAAATGAAATACGTACTCTACAATTGTTCACGATTGACTTCCACGGTGAAAGAATAACATCGTGTAATAAAAATCAAAATTAAAAACAGATGTTTTAAAATATTAGCTTTCTCAATAAGCAAAGGAATATAAACGTTAATTAATATTTAACTCATAAACGATAGTTGGCGCAATCAATTTAAACCATAAAGAATTTTAGATTTAAACTCTCTGCGTAAAGCCTTTATATTGTTCCTTACAATAGTTCAACAATTTTATTTGTTGGAAGGAAGTGAGAACCACGATTAAATACTAAGAATTAAGAATTACGACAGGTTTAAATAATCACGTTTAACTTTAAAAAAAAAAAAAGTGTGTGTGTCCGCTCCGACGCACGACTGGAGTTTACTGGATATAAAAAATTAAACGAAACAATACGAGAAATAGTTCTATATTACGACAACACGATACACTACAGATTATTAACAAATTAACGAGACACAAAACAAACGACTAACAAATATATGAAAATACAATAATGAGAGAAACGCGCGATCAGTACGAGGCTTTGTGGCGGACTGCCGGCGCAGCAGCCCGGCGTCACCTGCGATAACGCGGCCGCGCGTTGGCTCCTGATTGGCGCGCGCACGCATCACGCAATCAGGAGCCAATCAGGCGCATAACGCATTTCGTGTGACATGCTAGTACGATTTTGATTGGCGCGCGCACGCATCACGCAATCAGGAGCCAATCAGGCGCATAACGCATTTCGTGTGACATGCTAGTACGATTTTGATTGGCGCGCGCACGCATCACGCAATCAGGAGCCAATCAGGCGCATAACGCATTTCGTGTGACATGCTAGTACGATTTTGGTCCCCATAATTTTCATACCCCGGGCCTATATATGTAAATCGATTCTAAAGGAGTAAACTCCAAAAACATATTAAAACTGTTTAAATGTATTTCAATAGCACTGAGAATAGTCCTCTGATATCTTAATGAAGTTAAGCAAAACTCGGCGACTTATTCTCGACTGGCTAATGAACAAACTCCGTGCAAGTGCGCAGGAGACGGACGTGTTTCAAATTATATATTCCTGAAAATTAAACTACTAATTTAGAACTTCATTAAGATATTTCTTTAAATGCTGCGCTTAAATTAAATACTGTTGAAATTACTAGTAACATGTAATGATAACTAGGCAGGGATTTATCTGTGCCACTGGCATTGATGACGTCCACGAGTAACGGTAAGAACTCACCATCAGGAAGGCCACAGGCTCGTCAGCCCACTAAGGCAATTAAAAAATCTCTGCCTGTCGACGTGGGTAAACTCAACGACCATATTAGATAAACTATTTCTCCAAAGAGTTCGGTTGGAAATCTCAGATTCCAGACACCAGATACCAACCAGTACAGAGTCGTAGTCGTTGTGTAAAAGCGCTAACACAAGATGGATGGCTATCCACCGAACACTTGATGAATAATGTAATTAATTATGGCATGAGTGAAAAGAAAGCCTTCGTAAATATTTAACAGATCCTCCCTCTTCAGGGTTCCGTATCGAAACGGCAAACGGTTTCCTTATAATTATTCCTTTACGTCATGCCTTTTATGCACATCCATTTTATTTTACTCCGATACTACCTAGTCTTGCCATAAATACTGAGACAAAGGAAAAAAAATTCTAATGCAAATAACATTTATTACTTTTTACAGTGTGTTAGTTTAATACATAAATATAAAACAATTTAAAGTATAAAAAGCTTATTCGAAGTGGTCTCCATTGGCTGCAATACAGTCCTTTAAACGTTGAGGCCAGTTTTTTTTTTTTTTTTTTTATTGTCTTTGTAGGCAGACGGGCATACGGCCCACCTGATGGTGAGTGGTGACCGTCGCCCATGGACTTCAGCAATGCCAGGGGCAGAGCCAAGCCGCTGCCTACCGCTTAATACTCTCCACAAGCCTCGTTTGAAGAAGGACATGTCATAGCGCTCGGGAAACACCGTGGAGGGGAGCCAATAGAATATAATACCAATAGAAGCACGCACTCTTTCCATAGGAAAAATTTTTACTGCCAAGCGTACGGATTGTTTTAGGGACTCCAAATTATCATGGCGTTTAGAGCAAGCCGTACTCTCTAAAACTGACCATAAATCATAATCCAGCGGATTAAGATCGGGACTAGACGACGGCCAGTCTTCAGCTCTGATGAAGTCCGAAATGTTCGTTTCCAACCAAGAATGCGTAGGCCGAGCTTTATGAACTGGCGCCGAGTCTTGCTGGAAGGACCATTCTTGATTATTGAACATGGTGTTGTTAAGGGACTTCACTACTTTCTCAAGAATGGTATCTTGATACACTTGTGCCGATGTTTTGATACCTTTTTCACAAAAGTATGGCTCAGTCACTCCTTCATACTAATACCCCACCAAACCATCACTGATGTCGGATAGTGCCCACGTTGCACTCTGTCGACTAATTGGGAAACTTCTTTAGAGCTTTGAGCATAAATATGGTCATTTTGTTTGTTAAAATGTTGCTCACTTGTAAAAATGTTCTCATCCGTAAACAAAATTTTTCTATGACCTCCCTTTGCGTACCGCTTCAGTAGTTGTTTCGATTTTACCACCCTATTCTCTTTTAAATTATCAGTTAAGAAATGACCAGTACGTTTCTTATAGGCTGCAAGTCTTAAGTCATCTTTTAAAATACGCGACATGGTTTTAGGTGCTATCTTCATCTCCCGAGATAAAATATTTTGCTTTCGGACAGGATTTCTTCGAATTCTTTCCCGTACTGCTTTGACCACCTTTTTCGTACGAACACTACGTGGACGGCTAGATCTTTTTCTGTCACAAACAGAGTAGGTCTCATTGCACCTATTAATAGCCCGGTACGCAAAAATTTTACTAATACCAAGCGTATGGAGAGTTTTAAAAATTGCATTCAGCTCCATACCTACTTTGTGTAATGCAATCACAGCGATTCAGTTCTCTTTATCACCCCACTCAATTTTAATATCGCAAAATATTATACAATGTATTGGCGCCAAAATGAGAAAACTCAATGAGCAATCATATAAAAATGACAGATTCCAAATTCAAATGTAATATTTTGTTTATTTTTAATTGTAACAGTATTTATGGCCATAATATACTAAGTATAGTAAGTACTTATGATGAATACCAAAGATAATAGATGGAATGGTTGATTACGTATTTTCAATAAATACTAAAGATAATGGTAGGTAATTAACTAACTACTCAGGTACTGCTTGCTAATTAAGCAAATTGTAATTCTTCAGAGTTCAATTTTTATTACACGATATTATTCCTTCACCATGGAAGCCATTCGTGAATATATCGCCTTTTCGCATTAAAAGTGTATAATTTTCAAAAAGATTCGAAATTAAATTAATATGCGGAAACATTTGATATCACCAGTATTCTTCTCATTAATACTGTCAAAAGAGCGTAGTTAAGTTTTAGTTTTTTTTTTTTTTAGTTTACCTATGTTTTTACTACTGTTAACAAAATGAATAAATAATTTTATCTTACTTTAAAAGACAGATAATGTAACTGGTAAAAAATAAATGTTGCAAAGATGATATTAAATATGTGTTGCCATGTTAAACCTTTAAAACACTACAAGAGAGTATTTTAAATTAGTACGTTTTGAGGTTATACAGTTTGAATGCGAGAAGACGATATGTTAGCATGTATGTATGTATGTATGTAGAACGGATGGCCGTTGGGGCCGGAAAGTTCTTGAGTGGCGACCGCGTACCGAAAGACGTAGCGTACCTCCGTCGTACCGTCATACCGTCCTCCCACAAGATGGACCGACGATCTATTGAGGTTCGCGGGGATCCGCTGGATGCAAGCAGCGCAGGACCGATCTTTGTAGCGAGGCTTGGGGGAGGCCTAAGTCTGTGGGCTAATAGATGTATTTCATTAGAAAAATTAGTACCTGCCTGCGGGATTCGAACACCGATACAGTAGCAACGCTTGATACGAATGTACCGGGCGTCTTATACTTTAGGCTGCGACGACTTTAACACTCTCTATAACTAAACCAATTTATATTCTTAAACGCAAGCTACGAAATTCACTGCACTTTTCTATTAATATATATTTATGTATAGATAATTAAAAAATACCGTCACATTTATCGATTAGAAATATATAATAAACATTTTGAAATATTATTAATTATCTACACTATAACAATAACCGTCCAGACAATATAGTTTCGATGTTAGGCCGAACCGTTACAAGTAATCTAAGAAGTGAATATAGGAATTAATGAGAGTAATATTCTGTCTATAGCATCCAAAGCTCGATAGAGGCAGCGAATAATTACATTAACTTAATGTTTGGGATACCCATAAAAGCGAACGACTTGGTAGCCATAATATGAGAATCGTAATCATTCTGTTTTATAGTTTTACCACGTTTCATTTGGTTTTTAAATATAAAATTAAAGATTTGTTGATTGCGTCGAAAATCCTCTCCCCTAAAATAATTGAATATGCAATTTCGAAAGGGCACATGTCGCATATTTTGTTAAATACGTTTTTTCATATACATGTAGTTTTGAGGCTTACCTACACTCATTTTATAATAATTCCAGTAATTTTCAATTGCTAATTAACACTAAAATATATCTCAAAAGTTAATATTTTAAATTTTACACTGCTTTCGAAAATAATCAGTTTTCTTTTTCATTACCTGAACATTTTACATTTTCAGAGATGTGCCCTTTTCGAAATTGCATATTCAGTTACTATATAATATTTTTGTAACTTATAATATTTTAGAATTTAGGTCACATGTGGAATGATCGACTGGTTATCGTGCTGATAGATTGGAGTTATCTTCAATTCATATAGAACTCGCGAAACGTTCCTAAAAAATCTTAAGAGTCGTCAATAAAAATAGCCACAATATATTAATATTTTTGTTACAAAAACCGTGACACAAATCCCAACATAGATTTACGTTTTACATAAATGTTTTTACCTGTATCCAAATGAGCCTGCGACGTTGCAAAGGTACGGGCGAAATTGGATTCATCATTGATTCAGAGGGGTCAACCCTACGCAATGTTTGCGGATTGCGTCGTTTAGGCACAAATAATACTATTTCCCCTCCTCTAAATAGCCAGGCAATTTCGCACGTGGCAAGAAATTCAAAGGTTAGGGACAGTTATATTTGAGCTGATTAAAATTTCAATGAAAACGTGTCGTGCTCCTATTTCCGACCTACCAAGTAAGTAAGTAGCATTTTGTAATTATTTAGTGAAGGTACTTAATGTGGACTGTAGTATTAGGATGGGCAAGGAACTTGATAAATAAACTCGCGAGAATTGTACGTATAAAATTTGTATATTTTAGAAATTTTATAATTCACGTACAATAGCACGGAAAAAAGAGAATGAATAAAACTAAGACATTTCAAAATTCAAAATTCAAATGTAATGTCAAAAACCGCAACCACAACAATAAAAAAGGTTTTATACCAATTTGTTAGGTTTCCAACACTTAATGGTCTAGACTAACATAAATCGGCCTAAAGGTTTTAAGCTGCAAGTGCATGTTCTTTTTTTAACTTTTTAAATTTGTGTTTAATGCAAACACATTACAAGTCTGTATAGCTCGGAATTAAACCTACTTTTACGAATTAGCCTCGCGTTTGTTACTGTCATATTATTTTTGACGTTTCGAATACATGACGGTTTTTATGGGCACGAACGATGGGGATGGATGGGGGGGCGGGGGGTATCTATCTATATATGTATATAAAAATGAATTGCTGTTCGTTAGTCTCGCTAAAACTCGAGAACGGCTGGACCGATTTGGCTAATTTTGGTCTTGAATTATTTGTGGAAGTCCAGAGAAGGTTCAAAAGGTAGATAAATATGAAAATGCTCGGAATTAAATAAAAATAACAATTTTGTTTCCCCTTTGATGTGTCCCCCGTCGGACGGTTTCCTTTTGTTTGTTTTAAGTTTATTTTATACAAATGTTTAGGTATTTTATTGATCGATGGAGGCACTACGAAGTCTTCCGGGTCAGCTAGTTTAGAATAAAGAAACGAGGCATTAAACCGTAAATTAGTTTTAAATAGTGTACGACTCACAAACGCCTATTTGTTTGTAATAAATTAAAGGGATCGGCTTCTGGCGATCAATAGTTCAGAACTCAAATATAGTCTCATCAATCGGCCCACGGCTCATCAAAATATTTACGCAAACATTCCCTTCCTATCTATCAAGAGTCATAACACACTCGCGTAGTCACGTCGGCCCAGTAAAATTTTTCCTATCCCATAGTGTTTGCGCTGGAAGGCTGTAAATAAAATCGAATGTGTAACTTTTTATTCGATGTACGCCCAACTCCGGATAGGTTTGTTATTGAAACATAATCTCATTTCCTGTACGAGTGCGAAATAAATTTTAGTTTGCCCGATTCTGATACAGCCTCAGGCAACGTGCCGAATTTTAAACATGTTCCATATGATGTGAAAGCAATATTCAACCGATGTTTTTCGTTAGTATAGGCATCGCGAAATTCCCGCCAAAAAATGACATCGATGAAATAAAATCATTTATTTTCGGGCGGTTATCAATTATTTAGTTGGTCGCGACATGGACGAACACGCAATCGACAATGTTCAGTTTCGTATAACTTTATTAATATAATTGTAGTGTTTAAGTCACAAAAGAACTTCACTGGTGGTAGGACCTCTTGGGAGTACGCACGGGTAGATACCACCACCCCGCCTATTTCCGCCGTGAAGCAGTAATGCGTTTCGGTTCGAAGGGTGGGGTAGCCGTTGTAACTATACTGAGATCTTAGAACTTATATCTCGAGGTGGGTGGCGCATTTACGTTGTAGATGTCTATGGGCTCCAGTAACCACTTAACACCAGGTGGGCTGTGAGCTCGTCCATCCATCTAAGCAACATAAAAAAAAAAAAAAACAAAAACACACACAAAATAATTTAATGACCAAAACAATTTGTCATAACAAAACGATCGTAATAGAGTACAACATTACTAAATTAACGAAATCAAAACCAAAATTTCAAATTTTCAATGGCTTTAAAGCGCTTTGCTCCAAACGTTTTCCAACTAGAAAATTTATTCAGTTTAGTTGATTAAAGCAAACCAGTAAACAAGTCGATGTATTCGTTAGATCAATGTCTATTAGCACAGTCACACATATCAACACATATTATGCAAATAGCACGATTCGAATTCCGCGCCTCTTTGTTATAGGGAGGGACGCAGCCCTGGTGAATTCTTTGCCTAGCAAATTATCCATTTTCACTTTAATACATTTTCAAATAAAAACCATTGTATTTTTAAGCTATTTCATAGCTTTTATCGCGGGTCTTGAGCGCGGCGACCGAATCATGAAATCCCGTAACGAAAAAAACCTAACACCCCTCACTCCGCCTATGGTAGCTCGCGTTCAACACATTCACACGTTGCGCTTGTGTAGTGTTTGTGAATAAGCGCGTGGCGTGACGTCACACTGCATGCGCATCATGAAAAGTCTGCCCATCTCTCTCTCGCGCGGTCTAGCTTATGAGTGTGAAGGGGACAGTTAATGTTTTGCTTTTATTAATTTTTAATATAGCGTGGTCTTGTTTTATTATTGTTTTAATATTAAATTATCATTGTCTAATTACCATAGTTAGCATAAGTTGATAAAAAATGCTATGCAATAGTTAATATTAAGTGAGTTGACGTCTAAGACATTGTACTTTATTTATGTGTACAATATTACATTAAATCGCATTGTGGAGAAATTTGCTAATTCTTATTGCATTCGAGCAACCAGCCAATAAATTTATTTATTTCTTGCACTGATTTCAAAAATTATTTCACCGTCCATCTGTTGTTTATCGGTACAAGTAAACGTCACAATACGAATTCCGCCACCCGTCTTGACTCATGAGTTTCAAGTCTCTATTATAACGACTATGCAACTCTTCAAACATCATGTAACTCCTACGGTTTAAAGTGACTGTACTTATCCGTACAGGCTGCTAGAGATCTCTCGCCGAACAATAAATTTGAAAATAGCATATTTTTTAATTCTCATTTCAACGTTTACTGCTATTTTTAACTAGTAGTGTTTAATTAAAGGGTTGGCTATTTATCTACGTAGCCTTTAAGGGCTAAGCTACGTGAGCACGGGATCTAGAACAAAAGCATGTTTCGATGTATACAAAAATAAAATTAAATATCCGTCCGATTTTATCGCTTTCTTGAAAACCCTTAAATGACGTTTGTGTCTATATTATTATTACAGTAAATGCAATGTATAGTGTGCTGCAAAATTGCATGGATAACGCAATTGAAAAATCGTGTGAAATTACAATGAACGCCATCTGTCGTATGTAATAGTTACACGGTACCAACATTATGATCATTCTAGGTGGCACTCTCTTTGGAATGTCAATAAAATGATTTTGAGAATTCATTTACGCTCCTCCATTTGTGGCCGTGAACACTTTTTATAACATAAAATATGTTTTTTATTGCATTTACAAAAAATATCGGGGGATTTATTTTTTATTATTTATTTATTTGAAGGAAGGCCTGTGTTCAGCAGTAGACGTATATGGATATTTTTTTTCGTGCCTGTTTTCATAGCCTTGAGAAGCCATTTCAGCTTCGTATGTAGTATGTGGGCTGTTACACTATAGAAAAGATTTAAAGGATTAATTAAAATAGAATCGAATATCACCAAATAATATAACACTAAAACGCTAAATGTAACGAATACCAGTGTTTTAAATTTGTAGATGTAGATAATTATCAATCCGATTTCAGACATTTGCTTGAAATCAGTTTACCAATTCATTGATACTTGACAGGGATTCCAAGGTGTTTAACTCAATATTCCGAATTCGCATTAAGCTTATCTGAACCTTATAGCTTAGATGGATAGACGAGCTCACAACCCACCTGGTGTTATATGGTAACCGGAGCCCATAGACATCAACAACTTAAATGCGGCCACCCACCTCGAGACATAAGTTGTAATAACATATCCTTCTTCAAACGAAGCTTGTGGAGAGTACTTAACGGTAGGCAGCGGCTTGGCTCTGCCCCTGGGATTGCTGAAGTACATGGGCGACGCTAACCGCTCACCAACAGGTGGGCCGTATGCACATTTGCCTACATGAGAAAAAAAAGGTGTCAGTTTTAGCGTACAACGGCTGCCCAACCCTTCAAACCGAAACGCATTACTGCTTCACGGCAGAAATAGGCGGGAATATAAGAAAACTTATTGAGTTATCATAAACCACCACAATCACTTCAAACTTCATCTCATAATTATTCATTTTTAGGGGAACGATCAGATGTTGTAACTATACTGAGACCTTAGAACTTATATCTCAAGGTGTGTGGCGCATTTACGTTGTAGATGTCTATGGGTTCCAGTAACCACTTAACACCAGGTGTGCTGCGAGCTCGTCCACACATCAAGGCAATAAAAAAATATATAAAAAAAATGTAAGCATTCCCAACATAAATTGCATTAATATTAAATGAAAAATTAAATTAAATATATGTTTTATTTCCCTCTTAAAGGGTAATTTAAATGTATAAAGCTTTAGATAAATCGATGCGTAACAAATAACAGAACTATATAGCGCTTTCCAAATCCTAAAGCCGCGTCCCGTCCCTACCCGCGACCACTGCGAATCCTCGTTTGTCATGATAATCTGCAGGAAGTCGTCGCCATTTCAATTTACATGTATATTCAACTGATTTAACAACGCGAACCGCGCAGCCACAATACTTTGTTTTTTTTTTTACTTTTGTTTTTTTTTAAAGCACGTGACGCTTTCGGCTTCATAAGCATTTACTAGCACAGACTATAAAACGCTGTTACAATGATATTTTTTTAAATAAAATCTTTTGTGCTGTTTTCTTTTGTAGATTAGTGAAGAGTAAATAAAACACGAAAAATCTAATAGAATTTGTTATAGAAGTATGAGGATGCTTGTATTTTAGAACCATTTGATTTGTGAAAACATTTTTAAGCTATTGCATAGCTTTTATCGCGGGCTTTGAGCGTGGCGACCGAATCAAGAAATTCCGTAACAAAAATAAAACCTAACACCCCCCACTCCGCCTACTGTGTAGCTCGCGTTCAACACATTCACACGTTGCGCTTGTGTAGTTTTCGTGAATAAGCGCGCGGTGTGACGTCGCACTGCATGCGCATCATGAAAAGTCTGCCCATCTCTCTCTCGCGCGGTCTAGCTTATGAGTGTGAAGGGGACAGTTAATGCTTTGCTTTTGTTAATGTTTATAAATATAACGAGGTCAATTTTATTGTTGTTTTAATATTAAATTATTATTGTCTAATTATAATTGCATAAGTTGATAAAAAATGCTATGCAATAGCTTTACCGCCGCAGTCCCCGAGTACCACACATGTGTTTTTTTTTTAAGTAAATAATGCAAAGTCTATGATCATAAAGAAAGAAGGAGAGCGAAAGAATGTATAAGGTTCGACACTGTATTTACAAAATGGTTTCATTAGAGTCCAGTGTATTTTCCCCACAGACACAATCCACTGAGTTTCTCGCCGAATCTTCTCAGTGGGTCGCGATTCCGTACCGGTGGTAGATTGTGTGAAGCACTGCTGTTGACGAGAGGTTAGAATAGCCTTTTTAGCCTTAAGCTAATGAAGTCGTCGTGTCCTAAAGGATAAGACGTCCGGTGCATTCGTATGTAACGATGCACCGGTGTTCGAATCCCGCAGGCGGATACCAATTTTTCTAATGAAATACGTACTTAACAAATGTTCACGATTGACTTCCACGGTGAAGGAATAACATCGTGTAATAAAAATCAAACCCGCAAAATTATAATTTGCGTAATCACTGGTGGTAGGACCTCTTGTGAGTCCGCACGGGTAGGTACCACCACCCCGCCTATTTCTGCCGTGAAGCAGTAATGCGTTTCGGTTTGAAGGGTGGGGCAGCCGTTGTAATCATACTGAGACCTTAGAACTTGTATCTCAAGGTGGGTGGCGCATTTACATTGTAGATGTCTATGGGCTCCAGTAACCACTTAGCACCAGGTGGGCTGTGAGCTCGTCCAACCATCTAAGCAATAAAAAAAAAAAGCTACCAGCGAATAGGTAGGAAAAAAAATCTATTTATTAATATTGTTTTTACGAGCGTAGCAGCTTACCATATCCACCTTGTATTAAGCGGCTACCAAAACTCATAAATATTACATAGCGAATACTGTCACCCACCATATGACTGCTTCGTGGTAAAAATAGACTGAATGCTGATACCTACTCGTATGGATTATAATGCGCCCTACAATAATCAGAGGCCAGTTAAACATCGCGGTGTGCTGGTATAATACTGAAAGAATGCTTATTCTCCAGTGAATCCCTTAGTGGACTTTTATGGCATATACGGGAATGGATCCTATTATAGGCCTCAAAGCGAGTTACTGGTCACATGAAGTGATCCTTGAGCTCACACAGCTTGAGGTCATCCATTCAATTCAATATTTCTAGATAAATCACGAAGTAATATATTGTTAGCTACAAGAAATAGTAATTAATTAAAGCAGTTCCGTATATTATGTCTTTGAGGTCTGCGGATGATATCTTGTGATGGAAGCTAACAAAAAATATCTCGATGTAAAAACATAGTTACAATCTATTTTGATGGCGTCTCCCTCCACAGCAGAACGAATGCAGGACGCGAAAATGTCGCGACGTAAGAATTGTGTGGATATGTCAATTAATAAAAACAATGGCCACATTAAATGAATAAAAAGCAATGAATAAAAAACACAATGTACAATACAATAATGATTCACTAATATTTCGTCTCTATTATTAATTTCATAATTCAAATTATTTAATTTGAAATTATTACTATTATAAAGTCAGCGCAGGGCCACTACTCGCTCTACTTCCAAATGGTGTTACGCCTCAAAAAAAAAAGCTAAGAGAATAATACTAAATAATACTTTTCTAAATAATACTACCAACCATTATTGTTCCGTATATTTTTTTTATGTTAGCATATTGTCCCTTTTTTTAAATTTGAATTTTAGAATTAAAATACATTTATAAGATTAATAATTTTTATAACGCCACTTGCTTTATACAAAAAAAAAAACATTTTTGCTGAAGTCAACTATCTTGCTGGTACTATATATGTATATATTGAACTCTAAAAACGTAATGATACTGAAGCCGAAAATAAATTATACACACTCCATATCCAGTCTAATACGAACGGATGAATTGTAACTTATGGTGAGAAAAATACGGCTGTCTTCTCGCGGCAGGATTATTAATCAAAAGCATTTGATACGGGAAAAATATGAATTGTCTTCCTCTCTCTCTCTTTCTCCAGTAAAAGTCCGTTTCAAATATTACGTAGGTACTCTACGTTCCAACAAAATAAATTATGCTCTCAAGAATTAATGTCAACGTGCTGTCAGATAAATATCTATTAACACGCTTCTATGCGTATCTATCTGTGTAATGAAATATTCCAAATAACTTCCACAAACTTCAAGACTTGAAAATTTGCGTCAACAGTTTTTTTTCCTACCTATTCGCTATTAGCCTAAGAGACTATTCCAGCTACGCCCGGACTGGTAGGTGAGCTCAGGGCTTCAACCTGAGAGAATTTGCTAACACTAGCCCTAGAGCAGTGCTTTGCAGAGTCTACCACCGGATCGGAATCACGACCCACTGAAAAGACCCGGGGAGAAGCTCAGTGGGCTGTGTCTATGGGCTACTTCGCTCGTTGAACTCTTCGTCGTAATCGACGAGTTCGACGAGGACGGTGACCGGTGCTCGAGAGACCTAAAAGCACCGAGAGTGAATCCGGGGAATCCAACAAGACATGTTTCAGACAACGGCGTCTTTGTGTAGCCCCGTCGCGAACGTATAAGTAATTAACGGCGGGCAACAATTTTATTTCTTGGGTCTTTAGCATTAATATATAATAACATCGTAATAATAATAAGAAAAATATCGAGAGATTTTTTTTTTAACTTTTAATTCTATATTTATTTACGTACCATGGACAATTTAAATTGAAAGATTAACAGCGCATTTACCAGATACAACGGGTATGCAACCTTTGTGTGAAATACCACTCCAAGTTATAGCTATATGCAACAACATCTACAAACTGTTTTCTTCTACTCCTTCCATTTATTCTATCTTCAATATTTCTAGAGCAACTCATTTGCTCATTTAGATCTATTATATAAATGATTTGACATTTGTACCTCAATTTTCTGACGTCGACGCTACATTCTTCTTTGAATCGCTGATTTATATGGGCGGTTAACGTAGTCTCTATTGAACTGATTTTATTTTATTGAAATATTTCAAAAAAGATTTCACAGCATCGGCTGGTATGAACTAGAACTCTAGATATACTGGTAAAGAAAACAATTAATAACATTCTTACAATAGCTACTTTCTGTCACCAAACGATAGAAGAAAATGCTTGAATTTGAACAAAAATATTTCTTTCCATCTTCAGTTTCAAGAGCTTAGTAATTCTTTTTACGCTTAATATTCTTGAGATGTGACGACAAAATTAATCTGCTTTTACACAAATCCGACTTGATCCGGAAAACGAGGAAATGGCGAGTGTCGTCCGTAAAAGGTTCGAGGAATCAAAGAACGCCGAGCGCCTGATGATTCCGGTTTCTTCGAGCTATCTATCCGGTTTTTAATGGACTGTTCTGTAATAAAGTTTGGCAAACATTTGTGAAGTTGGACGATATTCGAAGGCCCTTACTGGGATTATCTTTCAAAGGAATCCGTAGCAAGTCTATTTATTGGATGATCGTCGATATAATTGGCTGTAATACGTTAAAAAAAGAAAACTTTGGGCTATCATAAAATGTACCTAAGGTAGATATATAATCACGACCTGGACACGGCGGAGCATACGCTCGCTGTCTGCCCCGCTTGGGAGGTGCAGCGCCGTGTCCTGGTCGCAAAGATAGGACCTGACTTGTCGCTGCCTGGCGTCGTGGCATCGATGCTTGGCGGCGATGAGTCCTGGAAGGCTATGCTCGACTTCTGCGAGTGCACCATCTCGCAGAAGGAGGCGGCGGGGCGAGTGAGGCAAAGCTCTCCTCACTACGCAGAAACCCGCCGCCGCCGAGCCGGGGGTCGGGACCGGGGTCGTATCCGTGACCTGGCCCCCTAAGAGCTAGGGGACCCACCCGTTTTGTGCGGGGAGAGACCCAGACGTGGGGTGGCGTGCTTTGCACGCTTACCCGAAGTAGGAAGCCGGGTGATGGTAGACCGCGTTCCCCCGACCGCTCTGGGGGAAGGTGTGACGCGGCGCCATCAAAGCGGGCTCTCGGCCCGCTGAACGAGGGAACCGGTGGTCGTGTCGCTGGTGGCCGCCGGTCCGGCGTCCGTGGGACGGTGGGATGGATGTAATGTGCTCTGCGTCAACCCTGTCCCGCCGTTTCAATAGCCCCGACTGGGCTCCGGCCCGGTCCGAGGTAGGGCGCCGGTTGTGATCGGCAGGAGTTTTTAGTGAGGTTCAACTCCCACATACCCCACCTGCCGCGCGGGTGGGGATCCGGCGATTTTCTCCTGTGGAAAAAAAAAAAAAAAGGTTGATATAATAGGACAAGATTCTATGTTCTTATAATCAGTTAACATAATTCTCTTTTTTTCATTTTAAATTTTGATTTCGTTCCAATTATAACAACCTTCAGTAAAACAAATTGTTGATTTTACAACTAAATTCATTTTATTTCCAATTATAATTGTAAAACAGACGTTGGATTGAGCACTGGCGTTAAATTGGTTTATTAATCAATATTTTGTTTTATGAATTTTCGTTTAATGTTAAGTGTGCCTATAATTGGACTGTAAGTGAGAGATATGTATTTATACATCGATTTTTATAAATAAAAATGTACACGGTTGATGTAAGGGTGATTGACAACATTTTATGAGCACAGGTTAAGTTAATTATGAATTAACCAATGCTAGAAGAGATTTTGTGTGTTCTTTCTATTCAATAACTAGATTTTAAATAAAGCAAGTCCGTCGTTATATAATACAATTCAGACTTTGATCTTTCGTCTTATGGTGAGTGGTCTGGCACCCGAAGAGGTCACCTTCAACTACAAGACCGTCCCTTGTACAAATTATATATAATTATTATGCTAATAGATTAATCTTCAATGAAAATTATGTTTTGGTATATAATAAAGTTTAAACTACCCTCTATGTACATTTAACCCATACGAGAGCGTAAAGACCTAAGACTTTGAAGTATTGTGAAATGAAACCACCCGTAGAGCTTAAAGCACTATTACTTCATTTACGACGTCCAAGAAGCACAAGCACAAAGAAGGAGAAGACACTCTTCTTCTCCTTCTTCCCTTGAAATAATCTAATGGTGGAAAGCGATAGAAAATACAATGAAGGGATAATTTAGAAAATTTATATTACAAGCAAAAGCTATGACAAAAGCTCCAGCGTCTCGCATTAAGTCAAACAGCAGACTGTTCATCGAGGTGTGATAAAACGCGTACATAGCATTAAACGCGTACATAGTATTAAACGGTAGGCAGCGGCTTGGCTCTGCCCCTGGCATTGCTGAAGTCCATGGGCGACGGTAACCACTCACCATCAGGTGGACCGTATGCTCGTCTGCCTAAAAGGAAAATAAAAAAAAAAACATAGCACATATACTAATAATACATAGCAATAGTACATACACATTTTTGCAATAAAAGCAGGTTTGCTTACTTGCTAATCTGTAAACAGAAATTCAGATCGTTTGTCCGTCAAACCTACAATCAATGCACATAATTATTATTTTCAATTTCTACGTTTTACAATCTATATACATAATGTAATAAATGAATGAAAGGCGATTGAATGCAGCAGATATGCGAATGATGCGATCAATGTGTGGAGTAACGAGAATGGATAAAATACGGAATGAATATGTTAGAGGAAGTCTGAAAATGGCAACTGTGACACATATGTTGAGAAGTGCGCGTTTGGGATGGTATGGACATGTGATGAGACGAAATGAAAATGAGATGTGAGCGTGGAAGGATATAGAGGAAGTGGTAGACCTTAGACGAAATGGATGGATTGCGTTAAAGACGATATGTGTAAGAGGGGAGTGAGCGAAGAAATGGTATATGATAGAGGAGTATAGAAGGAGAAAGCATGTTGCGCCCACCCTAGGTAACTGGGAAAAGGGCAACAGAATGATACATAATATAATAACCGTAATATTTATTAAATGAATTTTCATGTAACTCGTAGTAATATCAAGTAGCAAATGTTGCTACGCGCCCAAACTCATGCTACTACTCTAGCGGAGTATCCCGAGATGTACATGACGTCATTCAGGTCGGACTAAGGGTAACAGTTCAATGGCACTGACAGTCTGTAGGTTATAGACTATTCGGAAACGCTGATAGAGACCTTAAATGTCGTGCTTAGACGGTACGAGTACCACGCTAAATCTTGCCAAGAAAAAGTATAAAACCTCTTTATAATACATAAAACTTATTATTTTACGTATGTACGTCAACGACCTTGAATATTTCATCCGAGGGTTCGTCATACTATTGGTATTAATCTATCTCCTAGCGTCGTATTCCTCAATGTTGAGGATCGTAAACACCCTCCACTCGCACTATCTCTCGTTTCTCTCGCACGATTTTTCTCCGCCGCTTTCTATCTATCTGACTCTAATGATTTGTATTAATAATTAATTATATTAGTATACTAGCGACCCGCCCTCGCTTCGCTTCGGAAACATTAAAACACACATGAAACCACAAAAATAAAATAATAAAAAAATTAAAAAAAAGTAGCCTATGTTCATCAGGGACAATGTCGGCTTCTAATGGAAAAAGAATTTTTCAAATCGGTCCAGTAGTTTCGGAGCCTATTCGAAACAAACAAACAAACAAATCTTTCCTCTTTATAATATTAGTATAGAGTATAGATAATTCATTTGTAACACTATCGGTATTCATAAAATATTTTAAATAGTTCGAATCAGTGCCCGTTTTTTTGTATTATTTTTTCAAAAAATAATCCGGATACCGTTTTATACATAAAATTGAGCATTTTTAATAATAATTCACTAAAACGCAGTTAAAAAAGTATCTGGTGAATACGGGATTTTTTGTAACTTTACAATATAATACGAACTGGATAGTGAGGCCACCAATCCGTTGATGCTTGCGGGGTTCTTTTGGAAGGGAATTTGATGCATTTCGGGTATGTGTTACTTGATATATAAAACATTTAAAAAATAATAGAAATTTCTGAGTACATAAAGCAGAGATTAAGCTAATTAAACTCAAAAATCGTATTTTTTCGCTTGATTGTTTTTGGAAATCATTAATAATATAAATTGACTTAATTCCTAGATCCAAGTCATTATGTGCTAAATATTTTGTAATGTCGTTAAATAAAATGGTTCACCTAAAAAAATTTCAGTTTTTTTTTTTTTATTGTTTAAATCCGACCCCATGCGGACTCGCAAGGTCTCCTCTACCACCAGCTATTACGGAAATTATAACTTTGCGGGTTTGAATTTTATTACACGTTATTCCTTCATCGTGGCAGCCAATTGTGCACATTTATTAAGTACGTATTTCATTATATATTTTATTGTATTATAGTACTTGTCTGCGGGATACGAACATCGTTGCGAAGATACGAATGCATCGAACGTCTTATCCTTTAGGCCACGACAATGATTTTTTATACAACAGATATGTTCTCTTCATAGTAACTGACTCTTAAAATCTGATCGCGCCATATATATCTACATACCTACCGATATAGTGCACACACATGTTGACAAGTAGCAATAATGAAAAGTACAAAAGATAGGACAAGCGCGTGAGTAAAAAAGATAGCTATAATTGGAACGATTGCACTTGTTATATTATTATTGCATTTGTTTAGACGCGACTAAAGACGAAACGTCCCAATTGGCCTGTTTTCGAGTCTTCACTTGACGTGCGCTTGAAACATATCTGCTTCTTTTTACATATAAAATATCATTGGGCCACGACGACTTTTATGTTTTGTACATGTTAATAACCGAAGTATTATATAATAATCGACTTAGATATAAATAAGCTGAGAATCAACGAATCGTGAATCTAAATCACCAAAGGATTCATAATGATAACCCAACATTTAATTAAAAGAATTTAATTATTCGTAATTAACTAGACATTATACGAAATCGTCTTTAATATTAAAAGTCTTGGGCTAAACTTCGACGTCTTCCGGGCCAATTTAATTACATCTACCCTTTAGTCTCTACGGTGCTGCTTTAATTAAGGGCGACTTTGTGAATCTATGTTAAAAATCGTTATATTAAAATTAGAAAATTTTTAATGATTGATTTGTAAATATTTGCAAATATGAATAAAAGGCCATTGATTAAATTGATACGTTTAAAATATGGAAAACGTCAGAAATAAAAAATAAGAACTAAAAAATCGAAGAATATAAATTACTTTCATTTTCAACAAACAAGCAACCTTTTTTCACTGGTGGTAGGACCTCTTATGAGTCCGCACGGGTAGGTAACACCACCCCGCCTATTTCTGCCGTGAAGCAGTAATGCGTTTCGGCTTGAAGGGTGGGGCAGCCGTTGTAACTATACTGAGACCTTAGAGCTTATATCTCAAGGTGGGTGGCGCATTTACGTTGTAGATACACCAGGTGGGCTGTGATCTCGTCCACCCATCTAAGCAATAAAAAAAATATATATGTATTTTTCTGAATCTTATTAAATTTTGTCTACTCGAATTAGAATAGAAAATATTAGCAGCGCTTAATTTGATAGAAGCATTTAAATTACACATCGTCTAACAAAGTCTGTTGAAATTCGAAATCATTCTAAATTTAGATTTTCACAGCGTGACGAATGAAGTTATTTTATTTGAACGAATCCATCATTCAATCAAAACAATAAAACCCAATCTACACAATAAGATGTGAAGCAATTAATAAAGCAATACACAGAAGGTCTGAAATATACACGAAAATGAAATTGCAAAACCCATTCAAAAGTATGAAGGTAAACAAGGCGAAAACAAAACAATGGAGGTCCTCGGAATTAACATAAGCGGGAATATTCGTGTTAAACAATTACCGGGAGTCCATTCGGAATATTGACAATTGTTACGGATGTAACAAAACTTTTGAACGTAACAATAATTTGAATGGAACCTGTGAACAACAATAAGCAAAACCACTTTCGACAAACAACTAACGAGAGTCTTTTGCTTTTCATTCAAATAGTCATTTTAAGAGCGGTGTAATTATGGTTCATATTCTTTCGCGAGAACATACTCTGAACATAATCTGATTACTCATTAATGCACTTTTAAATATATTGGAAAACAAAGGCGAAAATGTCGTTTCTTGTTTATTTTTCGTTTGTTTGACAACATGGGAACATTTTTTTCAAAGACAAAAAACCACGGAATAGATTATTTATCTATTTCTTTTAAAAACTAAAAGATACTTTTTTCTCGAAAAAATCCTATTATTTTAGAACCACTAGCTCACCATACCTAGTGTTACAATATTTCATAGAAAAAATAACTGCAAAAGCAGACTAAGATTTTTAATACCTCTTTCTTCTACCCAAATAAATCAAGCTTTCTACTTCTACGGCTTACGTCAGACTTAAGAAAGCAAGGACTCGTGGCAATCTGTCCGAAATCTCGGAGCGGCAACAAAAATGTTTCACAATAATAGAAAGCTGCGATTTTCTGAGTATTTTTAAGCGTAATTTTCATTAAGCTCACAGCCCAAATGAAACGTAACCGCCAAGATAAGTTTCGTAGAACGATGTCCCAGTTTTTGTGAGAACAGGCCTCGGGGAGCATTTGTCAACCCGCTGTCCTACGAACCACCACTTTTAATTCTCGCGATTTTTATTAGAACGGCAATATATTGTTACGCGCTGGGGTTCGGGATAAATAAAACTTCCAACGAAATACAAATTAAAATTTTAATTAGCACTTAGAACACTTTACAATTCGTAATTCGCTTCTTCCGTTTCGCTTCAGGTGATCCGTTCGCTGTTTCGCTTCCAGTAGATCCGATTACTAATTGCCTTCGTGACGTCTCTGCAACGCTTTTATAGTCGATACGACATCACTAGAATTACCGAGAATATTCCTGACAAGTCGAGTAGCTTCTATATCTGTTTCCGTTATTTGATAATAGATGGCGTTGTACTTCCCGAGCGTTCTCGATTTAACTAGCTCTTTTGATATTCGTTTCTGCTATTCGACGATAGATGACGATAATCTCACCGGCGTAACAATATTTTCATGTTACACTTAAATATTTTGTGTCTACAACGTGATTGGCAAGTAATAAATACTTCATTTCAAATTATATAAAAAACATTTTAGAATGTACATAATTAATCGATTTGTCTCTGTCAATTACTCAATCAGCATCATCATCATCATCATTTCAGCCTGTCTACTGTCCACTGCTGAACATAGGCCTCTCCAACTGATGTCCAGTGCGGTCCGTTGCCACCTGCACCCAACATCACCCAGCAATTTTCACCAGGTCGTCGGTCCATCTGTTAGGTGGCCGTCGCACACTGCGTTTGCCGTGTACGTGGTCTCCACTATCTGCCGCATCGGCCGTCTGATCTTCGCGCTATGTGACCTGCCCACTGCAACAATCAGCATATTAATCGGTATACCTTAAGTATATTGCAAACACTGTTCCACTCCTTTTGTTATACTGCCAGGCTAGGTTTCTATTTTCAAGGATTAAAAATGCCAAAGGCATAACTAGTAAACTGCCTACTGTTAGGACCCACTGAAACCATGTTTGAAGAACGACTTAGCGCTTGGGAAACACCGCAGAGGGCTGAGTACCTCAAAGCCGGAAAGCCGGTCACAAAAAAGATGCCTGAAAACAGATTATGTATTACGCAGTGTTTACAAATATGGATGAGCTCTGCTCCAGTTCCAGTCAGGGGTAAATCCAACTTATTTTTTATTGCTTTGATGGGTGGTCGAGCTCAGTGCTCACCCGGTGATAAGTGGTTAGTGGAGCACATAGACAACTACAACGTAAATACCGCCACTCACTTCGAAACATGAGTTCTAGAGTACATCGGCTGCCCAACCCTTCAAACTGAAACGCACTACTGCTTCACTGCAAAAATAGATGGTATCTACCTATGCGGAATCACAAGACGTCCTACTACCATATAATTTCAATTTCGAAAAAAAACAGGAGCATGAAAATTCCTGCGTAGATCAAGAGACCTCACGATGATTGAAAACTTTTTTTTTTTTCTTTTTTTATCACCTTTACTCAAATTCAGATTTCGGACTAAAACACACTTGACCGTTGCAAGAACTCCTAATCCTTGCCATAGGCCGGACTGTTGCATTTTCACTTCCTTTTTTTTTTTATGATTGAAAATTTACTGGTGGCCCGAAGGCCTTTCCAGTTTCACCAGAACAGGTGGGTGAGCAAAGGCTCAGCCAAGAGGGGCGGGATTTGCTAACAACTGCCCGAGCGCCTCCGAAGGAGACCTAACAACTCAAGAGTAGCTGCTTCGCGAATGAATCTACTACCGGATCGGAATCGCGACCCGCTGAGAAGATCCGGCGAGAAACTCAGCGGGCTGATGCATGGGTTAGGTTGCACGTCGACCTCTTTGTCGAGTTCGACGAGTACGGTTACCAGGGTCCCTAAGCCTGTCTAGGAAGCGTGTCTAGGGCGTCGACGGTGACTGGCTCCTGCATGATCAGGATTCGGGGAGTAGTCAGCGGCGGCAACGATAAGGCGATTATCATGACGCATAGCCTTATCGAAGTATCGTTCCGACGCTGACTTCATGTATTTCCGAATTGATTCGAGGCCCAGGTCGTCGTGTAGGTCAACGTTCCTCACGAACCACGGAGCCCCGACAGCTAACCTGCAAAAGCGGGATTGTAGGGATTGGAGGGTGTCTATGTGTGTGCGGGCCGCGTGAGCGAACACCACACTCGCGTAAGTCATGACGGGCCTTATGCAAGTTTTGTAAAGTGTCACCTTGTTCCGAAGGGACATTTTACTCCGCTTACAGATCATGGGGTAGAGTCTACCGAGAATAAACGCGGCACGGTCACGAACTGATTTTATATGCGGGCGGAATGTCATCGATGCATCCAGGGTAACGCCCAGGTACTTGACCTTCCTGGCCCAGGGTATGGATTGTCTAAAGAGAGTAATCGGGGGTGTGACATTCCTCCTCCTAATCCGGGAGGAAATCCGTGTGGAGCTTCCTCTCTGAAACAGCACCGCAGTACTTTTCGCTGGGTTGATGTCTATGCGCCATTTTCGGAACCACTGTCCTAGGGCTAGGGCTGCACTCTGAAGCTTCTTCGCGATTAGGGACTTATTTCTACTAGAATAGTAAACAGTCGTGTTGTCGGCGAATAAAGCTAAATGGGTCGACGGCGACCGGGGAATATCGTTGACGAATAAGCTGAATAGGAGGGGTGAGAGGACAGAGCCTTGCGGGACTCCAGCTGTGAGAGGTCGTGGGTAGGAGCGGGTTCCCTCGACTCGATATCGAAAAGAGCGGTTCGACAAGAAGTCCCGTATGATGAGCACGAGACTATCCGGCACGCCCATGTTGAATAGTTTGAAAATCAAACCATTGTGCCAGACTTTGTCGAACGCTTTTGCGACGTCGAAGAAGAGAGCTCCCGTGTATAACGGTTTTGGTCGATTAAGCCCCACAAGAATGTGCTCCGTGAGGCGGTGCACCTGTTGAACGCATGAGTGATTTGTACGGAATCCGAATTGTTCATCGATGAGAATGCCCTTGGATGAGACGAAGTCTCTGAGGCGTTTGTAGAGCAGACGCTCATACAGTTTGCCTAGAGACATGAGGAGGCTAATCGGGCGGTAGCTCGTCGGATGATTTTTTGGTTTACCGGGTTTATGTATGCCGATAACGTCCGCTTCTTTCCACACCGCGGGAAAGATACAGTTCGCCATAGCGGCATTGAAAATAGATGCCAACATGACGATGAGTTGGACAGGTAGAAGTTTAATAACGCGGTTGGATATACCGTCGGAACCGGGAGCCTTGCGAGGACATAGGTCTTTGATCAAGTCTTTAACTTCCATCGGGGTGACAGATGGTAACGCATCCGAGGGTGGCAAGGAGACTCTGCATTCTACCTCACTGTCTACAAATTCTACATGAACAGGGTCCACGGATTGAGTGCTGGGCGTGCACTGGGTTTGCAATGTATCGGCCAGCAGCTCTGCTTTTTCATCATCATCGAACGCCGCGAGTCGGCCTGAGGGGCCTACGAGGAGGGGCATAGTTACTACCGTATCCGATTTGAGAGTACGAGCTAAGCGGTAGTAAGACCTTTGAGACGGCGCGAGTCTTTCTAAGAAATCAGACCATCTGGCATCTCGGACTTCGGCGATGCGAGACTTTACGTCGCGTTGTAGGGCACGCATTCAAATTCGATTTTCCGCGGTAGGATACCTGTTGTAGGCGCGTATCGAGGCGTTCTTAGCTCTAAGGAGTTCCCTAATATCGTCGGACAATTTGAAGCGGTGAAGGAAGTCCTCCGCTACAACTTGTTTCGATGACCTATCTAATGTCGAGGTGATGTGTGACGTTAAGATGTCTATGGCTTCAGCGGTATCCTGAGGAGACGGGGTAGAGTCCAGGCTAAACGGGAGCGATGGTGGATCAGATTCAGCCAGGCTGATGCCCAGCGTGTGCCAATCCACCACAGTCCTCGTGACGGGAACGGAAACGGGAGCGCGACCGAGTTTCATAACGACGGGACCGTGGTCTGAATCTAACTCTGAAACTACTTCGATCGAGTGTAAGCGCAGAGTAACGTTTTTTAATAACGCTATGTCGAGTATATCCGGGCGATGCGCGATATTTAGCGGGTAGTGAGTCGGGGTTAGCGGAGCAACGATATCGAAGGCGAGATCATCGACTAACGCGTCAAGCCGCCTGCTATTCGGGGTTGTAGTGTGTGAGTTCCACCTGATGTGTTTACAATTTAGGTCGCCCGCCAGAATGACAGAGCTCCCCATGCCGAGCAGCGCCTCGATATCACTGCTTAGAACGATCTTATCCGGTGGAAGATAAACGGACGCGATAACGATCGGCGCGTGTCCCGTCAGTGAGATTCGGCACACTGATGCTTCGATATTAGCGAGCGCGGGAGGATCGAGCGGGACGCAATGCAGGGCTCTTCTATAGTAAATGACGGTACCACCACCACGGGCAGAGAGCCTGTCGTTCCTGACCATGTTATAGTTCGCGATTTTAGGGTCACGGCGCGCGGGTAGGGTCTCCTGCACTAAAAAGATATCAATTTGATGGTCACGCAAAAAGTCAGAAACCTGATCACGTTGATTTGCGAGACCGTAAGCGTTAAAAAATCCTTTCGTTACGGATAGGGGCTTTATTCTACTTATATACGCCATTGATTACCGGCGGAGTGAGGGGAGGACGTACGTATTTAATGACGCGTATACGTCGGCGTATTCTTGCACAACGGCGATAAAGTGTTGTGCAGTGGAGGCAGCGCGAATGGCGTCGCCCAAAGCGTTAACGCGCTCAAAGTTGATCGACTGAAAGAAGTCGATCGCTAAAGTGAGATTTTCGGACGCGGTCGGAGGGCAAGTCGCGGGAGAGGGACGAGTCGCGGGGGCGGGACGAATCGCGGAGGAGGGAGTTGTAGCCGTGTTCGTGAACGGCAGCGGTTTCGCCCAGGCCGAGACACTGGGCACCGGCGCCGGAACGAACGCTGGCTTAGCCTGCGACACAGAGGGTGCCGAGGCTTTGATGTCTGGGCCGATAGCTCGGAGACGGTTTTGGCGGGCGACGCGGCGATTTATTTTCGGGGCTCGGAGGCATCCGCGCTAATTTGCGGGGTGACCCTGTGTTCGACACAGGACGCAGCTAGGCGGTTCCGTCGCGGTTTTTTGATCGCGAGTGCATAGGGCCGTGGCGTGATCGCCTAAACACTTGACGCATCGGGGGCGCGCGTGACAGTTACGGGAAGAATGCCCGTATAATTGGCAGTTATGACACTGGCGTGCCTTTCTTGTGTGGGGTTTCGACGGCGATTCCGGAAAGGCTACAGACCGTTCGGATGTTGAATATTTGCTTACCCTCGGGGGTAGGCTGGAGGGCGACGAGAACCATGTTATATGGCTCCCTTCCGCGACCTGTGTGCATGCGGTGTACGGAGTTAACCGGTAGGCCTTGTTCGAGAAGGTCGGCCTTGACGAGCTCGGCATCCAAATATTTAGGGATGCCACGTATGACGGCACGGAGTTCGCGCTCCTCTTGGAGCGTATACGTGTGGAAACTTATACGCTCCTTACGGAGGTAAGAAGAGAGGGCCCTATTGTCGTCGGGTGTTCGAACCTTAATTTGAATGCCGCTTGCGAGGTTACAGGCATTCGTGAAGTTGATATTTTTGGCCTTAAGGGCCAGAGAAACTCGATCCCAAGCTGCCTTCTGTCTCTTGAAGGATAACCGGGGGAGGGGTTTGGGTTTTCTTTTGTGCCACCGGACGCGGCGACGGAGTGGCACGGGCTGGAGGCGCAACGGGAGTCTGAGGGCGGGGGCGCGACGCGTTCGCGGCTTTGCTAATTTTAGCGGCCGCGGGAGCTCGAGACTCCGCGGGACGCTTCTTACCCTTTTGTACCAGGGTGAATCCATCCGTCGATGAGGCGGGGGCGAGGTCGACCTCCATCTCCGAGTCAGAGTCGGAGGAAGAGGAGGCGGGCGCAGGTGACCTACGAGCAGGTGTTGGAGGGCGCGACGGAGGCCGCGGACGATCGCGCTGCTGGAACGGTGGCCACGGCGGACGACGCAACAGTTTTACTCGCCAGTATAGGCGACGCGGGAACGGCAGGCACGACGGAGGCTGCGGTGCTCGATGCAGAAGCTTTGCACGCAGGCACAGGCGATGCAGGAGCAGCGAGCTCGGCGGAGTCCACGAGAGGGCTCGCGGTGTGATCGGCCTTGAAGGCCAGAAACTCGGAAGTAAGTTTTGGGTAGCGAAGCCGGAGAAATTCCGCAAATACAGCGTCCATGATGGCTACGTGCCCAGGTGGGGCTACCCCGGGTCTTAGAAAACACTCGCCTTGCGGCGAGGCCCCAACTTCTCGGAACTGAGCGGTTCTATTGAACACAGGTGGCGATGCGGCGCGATTTCTACAGGACAAAGAAAAAAACACAACAAAACAGAAATAACAAAAAGAAACAAAACAATTAAACCCTTCCAGGAAAAAACACTTGGTCGGCAGATGTACCACGAACACAGGCCGCGCGAACAATGGCCGGGCTAACAAAAGCCGGGCGAACAAAGGCCGGGCGATGGAGTGGTCGATGAGCACGTCCGCACGTGACGGGTGCTTCTATCGGAATGATTTTCACTTCCATTCCGTCAGCAGGTCATATCAAAGTTGAAGCTATTATAAATTAATGTCAGCCCAATATCAATAATCCTCAAGAATAGTAAGCCCAGAAATGCTAAATCTGAATGGGAATTAGTGAGAGAGAAATAAAACGTTAGGGTCATTCTAATACTATGGAATGCTACGAACGGATAGTGACTACCCCAATATCCGTAAGTTGTTTAAGGGCAACTGGGGTCGCATATTCTCTTCTAACAACGGCAGATCAGATTATTATCGAGTGAAATACCCTTAACGATTTTGATCAAAATAATTTACGACCAAAAATAAATCACAAGATGTCTTATTTATTTATTGTTATGATGGACAACCAAACGCACAATCAAACCCACAAACACAATCTGGTGTTACGTGAAAGGAGTCCGTAGACATCACAACGTGCTTAATGAAATATGAGGTCGAAGCTTCTATTGTATATACATATATGTATATCAATACTGTTCACCCTTTAAATTGGAATACAAGACTGCGGGGTTATAATAAATAATAACACATCATCAAAAATCAGTAGATTAATACGATTCAATTTGCTTAATGAATAAAAACAAGCACACTTTGCAACTATAAGTTAAAAGATGACGGTAGCACAAATAAATTTAATAAGGACATTGATTCTGAGCACCTTTTTTGGTTACACTTTTAGGGTAGTTTTCTGGTCTACATAAATATTTGTACAATAATAAATAATTTAGATAGATTTTTTCCTACCTATGCTGATAGCTTTGAGAGGCTATTTCAGCTCCTCCTTGACGTGTAGGTGAGCTCACGGGGCTCAAACCGGGAATGTTGCTAATACTGGCCTTAGCAAGAGCAGTGCTTCGCATAATCTACCACCGGATTGGAAACGCGACCCACTGTGAAGATCCGGCGAGAAACTCAGTGGGCTGTGTCTATGGATTAATTTACTCGTCGAGCCCTTCGTTGCAAGCGACGGGTTCGGCGAGGACGGTGACCGGTGCTTAAGATACCTAAAAGCACCGTTAATGAATCGGGAGGATCCGTAATGACGTCGACTGTTTACCATTCGGTCCGCCAGATCGGTTATGTTTTTAATAGCATAAGTGTGCCAAAGACATAAAAAAAGACGTGTGGCACTCGGAGACTGCCGCGGTAAAGCTATTGCATAGCATTTTTTATCAACTTATGCAATTATAAATCGACAATAATAATTTAATATTAAAACAACAATAAAATAAGATCCGGCGAGAAACTCAGTGGGCTATCTTTCAATGAATCTGCTACATTATGAGTATTCCATTTTGATCGTGCACTCACTAGAGGGCGCTACATGAGATAGAGACACGTCTTGGATGCTAGTTCTAACTCTCATTCGCCCAGAATCAACGGTTTAGCTAGTTTATTTTTAATGCCACTCCAATCACTGAATGAGTAGTAGGAGTGAGTAGTAACAAAATTCTTCGACTAAGCGATAGAAAATGGCACGCCCAACGCATTGTAATGTGATATAATTTTCTATTTTACAATTCCGTTTGTCGCCGATAGAAGGCGCTTAACGCAAAAGCTGAGTCGCGTTATCGTTGTGTTACCCACGAAATTATATCACATATTTTGATAGTACATAAATCGGTGTTTAGACTTCTTACTTTAAACACTACACAAGCGCAACGTGTGGATATGTTGAACGCGAGCTACATAGTAGGCGTAGTGAGGGGCGGAAGGTTTTTTTCGTGACGGAATTTCATGATTCCGCTCTCAAGCCGCGCTCAAGGCCCGCGATAAAATCTATGCAATAGCTTAAAAATTTCATTGATTTCATCCATTTTTAAACTTTCATTGATATAATACATATTACTACTTTTAATACGAATGTATTTAAACTCTTCTTTTATTATTCAAGCAAATTATAAGTGGTTCAAAACAATTTCCGGTGTATCAAAGCATTTCGCAGCCCGTCCGAAATCTCTGAACTATCAAAGGGATACAGTGTATCCTAGAGTTAAACATAAACCGCGCAAGTCACATAAAACTAAAAGTCCTGCCACATTACACCGGCCGCGAAGGATCAGGGTTCCCCACTTACGGCGCAATAAAAACAAAATGTAATTGGTGTAATAAAGTTATATACATTAAAGGAATGAGGACCTAATCTAGCAAGAATATATGGCTATGAAAAGATCAATTGGTACCTACTCACTTTGAAGTTATGAATTTCGAAATTTTGTCAAAGGATCTAATGTTCATTTATTGCTTATTATCAAAAGACACGAACGTACCATTCCGGGCATCTCAACTTCTCACGGCTTCCTCGACAAAGCTTTGCTAATTATCCTACTAGTTAGACTTGCCAATTAAACATTATTTCTACTATCAATGAGATGTTGCTGTCGCGGTGTTAAACTGCAAACAAAACACAGCCATATAAGATTTTAATCCCACCACACTCAATGGGATAAAGATAAAAGGGGAATGGCTTTTCCAAATGGCTTTGTTGAAGCTAATCGAGTTTAGTTAGAAGATTAATTCGTATAAAATTATGTGTCACCATTGAATACTCAATTTTAAATAATTTCAAATATTTTGCGAAATCTAAGACCATCTAAATTGTGTAATAATGATACACGCCTTAAAATGCTTCTTCTGCAAAGAACCTTGATAGAGATCGAAGCGCCGACGAGATGCGCTGACGAGCAAGTCTTCAAGCCCGCAAAATTATAATTTGCGTATTTACTGGTGGTAGGACCTCTTGTGAGTCCGCAAGGGTAGGTACCAACACCCTGCCTATTTCTGCCGTGAAGCAGTAATGCGTTTCGGTTTGAAGAGTGGGGCAGCCGTTGTAACTATACTTACTGAGACTTTAGAACTCAAATCTCAAGGTGGGTGGCGCTTTTACGTTGTAGATGTCTATGGGCCTCGGTAACAACATAACATCAGGGAAGCCTGCCCACCCATCTAAGCAATAAAAAATAAATAAAAATCAAACAAAATCCGGTAATAACAAAATCGATGAATTACCAAGAGCATTTTGTGAACGCACGTACCTACTGTGCACAGGAGTGCTGATAGTCCGATATTCCCATCGAATAGAGCTCCTGGCTCTCAGTATTGTTCTTCGACTATTTCTGTGTTCTAAATTATTTTACGTATATTATTTCAAAGTTTTGCGTATTCAAATATTTAGCGAACGAACACAAACGCCAGCTGAGTTGATCTGTTCTCAATTTAGATCCCTTAGGGAACTAACTCACTGGTTCGTATCTAAAATGATTGTTCAATGTGAAATCTGTTAATTTTTTTTATGTTTTTTTATTGCTTAGATGGGTGGACGAGCTCACAGCCCACCTGGTGTTAAGTGGTTACTGGAGCCCATAGACATCCACAACGTAAATGCGCCACCCACCTTGAGATACAAGTTCTAAGGTCTCATGTATAGTTAACCGAAGTTCAATGTTTGTACATTAAGTAATTAATTATATCTCAATGTGTTTGGCGCATTTACGTTTTAGATGTCAATGGGCTCCAGTAACCACTTAACACCAGGTGGGCTGTGAGCTCGTCCACCCGTCTAAGCAATAAAAAAAACCCTAAATTCCCCTCAAAGCTAAAATAATTTTCCCTATAGTAATATTGGTTTCGCAACGATCGTAAATAAAGGCAAGGCCAGACATTGAGCACCGCATGCGTAGAGTTCTGTAGCAGCTACTCGCACGTCCAACTCTACGTAGCGCTTACACGTGTTAGTGATGCTAACAATTTGCTGGCGTGCGCGGGAAGTGAAGTTTCTAATAGCATTGTTTACCAGGAAGCTCTCTGTAGACAATAATACTTACATCGTCTTTATCATTATTGTTTTGCCTCGTATCTATTATATTACCTTTACTTATATTTGCTTTGTGAGTATATGAATGAATGAATGAATGAATTATTTTATTTCAGACAACAACAAGTCCATATGTGTATCATTGAAGCATACTTAAAATTAACAAAACCAATCAAATAAAAAAGATACATTTATTAAAAATAATCACCAGTTGAATACATTTCAAATATTCCATTCAACTGATACTTAGAGTATATATTATAAATTGTAATGGAGGCTATACCGATATGCCATCGAATAACGTTACCAGCACATGGCGCTTATCTTCAAAAGCTCAAAGAAAAAACACTGACAAAACATGGTTAAATTTAAAGCATTTTGTTATAAGATCGTTAAGCTTAATTTCACTGCAACGTGGTGTGGCGCCGCGAGCCAAAATAAATTAGCTATCAGGGGCAAATTGAATCCTGTATTTTGGAAGATTGTGACCGGGAGCCCTAGGCGTGTTAATGAGACGATATTTACCGGAGGCAAACACTCGAATGCGCATAATGTCGGTTCAGTTGATCGTCCACAGCTGCCAGCAAATGAATACCTTGAACAGGCTTTATTATAACTTAAAATTTCTATGTAGCAATATTTTTATGAGACGAACTCACTGTCCGGTTTGTATTAAATGCTTATTGAAATCCATACGGGATCCATCATGGGAATGTCGCAACGTCAAAACGCCTTGAAGTCGTCGTGGCCTAAAGGATAAGTCGTCCGGCGCTTTCGTATCTAGCGATGCACCGGTGTTCGAATCCCGCAGGCTGTTACCAATTTTTCTAATGAAATACGTACTTGACAAATGTACACGGTTGATTTCCACGGTGAAGGAATAACATCGTGTAATCAAAATCAAACCCGCAAAATTATAATTTGCGTAATTACTGGTGGATCGTGTGAGTCCGCACAGGTCCGCCCACCACCGTCCTGCCTATTTCTGCCGTGAAGCAGTAACGCGTTTCGGTTTGAAGGGTGGGGTAGCCGTTGTAACTATACGGAGACCTTAGAACTTATATCTCAAAGTGGGTGGCGCATTTACGTTGTATATGTCTATGGGGTCCAGTAACCACTTAACACCAGGTGGGCTGTGAGCTCGTCCACCCATCTAAGCAATAAAAAGATGTCAAAAATAACTGATAGCCTAATATTTTTTTATTAACAGCTAAAAATCAAGATAATCCATTTGGCCGAACTCAGTAATTTAATCTTTATTTACACGTACACAAGGCGGGGCAGCGTTCAAATTGCGACCGTAATCACCAAAAGTAATTTATAAAGTGGGAATTAAGTAATAAATTTCCTTAAATCTAATTCAGACTTGTTCTGTACAAGTTGTGTAATTAAAGTGGGGGGTTCGTTAATTGCTTTGGGAGCACCGGTGCCCGCTGAGCGCACGCAAAAACGCATTCGATTGACTTTTAAAACACTATTCTGTAAACGTTCGAGATATTTAAGAATAATACAAAATTTTAACAAAAAAAAACAAACGTGTTCGACAAAACAAAGTGAGAATATTATCAGCGTAGTCAAAGTCAATAAAAGATACATTACGAAGTATAATTCAAAAATGATGGGTAGCATCAGATTTTGATAATATTTAAATGGGGCAAAGTGGGAGGAAAGAGGCCTAGGGGGCGTAGTCCCATGCGCTGGTCCGATCAGATTAAGACGACTTTGGAATCCAGCATCAATGTCGCTATCCACTGTGCGGAAGACAGGATTGAATGGAAGAACATAGTCCTAACAAAAGTGCTCCGTAAAGGTCACGACCCTCAGCACTGAGGAATACGACGCACGGAGGAGGAAATGGGGCATGAGAAGTTCCCAAAAAAAATTAAAAGACCCAAATCGGTTCGCTTACAAAAAATAACTGAAGTAAGAGATGAAAATAAAGTCAAATTGAGAGACTCCTCCTTTTTTGAAGTCGGTAAAGTAAGAACTCGCACGACTGTTATTTTTCTCGTAAAAGAGAAGCTTTTCCCCAAAAGTGAGAAAAAAGGTACTAAAGCCATAGATTCTCGTAGCTACGTAATAAAATAAATAAATAATAGTTTTAAAAAATTAACAAAATACGCTTTTTAGAAAATCGGACTAAAAAATAGAAAATAAATATTTATAACTACTGATATCATGCAGCCGACGCTTTTTTTACAATAAAATATTTTTTTCTTACTCTATTTTAAAATTCAAATTTATAAAAATTTATTTTCTATTTTTTAGTCCGATTTTCTATAAAAGCGTTATTATTTTTGCGTTGTTAGTTTTTTTTAAGCCATTATTTATTTTTCATTTTTAGTTGAATTTCAATTTTTTCAATATTGAATTGTCGTCGGTCCTTAATGAGTAGGTATACCAAATTTCGAGTTAATCCGACGTTTGGAAGAGGGTCAAAATCATGTTCAAAGATTCCGTTACATACTAACATACATACGTCTAAAGCTAATAAAAGCGTATAAAAAAATAAAACGAAAATGATAATTGACAATTACTTTTTTTGCACCTAGAACTCACAATGACCTGAGGTTTGACAATTTTGGCTTAGAGTTTCGTTTTTACGATAATAAAAAAAATACTCCTCACATTATTCATTTAAAAAAGTATCTTTATTTCCTTTTCTTTGTTTTTCATCTCGATGATAAGATTACAATATAAATAGACGCTCAATAAAACCAACTCAATATTAAAAAATCAAATATTAACATAGTGAAAGCCTAAATTTAACTCAGTAAAACTTCTGGTTAGCGTTTTGGAATGAGTGTCCTTGAGAACTTGGAAATAGGGACTACGTAAGAAGCTTTTAAGCTTGAACAAGCCTTCAGCATTTAAAATATATTTACTCTTCTTGTAGTTAAAGAATTTTAATTTAGTTTAAAGTATTTTAATTTGATTCTTCCGTGAATTTAGTACTAAAATACAAATCAGGACTGTGCAAAGTTAATTCAATGCAATTCATAAAATCCATGCATACGTCTATATAAACTATGATCCTAAAAGACTTCTTTGTTGCCTCTGTAGACAGACGAGCATACAACCAATTGATGTTGAGTGGTTAGCGTCACTCATGAGCGTCAGATGTCAGGGCAACATCTTAGCCGCTTTCTACCGTTGAGTACTCTCCGAAGCCCTTATTTGAAGAAGGACATGTCTTAGAGTAAACAATATAGAGAGAAGCAAATTCTAAAGTAGATCCCCATTGAGAGAACTATCAGATTAAACAGATTAAATACTGTTCGGGAACACAAATAAATGTAATACTACTTATACGGTTAATTTTGGTAGAATTATAAAAAAAGATGTGTGGTGTCGTAGGACACCGGATAGAAACGAGGTTCTTTATTATAAAAATATTAATTTTAAGTTCTATTCGAGGTATAAAGAAAATAATCATTCGGGTATACATTATTATTAGGATTTTTTATTAATAAAAAAAAAAAAACACAAGGCTCAACCACTCCGCAGTGCAATGGAGCAGTCTCGCCTTGGGGAACCGCCTGCATGTTCACGGTATCCCCTACGCCAGGTAAGTATGATTTAGCAAGAGAAATACGAGATCTATCAACTGTGTAACATCTCGTCACCACGATTCAGGAATTGTTGAATTTACGTGCAGCGATATAACAAACTAAATAGAAAAAATCTTACGTTACGGACTTTTTTCTCGGTTAGGGTACGCCTCCGCATCGTCCCATAAGGAACTTCGTTCCAAAAATAGACGGTAGTTAACACGATATTCAAATGTCGACGAATAACACTTTAGTCATCTATGACTATGAAAGCAGTATGAAAACTGTACAGTATTTGAAAACATCGCAAATAATGTAATGATAAATAGAAAATACGATATTAAACTGTAAAATTGGTTTTAATTAGGTCGAAGTTTCGCGAAAACCGAAGAAAATACAAAATAATGTTTTGAAGTACGTGTCTTATTTTGGGCATATTAACTTTAGGTTAATTTGCCCAGTTATTTATGGCAGCCTCGATGTGCCTGAATAAGGTGACCTGTAGCGAATAGTTTTTACAAAAAAACATCAACCGTGGTCCAAAGAAAACATTAATGTCGTTGACCTCTTGACCTTACCTCATAATAGACTCAAATAGAAGACGGCAAAATCGCAGTACCAATTCGTGTTTGCGGGTCTTACGCTGAACTGCCTTTAGCCTAATTTACGATTATGTGAATTAGCTGTATAACTGTGATGGATATTTATAAATCTTTATTACAAATAAACCATAATAGAACCCCGCAGTGAAATATTTATTTTTGAAACCGCGCTGTTTGTTTGACGGTTTGTTTACTATTCCGAACCGGTTTTAAATACTGCTGAATTTTTGAGAAGCCTTCAAATGACAAAATGAAATGAGCAGCGCTTAATCAAAGAGAATTTAATTAATCGAAAGCGCTGTTTACTAGTACTATTTTAATCGTGTGGTAGTAATATAGGATATTATTATATGTTACTGCTGAAAGGGCTCCCTCCATATAGTTAATATGAGAATTCTTCCTCATGTCTTTTTTATTTTATTTTTTATTGCTTAGATGGGTGGACGAGCTCACAGCCCACCTGGTGTTAAGTGGTTACTGAAGCCCATAGACATCTACGACGTAAATGCACTACCCACCTTGAGATATCAGTTCTAAGGTCTCAGTATAGTTACAACGGCTGCCCCGCCCTTCAAACCAAAACGCATTACTGCTTCACGGCAGAAATAGGCAGAGTGGTGGTACCTACCCGCGCGGACTCACAAGAGTTCCTAACACCACTAAAAAATGTCTTAAGGTAGATAATTCTATTACTTTGCGACGAGCCCTAATAATCACTACGCCCCGGGTAAAGCGTAAGTTCATTCTCCCGTCACGCGTAATTATTTAAATAATAATTAAAATCTATAAATTAATACGTGAAGAAAAAACTTTGTATCCGTTTTTACGAAAATTGCGCGGACGGAGGAGTATGAAATTTTTCACACTAATAGAGAATATAGAGAAGAAGTGCACAATGCTAATGTTTTTTTTAAATAAAGCATAAAAGATACATTAAATCAATAAAGAAAACATTACACACACTGCTATGTATTTGACACAACACAATATATATTGTCAATTGTCAAACTTTTGTTATTGTCAAATTGAGAATAGATCAATATTCTTTGTTTTTCAGATTATTTATCTATAGTGTAGTTTCGGCGAAATCTGTGATTATAATAAAGAAGTATAATATGACAATAGAACCAAAATAATGTTTAAACATAAAATTTCAATTAATTATAGTCGAATTTCGACTATTGCGGGACCACTAGTTAATATAATACTTCGTAATAGTCACACTCCAACATTCCCAGACTGCATTAGTATCCAGTTTTACAAAAAAAAAAAAATACCAAAACTTCCATTACTGAACACGCGAAACTGTCGAAGTGTGAAACGAAAGGAAAGACAAACAAAAAATCAGGTACGTTTTAGTGAAGCCCCCTAACGAGTTCCAAACCCATTTATGTGTATCTTTGAGCCTTTAACGAAAAAAGTTTCATAATAATTTCGTTCTAAGTAAAAAAGTAAACAAACAGTAAAGAAGGCAATCAAAAGTTGCGTAAACAACTTTAGGACGCTTACGGGGAGATTCTTTCTAAAATACATTAAGATGTTAATGCTGATCCTTGAACATATGTTAAAGCAAACGCTTATTTTACTTTTCACTCACCTATCTATACTAATATTATAAAGAGGAAAGATTTGTTTGTTTGTTTGTTTCGAATAGGCTCCGAAACTACTGGACCGATTTGAAAAATTCTTTTTCCATTAGAAGCCGACATTGTCCCTGATGAACATAGGCTACTTTTTTTTATTTTTTTTTTTATTTTTATTTTTTTGGTTTCATGTGTGTTTTAATGTTTCCGAAGCGAAGCGAGGGCGGGTCGCTAGTTACTTAAATATTGCGAACGAAATTGATTTGTATTATTCAATTAATGTAGAGTCGACGTATGATAGAGATTCTAGCATGCTTGATAAGAAAGCGGTTATCGAAGGCATGAACTAACCCATAGACACAGCCCACTAAGTTTCTCGCCGGATCATCTCAGTGGGTCGCGTTTCCGATCCGTTGGTAGATTCTGCGAAGCACTGCTCTTGCTGGGGCCAGTGTTAGCAACACTCCGGTTTGAGCCCCGTGAGCTCACCTACATTTAGGGCGAAGCTGAAATAGCATCTTAAGGCTATCAGCACAGGCAGGAAAAAAAAGCATGAAATCAAGGCTCAATTATAAAGATATTGTGCGCCCTTCAAATGAGACGCAAAATGCAAACATCTATTTTCAACACAAATTTTCTAAAGCTTACACTTAAGAATCGTGATATAAAATTTAAATAGCAATACAAAAATATAATTTGGAATAGTACAGCCGAGATTGTTTGAAGTCCTCAACTCAAAATGAGTATAGACATAGTCGGACAGCTCCAATGTTCCCGAAACAACAGACAGAACAAAGTGGCAGCCTCTTTATTTTAATGAATACCGAATCGCGATGGAATTAAATTAAATTTTCCTGCACTAGATGAGGACCGAGGCCGTCTTCTGAAAAGCAAAAACTTAGACTCCCTTGGTCTTTAATTATAAGGGACGGTATTTCCAATTTTGTTATTTTCCTTTTGTCGGTAAAATAAATAAAGTGCTTGTATTGAAAGTAAGGGGGATGCTTAATATTCAACAAGTTAATTTAATTTAAGGCGCTTTTCGTACAAAAACGCCTCCGTTACATCAAACATTGGACGCCTTATTATTTCCTGTCTTAAAGCATTTCATTTGCGTATCTACAGGAAGTAATCGGATTCTTTCGTAACTCTCGGAAGCTATTGATCTGAAAACAAGTGAATTAGAAAATGTTTTTTGGTGCTGTATTTAAATACAACCGAGCGACTAACTATCGAGTCGATTAGAGTAAGATTCCTGGAATTTAATCATAACAACTACCATTTGTTAACCAATAACATATAACATCTAATAAGATTTTTTTTAAATAATTATTTTTGTTTTATAGAATAGACTAGGAGTACCAAATCTGAAGACTATTAAAATATTTTTTTTGTTGCTTAGAAGGGAGAACTAGCTCACAGCCCACCTGGTTTTAATTGGTTACTGGAGCCCATAGACATCCACAACGTAAATGCGCCACCCACCTTGAGATATAAGTTCTAAGGTCTCAAGTATAGTTACAACGGCTGCCCCACCTTTCAAACCGAAACGCATCACTGCTTCACGGCAGAAGTAGGCAGGGTGGTGGTACCTACCCGTGCGGACTCACAAGAGGTCTTAAAACCAGTAAAAATGGTTGGAATTGATAAAATTCATGGATAAAAGTGGATGGGGCGTGTTAACTGACAGACGCAACTGATGGATTAAAACAAGCACGTTACCCTTCAGACTATTCCTTCAGAACCTTAATAAAGAATTTTTATTTTCGTTTAACATTAACGGAAAAACACACAAATACGTTTTTCACATTCATTCACACATTTTTTACGGAGGGAATTCGGTTCTCTGATTGCATACCGTTTATTCCATGGCGAGTGCTTCGAGGGATTTTTTTGAGATGGTGGTACCTTCAGATATTTTTTACCTAATTACGGCTCCAGAATTAACCGCCTTCCACAATGTTTCCAGAGGTCTATGGCATGTTCTTCTTCAAAAGAGGTTTGCGGTAAGTAGGTACTTGACAATTAGCAGTGACTTGGCTGTACCACGGTACTGCTGACGTCTATGAGCGAAGGTAACCACTCACAACCAGATAGGCCGATTGCTCTCATCTGTCTACAAAATCAAATAAAAACATTTTAAAATAAGTACTTTTTTTTAAATAATGTAGGAAAAAAAAACTTTTTGTTTTAATAATGTGGAAACATACCTTTTTCATTATACTAATTTGGTTATTAATACTATATACTACAACAAGTACCATGTTCCACTAGAAGCACCAAGTAACCATGTTCGATTTTTGTTTGACACAATAAACGACATTAAAATCAACTGAGACCCAAAATCAATATTCTGTGACTACATGGCCGATTCACCAAATGTAAGTTTAGTAAATCGACAAGTATTTAGTAAGATAAATTTATTTTCAACCTTAAAATCTAAGTCGTCGTGGCTCAAAGGATTAGATGCTTGGTTATAGTCATATCGGAGACGGGACAACGGGAAATGCGACATAACTAGCTGGCCCGGCAACCATTGTTTTGCCATATAAATTATTTCTAGAAAGATAAATAACCTAGATACTAACTGCAATGCCATCTGCGGGCTGATTTGTAAATCTAAACCATTCTCGAATCTACCTGAAGGTACACAGAAAATTTCATTAAAATCGGCCCAGCCGCTTAGGAGGAGTTCAGTGACAAACACACGCACAGAAGAAACATATACTTATATATAAAAAAATGAGCCTAAAGATGTCACGACTAAAGATGTGGATGGGATTTACGGTGTCATCCTTTCGAGCGCCGATATTCCTATGGAATATAAAAACAAAAACCTATTTGGACATGAGGAATGGCCCCCGATAACTACTTCGATAGTAAAATTTAAACTTTTTTGATAATCATTCCGTCTGTTGCAAAAATCCTTATCTATTATTACTCGTGGTAGGACGTCGTGTGACTCCGCACACGCAGGTACTACCTTTTTTTTCCTACCTAAGCTGATAGCCTTAAGAGGCTATTTCAGCGGAACCTTAAGTAGGTGAGCTCACGGGGCTCAAACCGGAGTGATGCTAACACTGACCCTAGCAAGAGCAGTGCTTGGCAGAATCTACTACCGGATAGGAAACGCGACCCACTGAGAAAATCCGGCGAGAAACTCAGTGGGCTGTGTCTACAGGTTAATTCGCTCGTCGAGCCCTTCGTCGCAAAGTGCTCGTGGTACCTAAAAGCACCCGGGTACCAGCGATCTCCCTCTTTCTACCGTGAAGCAGTAATGCGTTTCGGTTGGAAGAGTGGGGAGCCGTTAAACTACTAAAACGGTACCTAAACTACCTTTGCACTCTTGTCTCAAGGTGGGTGGCGGTATTTAAGTTGTAGATGACTATAGACTGCGGTAAGCACTTCACGCCCGATGCTAAAAAGACTACTTTAAAAAGTTTTAAACGTTTAGGCTGCACAAGAAATTTATGATTTATGGTTTATGAAATTTCCACGGTGGCCTTTTCTTGGTATAAATCATAGATGGATAGGATTACCTCGACTGTATTTTACGTCGCATCCACAGAAGGGCTTGTCCGTGTGAAATATGGTGTACTTAGCCAAAGTAAGGCTCGAAATATGAATTATTTATCATTCCCATCTCAAAAAATGTACAGAAATTTTGGATGAAAGATTGTTCTGAAACCAACACTTTTTTTTTCTTAATAGAAAGCAAAGGGTTATGTGTACCATAATTTCGATTTTTCTCAGTTTATCCTTTAAAACCAGGAGTTTGGCCAACGCTTTAACTATTACAGCATAATCCTTATCTTGAGCAAACATAGTAGTTACTATCTTGATCATACTTCCTGTATCCTGTATCCTGTTCTTTTATAATCCAATATATTAATACCTCGTCAAAATAAAATTCTGAATAAGGAGTACTGAGCGAAATAGCAGAAATCTTCAACCGACATTTGAAAAAGAAATCGTGTTCCAACTTTATTGAAAATATGCCTTTTTTCCTGGTCATATTAATTCAAAATTTGAAAATAATGCTGTTCCTTCACACTCGTATAATATAACTACTATTTCTTCATATGAGCTGTAACTATATGCCATATTTCATAGTCTTCCGAGGGACGAATGTGTTTAAAAAGGGGTACAAAGTATTTCTTCGCATAGACATAAATATTTGGTGCTAGATGTTTACAATGATTACTAACCATTACAGCCAGCAGTCCACACTGATAGTATTTCTAACTCGTTCCTAGTCTGATTCATCAATCCAAGTTTCGTCATCGAGATTAGTATTTTAAATGAGTTACAAAAATCTTATGCGTTTATTTTAATCAATCAATCAATCAATTCTATGGCCCACGCAAGACGACTTTGTAAATCAGATCTTAATGTATCACAACCGTCGCGCCTTTGAAGCCAGTGCGTGGATCGAGAAAACCTTGCTGAATATATTCAATTTCAGATGAACTATGTATGCTTGCCAGATAGCGGTCGAGCACTTCAAGGGAGGACTGAGTTTGTAGAGTTCGGCAACTTTCGAAGTGCGGTCTAATACGCTGAACCTTGACTAACCAACCGTCTACTTTCCTGAGTCTAAGTCGTCTTCGGAACTGTATTGACTTACAGTTGGGAATTAACATCATATGCGCTCAGAGGAGTGCTCTACATAAGAAACTACTCTGCTATTTGCTAAAATATTTATTTACTTATTTATGTACACAAAAAAGAAGACATAGTACCAAGTAATAGGAAAATTATATACAAAGGCACTGCCTATTTCTTTAAGAAATCTCTTCCAGCAGACCTGCGAGAGGATTATGAGAATAATAATTAAAAGCGATGAGTGTGTGTAGAAAAGCTAAAATAACAAATACAACATGAGAATTATAGTAATGCACACACACATAGCAAATATTGTTAATCTTGAATACAAAATACTATAAGTAACACAGTATATACGAAGAGTATAGAACAATGATCATTCGGTTGATGAGAGATAGAATTGTTTGACTTTTTATTAAGATTTTGTGTTTTTACTTTTGTTGTGGTGTTTAAGTAATTACGGGAGCCCTTTGACATCAGCATCGTAAATGCCAGACCACCTTGAGTCATGATTCCATCTATGCCCAGTTGTAGATTAAGCAAAGCGCTGCTCTTGCTTGGGTTAGTGTTAGAAAGTCCCAGTTTGAGTCAAATATTAACGGTTTACGGAAACAAATAGAATAACCAAAGACACTATTATCACATGACATCACAGACTTACTCAAACTGAAAACAAATAGAAACAAAAAACTTCAGTATTCGAAACAGAGCAACGCGACGCAAGTACTCGACTCAACTTTAAACAGAAAAAACAAAACTTGAACTAAACTCGATCGCGTATTACGAACTCTGCGCTCTCAACGCTGGGTCTTGCCAAATATTCGTTCCGTATTTCCAATATTGGCAGTGCGAAGCGTAGTTTGGGTAAAAATCGCGAAAATCGAACGGAAATGGGGAGCGGTGTCACGAAGCAATATGAACGGAGTCTGTACCCACTTGCACGCAAACACTTCTGCAACTGACTTCGCTTTATACGGCACGATTCGCGATGTACTAAACTATGTTAATTTCAGTCGTATTCTGAATTTCTTTTTTATTGCTTACATGGGTGGACGAGCTCACAGCTCCTGGTGTTAAGTGGTTACTGGAGCCCACAGATATCTACAACGTAGACGCGCCACCCACCTTGATACAAGTTCTAAAGTCTCAGTATAGTTACAACGGCTGCCCCACCCTTCAAACCGACACGCATTACTGCTTCACGGCAGAAATAGGCGTGGCGAAGGTACCTACCCGCGCGGACTCACAAGTGGTCCTACCACCTGTAAAAAATGGCCGAATGAATGCCGCAGGCCTTGAGATAGACAAACATATCTTACCGATGTTAGATGATAACTAAGCAGCTGACAATGTGAATGTCAACTTTGCGATATGGGAGGATTTTTACCCGTTACTCCAATCCCTTATTTTACCTATGAGAAGACTGAACGATGAAATCAAACTACCATTTACCAAGAAGGGGTCTACGTAAATTAGTCCTTCTGTGGTGCTGTAATGAACATAGTACCCTATCTTTCCCAGTTTCTCGTTATATCTATTGGTGGCAGTGTATCTTGTGAGCCTGCGTGTATAACTACCACCGCCCTGCCTATTTCTGCCGTGAAGCAGTAAAGTGTTTCAGTTTAAAGGGTGGAAGCAGGCTTTAGAGTTAGAATCGAGACTCGTGTCTCAGTGGATGAGTGGTGACAGCTCTGATTGACACCAAAAACTCGCTTGTTCACTCAATTATTCAAATAAAAAATTTAAGAGAACCAGTATCTCCAAAAAAGACCCGCATAAAAAAACTTTATTTAAAATGTATTGTTATGGAACAAACTCATTTACAACATTATTTACTTTGCCTATAATATATAAGTAACGTAAACAAGAAAAGACAGAATAACTTCACGAACCGAATGAAGTAACGCGCTTTTATTTCACCCGATAATATTATTTCGGTCCTTTGGGACTAGAAAATCTATGTATTTGAAGACACTGAAAAGGTCCAGACTGTCGTGAGCAAATTCGGATAAAATGTTACATACGCAACGATTCTTTTGACAATATTTTCTTAATGTATTTAATTTTTTATCAGGGAAAATACGAGGGCGGCACTGAAAATTTCGGGAATTAAGGAAGTGACACATTATTACTATTTAAAAATGTATTTATTGCTTTTCGAAGTATTCTCCGCGAAATTTGACACATTTTTCCATACGATGGAACCAATCATTGAAGCAACCATTCCATTCGGAAGTTGGGGTCTCCAAAATGGCCGTTTTGTAGGCTTCTTCAGGTGATGAAAATCTCTGTCCACGCAATTTATTCTTTATTTTAGGGAAAGTATAGAAATCATTAGGGCTTAGGTCGGGGCTGTACGGCGGATGGTCTAATAATTCTATGTTTTCTTGCTCTAAAAACTCTTTTGTTCTATGTGCGGTGTGAGAACTCGCATTGTCGTGATGGAGGATGATGCGGCGGTTTCAGTTCTCTTTACGGAGTTCAGAAACGACCTGTGGCAAACAAATCCTAGCATACCATTCTGCATTAACCGTTCTTTGTCCTTCAAGAGGAATAGTCGTAACATGGCCGGTTTTGGAGACAAACGTAGCCACCATTTTTTTTGCAACACTCCGTGAACGAACAATTTTTGTTGGCTTTAACTCATTTTCGAACACCCAAACTCGTGACTGGTTTTTGGTTTCGGGTTCGTACGCGTATATCCAGGATTCGTCACCTGATGCAATGTTGTATACAGCATTTGAGGATCCTGCGTGGAATCTTTCGAGAGTTCTGACGCACCAAGTAACGCGAGCCGCTTTTTGCTCTTCACAGAGCCAATGCGGTATCCATCGGGAAAACAACTTTTTTACACCTAATTGTTCATGCAAGATTATTTGTATTTGACTCATGCCAATGTCTAAAGTTGCCTGAATTTCGCGGTATGTCACATGTCGATCTTCCTCAATCAGCTTACGCACAGCATCAACGTTTTCTTGGGTGACTGCAGTTTTTGGACGACCTTGACGGGGATCATCACTGAGCTTGACACGTCCACGTTGAAACTCAGCAAACCAGCGATAAATTGTGGTTTTGGATGAGGCTTCATCACCAAATGCAGAAATCATCCGGTCAACACACTGTTTTTGTGTTAAACCACTTCGAAAGTCATTATAAATCAACGCTCTTGAATTTTCTCGAGTCTATTCCATTTTCTCAACGACTAAACAAGTTTGACAAAACCTCGTGACAAGACCGAGAATCTTTTTTTAAATAAATAAATGGTATTCGATTTTTAAAACCAAGGAGTTTTCAATTAAAAAGATTTTAATATGACAGGAACAGTGGAAATATTCCATTCCCGATACTTTTAGTGCAGCTTAGTACATATTTTACTAGTGGTTTAGGGATTACCCGAGGCTATAGACATTAAAACATTGATAACACCTACCGCTACCGATATAGAGACACGAGATTGGGGCATTTGTAATTTATTGATATATCGGGACGTCATGAGGCCGTAGTACTGACGATTAAGATTGTTGATTATTGAAATCGTCCGCATATCTGATGTAAGATGTACTGATGGCTGCATGATATTTAATTCAATTCAATTCAATTCAAATTATTTTTTTGCTAGGGACATGGTACATAAATAAAGGTATTATAAAATTTTAACATTCCAGCATATTCTTACTTGAATAAAAAATATTCAAATGTAAAATAAATATAAAATTAATTGAAGATTACTAACATGTCAATTTAAAATATAACATAATATATCATACATTATAGTTATATTTTTTTTATTACATTCATAATCCATTAAATCCCTCTTGGCGTCAACCAGAGACGAAATCGAGGTGCTTCTTCGCCGGCTGGAGACTACAGCGTTGGATTTTGGACTTGCGATCAATCGTGATAAGACCAAAATGATGATCGTAGATCGTGCTAACATCAACCAACCGGAAGTCCAACATATAGCGGGATGCGAGGTAGTTAATAGCTATGTATATCTAGGCTCCACTATCACCAACGCTGGAGGCTGCGAAGATGAGATCCGAAGACGTTGCGCCGTGACAAGATCCTCAGTTGAGAGGCTAACAAAGATTTGGAGAGACCGCAGAATAACCAAAAATACAAAAGTTCGGTTAATGAGATGCCTGGTCTTTCCAATCTTTCTGTATGGGGCTGAGACGTGGACGCTGAGGATGCAAGACCGTCGTAAGATCGACGCACTAGAAATGTGGTGTTGGAGACGTCTCCTCAGAATTCCGTGGACCGCGCACCGTACCAACATTTCGATCCTGAAAGAGCTCAACATCAAGGAGAGACTATCGTCAACAGTCCAATTACGAATCCTCAAATTCTTCGGGCACATCACTCGTAATGAGGACTCCATTGAGCGGTTGGTGGTGCAAGGGAAAGTCGAGGGCAAAAGATCTCGCGGACGATCTCCAACACGATGGACCGACCTCATAAAATCTGTTACTCACTCCAACATAAATGCTTGCTCTCACTCTGCGAAACATCGTGCCACATGGCGTCGCATCGCGAGAGCATCGGTATCGCAGGATCCGACTGATGCATGACCACGACCACTCTGTCAAGAGTGTACGAATAGGAAGAATCCATTAAAATCATAAAATAATATATCTAATCAATTACATATTATTATCATTTAAAAATTCACCAATATCATAATAACTTTTCCTTAAAAAAATCCTTACATCGTTTAGGTATATCGGTAGGCGTTGAACTTCACCCATCGACCGGGTATCCGTAAATGGATTCCCCAGCGTTAAAAAAAAAAAAAAAAAAAAAGCGTTGAACTTCAAGAAACTTTGAAATATATAACTAGTCGGTAGGTTGTAATTTTATCTCATTTCTGTGGGCAGATGTTATGCTCTTCACGAGCAATCACCACTTCTCCCGGTTTGTGGTGAACCTAGTTAGTACACTCATGCAAACAATAATAAAATAAAATAAAACAATCACCAACTGCCGACTTAACTTATGACTGTCGGTACTTGAACCATTGTACATTGTTCACTTGCGGACTAAATAATAATAATAATAATAATAGACATAACCAAGTGGCTAGGATTATCCATCAACAACTTGCTCTGAAATATGGTTTTCTTGATTCTGCTGTACCTTATTACCAATACCAACCTCAACCAGTTCTTGATAATGGTCATGTTACGCTCTACTGGGACCGATCTATTATCACGGATAGGTATATTGTTGCCAATAAACCTGATATTGTGATAATAGATCGATCTGCGCGTCGAGCAGTGTTGGTTGATGTCACCATTCCTCATGACGAGAACCTCGTGAAGGCAGAAAAGGACAAATTAATAAAATATTTAGACCTGGCCCACGAGACTACCGCCATGTGGCATGTTGATTCAACCATCATTGTTCCAATAGTTGTATCGGTACACGGCTTGATAGCGAAAAGTTTCGATCAACATCTTAAGAAACTTTCGTTATCCAGCTGGGTTAAGGGCCTAATACAGAAAGCAGTTATCCTCGATACTGCACGCATTGTGAGGAGGTTTCTCACTCTGGAGTCCTAACCACTGGTGGCTTGTGTCGTAGACACCGCCATCAGCGGCAATCTATTTTTATATAGTGTTTTTTAAAAATTGTATTTTTAATATCTTTTTTAAAAAATATTATGTAATTAATAAGATTTTAAATAAATATAAATAAATAATAATAATAATGGTTGGTTCGAAGTAAGTATCAGTTGAATGGAATATTTGAAATATATTCAACTGATAGTTATTTTTAATAAATGTATCTTTTTTATTTGATTGGTTTTGTTAATTTTAAGTATGTTTCAATGATAGCAGTTTCTAGCGGTAGGCAGCGGCTTGGCTCTGCCCCTGGCATTGCTGAAGTCCATGAGCGACGGTAACCACTCACCATCAGGTGGGCCGTATGCTCGTCTGCCTACAAGGGCAATAAAAAAAAAATCTATGTACACATAATAATATGGACTTGTTGTTGTCTGAAATAAAATAAATCATTCATTCATTCATTCATTCATTCATTCATTAACTTGGTCGGTCTATCGCATGAGCAAGCTTCCACGCAGTCTGCTGCCTAAATAACGTAAATAATCAAAGATTACAAGAATAATTTGTTTTTTAGAGCCAATAGGTTTGTGTATGACCAACACGAACACGTGCCACCGCTGTCAACGAGAGAGAAACATGACTTGATGGTGTTCGTCTGCCGTTGTAAATACAACTTCCATTAGGTGTTAGCCGCTCTTAATTATAATTATCGTTTATTCGTATACAAAAAGATTAATCGTTATGAAGTTAACAAAATAATTTAGCAACGATATAAACATCACTATATAGTTTAAAACAAAGTCGCTTTCTCTGGCCCTATATCCTTATGTATGCTTTAATCTTTAAAACTACGCAACGGATTTTGATGCGGCTTTTTTTAATAGATAGAGTGATTGAAGAGGAAGGTTTATATGTATAATAACATCCATTAAATAGTAGAGAAATTAATAATAAATTACAGTTTCCGAAGCGAAGCGAGGGCGGGTCGCGAGTAACAAAATAAAACTCTCCAAATTATCAAATTTTCATTAACTAAAACTGTCAGGCTCCTTTAAATAAATTCTGTTCCAAAACTTAAAAAACACATTTAAGTAACAAACCGAACTAACAATAAATTTTAATTTTTTATCCTGTCGTTAATCCTATTTGCATTGTAATGAGTCCTTGGTGTGTGAGCAAATTTATATGTCAATCGGACGTCTTGAAATGCTTGAAAATTATATTCGAAGATTCCATTAGACCCATACATATATATGGGACACATACCAAGCTAATAAATGAAGCTCTTAAATACTTTAAACTATTAAAGCATTTTATACTTATAAACTCAAAATACGTCAAAATTAAATCATATTATATTTTCACAGCGATAAAGTTTAATTCGAACATTATTTTACATTAAAATTCCCTATGTTTTACTTGCCTTTCTGCCATTAAAATCATTGCTGTTCAAACACATATTACTATCGCAAACATGCCTTTCAAATCCCTTCGATAACGGAAATTGCTATAACGTCAACGGTTCTCATAAAATATTGAATAGCTGTGACTCAATAAGCCATTATACAAAGTTTAATCATCTTTAAACGGCTAAGGAAGGATCCGGCATAAGCCTAGTCCGATAAATAGCATTTACGCCACGATCTACGCGTAAAATCTTAAAAATAATACTGAGTTACGAGGGATTCTGATAAAAAGCCCTAATAAAATTCCATCAGGCCTGCTTTGATACGCCATAACAGTTCGTCTGAATACTATCGTAAAACGAAAGTGCCGCGCCGAAGATCGAGGCATCTTACGCTGGATATAAACGAGATTTTGACCAATTTTGGTTGGTCCTATTGATTATTATAGTTATTTGTTATGGAATATAAAGTAGTGTATTTCTGTGGCTGTTACATTCATTAAGCACAACTGCAATTTCAATGTACTTAGGTTATGGGGAAGAAACAGAAGCAATTTTTACTGGTGGTAGGACCTCTTGTGAGTCCGCACCACCACCGCCCCGCCTATTTCTGCCGTGAAGCAGTAATGCGTTTCGGTTTGAAGGTTTCAGTTGGGTAGCTGTTGTAACTATACTGAGACCTTAGAACTTATATCTCAAGGTGGGTAGCGCATTTACGTTGTAGATGTCTATGGGCTCCAGTAACCACTTAACACCAGGTGGGCTGTGAGCTCTTCCACTCATCTAAATAAATAAAAAAATAAAAAAATCGGTGATCGAAAGATTTCGATGTTTATTATAGAACAAAAGAAAACGATCAAAACTCTATAATTTTGTGAACGATTTTCAAGTTTTTTTTTTTATTATCCTTGTAGACAGACGAACATACGGCCCATCTGATGGTGAGTGGTTACCGTCGCTCATGGACTTCAGTAATGCCAGGGGCAGAGCTAAGCCGCTGCCTACCGTTAAGTACGCTCCACAAGTCTAGTTTGAAGAAGGATATGTCATAGCGCTCGGGAAACACCGTGGATGGGAGTTAATGCCAAAGCCGGATGGATTGCATTCACGTTTTCAAACATTAAATTTGTAGGTGTTTTGTATATCTTAAAATGTAAGAAATCGGATGAAAGCAATCTTCTAGCCTTCGTTCTGTAAACCGACGATTCTATTGCTTTTATCGGAGCTATAAGTAATGGAAACAATTATGAGTACTTTCTAGTATGTCGATCATTATTTTTTCATTAAACTCACCACAGCAAAGCCTAATAGATAAGTCTTTTTTCTCCTGGCTACGCCGAAAGTTCGGTTTTCCTCCCGCTGTACAGGGAAGAAAGTGTAACTTTTCCTCCCTGGGTACAAGTGCGCATGCGCGTTAGTGTCTACGTCTGCTCTCACGCACCTAAAATTCTCCGCCATAGTTGTGCTCGGGTAATTTGCAATATTGTGTTTAGTGTAAAAATCAAATAAACAAAAGGCAATAAAATTTAATAGTGAAGTATTAAACAAAGATGAGTTCCTCAGACAGTTCTTATTCAATTTTTTAACAAGTTTATTTCAAAATTAAAAAAACAGTTAAATTGCTTTTTTATGACTACGGGGGGGCTCCGCCCAGCCAGGGCTTCGCCCCTGGACCCCGGCTCGGTACTCCACGAAATTTCGGCCTGGTAGGAGAAAAAATAGTATGCGCACCGCGGAAGAAAAGTTGGACATTTCCTCCAGCGTGTTTGCCATTTTACACGCGGGAGGAAATGTCCAACTTTTCTCCCTTAGTGCACAATGTACTATTGATACCGACCACTAATTACTGTCCATTTTCTTGGTTAAAATGAACTAAGTAATATTATTATAACTTATTGAAATTCTCATTTAACCTAGTTTGTGTAATACACTTTGTGTTCCCAAACACAATAAATCATTTAATTGGGTACGAACTTTGTCTTTATTTATAACTTGATTGTTTGAAAGTTACGAACTTCTTTAATTTCTCGAGTTCATTTATCAAAACAAAGTCAAGGTTCAAATTGTTTGAAATAAAATTCCTTCTAAGTCTAATCTATCAAGAGGCGTGTTGTCAAAACAGCAATCATTCAATTCATTAAACAATTATCTTTAATCCTTTATTTATATTATTTTTTAATTCTTAATTGAGTAAATTATATCGCGTTCCTCCTTTTGTATAGTGGTTACCGTAGTCCATAAAAATCACATGATTATGCCCTTTGGGTATCAAATATATGGTATAAGGGCTGCCCCACCATTGAAACCGGAACTTCGCGACATAAACAAGTAACAACAATGGTGGTACCTACCCATGCTGGCTTACAATACGTCCTACCATCAGTTATTGTTCATCTAATATCTGCCTGTAATCCTGTATATAATTCCAACATACAACTCGTGTTCTCATGAAGACTTTTTTAAGACAACTGCCGGCCTTACCAAAGCAGACCGTCTTGGAGAATCGATCGAGGAGGTTAGCGGAACTCACGGCTGGGCCCCGAAGCGCATAATCGATTCGCTCTTTCCACAGAGACTGGGTAAAATTCTTAGCTACATTTTTTTTTTATTGCTTAGATGTGTGGACGAGCTCGCAGCCCCCCTAGTGTTAAGTCGTTACTGGAACCCATAGACATCTACAACGTAAATGCGCCACCCACCTTGAGATATAAGTTCTAAGGTCTCAGTATAGTTACAACGGCTGCTCCACCTTTCAAACCGAAACGCATTACTGCTTCACGGCAGAAATAGGCAGGGCATTGGTACCTACCCGTGAGGACTCACAAGAGGTCTTACCACCAGCTATTACGCAAATTATAATTTTGCGGGTTTGATTTGATAATTACCTGCTCCTCCTTGCGTCGGTTTCCTCATTACTGAGGGTCGTGGTCATGGCCTTGAAACAGTTTAAATGTTTCTCTGTCCATGACTCTCTTGGGATGTAATTGTGGTGGGTTCCCACGTCCTTCCCCATCAGTATTTCGAAGAGATTTAGTCCTTCACGGCAAACTGGTCCCGCTCTGGGTCTCTGGTTGTACCCGGGGGCTGGGTTATTTCCCGCCGCCCAGTGCTCGGCGTTGACGTTTTACGGTAGGAATGTCCAGCTCTACTCAACCCTCCTCTTTTCTCATCCGGGCTTGGGACCGGCAATGGCAGAGTTAATTACCTGCATTGCATCAAAAAAGCGCCGAAGATTTTGTGGCAGCGATGAGTCAAATTACTTAAGGAGAGACCTCCTATTAATTACTATTTAAAAAAAGTGCACTGGGGGTAGTCTCCCTAGGGTGTGTTCAACACAATGCGGACGTGTTTCTTTCATCCATCACCCCGGACGCTCAATACAAAGATTTATATGGCTTATGAAGCAAACAGTGAACTAATTTCCACAGCAGTGTACGAAACCACAAAATGAATAAAAAGTATTATTTGAGAATGCCTAAAACAATATTTATTTAACAAAACCGTTCAAATGATTTCAACCTAAAGGGCACCTCAAGGGAACGGAATGCGTTGATACCCGATTATCAACTTTAAGATCGATTGAGCCGGTAGGATTTTTATTTTGAATCGTGTATCAGCGACTGCTTTAATAAACAAGTGAAATTATTAAAAAATATATATATGGATATTCGATAATAATATTTTTAACTAGCTGACCCGTCAGACTTCGTAGTGCCTCAATCGATAAATAAAAGACTTAAATTTTATTTAATTCCGAGAATTTTCATATTTATCTACCTTTTAAACCTTCTCTCGACTTCGACAAATAATTCAAGACCAAAATTAGTCAGCCGTTCTCGAGTTTTAGCGAGACTAACGAACAGCAATTCATTTTTATATATATAGATAACGACTAAGTAATAAAAAGAATAGCTCTTTATGAATATGTAAATAATATTTTGATGTATTACACACTCTGTGTATCTAAGAATAATCATGTTTACAAACATATCATGTCTGTGAAGTTTCTACAAAAGCTTATATGTGTGTATCCTGTATATTTAGGAACAAAAAAAGTAGAAGAATGAATAATGACAAATTGTTAACACATTATTGTCAACAGCTATAAATGTAGATTTAGCTGTGAAAAGTTTAATTGACAATTTTTTTTTGTGGCTTAGATGTGTGGTCGAGCTCACAGTCCACCTGGTGTTAAGTGGTTACTGGAGCCCATAGACACAACGTAAATGCGCCACCCACCTTGAGATATAAGTTCTAAGGTCTCAAGTATAGTTACAACGGCTGCCCCACCCTTCAAACCGAAACGCATTACTGCTTCACGGCAGAAATAGGCAGGGTGGTGGTACCCACCCGCACGGACTCACAAGAGGTTCTACCACCAGTAAAAATACACTCCTTTCTCTAATTTAAATGCTATTTAAAGGGGAAACATATTAAGAAGCAAAGTCACGAACATTCGCTACCCAAGTGTATATCTGTTTTTGTCAATATAGGTATTGACTGTAACTGCCGAAGCTGATTGCACGTCAAAGTACTTTTTACCGCGTAACACAAGTCATTCGTCTTTTTAACTCCGGCTCCGTTGCCAAATGGTTTGGCCAAATCGTCCATAACGCGAACTTTTTCCCTTTTGGCGTTTTTATGATGAAGGGAAATTCAATTTCTATGGAATGGAAAAATCGTGATATTAAATTACGTCTTTTATGATTTGCGACGTTTAAGACGCGAATAAAAAAACACTAGAAATGACTAGGTAAACGTGGAAAAAAGCTATGCCAGTCCTTGTTCAATAACGTTTGTTTGAATTTAAATAGTAACAGTCGGAGGAAATAAAAACAATACATTGTCTTTATTGGATACTTTATTGGATTTTTACTAGTGGTAGGACCTCTTGTGAGTCCGCACGGGTAGGTACCACCGCCCCGCCTATTTCTGCCGTGAAGCAGTAATGCGTTTCGGTTTGAAGGGTGGGGCAGCCGTTGTGACTATACTGAGGCCTTAGAACTATACCTCAAGGTGTGTGGCGCATTTACGTTGTAGATGTCTGTGGGCTCCAGTAACCACTTAACACCAGGTGGGCTGTGAGCTCGTCCACAAAGATATAAAAAAAAAAAAAAAACTAAACCATTTAAAGTTCAAGTCCGAATTATACTACATTTCTACGATGGTTACATAATATGTATATTAGATCTAATGATAAACTCTTAACACGTTGACTGCCATGTAGGTCACCAGTGCCCTACGCGGCGCACTGAAGTAATTATGTCGATTTCTCTCTTCGATCTTCTCACTAAAGTGCCAGATTATCTTGTAGTCTCTGGGAAAGACGAATCCGGAGACACTGAGACTGAATCTATTTCTAAAGACCTAAAAGACTAAAACATACATTAAAAACAAAAGAAGGTGAAGTTAGACAATCCAGACGCGCTTAGTAACAGAAATCGATATAATTGCTTCAGTGCGCCGCTTAGGGCACCGGTGGCCTACGCGGCAGTCAATGTGTTAAAGAATCAAGTCAGAATTATAGGATATATCTGCGATGTTTTAGTTTCCAATACAAAATAGAACAAACATAAGAGCATAGCGTAAAATATGTCTCGCAAAGCCCATTAGTTTCGATAAGGAAGTTACGTGACGGTAAAATGTTCTCGAATTTATATTTGACTTCCAGTGTCGATCTGAATGCGGTAAAATATAAAGATACAATTTTATATTTTCCATAACAAGTTCTAAATTAACTTAGTCAGCATTGTTAACCGTAGACATCATAATGTGAATAACGTCACTCATGTTTAGACTTAACAGTTTACCATTTAAACCAGAATGCAAGACTACTTCGACGAAGAGTTAAAGATTAACAAGTGTAATAAAAAAAAAAATGTGTGGTGTCGTGGGACACCGGATAGGAACGAAGTTCCTTATTATAAAAATATTAATTAAGTTCTATTCGAAGTATAAAGAAAATAAATCCGGAGGTTTCGCAACAAACCACGGTCATTCGGTAACGTGCGAACTTATTGTAGTACAGTTCATTCACGGTTGTTTGCATAAGAGTTAGTGTATTGCGCAAACGAACGCTCTGAGATCGTGGTCAATGAATGAGAAAAAAATATGTTATTACAAAGTTAAATCGTACACTGTGTACATTACTAATTTGTACGTTATTACAAAGTTATGTGGTACACTGTGTGCTTTACTAATAAAAATCTTACGTTACGAACGTTTTTTCCCGATTAGGGTACCTCTCCGCAACGTCCCATAAGGAACTTCGTTCCAAAAAAAACATCAGAGCTACTCTCGAAAAAACACCTGTATGAAGAGGTTTTACTCCTAGGAACTGATAGAGGTAGCCTCCAAATATAAATAGTGCGTTTTGCAATTCTAAAAATTAGTTGGGCATTTGAAGATGTTGATGAAGCAGGATTCTATGCAGCTAAACCAATGCTAAACAACATCTCACGGCTATCAGAATGAGTGATATTTAACGAAAATGTTGCGCTCCTCCACGCAATCATAAGCGTGAACTGAACTTAAACACGAGAACAATTAACAGAGCTTACACGTACTTGTACACAAGCCATTAATGTCAGAACAGAGCTCCCAGGACCGCTCTGCTCTAAGCGTGAGGCAATTAGTATAATCACCGTCCTACGGAACACGTGTTGTTTAAACAATAGATTAAACCGTGACAAGACAGATGACGCATTCACGAGATCTTTCCTTACCTTACGAATTTCATGTTCAAAATCCCTTGTGAATTTTATACTATCACGAGGTCTTACAATTTCAATTAGGATGCTCCAATGATTGGAAACTTGTTCGATCAAGTTTATTTTAATACTAACACCGAAATATTTCAATTGTTCCACGAACGAAATATCTTTCTGTGCAGCGAATTTATAAAGCAATCATTCGTTTCTAAAACTCAAAGATTTAAGATTACAAGAGTTTCGTAATCGAAATATCTATCTGTTTCAATATCAATTATCCGAATCGCTGTGCTTCACGAAATTGCGGCCGGGACCCAATGTCAAAACTAGAACCTAATCTAAAAGCAAAATTGAATGGATCTACTTCCTTACCTCCTTGCGAGGGCTATACGTTACGCAGTTTATGACGCAAGAGCATAATTATAAAATAGTTAGGATAGTCGTAACTCTAGTTAGAGCAACTCCGCTACTAATTTGCCGAATAAATGGACGATTAAGTCGGAAACTTGTCGGAAGTTATACCGATTTGTCTGTAAACGTGATGTCGTACCGTCTTTATTTGGTCATGTAATTGTGGTCTTATTTCGCAATACATGGAACGATCAGCACTAAATCTCACTTTGTGTTATAAGTACATACTAGATGATGACCGAGCTTCGCTTGGTTTTTTTTTTGATAACGCCATCTTGTTGTGTCTTTAAAGCGGTTAGTTGCCCTCAATTAACAAAAATAGTATTATTATTCGCCAATAGATGTCGGGAAGAGTTGATTATTGAAAACACGAATAAAAAAACATTTTCTGAAAATAAATCGGATACGTAAAATAGCTACGATTTATTTTCAGAAAATGTTATTTATGTTAAAATGTTATAAAATATAGTTATAAATGTATGTGAAAATGTTATATTTATACAGGAATTGCTCTTTTAAAGGTATAAGATAAGAACCAATTGAAATATTTGATTTAAGTACTAGATTTTTTTTCCTACTTAAGCTGATAGCCTTGAGAGGCTATTTCAGCTTCACCGTAACGTGTAGGTGAGCTCACGGGGCTCAAACCGGACCCTAGCAAGAGCAGTGCTTCGCAGAATCTACCACCGGATCGGAAACGCGACCCACTGAGAAGATCCGGCGAGAAACTCAGTGGGCTGTGTCTCTAAGAGAACTAGATGAAAATCAATTAAGCATAAGCTAAATCAAAAATTCTGTCAGAGTAGCCTCTTCGGACTGAAATGCGTCAGGTAACATCAAACTACCGTCAAGTCTACCGAAAACATCTGAAACGAATTAAAGACAATTATTACAATGCCGGTCTAATTTGCAAATCTCCGTCATAAATCTTTTGATTCCACACACCCCGGCGCTATGGAGATACGCGCTTTCTTTTATTTCAATATAAATGGGCATTATGAAACCACGAAAGCTTCGTTTGCCTCATTCAAACGCAAATTGATTTCGTTCTCGCACCGCACCGAATATGGGAACAGATCCGATGCCAATTGAAATTGAGGCATATCGAATCTATAAAAACAATTTTCCCCCTCGGTTTGTTGATATAGGTTTCATATATTTTTCGACATCATTTCGTTCGTTACGTAAAGCCTTGAGCCGAATTCCGACATAGTCTTTGTGTCGATAATTTGTCTGATAGGTATACGTTGCTCTTTGCTTAATGTACACCTCTCTTGGGATAGAAACAACATTTTTTTTTATTGCTTAGATGGATGGACGAGCTCACAGTCCACCTGGTGTTAAGTGGTTACTGGAGCCCATACACATCTACAACGTAAATGCGCCACCCACCTCGAGATATAAGTTCTAAGGTCTCAGTATAGTTACAACGGCTACCCCACCCTTCGAACCAAAACGCATTACTTCACGGCGGAAATAGGCGGGGTGGTGGTACCTACCCGTGCGGACTCCCAAGAGGTCCTACCACCAATGATTACGCAAATTATAATTTTGCGGGTTTGGTTTTTATTACACGATGTTATTCCTTCACCGTGGAAGTCAATCGTGAACATTTGTTGTGTACGTATTTCATTAGAAAAATTGGTACCCGCCTGCGGGATTCGAACACCGGTGCATTGCTACATACGAATGCACCGGACGTCTTATCCTTTAGGCCACGACAACTTTCAAAAATCAATGAAACGTATCATATTTGTAATTCGTTATTTTGCTAGACCAAAAAAAAACATTTCCTAAATATCCAATATCATCCGAAATATTTCGTGATGCAGTAAAATGTCTCCACCTCGTTATCTACGAGAGTAAAAACGAACACAACATATCTGACGTAATTCGTAATATGATGGTACGTGTCGATGAAGCATTCTCTCTACGTGTCCATGACAAAATTAGATCGATACAGAACTTGCTGAGCTCGCCATCTATTCGAACTGACTCAACCTTGCTCAATTGCAATGGCGTCTCATCGATTGAATTCCAGCAATTGATATCCACATTTTCTAGTATAAAACATTAATACTTGTAGCTTTTTGTTTATTGGTTCTTCGCTTTCACACTTAGTAGATGAAATCGAGTCGAAAATTAATACTTACTATTTCAACTGAAGAGTCCTAGTCTAATACCATCAATACATGACAGATATCAATCGAGTTTCAACTTTTTTAATTTGATGGTACAGTGGGTATTTGGTTATAATCACAAAGAGAAACCACGACGCATTTCACTTAAAGATTTTCCAGTAAAATATTGTTTTAACGGTTTTTAATATGGCATGTTTAATTAAGCCACAGGCTTTCCTTTTCCAATAAAATAGAGCCATAGCCTAATGATGTAAGTAGTTTGTATTGCAAGTTTGATTATAAAAGTAAAAATAAGGTGCACTGCTGGTGCTTCTTCTTTTTTTTTCTACTTAACTATTCTAGTAACCTAGAGAGGTTATACTAGATTCTCTGTGTGAGTAGGTGAGCTCACGTGACTCAAACCTAACGACGTTGCTAACACTAACCCTAGCAAGAGCAGTGCTTCGCAGAATCTACTACCGGATCGGAAACGCAACCCACTGATAAAATACTCAGTGGGCTGTGTCAGCATGTTAATTCTGCTCACCGAGCCCTTCATGCAACGATTTCACCATGAGAATACGTCAACTACAAGCCGCAAGTGTGAGATGTACTGGCCATCAATGTTTATGCCTCCTCCATTGCGTTAGTAAATAGTTTCGGGGAAATAACATCCCCCTATCTCACCCCCCTACGCAATTGTATAGGGTTAAACTGCTGATTCTGTACTCGAACATTCATTGTGGCGCAGTTGTAGAGGCATTTCAACACCTAGACATAGCGATGGTCTACTTGGCATCGTTGCAGAAAGTCCAGCAAAGCCCCGGTCTCGATGGAACGAAAGCTTTCTTATAGTCCACGACTCCTAAGCACAGGGACCGATTATGCTCTGTGGACTTTTGTATAATCTACTACACTGTGTGTTTGTGGTCTATAGTTCCATAACCGCTCCGAAACCCGGCCTGCTCCGAGGGCTGAAATGCGTTGAACCTTCTTGCTAGACGATTTGTGATTACTCAGGAGAACAACTTATTGATGTGGTTCAGGAACAAAATCGGTCTGTAGTTTTGTCCCCTTTTTATAAAAAAGAGGAGAATACAACTATTGTTCCACGCCTTCGGAGTTCTCCTGCAGTGAATGACGTGACTGAAGACCTTCTGTAGCTCTACTAAGAGAGGTGTTCCGCCTGCCTTCAATAGCTCAGTTGTTACACCATCATTTCTGAGAGCTTTTCCATTCTTGAGTTGTCTCAGAGCCAATCCTGTCTCATCAGTGACCATCCTGAATGATTGATGATTTTAAGTAGTTGACGGGATTTATGGGATTTATGGATATATAAAGCAACCAAGTCAAGCAGAAAAAAAATCTTTCAGACTTCGTGTGAAAGACATATATTATACAGCACCCTAGAAACATGCAAGGTACTTCAACAGTCAAATGCGTTTCTTGAAACAGGCCCAACAAACATCGAAGTCGCCGTAAATCCTACTCAAAGTACTCCAGTGAGCCCGATCGTATGTAGAAAGCGGAAAATAAACAAAAAGTTTGATGCCTCGTACATTTTATTTAATAGTAGATACTCGTACACTGCTACCATAAGAGTAACGAACAAATCCCGATTTGAATTAAATCACCTATTTGAATAAACTAGAGGTCCCGCAGTAGTCGAAATTCTACTATAATTAATTGAGATTATAAGCTTAAACATTAGTATGGTTCTATTGTCAAACACTATTATACTTCTTTAATATAATCACAGATTTCGCCAAAACTACACTATACTCGTAGTCATATAATATTAAAGACAAACAATATTAATCTATACTAATACTAATAATATTATAAAGAGGAAAGATTTGTTTGTTTGTTTGTTTCGAATAGGCTCCGAAACTACTGGACCGATTTGAAAAATTATTTTTCCATTAGAAGCCGACATTGTCCCTGATGAACATAGGCTACTTTTTTTATTTTATTTTTTATTTTATTTTTTTGGTTTCATGTGTGTTTTAATGTTTCCGAAGCGAAGCGAGATTCGATATTCGAAACAAACAAACAAACAAATCTTTCCTCTTTATAATATTAGTATAGATATGTTGTTCCAAATATATGTTAGTGTGTAATGTATTTTTTTATTGATTTAATGTATTTTTTATGCATATTTCCATTACTTTCTGCACTCCTCTATATTTTCTATAAGTGTGAGAAATTTCATACTCCTCCGTCCGTGCAATTTTCGTAAAAAGTGGTAAAAAAGTTTTTGCTTCACGTATTAATAGATATATGTATAGATATAGATATACATATAGATGCTGTGTTTGTTTTTTACAATATACGATTTTCTGGATTTCGAACAGTCCACATAATATTTGACGGGTATGCTTTGTCTTTCTGAAAACAAAAGAATTAAACAGTAAAAACGTTGTCAAGCCTAATTCATTATTTTGTAAAAACTTCGTGATATTTTCTAGGATTTTAGGCAGTAGTAACATATAAGTTTACAGCCACGACCCTCAGCGTTCTGGATTATCGACGCAACGAGGAGGAGTCAATAATAGAAAAACGTCCCATTTATTTGAGTCTAAGCTAATGATCGATTAATAGTCTGTGAAATATCACACATTGTAAACGCCTTTCTTGTATTGGCATCACAAATTGAATACCAAAGCCAACATTGATATGAGGTTGATGTCTACATTATTTTTTTTTTTTTTTTTATTGCCGTATAGGCAGACGAGCATACGGCCCACCTGATGGTGAGTGGTTACCGTCGCTCATGGACGTCAGCAATGCCAGGGGCAGAGCCAAGCCGCTGCCTACCGCTAGAAACTGCTATCATTGAAACATACTTAAAATTAACAAAACCAATCAAATAAAAAAGATACATTTATTAAAAATAACTATCAGTTGAATATATTTCAAATATTCCATTCAACTGATACTTACTTCGAACCAACCATTATTATTATTATTTATTTATATTTATTTAAAATCTTATTAATTACATAATATTTTTTAAAAAAGATATTAAAAATACAATTTTTAAAAAACACTATATAAAAATAGATTGCCGCTGATGGCGGTGTCTACGACACAAGCCACCAGTGGTTAGGACTCCAGAGTGAGAAACCTCCTCACAATGCGTGCAGTATCGAGGATAACTGCTTTCTGTATTAGGCCCTTAACCCAGCTGGATAACGAAAGTTTCTTAAGATGTTGATCGAAACTTTTCGCTATCAAGCCGTGTACCGATACAACTATTGGAACAATGATGGTTGAATCAACATGCCATTTAATACTCTCCACAATCCTCGTTTGAAGAAGGACATGTCATAGCGCTCGGGCAATACCGTGGAGGGGAGCTCATTCCATAGCCATTAGATTAAGAAGTAATAAAACTCTTAAAACCAGATGGATATCAAATTCGCTAGTGAAATCTTTGAAGTCGTCGTGGCCTAATGGATAAGACGTCCGATGCATTCGTGTTGAGCGATGCGCCGGTGTTCGAATCTCAGGCGGGTACCAATTTTTCTAATGAAATACGTACTCAACAAATGTTCACGATTGACTTCCACGGTGAAGGAATAACATCGTGTAATAAAAATGAAACCCGCAAAATTATAATTTGCGTAATTACTGGTGGTAGGACCTCTTGTGAGTCCGCGCGGGTGGGTACTACCACCCTGCCTATTTCTGCGTGAAGCAGTAATGCGTTTCGGTTTGAAGGGTGGGGCAGCCGTTGTAACTATACCTATACTTGAGACCTTAGAACTTATATCTCAAGGTGGGTGGCGCATTTACATCGTAAATGTCTATGGGGTCCAGTAACCACTTAACACCAGGTGGGCTGTGAGAACGTCCACTCATCTAGCAATAAAAAAATAAAAATAAAACTTTTTCAATCCAAAAATCCATGAAAAAGCTTGGTCCTCATAGTCAAAACAGACTATAGACCAGTGATTATCAAACTTATTTCTTTTACCGCCCCCTTTGAAAATCAATTATTTTTCAGCGCCCCCCATTTTTTAAACACCCCTAAAACTTTAAAACCACAATTTCATCAATTTAATTAATTAATGTTGTATTAATTTTAGTAAATGTAGTACCACGTAGTGCATAATAATATGTATTTGTAGATGCTATTGTTGTTTCTTAATATTATCATATGTCCGTACATTGGTACAGAGCGTGTATTTAAAAGGACAAACCCGAAATCCATACAAACTTGGGCCTGGCGTTACAGTGCTAGAATTTGGGCATAAGTTACAATACCTAAGAAGGTTTCATGAGCCCAATTTTCAGGTCTCCCAGCAATGGCCAAATTGGTAAAATCAGACAATGTTTACATTTTAGGTTATGTTTATTGTTCGAGATATTTTAATGAAAACGATATTTTTGAGGCTGTCTCCTACTAAAGATGAGTAATTTTTCACGAAACCTGTTGCAGCAACAGGTTGCTTTAAAATAAAAATGGAACCTGTTACGAGAAATCGCGTGTTAGGTTGTTTACGAAAACGAACGAAAGCCAAAAATTAAAAACAACGTAATGCGAAACGCGCTGCGCACGAAATGATTTTTTTAAGGGATTTTATGACCTGGTAACTAAGACCTTTGGGTCAGTCTTATTTTAATTTTAATGAAAACTTTTTTATATGAAAAACTATATCTATATGATAACTTTTTTATATAAAATATAAATCATTACGTGCTCCCATATTATGTCATCACCTTTCATTTAATTTTATTTCATGCCTTTTTTATTTTTATTTTTTATTGCTTAGATACCTATCGACGAGCTCACAGCCCACCTGATGTTAAGTGGTTACTGGAGCCCATAGTCATCTACGACGTAAATGCGCCAACCACCTTGAGATACAAGTTCTAAGGCCTCAGTATAGTTACAACGGCTGCCCCGCCCTTCAAACCGAAACGCATTACTGCTTTACGGCAAAAATAGGCGGGCGGAAGGCGCGGACTCACAAGAGATCCTACCACCAGTAAAATTATTAATGTAACTACACCATAGAAAAACTCAAAGTACCAAATCGACTTTTTCATGTTATATTTAAGATTGCCAGTTGAAAATATTTTGAATTGCCGCAGTTGCCGACATGATTTCGTGTCATAACTAAATGGCACAGTTATTTATTTCTTTTAATGATTTTTGTTAGTAGATTTTGGTGCTTTACGTTACGTTATTCAATGAGATTAAGTTTATAGTCTGGCCGGCGAATCATGGCACAACTAAATAGCGGCAATCCAAAATATCTTCAGTTGGCAACATTAAAGATAACATAACACGATTTGATACATTTGTATTTTTCTAGGGCATAGTCACATTAATTTATAAATGCAAACTATCCTTTCATGCTATATTTAATGTTGTCAGTTGTAGATATTTTGAATTGCCGCCATTGTAAGTAGTTGTGTCACGATTCGATGGCCATACTCTATTTACATTGATTGAAATACCTATAAAAACAGTCATTTATCCTAAAGCAAAAGAGTATTAATTATTTTTTACACTCGATTTCCACTAAATCGATCCTATTTTATGGATGTTCTAATTCTAATCCGCACGTTTGTGGAGCTAGTTACGTATGTATATTGAAATAAGTGTTGCAGATGTTTACAAAGATTGTTTAAAACAAAAAATTGAATTCAACTTATTTTCTACACTTGGCCATTGTCAATGAAGCTAAGATTTCAATAGGTTAATCAAGCAAAATAGACGAATTTTTTGGTACATATCCCATTCGTGTAACGCTTAGGCCCAAAATGGGGTTTCTCCTTTGCAAAGTAAAAATGAATTCTTCTCATCAATATGTTTAAATTCAGAATTACCAAAATAAATTGCTAGTTCACTGTACTATTACTATGCTAATTTATTAGAACGAAACTATTTTTGTTGAATATCTTTCTCATTAACATAAGATTCTCATCATAAGATAGTTAAAAATTTATATTTCGACTAGTAAATAATACTACTAACAATAATAACTTATTAAACTACGAAGAAGCTAAACCTGGAAGTCGTAGAGGACTTTATTTATCTGGGCTCCGTCATAGCTAGTAATGGATCCTCCGAAAAGGACCTCAGAAGGCGAATCAGTATGGCAAAGAGAGCTATGTCCCAAATGGACCGTGTTTGGGCGGACAGAAACATCTCGAGGAATACCAAAAAGCAGCTCGTCACCTCCCTTGTCTTTTCCATTTTTCTCTACGGCGCAGAGACTTGGACCCTCAAGAAAGCCGACCGCCAACGCATCGACGCGTTTGAGATGTGGTGCTGGAGGAAAATCCTCGGGATTCGTTGGACAGAACACAGAACCAACGAATCCATTCTTACCGAGCTCAAGATTCCAATGCGCCTCAGCACTACATGCGCGCGGAGGAGTTTCGAGATCTTTGGACATATCGCCAGAAAAAGAGGTGACAATCTGAAAAAGCTGCTGGTAACAGGCAAGGTATGCGGGAGAAGGCACAGAGGCAAAAATCCAATGCGCTGGTCGGACCAAATACGCTCCACTCTCAATACCTCAGTCCACGTTGCTATCCACACAGCCGAGGACAGGCAGGAATGTCGCAAGATGATGCAGGAGAAAGTTATTAGAGGAGGCCACGACCCTCAGCACTGAGGATTATCGACGCAAGAAGGAAGGAAACTACGAAAAATAAATTAATATCATTTCGTATTATAGATAAATATGGGTAATTTTTCATAGAATTTTAGTTTATAATTTAGAACTGGTTCAAATAAAAACCGCCGCCTAAGTGAGCGTTTTTATTATTTGTAATAATTAATATCTATACTAATATTATAAAGAGGAAAGATTTGTTTGTTTGTTTGTATTCAATAGGCTCCGAAACTACTAAATCGATTTGAAAAATTCTTTCACTGTTTGGAAGCTTCACTTTTCCCGAGTGACATAGGGTATAATCTTTTTTGAAAAAAATTAGGTATCCTTACTAAAACTCCAATAATTTTGCCCAAGGTGTAAAAAAAATTACCTTAAATATTCTTTACGTCGCGTGCCCTACGAAAACTATTGATGATAGAATAAAATGATGTACTACGACTTTGTAAAAAACATTATTATTTACAAAAAGTTTCGCGACAGCATATGTCTAACTATTATAGTTATGCCGCAATAAGTGTTCTTTTATTTAAAAAAATGCCCCTGGTAAGACACGGAGTGCCCTCCTACCTTCGCCGACTGGTGGCTTCCTACTTGGAGGACAGATTGGTCACGTGTACTGGACACGGCGGGATCGTGCACAGGTTCCCGGTCATGCGCGGTGTTCCACAGGGGCCGGTGCTCGACCCCCTTTTGTGGAATATCGGGTATTACTGGGTACTGAGAGGTGCCCTCCTCCCGGGCCTAAGCGTAATCTATTACGCAGACGACACGCTGTTCGTGTCCCGGGGGGGAGTTTTGCTGAGTTTGCTCGTCTTGCCACCGCTGGGGTGGCGCATGTCGTCGACAAAATCAGGAGATTGGGCCTCGACGTGACACTCAGTGAATCCGAGGCCATGTGGTTCCACAGGCCCGGGAGAGTGCCACCTGTCGATACCCATATCGTGGTTGGAGGCGTCCGTATCGGGTCGGGGTGCAGTTGAAGTACCTCAGTCTCATTCTGGACAGTCGTTGGACCTTCCGTGTTTACTTTCAGAACCTGGTCCCTCGTTTGTTGGGGGTGGCCGGCGCGTTAAGACGGCTTCTTCCCAACATCGGGGGGCCTGACCAGACGCGCCGTCTCTATACGGGGGTAGTGCGGTCAATGGCCTTATACGAGGCGCCCGTGTGGGGCCAGTCACTGGCCGTGGGGGCAACAGCCGCAACGCACCATTGCGGTCAGGATAATCCGTGGTTATCGCACCATCTCTTTCGAGGCGTCGTGTGTACTGGCTGGGATGCCGCTTTGGGTCCTGGAGGCGGAGGCGCTCGCCGCTGACTATCAGTGGCGGGCTAACCTTCGTGCCCGGGGCGTGGCGCATCCCAGCCCCAGTGTGGTCAGAGCGCGGAGGGCCCAATCTCGGCGGTCCGTGCTGGAGTCATGGTCCAGGCGGCTGCCCGATCTTTCGGCTGGTCGTAGGACCGTCGAGGCGATTCGCCCGATTCTTGTGAATTGGGTGAATCGTGACAGAGGACGCTTCACTTTCCGGCTCACGCAGGTACTCACTGGGCATGGTTGCTTCGGTGAGCTCCTGCACCGGTTCGGAGCCGAGCCGACGGCAGAGTGCCGCCACACTTGTGGTTGCGGCTTGGACACGGCAGAACATACGCTCGTCACCTGCCCCGCATGGGAGGGGTGGCGGCGTGTCCTCGTCGCAAAAATAGGAAACGACATGTCGTTGCCGAGTGTTCTGGCATCGATGCTCGGTGACGACGAGTCGTGGAAGGCGATGCTCGACTTCTGCGAGTGTACCATCTCGCAAAAGGAGGCGGCGGGGCGCGTGAGAGATACACAGGCCCGCCGCCGTCGAGCGGGGTCCAGGGAGGCGGATCTCGCCCAAGCCCTGGCCCTCTAAGTGTTTCGGGTCTCCCTCAATGTCGGCCTGGGGACCGGCGAAGGGGGCCTAAGAAGACGACGTGCAAGCTACTCTGCACAAGTTTTACGCATGAGCATCCGGGTGATGGAAGGCCGGCTGTCCTCAACCCACGCTGGTTCTGACCCAGCGGGGTATTCCGTAGGATAGACAATTCTAACCGGCGCCATCTAGGCGGGCTTCGGACAGCCTGCCGACCGAGAGGGCTGGTGGTCGTGGCGCCTACGACCACCAATCCGGCGTCCCGAGGGGGAGGGTGATGGGCGAGAACGCTTCACTTTACCCCCTTTGCCTTTTCATGAGCTCTGACTCATGCGAGGTTTGGATGCTGGTTGTTGAGCTACAGGAGGTTTTAGTCGGTTCGACTCCGACATGCCCCGCCCTCCATCGCCAGTGAAGGGCGGAAGTCCGGCGATTTCCTCCTGACAAAAAAAAAACGTGTGGCATTCGGGAATTGCGGCGGTAAAGCTATTGCATTGCATTTTTTATCAACTTATGACATTATAATTAGACAATGATAATTTAATATTAAAACAATAATAAAACAAGAGCACGCTATATTAAACCTTAATAAAGGCAAAACCTTAACTGCCCCCTTCACACTCATTAGCTAAACCGTGCGAGAGAGAGATGGGCAAACTTTTCATGATGCGCATGCAGTGTGACGTCACACCACGCGATTATTCACAAACACTACACAAGCGCAACGTGTGAATGTGTTGAACGCGAGCTACATGGTAGGCGAAGTGAGGGATGTTAGGTTTTTTTCGTTACGGAATTTCATGATTCGGTCGCCGCGCAAGGCCAGCGATAAAAGCTATGCAATAGCTTAACTTATAATAAAGTCTCTTTGGCTATACTATTTGTATCTGGCTGGTTTTGGTATCATTAAAAGTTTAAATTCGAAAGAAGATAATTCCAAATTAAAATTAGGAAGATGTGTGATTTATATTTATTTTTCGTAGTGTCAAGATGAGTGAATCTAATGAAGATATTCGATACATTTTAAAATTTAATTACAAAAAAGGTAAAAAAGCAACGCAAGCCGTGAAAAAAAATTGCGATGTTTATGGACCTAGTGCAGTGTCTGTGAGAGTAGCACAAATTTGGTTTAAGCGTTTTCAATCCGGAAATTTTGATGTCAAAAATGCACAACGCTCTGGTCGCTCTATTACGGATAAAATCGATGCCATTTTTTAAAACAGGGCAAGATCGGCATATCAGTAGTTACGACGTAACTGAAGAACTGGGAATTGACCACAAAATAGATATGGCGCATTTGAAAAAAACTGGGTACACAAAAAAGCTCACTGAAAGGACCCTAATGAACCGTGTACTCATTTGTGATTCTTTATTACGACGTAATGAAACCAAACCATTTTTGAAGAAGCTGATAACTACTGGTGATTAAAAGTGGATCACGTACGACAAGAACGTACGAGAAAGGTTGTGGTCAAAGGCCTGTCCTGACTTGCTACACAGACTCTGGCGAAACCCGGGCTAACTCGCAACAAGGTGATGCTGTGTGTGTGGTGGGATTGGAAGGGCATTATACATTATGAGCTGTTACCACCAGGCAGGACCATCGATTCTGAACTCTACTGCAAACAACTGATGAGATTAAAGCAAGAAGTTGAGAGAAAACGGCCGGAATTAATCAACAGAAGGGGTGTGGTTTTTCGTCACGATAACGCTAGACCTCACACATTTTTAGCCACTCAGCAAAATTTAAGAGAGCTTGGCTGGGAGGTGTTAATGCATCCGCCGTATAGTCCTGATCTTGCACCTTCAGATTTCTACCTGTTTCGGTCTCTTCAGAATTCTTTAGGCAGTGTCAGGTTAACATCACGAGAGAATTGCCAAAACCAATTGTCGCGGTATTTTGATCAGAAGCCCCAAAATTTCTATAGCAATGGGATCATGTCCCTACCTACAAGATGGCAAAAAGTTATCGAATAAAATGGTACCGACATACTTTAGTTAAAAATGTGAATAAACTATATTAAAAAATGTTGTGAATTTTCTTAAGAAATGCGAAGAAACTTTTTCCCCAACCTATTATTATATAGAAATAAAATAGTAAACAATGTTTACAATGCTGTTTACAATGTTTACAATGTGAGCTGTTTAGGCTTACTATACTATTTGACATTGGACGGTAATGGGTAAATTGTAAAAAATAATAATCTAAGACAAGTTTTTGAACAATAATTATATTATTATACGCATTTCCATTTTATATAAAAATGATGATATATCAGTAATTTCTTATAAAATGCTAGGAAAATGCTGTAAAATGCCCTTATGTTAAAAACAAGAAAGAAAGTAAAGAAAACCTCAATTTGTGTTAGTTTACGTATGTGTAATATTTAAAAACTCTGCATGGCAGTTTTTTTTCTAATGTTTAAAATAATTTCTGGTGCAATGTAATTAAGGTAAAATTGCTCTAATTTTTAACTATCATCGATCATGTTCCGCAGAAACTTGTTACAACTTGATTGGTACGGTGTGTGGGCTATCCTACGAAATCTATGTTAATTATTTTAACATACATATTATAACATCATACAGGGTCGAAATATAAACTAATTATTCGTTATTGTGTAGTAGGTGAATTTTAATTTTAGTGAAATTTAAAATACTATAAAGTAAATGAAATTACAAGTTTTACAGCGCCCCCCTAACCCACATCAACGCCCCCCATTTTTTCCTGGGCCTCTTAACGCCCCCCTCTAGGTTTCAAACGCCCCCAAGGGGGCGCTATCGCCCACTTTGAGAAAGACTGCTATAGACCGATCATGTTACTTGGCAAGTTAAAGTTTCATGACCAGTGATGACTGACATCAAGATTTATAATAGGAAAAACGGGCATGTACGAGTAAGTACAAGTAAGCACGACAATCTGCTTTTTTCTTCTGCGAGGACATAATGCGTTCTACTTTTAAGGGCGGAACCTCAGATATTTAATACAATAGAGATTTTAACCTCACGGTGTCATGGTAGGCATAATTCACGTGATGCCTGTGGGTTCCTGTAGGTACTCAATACCAGATGGGTATTTAGGTATAGTATACTATTTTTCTTACTTTAAAACTTCCTTAATGAAATCTGTGTCAATTGTCATTTTTATACTTTAGTAGACGTACTCTCCTATTTCGCCGGGCATTGAAAATGAACATTATTATCTATTGTCATTATTATTAGGGAGTCCAACACTCATATAAATATTAGCCTATCCATTAGGTACATGTATTTTCTACATTGATACCAAGTTTCAAGTCAATCGAATGCATGGTTCAGTAGTTATAACGGAACATCCGTAAAAACCACTGTAGATTTATATAATAGTATAGATATATATTATACAGTGTACGCTATCCGAGAGCCGGTACGTCGTGAACTACTTCAAAAGTTACCCTCACAACATGAAAAATGCATTTAGTTTCTAGTTCCAACATGCTGTAGGCCGTCTGTTGGACCGACCGTAGTCTGGGCATTTCAAGACACCACATTTCTTAGAATTCGTTCAAGAGATTTAGTTAACACTTTAAAATACACAAACTGTTCAGATAGATGGCAAGACTTATTAATGATTACAATTGTTTAATTTTGATATATTTCGTTTTCTTAAAAAAACAAAAACATTAAAAATATGTCCTTCCAAAAAACAACAACAACAAGAAAGAAGTGGAAACCTCAGCTGAAGTATTTTATCCTTTTTTTTTTTATTGCCTAGATGTGTGGACGAGCTCACAGCCCACCTGGTGTTAAGTAGTTACTGGAACCCATAGACATCTACAAAGTAATTGCGCCACACACCTTGAGATATAAGTTCTAAGGTCTCAGTATAGTTACAACGGCTGCCCCACCCTTCAAACCGAAACGCTGCTTCACGGCAGAAACAGGCAGGGTGGTGGTACCCACCCGCGCGGACTCACAAGAGGTCCTACCACCACTAAATCACATTCTCTCGCAAGTAAAATCTCATAGATATATAATTTTGTTTCATCTATACTAATATTATAAAGCTCAAGAGTTTGTTTGTTTGAACGCGCTAATCTCAGGAACTACTGGTCCGATTTGAAAAATTATTTCAGTGTTAGTTAACCCATTTAATGAGGAAGGATAAATAACATCACGGTAAGGCCAATACAAGTGGAGCACCAATAAAGAATGTTTCAAAATAGGGGTTTAAATAGCTCCTTAACATTCTATAATTCAAAAATATTTTCACTTTTACGTAAATGAAGTGGGGGTAAAATTTAGCGTTATGCCAAAGTAACTATTCCAGAGTCGCGGGCAAAAGCTAGTTTTGATATATTTCGTTTTTATTGAAAAAACGTAAACAACATTTAAAAAAAATTAAATCGTTTCAATCAACAACAACAACAAGGAAGAAATGGAAACCTCAAAAGTATTTTATCCCATTCTCTCGCAAGTACAATCTCATAGATTGTTCCATTTCAAATAAAGAAGTTCTCACTTCAAAGACAGTTTTCATTTTATATACATACAAAGTTTATACGAACACACCGCGATACAGTATTATATCCAAACGTTCATGTTATCATATAAAATGAGAGCATAACAAAAATTTTACTGCAACACACCTCTATCTGAAACAATAAAAATTACTTTTATAGCACTCAAAACTGCCAGGTGTAAAGCTAGAGAGAAAATTCGTTCAGTATTATTTTATATATCACTTTGCATATTGTTGTGCGGAGCGTGAAAAGAATTGTTACCATTTCTAAGATGCGGAACATAGTTCATTGTGTATTAAGGTATTTCTACATTTATATTCTCAATGCATTTACGCTGGATGATTTCGTTAATATATTAGTGATACCATGCATTGCTTCACGCCTCGTTTTTGTAATTGCGAATCTAATCAGCGTTCCGTCTTAAAAGCCAATAGCCGTTACTGAAATGCAGCCAATGCAACCAAGAGCTTGGTCTAATGAGATGCTTTATGGAAGCACGTGTAGCTTATATATCGAGTGTAGAACGATTGAATAGTGGATGAAAAGGTGCATAAAATATAGCGTAGCATCATTGATTTTTCTTTTACGACACAGCGTAGAACGGAGCTTAAAATAGATCACCCTTAGCCTTGTTCGTAGACCACTATTTCACAAACTATTTGAAGTCGTCGTGGCCTAACAGATAAGACGTAACTACTGGTGGTAGGACCTCTTGAGAGTCCACGCGGGTAGGTACCTCACCCTGCCTATTTCTGCCGTGAAGCAGTAATGCGTTTCGGTTTGAAGGGTGGGGCAGCCGTTGTAACTATACCTGAGACCTTAGAACTTTTATCTCAAGGTGGGTGGCACATTTATGTTGTAAATGTCTATGGGTTCAGTAACCACTTAACACCAGGTGGGCTGTGAGCTCGTCCACCCATCTAAGCAATAAAAAAAAACTATCACATTAATAATCATTGTGTTTCATATTAGCTCTTATGAAAACAAGAGCGTACATGTGTTTGCGATACAGAAGTCGCAATTCTGACCGCTTCTGACGTTTACATTGATTGATCTAGATTACCAAAAGAAAGGATTGGTTTAACGCAATTAACGTTACGTGAGATTCCGACGTTCCGTGTTATTCTGTACGGTCCGGAATAGCGCACGTACACGATTTAATTGAGGATCTGTCGCAACGTGTGAACAGGGCTTCTACCGTGCCAATACACAGTCTGAAAATAAACGAGTTAGTATATTTTACTATTATTTTATGGTAGGTACCGGCATTAATGCGTTTCGATTCGGGCAGCATTTGTTTTTTTTTTCCTACATAAGCTGAGAGCCTTGAGAGGCTATATCAGCGTAACCTTAACTAGTAGGTGAGCTCACGGGGCTCAACCCTGACGACGTTGCTAACACGAACCTAGCAAGCAACCTAGCAACCTAGCAAGAGCCGTGCTTCGCATCTACTACTACTTCGAATCTACTACCGGATCGGAAACGCGACCCACTGAGAAGATCCGGCAAGAAACTCAGTGGGCTGTGTCTGAGGGTTAATTTACGAACGATGACTGGTGCTTGAGGTACCTAGAAGCGCCGTTAGTGGATCAGAAGGATCCAAAATGACGTGTTTGAGGTGACGTTGACTGCTTTCCATTCTGTCCGCAGGATCGGGAATGTAGTAATCGGCGGCCACGATGAGAGGGTTCTCGTGTCGTGCCGCTTTATCGAAGTGGCGCATCGATGCCGACTCCAGTTACTTACTGATGAAAGTCCAGATCGTCATGGACGTCGACGTTCCTGACGAACCACGGAGCTCCGACAGCTATCCTGTAAAAACGGGATTGAATGATTTGGAATGATTTTAAGTTAGTGCGGGCCGCGTGAGCGAACACTACACTTGCATAGGTCATGACGGGGCGTATGCAACAAAGCACAAAATTATAATTTGCACAATTACTGGTGGTCGTTTTGTGATTTCTTATTTTTGCCATGAAGCAGTAATGCGTTTTAGTTTTATGTATCAAATAAATATTGAGGCTTGATCTAGTAAAACTATTTTATTTTATTTTCAAGGACTCATTTAGTCAGATAGCCTTTCACACACAATTAGTATAAGAATATTAGACTTCTTCCAGCCTCTAAAGTATTTTAGTACAAATTTTGATGCATAATAATAAAAAGAGTTAACTACTTAAAAAATCAAGAAGCCTTTTCAAAATCGGAACACAAATTTCATCAATGATAATTATTTCAAATGAAACTTCGTCCAAACAAAATGGCTCCTTTCAAAGTTGTAATACTTTAATCTGTTTTACTGGAACAATTTCTTCTTGGCAGGCCATCGGCTTAGTCTTAGTATTGTGTGCGCAGAATACTACAAATTCATTATACTCGGAAATCTCGGGAAAGAAATGATCGTGACTTGAAATTGTTATACCGAGGTAAATCAAGAAATGTATACAGATTGACTTAGTCACTAAGAGGGTCAATCTTTCTGCGTATAACAAAATAAATAAGTAAATAAGGTAGTAATATCGCACGTAATGATAATTTTTTTAATTAGTTTAAGAGCTTAAACAGCAATTGGGAATATTTTTTTATATCATCATTGAAAGCAGAGACGGCATCTGACTCAGATTATGTGACTCATCCAATTTAAAACTGTTAACATCACTAATGATTTCTTGAATAAAGACAGCTTGATTCAGTGTTAGCAATTCTCTTATGTTGAGCCGGCGAGTTCACCTACCGGTTCGTGAGTAGTTGGATTCTTCCCTTAGACTACCAACCATTAGGTAGGTAAGAAAAAAAATTGAATACGCAAAAATAACAAAATTACAGAAAAAGTATAAACTAAATGTGGATATGATGATAAATTTTAATATTGAATCAAACCGCGATGAGTAATATCTGCGGAATCACCATTAGATCATCAGGTAAAATGCTATTAATCCCAAATACACGCCCTTTATATAGTTTTAAGTAGTTTAACTGGAAAGAGTAAATCCACAAAATATTTCCTTTCATGGGCTTTACTGTTTTTCCGGTATTATATTATAATATTATCCCTCGCAAATAAAACACCGTGTGAAGACTGGATGTTGAGTTCCATCCGAAAAGATTCCGTTCATGAAAATTCACAATCAAAAATATGGTGCGGGTATATAACTATATAGAGGGTATTGTTACGCGTATGAGAATCGTGATCAATAACAACATTGTATTTTATTGTTCGTCGGAAGAAATCTTATATATTCTTTGTGTCAGATCTAACCGTTCATATTTTACGCTTGGAAACCCATTCTCGAGATGTGACGTAAAAATACATCGTAGAGGTTTCTGCCTTTGATTTATTTAACGCGGAGATCAAACGTGTATTTTTTATACAATACCGTTTTTGTTTGAACTACAATGTTATTTTCTTTATATCTTTGTACCCAGTACCGACGTTAAATATAGACAATCGAAAAATGCGATTGTGTTGTTGCGTGATGTTTTTGTTGTTCGATAAAGCGGTTAAGTAGAAGTATTTTGTTTAAAAAAAATTGTGTCTTTATTTCACGAATACCTATTTAAACACTATAATAATCTTTAAAAATTCTTGTTTTATTTACATCAAGGAGAAAAAACGGTAATAGAATATGTAAGAATTTTAGTTACGGTAAGTACATATTATGTTAGTGAGTCTACCCAAAACAAAACATTTTTTTTTTCTCCTACCTGTACTGATAGCCTTGAGAGGCTATTTCAGCTTCACCCTAACGTATAGGTGAGCTCACGGGGCTCAAGCCGGAGTGTTGCTAACACTGGCTCTAGCAAGAGCAGTGCTTCGCAAAATCTACCACCGGATCGGAATCGCGACCCACTGAGAAGATCCGGCGAGAAGCTCAGTGGACTGTGTCTGTGGGCTAATTCACTCGTAGAGCCCTTGTGGTACCTAGAAGCACCGTTAATGGATCGGGAGAATCCGTAATGACGTGTTTTGGGCGGCAAACATAACACTGAGCAAAAAATATGTAGATATATATATTTCCTCTTTCTCTAATCTACTTTAGAAAGATAGTTGGAACTAGTGTTTAGAATTAGTAAACCAAGCAGCTTTTTATTGCTTGCGACGGAAGGATTACTGGTGGCCCGGAGGCCTTTCCAGTTTCACCACAAAACAAGCAGCTGTTTCGCTTAAGTCCGTCGCCTGACCGGTGTCTTCTGTGCCCATTTACGCTGAAAAATAACATTAACTAGTGGTCCCGCAGTAGTCGAAATTCGACTATAATTAATTGAAATTATAAGTTTCAACATTATTATGGTCCTATTGTTACAGATTTCGCCAAGACTACACTATAGACAAATACTCGTAATATTAAAGATAAACAATAATAACCTATTTTCAATTTGACTACAGACTTTAAGCAATATTAACAAAAGTTTGACAATACTTCAGTGCAATAAACAAAGAGTATATGTGTGTGTGTCAAATACATTGTAGTGTAATGTTTCCTTTATTGATTTAATGTATCTTTTATGCATTATTTTTAAAAAATATTAGCATTGTGCACTTCTTCTCTATACTCTCTATAAGTGTGGAAAATTTCATACTCCTCCGTCCGCGCAATTTTCGTAAAAAGGGATATAAAGTTTTTGATTCACGTATTAATATATAGATTATTATTTATTTCTCGAATGAGCAAAGCCAATAATTCACTGAACTCACTCCTATAACACTGGCAATAAAAACTTTTCTTTGAACCGATCCGTCTGATTGAAAATGACAAGCCTATCCCTCCCTAATTTACCACTTCAATCTGAATCTATTGGAATGTGAAATTATTACAAAGAGTTCGATTTTCTTTCCAGTAATTACCTGTCCACTCCAAATCACCGAGAGCTTTTTTTTTTTTTAATTCGTGTTCTGTTCTATAAAACTCGTGAAATTTATTTCAAAAAGTATTTTCGTTTAAAAATTGTCTACTTAAGTTATTTGGGAACTGTCTATTATATTCAAGTAACGCTTTATTAACATAATGCTGTCAATATCAATTTGTAAAGTTTATTTTTTTTTATATGAAATAAGCTGTACTTTTCTTTTATATCTCAACTGTTATTTCTACCGTGAAACAGTAATTCGTTCTGATTTGAAGGGTAGGGTAGGACAGTCACTAAATTGTCCAATTGAGACTTCGAAGTCTACTATATTTGATACCTTAGAACTTATATTTCAAAGTGGGTGGCGCATTTACGTTGTAGATGTCTATGGGCTCCAGTAACCACTTAACACCAGGTTGGCTGTGAACTCGTCCAGCCATACAAGCAATTAAAAAAATGAAAAAATTACGTAAATCCAGTACACTAAGCTATACGAAGTAGAGCGTACTCTCAATAACCTCTTACATATAATACTCGTATCTATTCAATTCTAATCAATTTGTACCGATTTGTACCTCTGTACTATGCAATTAAGAATTCAACTTCAAATTTTTTATTTTTTTTATTGCTTATGTGGGTGGACGAGCTCACAGCCCACCTGATGTTAAGTGGTTACTGGAGCCCATAGACATCTACAACGTAGATGCGCCACCCACCTTGTGAGATACAAGTTCTAAAGTCTCAGTATAGTTACAACGGCTACCCCACCCTTCAAACCGAAACGCATTACTGCTTCACGGCAGAAATAAGCAGGGCGGTGGTATCTATCCGCGCGGACTCACAAGAGGTCCTACCACCAGTAATTACGCAAATTATAATTTTGCGGGTTTGATTTTTATTACACGATGTTATTCCTTCACCGTGGAAGTCAATCGTGAACATTTGTTGAGTACATATTTCATTAGAAAAATTGGTACCCGCCTGCGGGATTCGAACACCGGTGCATCGCTTCAACACGAATGCACCGGACGTCTTATCCTTTAGGCCACGACGACTTAATGAAAAATAATCTCAAGGTCAGTGACATTCAAGACCAGGTGAGCATTTAGGAAATAGACGGACGAGCTGACAAAGCACCAAGAAGCTTACCGAAGCTAATACGACAATACGAATGCTGTCTTGACATCAAAATCTCCAAAATAATACAACAATCATTTTTAGAATTCACTACTATTTTAAATTTAAGGAGACATTAATTAATAATATTTATAATAATTAATATTTGCGCAAACAGATATATAATTATCGAAAGGCAATCTGACTTTCACTTGACAATCAAAATAAATAGCCAGATTTAAAATGGAAATCTTTACTGCAGAAAACCAATTTATGAAAAAATATATGAAAAAAATGTTTATTGATCCAAATAATCGGTCTTTTTCAATTAGTTACTGAAGCCTCCTATTAGGCAAATAAAGCCTGTGTTAGGACACTTCAGTTAGGAGTTAGTATTTATAGTTAGTGGAACGGACTTGGATTAAATCTTTATCAAAAAATTTAATACGAAACAAGATTAAAGTCATCAGAGGTCTTTGACGCCTTTTCTTCAACTTTCTCAAAGTTTTCAACATGAGTCTTTCAACAAAAATGTTACCGAACTTTGTGTTACAGTAAAAACATACTAAAGTAAATTTTCGTCTTACATATATGTAAATGACAAAACGCTATCACGCAACACTTACGCATAACAAGCAAGTTGTTACTCATTTCAAAACCAATCTTTAGGCGCTTAATCTAAAGTGCAAAATCGCTAAGCCTGTCGATGGACATTATATCTCACGCACTTAAATCGTCGCGACGGTATGTAATTGAAAAGTACGAAGAGGGTGCCAAATTAGGTATAGCTTTTAAATTGAAATACTGGGAGCGCTAACTCAATTTCTGGGGGTCGAACGGGGGCGTAACGGCAGGTCTCGTTAACTCGGCCGAAAGGGGAAACACGGAAAAGTCTGTTTAGATGGAGTGTGTGTGTTAACTAAATTGAGAGCTCAAGGCGTTGTTTATAAAATCATAACGAAAATTTCGCTTCGATGTGTTTATAAAGCAACTAGCGGCCCGCTCCGGCTCCGCTCGGGTCTTTAACAAAAAATTCAACGATATTTGACGTTGTTTTATTTTTTAAAATAAAAGAACACTTATTTCGGCACCACTATAATAGTTAAACATAAGCTGTCGCGACACTTTTTATAAATAATAATGTGTTCTACAAAGTCGTAGTACATTCTTTTATTCTATCATCAATAGTTTTCGCAGGGCGCGCGATGTAAAGAATATTTTAGGTAATTTTTTTACACCTTGGGTTACATTATTGGAGTTTTAGTAAGGATCCCTATTATTTTTTTCAAAAAAGATTATATCCTATGTCACTCGGGAATAGTGTAGCTTCATAACAGTGAAATAATTTTCGGTTCAAATCGGTTCAGTAGTTTCAGAGCCTATTCAATACAAACAAACAAATATTTCCTCTTTATAATATTATTATAGTATAGATTAGTATAGACTGAATAATCTAATCATATAATATTTTATTTGGGATAACACGAGTCGTAGACATAATTAAAACTACTTTTACAGTTTTAGTGGTCATGTGATCACGTAATACGACCACCAAAACTGTATAGATAACAAACGCGAGAATAAGCCGTAAACACATTATTTGATGAAAATAATTGCGCTTACATCTGTAAAATTGTTTGAATAAGTCACACTTAGATAGTAAGTTAGTTAATCTTGGCCAATAATAATAATATAATAATAGTAATAATACAAATTACAAACATCAATATTCGAATCGAATACCAATCGTGCTAATTCTTGCCTAAGCACTGTATCTTCGAAATAAGTCTGGTACCACCTATTCTGCATTGATCTGACTAAAGCAAAACCTCAGCAACAACAGCACAAAGACCTTATTTAAAATCAGATAAACAGCGTTGAAACACCTGTATAAAGAATTGATAGAAACACGAATTAACTTTTGAACAATTTTTTATCTAATAATCTATTAACTAACTGACCCGTCAGACTTCGTAGTGCCTCAATCGATAAATAAAAGACACATCAAGGGGACACATCAAAGGAAAAACAAAATTGTTTGTTTTTATATAATTCAGAGCTTTTTTTTATATTTTCTCACCTTTTAAACCTTCTCTAGACTTCCACAAACAATTCAATACCAAAATTAGCCAAATCGGTCCAGCCGTTCTCGAGTTTTAGCGAGACTAACGAACAGCAATTCATTTATATATATATAGATTATCTTACAATAAACCTTAAATAAATAAAATACAGTACAAAACTCACTAGCAATTCGTTAATAAAGTGTCTAATACGAATCTTTTTTTATTCTGTTAAATAAGTACCTTTGTAAGTTACATATCATTCGTTTAAATGATATAACTACACCATAACTCACTTCAGAAAACAAAACCATAATACAATCGAATTAAATTGAAATTCATTCGTGGACATAAAACATAACGATTTTATTAAAGTTAGTTTAATGTAAACGTTCAATCGGTGAATATGCCGAAATATGCTTTTATCAATTAAACCCATAGTACGGAAATTTCAATAAATTCGACCATTAATCCGCCTCATTTCATTTTTGTGTTTACAAAGGCCGCGTATGTTGCGGTTTTTTTGGGCGCATTAAACACATGATTATTGTCGTACTATTTTAAATTTATATTATTTTTTCAATGACATTGCCGTTGCATGCTTCTGTTGTTCAGAATAAATTTAGCCATAAATTATGTTGGATTTTAACAGTATCGCGCTGTCCTTGCTGATTTTTATCCAGCTTTTAGTTCTGTTCGCAGAAGTGTGAATAACACCGAATAAGGCTTCAGGGAGTCTACGAACCGAGAGGGATGACAGTCGGCTGTGTTCCATGGCGTGAGTTTTTTTTTATTGCCCTTGTAGGCAGACGAGCATACGACCCACCTGATGGTGAGTGGTTACCGTCGCCCATGGACCTCAGCAATACCAGGAGCAGAGCCAGGCCGCTGCCTACCGTTTAATACTCTCCACAAGCCTCTTTTAAAGAAGGACATTTCATAGTGCTCGGGAAACACCGTGGAGGGGAGCTCATTCCATAGCCGGATGGTACGTGGCAAAAAAGACCTCTGGAAACGCACTGTCGATGAACGCAGCAGTTCCAGATAATATATATGACAACAACAATCTCAAACAATTCCTCAGAGCACTCGGGGGTGATCACAGTTTATGGGAAAAGAAGTGTAGCGCGCTACAAGCTTCTCCCCACCGCCGCTGTCTCGCCCGAAACGTTGCTTGAATCTCGTGAGAAAGAAATCCCGTGTAATCTCGGGTATTGTTATTATTTATTTCAACCCGAACACACTAGGCCTCCCGCTCCAGCGCGAGAGCGAGCGGTAGCACGATAATTTTTCGCAGTCTCGTTTGAAAACGTGTTGTCATACCTTTTTTTTTTAGTTACAGGGCCGAACCTCCTACGAGGTCCCCGCGCAAAAGGGGCGCGCGGTGTATGTGAGACTCAACGATCTGCATGGTGTTGTGAGCAGACCGCGGGCCCAAGGATTTTAGGGCCCACCCACTAAACGACTCCCCTGCACTCTTACACCCGACGTCCGATCCCCTCCGAGGTCAGAACCCGGATGAGGTAAGGGTGTTACCGCGGTCAACACTACAACCAGACGGCGTGGCTCACCCCAAAGACGCCCAGCCGACGGAGCCTTCGAGGCGAATCGAAGGCTCTGAAACGTCGGCCGTCTCGGTACGGCAGCCCGTCGGGCCGCCCAGACGGTGCCGCTGGTGTCCCGGAATACCCCGCTGGACCAGAACCAGCCTTCCGGGTCGAGACGCGATACACCGTCGACCGGTCGCTCTATTTACTCCACAGCAGCGCGCTAGAGTGCTGGTAGCGCGCCGTGCGGCCTCACCCCCTCAGGTCGCCCCTTGACCTTCACCGGGGGGAAGGTGTTGTGATACCAAAATTGACATTTTTATTTATTTATTGCTTAGATGGGTGGACGAGCTCACAGCCCGCCTGCTGTTAAGTGGTTACTGGTGCTCATAGACATATACAACGTATATGCGCCACCCACCTTGAGATATAAGTTCTAAGGTCTCAAGTATAGTTACAACGGCTGCCCCGCCCTTCAAACCGAAACGCATTACTGCTTCACGGCAGAAATAGGCAGGGTGGTGGTACCTACCCGCGCGGACTCACAAGAGGTCCTACCACCAGTAATCACGTAAGTGGCATCACGGATATTCACAAATTTCTAACCATTAAAGAATAACACGAGGTAAACAGCCTCTTGACATTTATTTACGAAAAAATTAAAGTCTTCAGCTTGAGTGAATAGATGCTAAAAATAGTTACCTGGGGACTCCATGTAAAACCGTTCCCATACAATGGGAAAGTACAAAGAAAAAAAAATTACAGTCTATTTAAGGAAAAAAGGAGATCTGCCGTTTCCTATAATAGTCCAAGATCCCAGGGCCCCCAGACGTCACGTATTTTCTGAGGAACGAAATGTGGCCGATTGCGTAGTGTTAGTATGTACTAAGAACGCATGCCTACCTGCTACTTTGCTTAGACTTAATTTTTAATTATTTACCTTTTTATTTAATTTTTAACTGATTTTCTTTTAATATTAATAATTAATTGATATGAGTCAACTGTAAGAGAGAGATAGAGAGACAGAGAAGTCAATATATCCTAATACATGTCTCACTCAGTCTCATGTGCGTGGATAATGCCCTCGCGCTCTTACCCACAGAGGTATTAAATTGAATTTAGGGTATAATTGGCCCCTTGGATCAGTCTGTCTTTTTGTAAGAGATTTTAAAATAGTTGTCTGGTGGACATATATAAAAATCAGCTTTCAGAATTTACGTGAAATAGGTAATGATTTTATGTACCTTGAGTACCTGATACCTGAATATTGGCCGTCTAAGCAAGGTAGGCATGCGTTCTTAGTACATACTAACACTACGGAACCGGCCACATTTCGTTCATCAGAAAATACATGACGTCTCGGGGCCCTGGGATCTTACTCTATAAAGAATCAATAACGATCATAAATTGAATTTTCACGGATTCACACAGCCTCGCTTTCCAAGTGATTAAGTTGAAACACAGAACTTCCAATCGACTGACCGAATCGAGTCCACTATATTTCAAAATAGACGTAATCATAATTCCAAAACGCAATAAACGATCTGTCACTATAACAACGATAGTCACAAACAATGCAAAAACAAAACAAGCTTGCGTTGCAACTAGCTATGGAGCCATATTCCGTTCGACACTCTATACCGTAGCAATCTCTGAAATGTGAAGTGGGCCGCCTCTTACGTGACACACGTGATCCAACTGCGTGAATACGCGAAAATGCGAATGTTTTCGTGACTATCGAATGCAAAAAAAACCGGAAATTTAGTTCTTATTCAAAGATATTTCTTTCAGGAACGTATGTACATATTTGGCAGCTCCGTGAATATGAGGGAAAGTTTCTAAGCGCAACGTCACAAAAGATACCAAATACATCATCTTTCTTAATTACTAATTGTAAAAAAAATATTGTAAATGCGCAAAATAATCGTCCGCCCTAATCTCGACGACGCGACGCACGCATACCTACATACACTCCTTTATAATAGAACGAGAGAGATAGATAGAAAGTCGCATGGAGGAGGGCATAACGATTTGCCTTACGTGACAGTTCTATCAGAGAACTCCTACGCAAGACGCGTTAAGAAACTTCTTGCCAAAAATACTTGTTTCTGTTAGCTTATGTTGAGGTTTATGTTAAACAAACAAACCCACACTCAACGTGCCTATCTCGGCTATAAAGCAATAATGTATTCCAGTTTTCAGAACTAATTTATATAAAATGCAACCAGTTTATATGTATATAGCAAGGAACTGTCTATGTACATATATGATTGTTAATTCATCTGATGTCACATGGTAGTTTGTTCTGATTACTTCTTAATAATCTGGTTGACCGTTACTTAATACCACCGAGTATCACGACCCTACCTAATAAATACTATCACCTAGTACCACAACATTCACAGTAATACTTTTAAACCAACCAAGTATTCGAACTTCCTTCGTAAATTCGTGCTTATAATTCACAGAGAGGATAAAATAAAACACACTTGCCCGAATGCAATACATATGATCAATACGACAGCTGCTCAAACGTATTTTAAGTGTCGGAAGCAAATACCACGTACGTACTATGTCTCGAAAAATAGTGAGCATCGAATATTTTCCCGCTAAATTGAACCCAGGCGTTAAGATATTTAAATCAGAATATAGACGGCTTACTCGCTGCGTAGATGGTAAACGATTTATTAGTGATTAAATTGGTTAATCTTGGTTATAAAAATTAGCTCCAGTGACAGTATAACATATTATAACAAAGCAAACCTTCATTCATTTACTTAAGCTTAAGAGTTCTTCGACCGTATTTTTTGACTGTTCGACTATTTTGACTGTATTATTTAGTGACTTCTCTTTCACAGTTTCAGAGTAAGCTCTGTAACACATTCTGTTTTGAAACATTTTCTCCTTTTTCTTGAGAAACCACTCCAGTTTTCCTTTATAAAATACAAAGTTATTGCGAAAGAAATAAATTGGGAATCAAAGATATAATCATTAAGATAATAGGAAGTCGGAAAAACTCAAATGTAGGGCAAAAGTACTTGACACACGCAGCCAAGGGCACTCCAATTTATCCCGCGCCCGCTCGGCTTCAGATGAATTATTGGATATTTGTGTGACTAAATAACAATCTACACTTCAGTTTTTACTTTGTATTTTCACACAAACTTGTCGTCAAATAATATTAAAATATGTTTACCGAAGATTTTAAAAACAACAAAATAAATTTTATCTCTCAAAACTAACTTTTTTTTATTTTATTTTTTATTGCTTAGATGGGTGGACGAGCTCACAGCCCACCTGGTATGAAGTGGTTACTGGAGCCCATAGACATCCACAACGTAAATGCGCCACCCACCTTGAGATATAAGTTCTAAGGTCTCAAGTATAGTTACAACGGCTGCCCCACCCTTCACACCGAAGCGCATTACTGCTTCACGGCAGAAATAGGCAGGGTGGTGGTACCCACCCGCGCGGACTCACAAGAGGTCCTACCACCAGTAATTACGCAAATCATAATTTTGCGGGTAACTGATTTGATTTATTTCAATTTCGAAAAATGCCGCACACCGCCATGTTGATTAAATGTATTTACAAATGCACTACACTACATGTTTATAATACATTACAATGACATATAAATGTAATAGTACTATTTTAGAGGTTCACGCCAGAAACTAAGTAACATGTATACAAACCGTGATTTCGAGGTTTTTTTTTTCCCCTACCTATGCTGATCGCCTTGAGAGGCTATTTCAGCTTCGCCCTAACGTTTGTAGGTGAGCTCACGGAGCTCAACCGGAGAGTTGCTAACACTGACCCTAGCAAGAGCAGTGCTTCGTAGAATCTACCACCGGATCGGAAACGCGACCCACTGAGAAGATCCGGCGAGAAACTCAGTGGGCTATTTCGAGGGTAGAAACTATAGAAGCAACACTGAATTACTAACCTTGTAGCTTCACATACACATTATTACATTATTCACATTACATATCATCAAAAACGTACACACTCCTTAACGAACAAATTACTAACCAGACTCGTTCGTTTGTTTTTCAAAATTGAATGAACGATGTTCGCTTTGAGGGTATGTAATTACAAACCGTCGTTTAGAAATTTAAATATGTTTGAACACAACAAGTGCCTCTAATTAAAATGTAATATTTACTTCTTGGACACGTTTCAACAAACGTCCCTATCGAAAATAGAATAAGCGACATACAAAGTATTTTTTTCTCGGAAATACTCAGAGGGATCTCTAGCGAGTTGAGCTTTTTATGAAAAACAAAAACTAGTGTTTCATAAGCTCTTGTCTCTTTTGGGGTTAGAATATGTTTTTTCGAAAGTAGACACTACAAACAGTTTATTTTTATTTTTAAAAGATTTGACCTATATTGTTTATCACATAATTTTCAATAATTCAATTGAGATTTAAGTACATACTATTAATTATTTTTTGTTTTAAGTTACAGCAAAATTTCTTTTATTGTTTTTAATTTTTAATAATGATGTGCCTTATATCTATCTGGTTTAAAGTTTAGTATTTTGAAGGCTTTAAAATATGTTAACACTTAATAATTTTTTTGTTTACTACATTTACTGGCGTTATGGCGTCTTGTGAGCCCATACGGATAGAAACCATTGCCATGCCTATTTCAGCCGTTAAGCAGTAGTGCGTTTCGATTTGAAGGGTGGGGCAGTCGTTGTACTGTAAAAACGAAGACTTAGAACTCATTTCTCAAAGTGGGTGACGGCATTAACGTGGTTGATGTCTATGGACTCTGGTAACCACTTAACATCAGGTGGGCCGTGAGCTCGTCCATCCATCTGAGCTTCATATAGTAAATTTATAATTTTGTTTATACTTAATTAAATTGAAACTTTAATTTGAAATCTCAATGTAGGTAGCGGTTTTGACTTTTACGGAACACTTTACATGCTTTTAATCTTTTTACGTTTTATTCAAAAGGCTCTCTGTCTCTATTTCGGGCATTGTTTGCTTACGATTTTATTTGAAGTAATTGTTTCACTACATTATCGCAAAAGGCACTTTGCTAGGTATTTTATTAGACTAAAATTATAATGATGAACGTCTGATGATAGTGTATCAATTACGTCAATGTGTTAATTTTTAATACGCTTTTATTAGCTTCAGACGTATGTATGTTTGTACGGAATCTTTGAACAGAAGTCGTCGTGGCCTAACGGATAAGACGTCCGGTGCATTCGTGTTGAGCGATGCACCGGTGTTTGAATCTCAGGCGGGTACCAATTTTTCTAATGAAATACGTACTCAACAAATGTTCACGATTGATTTCCACGTTGAAGGAATAACATCGTGTAATAAAAAAAATCAAATCCTGATGATTTGAAAAATATGATTTGCGTAATTACTGGTGGTAGGACCTCTTGTGAGTTCGCGCGGGTGAGTACCACCACCCTGCCTATTTCTGCCGTGAAGCAGTAATGTGTTTCGGTTTGAAGGGTGGGGCAACCGTTGTAACTACGAGTATACTGAGACCTTAGAACTTATATCTCAAGGTGGGTGGCATGGTATCAGTAGTTATAAATATTTTATGAACTAAGTAGATATGAGTAGAAGGGTTATTTTGATAATATCCTGAAAAGCACCCCACACTTTTTTTACAATAAAATTATTTTTTTCTTACACTATTTTTAATTAAAATTTATTAAAATTTGTTTTTTATTTTTTAGTTGGATTTTCTATAAAAGCGTATTTTGTTAGTTTTTTTAAACTATTATTTTTATAATAATTCAGGTAGCGCATATACGAGATGTGCAGGGGCATAACGACGTAGCATAACACGTTTCGAGCCACCGAACGATGGTGTCGTAAATACAAATATCTAAACCGGTAGATAAAGCGTAGGTTTCTTCTTGTTGTGTGGACTAAGTGTTAAAAGAATAGCTTTTTAATAATTTTATATAGTTTTTTTTTTTCATTGGAACTGCCGTTATAATGCAACTGATACTTCAACCACATGTGCTAAGAAAAGGCCAACATTCGCGTTGTGATTTCTATGGACACTACTAACCTTTTAACGCTAGATGGAGGATTCGTTCATTGGAACAATGCGGCTTACCATTTAATTAATAGCGGAATGTTGTAGCAGCAGCTAGGTCGCGTTTGAATCTCTCGTGAATTGTCAGCCAGGCTATTATCAGTGTAAATCGTTTGACCGACAGAAACATTACAAATTTTACAGCTCCAAAGTACGGTGTTAGTTATTTATGCTAACTAGTATCGTGGTCAGTGCAGTGTAGCGTGTAGTGTAGTGTTTTGTTCGCTAACGCGGTCATATCTCTTCAAACTCTTCAGTATCCCTATTTCAACTTAACCACCATAGCAAACGAATAATATAGATCTGCACGACGATCTCAATCTTGAATAGATGTATAAAGACAACGTTAATTAACCAGCGATTAATCCTGATATGTTCTCGGTGCTGTTTTGTAATAGATCTAATCTTAACAGCAGCCAGCCACTCTGAGTATTACGAACACAATTCCAATGAGAACCCCGGACACGATAACGTTTTCGTCAAAGGCAGAGGTCGTATTTTTTGGAGGATTACCGTAGGCCTTTCCAGTTTTACCAAGACACGTGGGCGAGAAAAGTCTCAACAGTGTTCGTTTTCAAATCCACGCTAAGTAATATACTAAGTAGATCGCATCTTATTACTCTCGTTTCATTGTTTGCTTTCATAGGATTTCTTGGGAGGGGTACTGCAGTGGTTTCCCCTGGCCTTCTGTATCGCAGTGATGTTGTGTAAATAGTTAGAATGCCTAAATATCCGGCTTAAGTAGAGATTACCGGAACCCCTTTTTAGCTCCCATCTGCTTGTCGACCTATATCTCCAAAGGGGTTGGTTACCACAATCTCGAGAATAGGTTACTCGACGTAACAGGATTCACCACGAGTAGGGAGGAGTGGATTTGGCGACGAGAGGCTAAGCGGTTGTTCTTGCGCTTTAGTCACCCTTGAACCTTGAAAGCAGAAGAAGCTTATAGTTTAAGCTTACTAAAATGTAGAATAATATTTTTGAAATCGCTATTCTCTTGTACCTCGCACCGCGTTACGGGGCTGCAGGTGTCGGACAGCGTTTTACGTGAGCGGTTTACTGAAGAAATCAGGGCGGGCGGCGCGACGGTGCGGCCACACGCCTGTCCCGGCGGCGACGGCAGACAAACACTTTGTTAATACATAACCGAGCTTGCACTGGCTTCTACACAGACGTTGATTCAATAAAACTGTCACTTTATTGAAAAGAATGCTTTTTAAAAGAATTTGTGTGTAGTTTTTCGACCTTTTCTGTTTTACGTTGTAGGACGACGTCTTGTGAGTGCGCACAGGTAGGTACCACCACCCCGCCTATTTCTGCCGTGAAGCAGTAATACATTTCGGTTGGAGGTGTTACGAGGAATACAACTCTGCGACAAACGAATGAGACTTTGCGTCGTGATGAAGATCAACATCAGTCAAGTTTTGTAGAGATTTCGAAGGTCACTCGCATTGTTTTTCGATACGAACGCACGCAAAGTCCTTTTTTCGCGAACTACGAAGTCACGATTCTTTGGAACTCCTGAAATAAATACGTGTTATTTTTATTCAACTTGCTTGTTTGCTATTTGTTAACCACGGCGACAAGGGCGTTGCTATGTTGAGGCAAGGAGGAGAGTTTCTCCCCTCCTAGCGATTCAAAGAAATCTTGCTAAGCATTAAGAAGTCTTTCCTTATAAAAATCTTGTCAATACGTTATTTCATTGCTTTCTTAATATTCTATTATTAGTTTATTTTCTGTTCTATACTGCACAGCGAAATATTATTCCGAATACTAAAACCAACAAAAGTATAAAAATATTTAAAAGTTTTCTTTTTTTATTGACCTTGTAGGCAGACGAGCATACTGCCCACCTGATGGTGAGTGGTTACCGTCGCCCATGGACTTCAGCAATGCCAGGGGCAGAGCCAAGCCGCTGCCTACCGCTTAATACTCTCCACAAGCCTCGTTTGAAGAAGGACATGTCATAGCGCTCGGGAAACACCGTGGAGGGAAGGTCATTCCATTTCTACTTGCTACTTAGTTACTCGTGCGACAACTTCGACAGATAAGTGTAATCGATAATATTTCTAAAGTTAGTTTGTTAATTTGGAAATTTTAAATTTATTACCTCTAACAATGAGAAATATAAATGTTCTGATAAATCGTCGCAAATTATTCTGGATCAGTGAAATTTTAATAATAATAATAATAATAAATAAATATTTACTAACAATCACGCCACGTTAACTATAATTTAATAATTAATATATTCATAGAAGTTATTATTTTCTCTAAATTCTCTATAATTTATTTTATATATTTGAAACTCATATTTTGATTCATGTTAATTATGCTTTGTTACTCGAACAATGTTAACGATGAGTTTTGATTGAAACAATAACACGAGTACTTGAACAGGTGAGCTTTCAGTGCGTACGGCAACTGTGGCTTTAATAATAATAGCATGGCACCTAAACTTAGTCTAACGAGCTTTTATTTGCGGTACGAAACGGAAAAAAAAACACGTGTAGAACTCGAGGACTGCCGCGGTAAAGCTATTGCATAGCATTTTTTATCAACTTATGCAATTATAATTAGACAATAATAATTTAATATTAAAATAATAATACAATAAGACCACGCTATTTTTATAAACATTAACAAAAGCAAAACATTAACTGTCCCCTTCACACTCATAAGCTAGACCGCGCGAGAGAGAGATGGGCAGACTTTTCATGATGCGCATGCAGTGCGACGTTACGCGCGCGCTTATTCAAAAACACTACACAAGCGCAACGTGAATGTGTTGAACGCGAGCTACATGGTAGGTGGAGTGAGGGGTGTTAGGTTTTATTTTCGTTACTGAATTTCTTGATTCGGTTGCCGCACTCAAGGCCCGCAATAAAAGCTATGCAATATCTTAAAAATAGTACAAGTTTTATTTTTGTGAAAACGTTTCCAATTCTTAGTTTTTGTCAAATTTATCGCCGCTGGCAACAGAGAACTGACGTGCGGTCAGAAGACTTGTATGCCGTGAGCTGAATCTCCCTGCGCATAGAGGTACGTGGAATTACCTTATCAGGTGGCCTTAAAAGCACGACTAAACTCTTGTTCAAAGCATCCTTATTCGTATTCAAAGCCCCTACAATTTTTACCGCTGTCTTCTTTAAAGTATGATGTTGAATTCTCATTGGCAGTAGAATAACGACCTTTGTCACCTTACACATAGGATCAAGCGATTGTTTCGCGACATAAACATAGCAAGATGGCCGCATCTATCATCTATAAAACCTACAACCTACCCACGCGGACTCATAATCCACAGTTAATATTACCACTTGAATTATTTTTTGCTAATCATTCTCTGTTCTCTCTCTATAGGTGCATTTCTAAGTATAGAACAGTGTTTCTAATATTCACAGAACAACAAACGCGAAACACTTTGGGTTCGTTTTAAAAGCGTTTCCAAGTTTTCGAAGCGGAATCCCGAAAAGCTACGTCGCGAGCGAACAAAGGCGCCGTGACTGCCGACGTGAACATACCTTGAATACGTAACCATAGCCTTTATACGCCCAAAAAATGATATTTCACCCCGAAAATAGACGCGGACCAACATTATGTGCGTTAAATACAGCCGTGACTTATGGTTTCTTTGGGGGTATCATGTTGTTATAATTTTTTTTTCCTTAAAAAATCTAGAGCTGAACTTCTACATATTTGGCTTAAGTGACATTTTTGCAACTTTACTCGAGGGCCATTTGAAGTTTAAAATTTAGGAAAAAATATCGTAACAATAAAAACTTATTCGGCTATTTGAATGGAATAAACTTAATTGAAGTTCAATTAAAAACATCGAACTTTTGATGCTAATTCCCAATAAAACGCACCTATAATTACAAAAACAAATGTCGCGTATTGCGAAATGTCGATTAAACCAAATAGCCTTTTGCCACACGAAATATAGATATCGACGCTTGAAAGGCAAACGTGACTAAACGACAATAACTGCTTTGTACATAAATGATATTCAATAACCATATTCAATGCGCAAAAAATATATATTTCTAGGTCTATTAAAATCATTTCAATCCTACAGCTAGATTCGTTAAAAAAAAAAAAAAACAGGTATTTCTCAGGTATATTTTAAATTAATTTCAACTTTAAATTAGTCTACTGTAAAGTTCACGCATTGTCGCTTAGTCACGTTTTCCTTTCAAGCGTCGATATGTATTACTCGTATATACTCTAAATATAAGTCAAAGAATAATGAGAAAAACTTGTGCTTTGTAATGGTTTTTGCAGCGATGGTAGCACTGTAAATATATTAAGCGTCAGTAAAGCGTGTAGTTAGTCCGCTAGTACCGCTATACAATCCACCCACCACTGATGGTGAGTGGTTATCGTCGCCCATAGACTTCAGTAATACCAAGCCGCTGCCTACCCTTAAGTACTCACCACAACGTCTTGAACATGAGCTTGCATTCAAAATAATTTCAACTTAGATCATAGTGCGGGAACGGCATTGACATTCTAATAGCTACTGGCTGCGATGCCTACTTTGACGTGAACTGGCCTGTCTCCTCTATATCAATAAATAATATAAGCTGATCCCGTATTTACCAGAGTAGACGCACCGTCAATTTCAGCCGCGTTAAATTCTTGATTCAGATAAAGCACATTGCATTTTGCCCGGGATAAAGAAAGGACTGCTAACGTCATTATCTTGTCCATAAGGTAACAGTCGATTTCTAGATCCGTTGATACGAATATAGCTTCGCGTTTATCATAGCTGATATACCCGGCCTTGCGCGGTACCTGACATGTACAATGTTAAAAAGCATCCTATGTATTAATCCAGGTTGTAAATTTTATTCGTGCGAAATTTCATGGAAATCGCTCATACAATTTTTTTTTGTTTGCATAGGTATGTGGACGATCTCACAGCCCACCTGGTGTTAAGTGGTTACCTCCGGTTCCGGGAGTCAGAAGCTCTATTCCATGGGAAGACGAGACTACTAGCACTCCTGTGCACAGCACATGCGTTCACCAGAGGATCTTGGTAATTCATCGATTTTATTATTACCAGATTTTGTTTGGTTTTTATTTATTTATTTTTTATTACTTAGATGGGTGGACTAGCTCACGGCCCACCTGATGTTATGTTGTTACCGGAGCCCATAGACATCTACAACGTAAATGCGCCACCCATCTTGAGATTCTATGAGTCCTCAGGCCTCAGCATAGTTACAACGGCTGCTCCACCCTTCATACCGAAACGCATTACTGTTTCACGGCTGAAATAGGCGGTGATACCTACCCATGCGGTCTTATAAGAGGTCTTACCACCATTAAGTTACAAACTTTCACTTATAAGATTTTCGTACAGTGACATATGTAGATGTTCTTTGATACTGCAAGGTAACCGTCACTAGCCGCGTACCCACCTAGCGCACAGGCTCGCGCGGCAGCCTCACGAGCCAAATGCCCCGGCTGGTGTGGACGTGCCTCGGGCGCGCGTTTGCTCGGCTGAGCACGGCTCAGCCCCGAGCCATCAGTTGTCGGTAAACTTGACGCGCTGAAATGTGCCTCAGAGAGCGCTGTGTGTTAGGTGAGAACGGTTGTTTTGGCTCGCTTGTGTACAGTCTGATCATATATTAAATCTCCAAGTAATCTATTTCCATATTGGTGGCGACGCTCATAAATTTTTCTAATCCAGAAGCGTCTAGGTTTTTTCTTGATACGCGACTGTTTTCGTTTCTTTAAACAATAAGCAGCTAGGAAAATAGCTGCAGCTGAAAACACACGACTGTCCATTTTAAATTGCTCGGTGGAACTGATGGCTCGAGATGGCTCGGCTTGCCTCGCGAGCCCCGCCTCGATGTTTCCAGTAAACTACGAGGCTGCCTCGAGAGCAAGCCTCGGCCGAACCGCTCGCCCAAATGTGGCTCGCGAGCCCATGCGCTAGGTGGGTACGCGGCCATTAAATCATAAGATTCAAGTTTCAATTCCTTTAAAAGAAAAGCTAGAGTATCGATCAAACGCTGATTTGAAAATTCAATTATAATAAGTATATTACGGTTCTTTCACCTTTACTTTGATTTCACAATTAAATAATATGCCTACAATATAATTCAAATCAAACCCATTTCAATTTAGAATGTTTCGCTCAAAATATGATGAAACATATAGTTATTTTCAAGTTATTCCTTAACAATAAATATTAACTGAAGGGAATCTTGTAATTAGCTATTGAGAATAATCAAAAGGATTCGTTTCGGCTCACGTTACTAATTGGCTTTATCAAAGTATCATTCATACTGAATTCTAATTAGCGTTGTGCAATAATAACTCAGACGGCGAAGCTTCGAAATGTCGTAATTAAACGATTTACAAGTCAACTAACATATTAATTTTCATTAAAATATTAACATATTACAGTTCAGTTTCGTATATCTATTCTATATCTATATATATAAAAATGAATTGCTGTTCGTTAGTCTCGCTAAAACTCGAAAAGGGCTGGACCGATTCGGCTAATTTTGGTCTTGAATTATTTGTGGACATCCAGAGAAGGTTTAAAAGGTAGATAAATATGAAAATGCTCGGAATTAAATAAAAATAACAATTTTGTTTTTCCTTTGATGTGTCCCCCGTCGGACGGATTCCTTTTGTTTGTTTTAAGTTTATTTTATACAAAAGCTTAAGTCTTTTATTTATCGATTTTATATAGATAGGTCAGATAGTTTTGATATAAATATAATATGATAATCTGTTTTCTTAATTGATATTAACTCGTAGTAGGACGTCCACCGAAACCACTACTCTGCTTATTTCTGCCGTGAAGCAGTAATGCGTTTCGATTTCTAGGGTGGGGCAGCCGTTGTACTGAAAAAACGGAGACTTAGAACTCATGTCTCGGGTGGCGGCATTTACGTTGTAGATGTATATGGGCTCTGATAACCACTTAAAATCAGGTGGGCTATGAGTTTCGCCAAGCATCTAAGCAATAAAAAAAAAACCTCCCTAAAAATTATACTTGAAAGTAAATTAATACAAAGATTTAACTGCGTTAATAAACAATTATACTATTAACGTTATTACAGTATTGAATAGTTAAGCACACTTAAATCGACAAATGCGTATGTAGGAGGCAGTTTCTTCCCCTGATGGTCACGGGGCGACCTGAGGGGGTCGACGCTGCGCCGCACGCTACCGTCACTATAGCGCGCTGGCACCAGGAGAATGGAACGACGCGTAGTAAGCTGCGGTTCGCATTGTCGTCGTCACTGTTGTCGCCGAACATAATGTGAAAGAGCAACCCAGTCGGCGTTCCGACCCGGCAGGCTGGTTCTGACCCAGCGGTGTATCCCGGAACACCAGCGGCATCGCTCGGGCGGCCTGGTAGAGCCACCGTAAAGTGGAGACTGGCGTCGTTTGTCGCCACTTTACGGTGGCTACACGACAGACTAGTCATCGACCAGCGCCTCGACGACCCGTCTGTCGGGCGTGCTAGGGGTGGCATTGCGAGTCTGGTTGTAGTGTTGACCGCGGGAGCCCCCTTTGGCTGACCGGGTTCTAACTGCGGGCGGAGATCGACGTCGGGTGTAAGAGTGCAGGGGGATCGTTTATTTATTTATTTATTTAATGCCTGAGGCATTCCCTACCATTCAACCAAGGGTGGTGTAGAGAATCCTGTGGTAGGTGCATAACTTAATGTAAAAGTAGCCAAACGTATATCATACCAAATAACCAAACGCTTAATGCGGTAGATCCCTAAAATATCCTTGGGTTCGCGGTCAGCTCCCAACATCTGCAGATCGTCAAATCCCACATACTTCGCGGGCTCCCTAGGCGCGGGGACTTGGGAGGAGGTTCGACCCCCGGCCCGAAAAAAAGACGCCTATGTAGTACAAGTTTGCGATGCCAATCTATTGGCGTTTTTTTCGGTTAATGGCTGGCGATGCTCATCGGTGTCACCAGCGCTCGGTGTCGCGTCAGAGCCCAACGACAACGACAAAATCCCACCATTACCTTTGTTTACTCTCGATAATAGAACGCGCTGAAAACTTTTATAATATGGTGAACACGATTCAACACCCTACACATAACCCAAAGCTTAATAGATTCCACTTAGTTTAATCAGTAAGCCATGTTCTCCAGAACCTTTTTAGATTAGAAAGATTAGATTAGAAAGAAAATTAGAAAGATAGGTTCAACAGCAGTCATGTCTGTCGGCTTGAAGGGTCGGATAGTTGTTGTTTTACAAAACAAAAAAATGTCTTAATTCCTGGCAATAATAACATTATGATGTGTATTGGTTCCGCTGTATTTTTTCTTCTCAGTCGTGTCACTCTTGACAGAGTGGTCGTGATCGTCATGTAGTGTTGGAAGGGGCAGACTTGATGCGTCTCACGATGTCGCGCCATCTCTCCCTGCTCGAGGCTATTCTACTGCACTCATTTAGGGGACCTCCCACTGGCGCATATATAGCACCAAATGAACTATGAGCTCGCTCGGTGTATGCAATAAAAAGAAATCCAACAATATTCTATATATCTACTATCTCTGACTTACAAACTTTTTCTACTTAAAAACTTCCATCTATCTTTTGCCAGAAAACATACAGAAAATGAGAAAATAGTACATTGTGCACCAAGGGAGAGGGAGGGCAAGGTGGCAAGCACGCGGGATGAGATGTCCTACTTTGTTCCCGCGGTGCACATACTATTTTTTCTCCTACCAGGCTGAAAGTTCGTGGAGTACCGAGCCGGGGTCCAGGGGCGAAGGCCCGGTGTGGTCCAGGATCGAAGCCCTGGCGGGCGGTAGGGTAGGCTCATAAAAAAGAATTTATCTGTTTTTAAATTTTTAAATAAACTAGTACTATTTTTTTTTTATTGCTTAGATGGATGGATGAGCTCACAGCCCACCTGTTGTTAAGTGGTTACTGGAGCCCATAGACATCTACAACGTAAATGCGCCACCCACCTCGAGATATAAGTTCTAAGGTCTCAGTATAGTTACAACGGCTACCCCCACCCTTCGAACCGAAACGCATTACTGCTTCACGGCGGAAATAGGCGGGGTGGTGGTACCTACCCGTGCGGACTCACAAGAGGTCCTACCACCAGTGATTACGCAAATTATAATTTTGCGGGTTTGGTTTTTATTACACGATGTTATTCCTTCACCGTGGAAGTCAATCGTGAACATTTGTTGAGTACGTATTTCATTAGAAAAATTGGTACCCGCCTGCGGGATTCGAACACCGGTGTATCGCTACATACGAATGCACCGGACGTCTTATCCTTTAGGCCACGACGACTTCAATAAGAATAATTGAATAAGAACTGTCTGATGAACTCATCTTTGTTTAATACTTCACTATTAAATTTTATTGCCTTTTGTTTATTTCACTTTTACACTAAACACAATATTGCAAATTACCCGAGCACAACAATGGCGGAGAATTTTAGGTGCGTGAAAGCAGACGTAGATACTAACGCGCATGCGCACTTGTCAGTACCCAGGGAGGAAAAGTTATACTTTTTTCCCTGTACAACGGGAGGAAAAGTTAGACTTTCTTCCCTGTACAGCGGGAGGAAAACCGAACTTTCGGAGTAGGTAGGAGAAAAAAACTATTCCAATGCGCAACCTAAGTTTTATGATCTGGTATACATTCTCAACCTCCAATTTGAATCATCAGGTTTCTTTGTATTGTACATATAATACATTTACGCTACTTTAAAAAAGATGATAGTTCCGAAATTACATGTTCTTTTAAATTGCTCTACTCCCTGCTTATTTAGTGTTAGGTGGCTACCGCCAAAAGGAATAACGCATACACAAATAACGTCATATTATAGAGACATTAGATCAAAACACAACCCACTGAGTTTCTTGGCGGATCTTCTCAGTGGGTCGCGATTCCGATCCGGTGTTAGATTCAGCAAAGCACTGCCCTTGCTAAGGCTAATGTTAATGAAATCTCTCAGGTTGAGCCCCGTGAGCTCCCTGCTACCAACGTTTAGTTAGGGAAAAATAGATCATATCTAATAGTCTTAAGCAGGATATTAGTAACGACCTTGCAAGCTTCACATTATGCCCTTCCGCAAAAACCTTATTTACATTTTTTCGGTTTTCATTTTTGTTATACGCCATTCTGTTGTTTCGTTAACGAATTTTTCGACATATAGTTCAAAATAATAGTTTAAGAACCAAATTAATTCATAATTTAAAAGCCATTTGAACATTAGCGAATATTTAATCCGCAATTTACACAAAGTGAAAGAAGCAATCTCTTACAGAAACCGAAGCATTTATAAAGGGGAATTAAAGTTTTTTTCATCGGATTTGTTAAACATTTTCTTTGTTGTGCTGGCAACCACAAATTGCAATTAACAGAGCGTAGTGCTTTAACCTAATCCGTTGTGGGAGACTTGTTCTTTTCAAGTGGACTTACATTAAGAAAATTGCTAAAGCATTCACTGTGGCGTTTGATAATTTCGCCTTTTACTAACAATGGGTGCCTTAGCTTAAGTTCTGCGTCGAGGATTTGGGTTTTATGAAAGCATTTAATAATCGTTGATAGGGTTGTCAGAAAATGCGTTTTTTTTTTCGTTAGTGAATTTAAAAAGATACGTAAGACTAAAAAAGTATTCTCTATTAGCAACCAAACTAAAGATAATCTCTCTTTATTTTGATTATCTTGGTCAGGAAATTAGGTTAAATTGATATATAAAATTGTACCATTTTATATATTTCACTATACTTAAATCAAATTTAACTCTAGTAAGTAGTTTACAAGTTTTTGTTAGTTCTTTCTGTGTAAACATGTCAAAATATAATATAATATTTTTTATATAAAATTAGACTGTAGTTATCGAAAAATTCAAATACCCGCCGGCGGATATCGAACTGATGGATAGACATAGACAACTAATGAACATCGCCCGATAAGAGCACGGGGCGCCTTATCTTTCAGGACACTGCGACAACAGTGACAAAAACTAACTTTCAACTTTTGATTGCTTTTGTAGGCAGACGAATATGCGGCTCGCCTGATGGTAGGTGGTCACCGTAGCCCATGCACGCCAAGTCCAGGGTCACAGCCGAGCCGCTGACAACTGGTGTGCCTAATAAGGAAGCTTAAGGTAACTTAACCTCGTCCGGGCTTCTTAGGCTACCAGCGAATAGGTAGTAGGGGAAAAAATCTTACGTTACGGACGTTTTTTCCAGCTTAGGGTATACCTCCGCATCGTTCCATAAGGAACTTCGTTCCAAAAAGTAACCTGACTAAAACGTCACTTAGCAATTATATAAATTGTACAGCAAAATGCATTAAAAAAATTAAGTCCCACGTGATCAAGAAAGTATGCATTTTGTAGCAAATAGCCTGTGAATGGTTTTGTTAGCAACAGGCGACACAGGCCGGTCTGCGTTAATTTGCTAAACTTCGTCGTGCAAGCCGTACTGTACCACTCCCGGTAGACTACGGAATATCAAATGTAGAAATCTCATCTATTTAAATAAACGAGCAGAATATTATAGTAAAAGATTATCTTTTTTTTATTGCTTAGATGGGTGGATGAGCTCACAGCCCACCTGGTGTTATGTGGTTACTGGAGCCCATAGACATCTACAACGTAAATGCGCCACCCACCTTGAGATATAAGTTCTAAGGTCTCAGTATAGTTACGATGGCTGCCCCACCTTTAAAAAAAACGCATTACTGCTTCACGGCAGAAATAGGCGGGGTGGTGGTACCTACCCGTGCGGGCTCACAAGAGACCTTACCACCAGTAATTACGCAAGTTATAATTTTGTGGGTTTGATTTTTATTATACGATCAATGTCGCAACGTCGCAACATAGTCCTAAGCACATGGGGCAAATAAATTAAAAAGATTGAAAAGCACCAATTTGCCTACTCTAAAGCCTTCTGGAGATTACTTCTAATCAATGGGAAGGGGTTTACTAAAATCACGTCTATTTCTACTAATTTTTTTTCTACCCAAGCTGTTAGCCTTGAAAGGCTATGCCAGCGTAACCTAACGAGTAGGTGAGCTCTCGGGGCTCAAACCTGGGGCTGGTTGCTAACACTAGCCCTAGCAGGAGCAGTGCTTTGCAGAATCTAACACCGAATCGGGAACGCGACCCACTCAGAAGATCCGGCGAGAAACTCAGTGGGCTCTATGGGGTTTCTAAATCTAATGTGTCATTAATTCTAGTTTCAAAAGGAGTAAAACTGAGAATTCGTAGTTGATTCGCGTTATAATGACTAAAGGCTATAATCGCAGAACCCAGGATGGTTCCTGTGGTCGTTGACCTATGCAGTGTATTAAAAATATTAACCCAGAAAGTTAGGCGATTTGCAGCTTTAGACGTCACTGTAGACAGAGTCGCATCATGGATAGTAATGCACCGGGCGTCTTATCCCGCAGGCCACGGTAACTTCAAACCTTAGTAAATTATATATTATATAATGTTCTAGGCAAGCCACATTTCTTGAGACGAGTCTCGGCTGTATTGTATAGCGCCTGTTCTAACTTTTAAACCAGAACGTGTGATCGGCTTACAAGAATTCGACTCACCGTAGTTGATTCACGTTATCTATACTAATATTATAAAGAGGAAAGATTTGTTTGTTTGTTTGTTTCGAATAGGCTCCGAAACTACTGGACCGATTTGAAAAATTATTTTTCCATTAGAAGCCGACATTGTCCCTAATGAACATAGGCTACTTTTTTTTTTTCTTTTTTTTTTTTTTTTTGTTTTCATGTGTGTTTTAATGTTTCCGAAGCGAAGCGAGGGCGGGTCGCTAGTAGTATATAAAGACTATAATCGCAGGTCACAAGATGGTTCCTGAGGTCGTTGACCTATGCAATGTATAACAAAAATCTTAAGCCTTAAAGTAAGCAGATTTGCAGCTTAAAAAAAAAATTTTTTTTTTGATTTTATTGCTTAGCTGTGTGGAAAAAAATATAAGGACGACGTAAGGCTGATAGGGTTCACTCTCGTCGAAACAGTTCACGTATTTCTGGCGTTATACCACGTAACGTAATAACAAAAACTGCAATACATATAATACAACATACAGGAAAAGCATTCTATACAACGATCATACATTTTCGCAGGTAAAAATAAAGTGTTCATAGCTGATTTCGTCGTCCGTAAAATTCATGTCACGGATGATTGAAACAAAACAAAACCAATAACCGAAAATATGTATCTGTCCCGATAAATTTGACGCGACCTCTCATACACATCGGTAACAAATTGACTTTTTGTTCGATTTTGTCAGCAAAACAGTGTTATATTAGAACTGAAATAGGCTAAAGAGACCACAGCCCCAAAATGCTATTAGAAGTGGTCTGTAAATATTACAAAAAAAAATACTCATTCAAATTCAAAAACTCACTTGTACACCCTGCAGAATCTATAACGACTCTTATTCTCTAACTTATTTATTTGATCAAAAATATCTAAATCACTAACTCTAACATTTAGGGCTGCTTTAAAAACACAAAAAAAAACATATATTAAACAGGATTTGATTGGATACTTTTTATTGTAAAACCGAAAACAGCAAAACCAGCGCTTGTTTAGATTTTTTTTTTTTTGCCTAGATGTGTGGACGAGCTCACAGCCCACCTGGTGGTAAGTGGTTACTGGAACCCATAGACATCTACAACGTAAATGCGCCACACACCTTGAGATATAAGTTTGAGATATAAGAGATATGAGATGAGATATAAGAGATATGAGACATAAGATTTTTATTATATTGTAACTAACCTATTTATTTGTTACACTTTGTGTATTTGCAAATATTGCCAGACTTAATGCCTAAGCCATTCTCTACTCACAATTACTGCTGGTAGGACTTCTTGTGAGTCCGCATGGATAGGTGCCACCATCTTGCCAATTTCTGCCTTGAAGCAGAAATCGGTTTCGATTTGAAAGGTGGGACACCAGTTGTATTGTAAAAACTGAAACCTTAGTACTCATATCACGAGGTGGGTGGATCATTTACGTTGTAGCTGTCTATGAGCTCCGGTTTACACTTAACACCAAGCAAACCGTAAGGTCGACCACCATATAACCAATAAAAAAACTCAACCAATGTAATGCATTTGGTAATAATATGGTATGGTAATAACGGTAGGAGAATTGAAAATAATTAAACACGCAAACATATTACAACTACACAACAATACTTGTATATATTTATATATTTTTTTCCGATAATATATTAAAAGGTTGTGTATATAGGTCTTATAGGTATATGCTAACTTAAACTTAATAAAAACATATTTACAAATATATTAATACATTAATATGTAAACAGATTTTAACTTCCCGATCAACGATTGCTGACAATGCAATTCATTAATTACGCAATTAATTTCACACGAACAAGGCATTGATTCTAGCGCATTGATTCTGCTGCGGAGCAATCGTCCGGATTGATTTAAGGGGACACCACAACATTAATGCAATTAAATCTTGACCTCATATCTCAAAGAAAGTAGCCATAATCACGTCATGATGTCAACTAATCATCGTTTACCCATCTAGCACGACTGTAACTTGCAACATACCCTCATATTCAAATTCAACATACCCTCATATTCTAAGCCAAAAAATTGAAAACTAGGATCTAATATTTAGTCCAATTAAACTTTAATACAATTGTCGATTTAATACGTAGCGTTTGTTAATCAAAATAATGAAAATACGATTTGGAAACCGAATAATTCATATGAATTTCGTCCAAAGATTCAACGAATCTGAATTCAAACTATGTAAAATCGAATGATTCAAGCAAAATCGCTTTGAATGCTCAGATAGTAATATCCGACAAGCTGTTAACTTAGCCCGCACGCCGGATACCGGGAACAGTGCATTGACAATAAAATGGAATTAAGCAGTTCTCGCTTTAAGGTTAGAGCGCTTTAGAAGTTTATCGCTTTGACGACGGTCACTGACTAAACTATGCAAATTTTCTTACATCAATTTAGAACTAGACTTTCTGTGCTTAAAAAATACTATATCCTTAATATATCCTCTATAATATTGCAGTAGTAGTAGTATTCGTAAACTAGCTGACCCGGCAGACTTTGTAGTGCCTGAATCGATAAATAAAAGACACATCAAGGGGACACATCAAAGGAAAAACAAAATTGTTTGTTTTTATATTTAATTCCGAGCTTTTTTTATATGTTCACACCTTTTAAGCCTTCCCTGGACTTCCACGAATAAATCAAGACCAAAATTAGCGAAATCGGTCCAGCCGTTCTCGAGTTTTAGCGAGACTAACGAACAGCAATTCATTTTTATATATAGATAGATTAATTCTTAGTAATTCTTAGTAATCTTCTTTCTTCGATTTCGTGATACCCATTATAGCACCTTGTGGTCTGATTCGAGCTAATTTCTCATCAGATTTAACTCAAAGTTCAAACTGTGCAAATCGAATCTGCATACATCATGTAATTACGTTATCACGACTCGCTCATTCTGTGAACAACGTAGAGAAATTGGATAATACTAATTACGAGCATTATGAGATGCAGCAAATCGATTGTGCTGTGTATGAATAGTTGAACATCGTATCTGACGTCATATTATAGAATAACAGTTCAGAGATGTTCCTAATTCTGGCTCTGTGTTTGTTAACTGAATTAGTTCATCATTTTGGATTCGATTTTGAAAGAGAATACTTGTACCGAGTTTGAGCTCATGAGAGAATTTGAGAAAGGAAAAGCTTTGATTTGGATGTTCATTTAATTTTAAGATGACTGTCAAAACAGAATCATTAATCAGATTTTCGACTAATTCATAACAAATAACACGTTATTTATCGAATTGGTTAGGCCACAAAATTGTGTATATACGATGGCCAACAAAATCCATTACCACTGCGAAAATAGGGCGGAACCAATTCTACAATTTCTATTAGATTTTAAAATATAACACATATTTCTAGCTCTAGCCTGAATTCGCGCAAGTATCGTAACAAACTTCAAGGTCCGTCGAAGTTTGTTGACATGTTTACTTGTTTACAGAACTGAAAATATTTTCTCCTTATTTCCCTTAAGTTTCTGCATCGGACAGTGATAGATAGTCAAAATAACGGGTTCGCCCAAACAAATATTTACAAAACTTCATGAGGGACGGCCCTATGGCCCAGGACAATGATCCATCGGTTTAAAACACCACGAAGCCACTTCCAGCGATCTGTTATCACGGATGTAAAACGTCGACGTACACATGGGAACTGAGGAACACACTTTTCGCCTTAAATAATATACGCAATAAGCGTTTCGGAAGTACGAAACTAAATTATCGAAAGCAAGAAAAGCATTATTTATTAACTTTATCAGGCAGCGGCTTGGCTCTGCCCCTGGCATTGCTGAAGTCCATGGGTGACGGTAACCACTCACCATCAGGTGGGCCGTATGCTCGTCTGCCTACAAGGGCAATAAAAATAAATAAAAAATCAAATCATTGAAATATTAAGTCAATAAGACCGTTAAAACATCCGGCAGATAGAGCCAATGCTAGGATTCGCAATGCGAAGGCAGAAACATTTTCTAATGCTGCACAAGAATATAGTATCTTATTATGTAATTTGCCCCACGCGAATTATACGCATATCGTCGCTGACAATAGAAAACCTCCGATATGATATTTCTCTCGCAAATTAGTACCTTAGAGTTTTCGCAAGACATTTTAGGAGCAACCGATTATTTGTGAGTATCTTAATATTGAACTAACGTACGTTTCATTTTCAAAAGACATTATGTACATTATAGACGAGCTTACGACCCACCTGGTAATAAGTGGTTCAATCGAAAAAGTGATAAATATTAACAATCTCTGTGCTTCAAGCTTTGCAAAGAAGATAGTAAAATTTCCGCCGTGAAGTAGTAATGCGTTTCGGTTCGAAGGGTGGAGTAGCCGTTGTAACTATACTTGAGACCTTAGAACTTATATCTCAAGGTGTGTGAATGCGCCACACAGCGCATTCACATTGTAGATGTCTATGGACTCCAGTGACCACTTAACACCGGGTGGGCTGTGAGCTCGTCCACACATCTAAGCAATAAAAAAAAAACAAAAAAAACTGACACCATATAATCTGAGGATTAGTGGTATTAAAAACCTTTACTAATTTAATATTCTTTGGTTCAATCGAAAAAGTGATAAATATCAACAATCCACAATCTCTGTGCCTCGAGCTTCGCAAAGAAGGTAGTTTAATATCACTACGGTCAGAGGGGTGGATCGATTCAAAATTTATATAGAACAAATAATTGATCAATAAAACTACGATCACTAAGCCTCCACAAGCAAACCGCAAATGAAACATTAATTCTTTACACGGTGTGAACACAAAGCCTCAGCTGGACCCAGTCGGATCAGGTTAGGAAAGCAAATAAGGTTAATACAGCAGGATTCGAATTTCCATTCCCATTCATGGTGCCTAATTGGATGTGGACCGAGTTTGCTAGTGCTCGTCGAACGAGTTGATTTTCATGACACCCACCGCACTGCCGACGGTCATTCAGTGCTACTAGATTTTTAATTCATACACATTTCGAGTAGCCTGGACTCTTGATTTTGTAATTTATGAAGACAATGCTTTTAACGTGGCTTAGAAATCAGGCAAATTTCACAATTCCCATTTAGCAAATTTAAAAATAAAATGTATGCTTTTAAAGTAGACTAAAAATGAAAAGCATTTCCCAAATTGCAATTATTAAAAAACTAGCGACCCGCCCTCGCTTCGCTTCGGAAACATTAAAACACACATGAAACCAAAAAAAAAAAAGAAAAAAAAAAAAAAAAAAAAAAAAAAAGTAGCCTATGTTCATCAGAGACAATGTCGGCTTCTAATGGAAAAAGAATTTTTCAAATCGGTCCAGTAGTTTCGGAGCCTATTCGAAACAAACAAACAAACAAATCTTTCCTCTTTATAATATTAGTATAGAAAATCATAATACGATTGTGTCAAGAGCGTGTCCGTCTAGCTTCTGCGATGTTTCTCTAGAAATCAGGAACGTAAATAGAATTCGTTTACATCAATTACAATCCAAATAAAATGATACTAGAAGTGCACTTTTACACACATTAAGTTTGGATACATCCACAGTACGTGTCCCCAGATTGGTTTCTCTTGGTTGTATGAGTTTATTGTTGTGTTCCCGTCTATAGTAATAGTAGCGAAATAAATAAACTTGGAAACAAATTCTAGGACCATTCATCGTTTAACTAAAATAAACAATAAATCAATAAATAAATACTTTAACTGATTCTGTGGCGCGCTAGTTAACGCTCCTGACTCTTACGCAGAGGGTCGTGGGTTCGATTTCCAAATCGGGAAAACATTCGTATCATGAACAGATTTGTTTACTCTTTGTTTGGTTGTTTATTATGTAAATATTTATATATTTATACGTATATAAGTATGTATGTCAGTCCCTGGTACCCATAGCACAGGTAATCCTAATTTCCATAATCCACAAATCCAAATTAGAGTTTGGTTCCAATTGTACCTAGTCAGGTCATAAGTATTGTCACACAGTAAAAACTTTTCTTTTAGAATGCTGGCCACAAAAAAGTTTATTGAATTCGAATTTCGTATTGTTCATGAAAATAAAAATGTATCCTTTTAGAATTTTACTCATTTTTAAATATGGAGTGGACGCTTAAAGAAGACCGTGTTGCAGTTATTGCGTTGCATCGTTGCGGTTACGCGCCAATTCAAATTTTTAACATACTGAAAAATTTGAATATAACCAAAAGATTCGTTTATCGTACCATCAAACGATACAATGAAGACTCTAGTGTAGATGACAGGTCAAGAAGTGGTCGCCCTCGGTCTGTTAGGATTCCAGCAGTGATAAAAGCTGTGAAGGCGCGAATTCAAAAAAATCCCAAACGTAAGCAGAAACTGTTGGCCCTTCAGATGGGGTTAAGCAGAACCACGGTGAAAAGGGTGTTAAATGAAGACTTAGGGCTTCAGGCATATCGAAGAAAAACAGGACATCGTTTAAATGCTCGTCTAATGGACCTGAGACTGAAGAGATGCCGCGCTTTGTTGAAGCGGTACGCGGGAAAAAAATATCGGGAAATTCTTTTTTCGGATGAAAAAATTTTTACCGTAGAAGAGAGCTACAACATACAAAATGATAAGGTGTACGCACACAGTAGTGAAGAAGCGAGCAACCGTATTCCGCGTGTCCAACGAGGTTATTTTCCATCCTCGCTCATGGTATGGTTGGGAGTTTCTTATTGGGGCTTAACAGAGGTACATTTTTGTGAGAAAGGTGTAAAAACGAATGCAGTTGTGTATCAAAACACAGTCCTGACGAACCTTGTGGAACCTGTTTCTCATACCATGTTCAATAACAGGCACTGGGTATTCCAACAAGATTCGGCGCCAGCTCATAGAGCGAAGAGCACACAAGACTGGCTGGCGGCGCGTGAAATCGACTTCATCCGGCACGAAGACTGGCCCCCTCCAGTCCAGATTTGAATCCGTTAGATTACAAGATATGGCAACACTTGGAGGAAAAGGCGTGCTCAAAGCCTCATCCCAATTTGGAGTCATTCAAGACATCCTTGATTAAGGCAGCCGCCGATATTGACATGGACCTCGTTCGTGCTGCGATAGACGACTGGCCGCGCAGATTGAAGGCCTGTATTCAAAATCACAAAGGTCATTTTGAATAAACTTTAGTGTCATAAGAATCTATGTTTTGTTAAGTTCATTTTGGTATATGAATGGTTACATAATGAATAAACTTGTTTCAATTATTTTACATTAAACATGTGACAGAATTTATGACATTTTTTTTTTTTTTTAACGCTGGGGAATCCATTTACGGATACCCGGTCGAGGGGGGTAACGGACCGGGTTATGTCGGACTCCGGCGCCTCCTGAGAGGAAGAAGGGGAGAAGAGAAGGACCGAGGTCCTTCACCTCCCCCAATTTCTCACAGGAGACTACGCCTTGAAAAAGGCGCGCGAAGCACTTGCCCCGACTAGGTATTTAATTATTTATAAAAAACGAGTAATTTTGACGTTTACTATATCACCCATCCCGTAGCATATCAAAATCTCGTGATTAATACCTTCATTACAGCGAATAGACCTATCTAATAATTTAACAAAAGTAACTAATGTCCATATCTCATTCTCGGCGGTCCGTGCTCGAGTCGTGGTCGAGGCAATTGGCCAACCCCACGTGGGGGCTACGGACCGTCGAGGCGGTTTACCCGGTCTTTGATGACTGGGTGAATCGTGGCGAGGGATGTCTCACCTTTCGTCTGGTGCAGGTGCTGACCGGGCACGGATGCTTCGGGAAGTACCTGCGCCGGATAGGGGCTGAGCCGACGACGAGGTGTCACCATTGTGGACACGACCTGGACACGGCGGAGCATACGCTCGCTGTCTGCCCCGCTTGGGAGGTGTAGCCCCGTGTCCTGGTCGCAAAGATAGGACCTGACTTGTCGCTGCCTGGCGTCGTGGCGTCGATGCTTGGCAGCGATGAGTCATAGAAGGCTATGCTCGACTTCTGCGAGTGCACCATCTCGCAGAAGGAGGCGGCGGGGCGAGTGAGGGAAAGCTCTCCTCACTACGCAGAAACCCGCCGCCGCCGAGCAGGGGGTCGGGACCGGGGTCGTATCCGTGACCTGGCCCCCTAAGAGCTAGGGGTCCCACCCGTTTTGTGCGGGGAGAGACCCAGACGTGGGGTGGCGTGCTTTGCACGCCCACCCGCAATAGGAAGCCGGGTGATGGTAGACCGCGTTCCCCCGACCGCTCTGGGGGAAGGTGTAACGCGGCGCCATCAAAGCGGGCTCTCGGCCCGCTGAACGAGGGAACCAGTGGTCGTGTCGCTGGCGGCCACCGGTCCGGCGTCCGTAGGACGGTGGGATGGATGTAATGTGCTCTGCGTCAACCCTGTCCCGCCGTTTCAATAGCCCCGACTGGGCTCCGGCCCGGTCCGAGGTAGGGCGCCGGCTGTGAGCGGCAGGAGTTTTTAGTGAGGTTCAATTCCCACATACCCCACCTGCCGCGCGGGTGGGGATCCGGCGATTTCCTATTGTGGAAAAAAAAAAAAAAAAAAAATGTCCGTATCTCACAAAACGGGCATCGATTATGAAATTACGCCATATCGCCGGAGATGCATCCAGTAAACTAAATTAAAAGTTAGCGATTCACGAAACGACAGATGATTCGTTTACTTTCATTAGCGGGAACGTCTGAATGAATGGCATTAACGTAATTACTTCAACCTAATTACCGACAACAAACTCGGCCGCAACTTTGAACAACGTACGAACTAGGAACACTGAGGCTCGTATAAGACGAGTTTCGAAATTAAAATTGCTCAATTTCACAGCATTTCGTAATGTTGTATGAGAAGGTACAGTATAGAAGATCAAAGTAATCATTGGATATAGCCTTCATGGAATACAGAATAACAAATGACAATGACAAAAAGTGAATAAACCTACAGCTATGCTAAGGACAGATTTACGGAACGAGATTTTCGCCAATAGGAACTAATTTAAAATAATATAAGTACAGTTGTTTGTTTTTTTTATTGTCTTACTATAAACAATCAACGAAACAAGCGATAACAAAAACTCAATTTTTTATTTATATTTCAGGCTATAGAGCGTACTATTTTGAACAATGACGTCAACGGTTCAAAAGGGCGACACGAATTCAATACTAACACTTGCACTGCATAAGACCAATCTCTTCACAAACTTAACCAAAAATTTTCCAGGCTTACATACATCTCATTACATACAGGCCTATATACAGCCAATTATAACTTCATTAATTCTACAATCCACATTCTTCTATATGTCGCAGAAGGGGCCGATATCTTGATATATTTTTTTTTATATTGTGGACGCACGGTGGGTTTTCGTACAAAGACATTGCGCAACACAAAACGATGACAGTTCCGAGACGTCTTCACTCTTCGAAAGTCAGGCAACGAATGTGTCTCGATCATTTTTTTTTCCTACCTAAGCTGATAGCCTTGAGAGGTTATTTCAGCGTAACCTTAACTAGCAGGTGAGCTTACGGGGCTCAAACCGGAGTGTTGCTAACACTGGCCCTAGCAAAAACAGTGCTTCGCAGAATCTACCACCGGATCGGAAACGCGACCCACTGAGAAGATCCGGTGAGAAACTCAGTGGGCTGTGTCGTAGGGTTAATTCGCTTGTCGAGCCCTTCGTCGCAAGCGACGGGTTCGACGAGGACGGTGACCGGTGCTTGTGGTACCTAAAAGCACCGTTAACGGATCGGGAGGATCCGTAATGACGTGTTTTGGGCGGCTTCGACTATTTACCATTCGATCTACAGGATCGGATATGTAATTTCCAGTGGCCATGACAAGAGGGTTCTCATGTCGTGCCGCCTTCTCAAAGTGGCGCAATGATACCGACTGTAGATGACGTTTGACGTGTAGTTGCGGCTCTCACCCACTAGATGGCGCGCTTTCGTTTCATTTGTCGTGTCCGGATACGACAATACAACTTTTGCTTAAAATGACAGTGCAGTACTGATATTCACTGCTTTGTGTTTTCAAACTGTATCTAAAGGGAAATATGCTTAAACTTACTTTTATTAAGATACTACGCTGAAGGCATCATTAAGTTCTATCGTTAACACTTCAAGGTGTATTAAACTTTGCTATCTTAACATTGTAATTAAATTGTTTTACAACAAATAAACTGTAGGTAGCTCTTATGAAAGAATCACTGAAGTATATAAATAAATAAAATCGAACCTGCATCTTTTTAGGGTAACTGATAAGATGAATGTACCTACGTATAATTATTATGACATTTGTGACAAATAAAGTTAAAAAAAAGAAACGAAATACATTATAATGTGTTCAACAAATTATTAAATATTTGGCAGTGACTTAACTATGCCTCTGGATGAATTTTGGGTATGCTTCGAAATGGCTTAGAAAATAAGACGATCTGGTGTATTCATATTGAGCGATGCCACTATGCCGGTTTACAAATCTTTCAAGTAGATTCCAATTTTTCTACTGAAATACGTACTTAATACGTATTCCTGAACTTCGGCCATGAAGAAGTAAGAAGCATTCATATTTTTCCTATTTGAATGCATCGAACACCCGATATCTCCTTCTCCTCTTCGCATCTCTTTCCTCATTACTGACGATCGTGACTCTCCCGCTGCATCATTGTTTCACGTACGATTTCAATTGCTGCGATGCTTGGCTGCGCAGGACCGGTCTTTGTGGCGAGGCTTGGGGGTAGTCAATGTCCAGCAGTGGACGTCTGTGGGCTAATAAGAAGAGCCTTAGCTTCGTGAAGTAACAGCCGATATACTACATATAATGTTAAGACTTCGAGCACATGTCTAAAGGTGGCTGCATTCACCTGTCTCTAGGTTCCAGTAACAATTTAATACCAGTTTGCTCGCGAGCTCGTACGCTAGTCATGCAATAAAAATAAAACGGATCGTCTACAGATAAATGTAATAAAACATATTTTCTTTTATTTTTACGATAATAAAAGATAATAGTAGAGATAGTAAATACAGATTTGTGATGATAAAAAATTAAGACATATTTCAACTCACTCAATCTTTAGTCCAATCACTGCGAAATCCTCAATAATAATATCAATTAATCCCTAACGATAATTGATCGTTTAAAAAAGCCCCTACTCTGTAATATTATTCTGCTTAAGCCGGTCCTTAGTTCGTAATTTGGATATTAAATGGACACGATTGACAAAATCCGTCTAATTACTGTGTCCGTTGTATTATAACGCAGATTTTAATAACACGGCTTCAACAATGAACCCTGCGACATTCGTTTAGTTTTATCTAGTAATAGAATTTTACTTTCAGCGGTGTCTATCTATATATATAAAAATGAATTGCTGTTCGTTAGTCTCGCTAAAACTCGAGAACGGCTGGATCGATTTAGCTAATTTTGGTCTTGAATTATTTTTGGAAGTCCAGAGAAGGTTTAAAGGGTAGATAAGTATGAAAATGATCGGAATTAACAATTTTGATTTCCCTTTGATGTGTCCCCCGTCAGACGGATTCCTTTTGATTGTCTTTTATTTATCGATTGAGGCACTACGAAGTCTGCCGGGTCAGCTAGTAACAAATAAAAACAGCACGTTAGCTAACAGATCATTATTTATTGTTTCTCTATATAAAAATATGTGCTTACGGTCTCCACTATTTTTTCAGATTAGGAAGAATTTGCCGGACTTCTATCTATGCATTAAGCGATACAGGTAGAAGTCTGGGCTTCATGTGAGACAAAACTCAAACAAAGTTGTTGGTGGACGAAGTGACAAGTTTCGCTTTTATTATTTATTGCTGAGATCGTTGGACGAGCTCACAGCCCACCTGGTGTTGAGTGGTTACCGGAGCCCATATACATCTACAACGTAAATGCACCACCTACTTTGACATATAAGTTCTAAGGTCTCAGTATAGTTAAAACGACTGCTCCACCCTTCAAACCCAAACGTATTACTGCTTCACGGTAGAAATAGGCGGTGTCTACCTACCCGTGCGGACTCACAAGAGGTTCTACCACTAGTAATTACGCAAATTATAAATTTGCAGGTTTGATTTTTATTACACTAAGTTATTCCTCCACCGTGGAAGTCAATCGTGAACATTAAGAACATTTGTTAAGTACGTATTTCATTAAAAAAATTGGTACCCGCCTGCGAGATTCGAACACCGTTGCATCGAAAGATACGAATGCACCAGACGTCTTATCCTTTAGGCCACGACGACTTCGCTTGAAGCGCATCACTCACGATTTCTTCACAAAAATACGTACCGGTGGTAATCGGCAGGCAATCCGATGCCCGCTTAAATGGCATCGACAACTCGTGCCCCGGGATAATCCCGGTAAAACCTAGTACATCCTACTCTGCCGCCCTGCCTATTTCTGCCGTGAAGCAGTAATGCGTTTCGGTTTGAAGGGTGGGGCAGCCGTTGTAACTATACTTGAGACATTAGAACTTATATCTCAAGGTGGGTGGCGCATTTACGTTGTGGATGTCTATGAGCTCCAGTAACCACTTAACACCAGGTGGGCTGTGAGCTCGTCCACCCATCTAAGCAATAAAAACAAATAAAAAAAAATCTCTTGAAAGTTCATAGACATTACAACTTAAATGACCTCAAGTCTCATGTTATGCTATAACAGTGGTTACGAATGCAAGACGAGAAGAAGAAGATTACAAACAGAAGAATCAAAAAAAAAACTGTCTTCGTTACAAAAATAGAGTGGATTGTGATACCCTAAGTATAGGCCACATTGTGATAGCACCATACTAATGTTATTCCTTCACAGTGTGCGTAATATAGATGGATTTCGTCTAATACCGAAACCGATTGGTTTCTCTACATACATAAATCATAAAATATTTCCTCTGAACTATCTATACGGTAGTTGGAGTCGAGGCTGAAGGTAGGTAGCCCATAAATAACAGTTATAAGGTAATTTATTATATTCCCGGAACGCCCCGTACTGTTGTAATAACGTCAACGTGTATTCATCATTTAAGGTTTTTATACACTTTGAATAAATAAATCTTAAGTATTTCATAATTTTAATTTTAAAACATTTCATGTTTAATTAAAACACGTTTTAGCAATTATAGCAATTATTATTTTAGAGAGAGAGAGAGAGAGAGAAAGAGAGAGAAAGAGAAAATATACTTTATTGCACACAAAAACACAATTAACATAGACAACCATTTTATTTACAGAAAAATCTGAAAAAGGTAAAGATACGGAAGGTATGTTGCGGTGTACTATTGTATGTATTAACAATACATTATTAAAGAAAATACATACATACAATAAATAAATACGTATATTATACCGTTTACATGCAATATAAAATCACTACATGATATTTTATGAATGCATAAAGGTAATATGGATGCGTGCAAGAATGTGTCACTATCACGGACATAAAAACTTCAGTTATGTCAAATGTTATGGACGGTGTGCAATTTTTTTTTTTTTTCTTAAAAAATTATACCACCTAAAATTTCAATGATTTTTGATACTATTTATTGTTCCTATTTTAAGTGGGTCAACTCGTCGGTATGTATTTCTACTCGATTGCCTTGATAGGGAATAGCATGTGATGCGTCCTAAGGATATCACTACAGCTTTTGGGTAACCCAGCTGTAACCCAGACCGCACGGATAGGTACCACCACCCTGCCTATTTCTGACGAGAAGCAGTAATGCGTTTCGGCTTGAAGGGCGGGGCAGCCGTTGTAAAAGTGAGACCTTACACTTCATGTCTCAGGGGGATGGCGCATTTACGTTGTAGATGTCTATGGGCTCCGGTAACAACTTAACATCAGGGGGCCGTGAGCTCGTCCGCCCAACTAAGCAATAAGAAAAAGAAAAAAAACTGGTAATAACAAAATCGATGACCACTGGTGAGTACCAATAGCCACTGGTGAGCGCACGTGCTGTGTGTGTACCTGTACACATCTAATAGCATCTAATAGAGCTTGTGGCTCCCGGTATTGTACTTTAACTATTTCTATGTTCTAAATTATTATAAGTATATTATTTCAAAGCTTTGCGTATTCAAATATTTAGCGAACGAACACATTCACGAGTTCAGATCTGTTCTCAATTTAGATCCCTTAGGGAACTAACTCACATGTTCATACCTAACATGCTTGTTCAATGTGAAAATCTGTTAACCGAAGTTCAATGTTTGTACATTAAGTAATTTCCCACTATTCATGTTTCATAATAACAATAATTTCCTCTTAATGTTATGACTTCAGAGCTGTATAGTGTAAGCTTTATTAGATCGTGAAACGTTACGAAACAGAACCGGCTCGCAGAGTACAAGTAATATCACCGTAAAATACGCACAATATGTACAAACATTAACATTTTACACCCCAAAAACCTGACATCCAAAAGCTTTTAACTCGTAAATATGTTTTGAAACATAAATTATTTAAAAACATTCTATTTGTGCCATGTTGATGCTGTAATGTGTAATTCTGGTAGAAAAAAATAAGTTAAATTAAATGAATTTATAGATAATATAACGTCAATTAATATTCACTAGATGATGACAGAGCTTTATTCGTTTTTTTTTTTTTGATAACGCCATCTTCTTGTATCTTTGAAGCTGTTAATTGCCCTCACTTAAGAAAAATAGTATTATTATTCACAAATAGACGTCGGGAAGATTTGATTATTGAAAACACGAATAAAACAACTTTTTCTGAAAATAAATCGTAGCTAGATCGATTTATCGCCCCCGAAATCCCATGTATACTAAATTTTATGAAAATCGTTGGAGCCGTTTCCGAGATTCAGATTATATATAAATATATATACAAGAATTTCTCGTTTAAAGGTATAAGATTTAACAACTTGTAAATTAACTGTCTTCTTCTCTCAAATAGTTACTCGCAATTCTAACCCCATCCATTATTGATTGACAAAAAGACTTAAGACTTCCCAAAATCGTGATTCTACAAAGAAAATATGAATTTCGTATCAGTTAATCGTACATTATTCGTCATCTTTCTTTCTTTATACAAATTACATGTTAGGGCCAGTTTTCCATATTCCATTACGTAATGAAACCTGAAAGACTCATAAATACTTTCGTAACTACGACCAAAAAACAAAAGCCAGTAAGCATATCTTACCAACATAAAAGTCTGCAAAGTACCACCAAAGTGAAATTTAAAGTTTGTGGGCGAAAAAATTGAGAAGCGCCCTCTATTCCCCGGCACCACGCCAGTCTGTTGAATGAGAGATAACGACCAGACTTCGGTTATTTATGACTAACGAGCCTATTCACCGGCGCACTGCCTCTAAATTGAGATTTATGAAACAGAAAATGTCGGATAACGTACGTCTTGAGTATAATTTGTAGGAGACGGTGTGGCTACGCGGGCTCAAAGCATTCAAAGGTATGTTTATACAGAGACACATCAGGAAACTACTTGTAAAGAGCTTTGCATTAATACTAGATTGTTTTTAATGCTATAAACAGAAGTGATAGGATATCCAGTATCAGTATCAAGTGATAGGTAGGATATGAAAGGATATCCAATAGTTACTTTGGCATAATGCAAAATTTTACCCCCCACTTCATTTACGTAGAAAGTGAACATATTTTTTTATTATAGAATGTTATGGAACAATAATTTAAACTCCTATTTTGAAACATTATTTATTGGTGCTCCACTTGTATTGGTCTTACCGCGATGTTACATAGCCTTCCTTAATAAATGGGCTAACACTGAAAGAATTTTTCAAATGGGACCAGGAGTTCCTGAGATTAGCGCGTTCAAACAAACAAACAAACTCTTCAGCTTTATAATATTAGTATAGATTAAAATCTAAAAACAAAATTTAACAGTCATTAAATTTATAAACTTTAAGTATGAGTCTCTCTGATTGCTTTGGCAGCACTAATATTTGTAACACCCCGACATTTGCGATTGAAACTGTGAGCATAAACCCACAATGAGAGAACGTTTTATTGTTCAAATAATTGAACTTTACAGCTCTGCGGTCTCAAGTCAATGCAGCTTGTTTCCGATTAATGTTTCACTGGTTCTGTGCAGTCGAATAGTTCGAAAAGCAACTGCGTTCTATTCACACCGGTATCATGTCGGCAGCTTGGCATAGCAGTCTCTGTGTTTTAGGCTTTACGAACTTGTGATACTGTAAGTGATTGCGATTGACTTGATAAACAAATTCACGGTTCCCTAGCGTTAAATTATTGGACCTTAAAATATCAATTGCAATTGAATATTTCGGAGCAAGCAGGTACCTATGCCCGTACAGATGCACACAATTAGTAGCTCAAAGTTTTTTATTTTTTATTACATGGTATTAGATAGCGGGTATTACTTTAAGCTAGTATGCAGTAGCTCAAAGTAATACCCGCTATGAAGCTTGACTTGGGCTGTCGTAGCGGTTATTTCATACATGGTATTAGATAGCGGGTATTACTTTGAGCTACTGCATACTAGCTTAAAGTAATACCCCCTATCTAATAGCATGCATGAAATAATCGTTACGACAACCGAAGTCAAGCTTCAATTACAAACGACCCAAATGAAACAAAGAAAAAACAAAAGAATTTCATAAAACATCTGCCAACAAGCGAGCATGCACTGCTTGCATGACAATACTAATTTTCTTTTTGACACTAATTACATACGCCGATCAAATTCTACCATGAAACTGTACCTAAATAATGACGGAAACATGTAATCAATGTTGAGCAATTAAGAAAATCAAATAAAATTCAATAGGAAACATTTGTTGAAAATTGCCTAACCCTAAGCCGAAAGGGCCCAATTTGCATTTTATTAGCATGGGATCGGAATAAAAATGTGTTTATTTTGAAATGAGATCGTCCCCCATAAAGAGATCGAGTGGCGACGCGTATAAAAAGGCTACGTTATGTTCGAAGCACATCGCGGAGGTCTAATTGGATAATTTGAAATCGAATAAAAAACAGAAATCTCACGATTTTGTGGATGACGGCACAGTATTAGTTGAGATCCAGAATTTATCTACCAACATCCAACGAGTATCGGTAATCCCGTAAGCAAAACAGTAAAAAACCCATTTTGTCGCATACTAGAGCACACGGCCTTGTTAGATAATTTAAGTCCTGATCCGTATTCACCGTATTAATAAGTATTGTAACATTTTTTAAATAATCCAATAACAAGTACGACAAATAAATACAGGCTGCACTGCACCTTGCGCCATTCGTTCCCTACTCTTTTCAGTATTGATCTTCAACTTTCACAAAGAATGTACCAAGGTTATGTCGGACTCTGACGCCTCTAGAGAGGAATAGGGAGACGAGGATAAAGAATGTACCCACTACTTAGCAAAGCCTTTCTTGGGTCTAAAAAGACTATAGTCGATTTTAATTTGTGTGGATAGTGGCATGATCACGTGGTTAAATTTCGAGTATTGTTTACTTAAGCTCGCCCGTGCGTATCAAATCAACAGCAAGAATCCTAGATACGATTGCATGCGGGATCCTAGCCCTGACTAACATTAAGAATCTACTATGAAAAATACACCTTATTTTTTTGCTTCGAATAGATCGTCATGTAATTTCTTCATGTTGTATCTATCACCTACCACCATCTGGCTTTGAAGTCGTCGTGGCCTAAAGGATAAGACGTCCGGTGCATTCGTATCTAGCGATGCAACGGTATTCGAATCCCGCTGGCGGGTACCAATTTTTCTGATGAAATACGTACTTGACAAATGTTTACGATTGATTTCCACGGTGAAGGCAAAACACGGGGTAATAAAAATCAAAGTCGCAGATATTATAATTTGCGTAGTTACTGGTAGTAAGACGTATTGTGAGTCCACACGGGTAGGTGCCACCACCCTGCCGGTTTCGGCCTTAAAGCAATAATGCGTTTCAATTTGAAGGGTGGGGCAGTGGTAAGGTAAAAATTGAGACCTTAGAACTCGGACCATGAGGGTCACCACTTAACACTAGGGGGGGTCTAACCATCTAAGCATAAAAAAGAGTACTCTCGGTAAGCTTTGTTTGAAGAAGGACATGTCATAGTGCTTGGGATAGTCTTTGCCTATTTCTACCGTGAAGCAGTAATGCGTTTGGGTTTGAAAGGTGGGGTAGCAGTTGTAACTATACTGAGAACTTAGAACTTATATCTCAAGGTGGGTGGCGCATTTACGTTCTAGATGTCTATGGACTCCAGTACCCACTTAACACCAGGTGGACTGTGAGCTCGTCCAACCATCTAAGCAATAAAAAAAAACCTCAAAATTTACCAGACCATGTTCAGGACTGTCAAAGAGAGCGAGACGGTGGATTGGAGGCAGCACTGCTTCTTGGTGGAGAGCAGCACCGCTGGGTATTTGTATATATTTTACACTTCATTGCACAAAAAATGTAATACCTTTTTTAGGAATCATTACATAATAACGCTAACGGTAATTTCACTGGAAAAGGTTTTTTTTGCGTTAAATCCGCAGACGAAGCTCATGGTCCATCTAGAGTTAAATGGTCCTAGTGATTCTTAATTTTAATGAAACGGATTAAGGAAGAAAATCTTCCACTAATGCGTAGCTACGTATTTACCGACAGAGCTGGTGGTCGTGGCGCCGACGACCGCCGGTCCGCTGTCCCGAGGGGAAGGATGATGGGAGAGATGTGCTCCGCACTAAGCGCTTCACTCTCCCCCCTTTACCTTTTCATGAGTTCTCTTGCGAGGTTTGGACGTAGGTTGTTGAGCGACAGGAGGTTTTAGTCATTTCGACTCTAACATGCCCCGCCCTTCATCTCCAGTGGAGGGCGGAAGTCCGGCTATTTCCTCCTGAACAGAAAAAAAAACACGCATTTACCTCCGAAAATCGTTTTTTTCTGTATCTGGGCATCAGCAATGGCCTAACAACAGCTCGTGAGTGATACTTATACTGAAGATTTTTCCACACTCCAAATAGTGAGACCAAATGGAACCGAAATAACCAAAACTAAGTGGAAATTTCTTATAAGTTCATTATATAAAAGCTCGAAACATTCGGACCGTCTCTATATAAGGCAAAAACAACTAAACAACGCATATAGTAAGTGTAGGTCTACCTGAACTAGGTCCTACTGAACTGGGTCCATCTAGTTTTAAGTGGTAAGTGTAGCAATAGACACCACAATCTAAGTCTCAGCTGCATACTATGACGGCTGTTCGACTATTTAACGCATTACTGCTTCGCGGCATAAATATGCAAGGTGACGGTACCTTTTTTTTATTTTTTTATTGCTTAGATGGGTGGACGAGCTCACAGCCCACCTGGTGTTAAGTGGTTACTGGAGCCCATAGACATCTACAACGTAGACGCGCCACCCACCTTGAGATACAAGTTCTAAAGTCTCAGTATAGTAACAATGGCTGCCCCACCCTTCAAACCGAAACGCATTACTGCTTCACGGCAGAAATAGGCAGGGTGGTGGTACCTACCCGTGCGGACTCACAAGTGGTCCCACCACCAGTAACCTACCCGTACGGGTTCACAAGTCGCCCTGTTACCTGTAATTATATATTTTTTTCTCTCTGTAGGTATACGACGGAAGGAAGATCTTCCACCGAGCGGGAGATATTGCTCGGTAGACCGACGGTCCGAATGTTGTTGTCCGGAACTTGTATATATGTAAGCTTATCTTGAAAATGTCGTAAGCGAGATTGAGGCATCTGTCAAATATCTTGTATGATGGTTACCCGCTACATCTCCTATCCTTGAATAAAGAACGCATAATAAATTCGCAAAAATAGCTGACCCAAGCGACTCTTTAATAATTCGTGCGTTTCTAGAATACGAAATTTTCAGAGACAACAACAAATTCAAACAACCAGAATCTATATCTATATCTATACTTCTATACTAATATTATAAAGAGGAAAGATTTGTTTGTTTGTTTGTTTCGAATAGGCTCCGAAACTACTGGACCGATTTGAAAAATTCTTTTTCCATTAGAAGCCAACATTGTCCCTTTTTTTTTTTTTTTTTCGGGTAGTGGGCCGAACCTCCTACGAGGTCCCCGCGCAAAAGGGGCGCGCGGGGTATGTGAGACTCTACGATCTGCATGGTGTTGTGAGCAGACCGCGGGCCCAAGGATTTTAGGGCCCACCCACTAAACGACTCCCCTGCACTCTTACACCCGACGTCCGATCCCCTCCGAGGTCAGAACCCAGATGATGTAGAGGGGCTACCGCGGTCAACACTACAACCAGACGGCGCGGCTCACCCCAAGGACGCCCAGCCGACGGAGCCATCGAGGCGAATCGAAGGCTCTGAAACGTCGGCCGTCTCGGTACGGCAGCCCGTCGGGCCGCCCAGACGGTGCCGCTGGTGTCCCGGAATACCCCGCTGGACCAGAACCAGTCTGCCGGGTCGGGACGCGACACCGTCGACCGGTCGCTCTATTCACTCCACGGCAGCGCGCTAGAGTGCTGGTAGCGCGCCGCGCGGCCTCACCCCCTCAGGTCGCCCCTTGACCTTCACCGGGGGGAGGCCGCTACCTACAGGGGCCGGGACGTACGGGCGTATTCCCGCCTCCGGCCCCCGGCTCGACGGCGACGGATCGATGCGGAAAGGGAAGAGCTCTCCCTCTCTCGCTCCGCCGCCTTCTGCGAGATGGTGGCTTCGCAGAAGTCGAGCATCGCCTTCCAGGACGCGTCGCTGCCGAGCATCGTAGCCACGACGCGCGGCAGCGAGAGGTCCTCTCCTATGACCGCGACGAGGGCGGCGCGTTGCTCGTCAAATCCAGAGCAACGCGCCAATGTATATTCCGCTGTGTCTTCCTCGTCGCGGTCCGCGCAGTGGTGGCACTGCGCCGTCGGTTCCCTTCCGGCTATCTTAAAGAGGTACCGGCCAAAACACCCATGGCCGGTCAACATCTGCGTCAGCCGGAAGGTGAGGCATCCGCGGTCGCGGCCCTCCCAGTCCGCGAGAACCGGGCGGACTGCCTCGACAGTACGGAGGCCGGCCGACGGGTCCGCCAAGCGGCGAGACCACGCCTCCAGCACAGACCGCCGAGAGTGGAGCCTCCGCGCTCGAACTACTCCTTCGCCGGGGCGCCCTTCCCCCCTAGAGCGGAGGTCGCTACGTCACCTGTAATCGGCAGCGAGCGCCTCCGCCTTCAGGTCCCAGGGTGGCGCCCCGGCGAGCAAGCACGCCGCCTCGAAGGAGACGGTGCGGTATCCTCGGATGGCCCTGACCGCGATCGCGCGCTGCGGACGTCGCAGCGCGGCGACGTTCTGGCGGGTCAGGGCCTGGCACCATACGGGCGCGCCGTATAGTGCCATCGACCGCACCACCCCCATGTAGAGGCGGCGCGCCACCTGATCGGGACCCCCAACGTTTGGAAGGAGCCGGCTCAAGGAGCCGGCCGTAGCCATCAGTCGAGGGCCCAACTTCTCAAAGTGAGCGCGGAAGTTCCACCGACCATCCAGTTCGAGGCCGAGGTACCGAAGACCGGTCACCCCGACCCCGACGCGGACGCCTCCGATCACGAGGCGGGCACCCAGAGGCGGCGCTCGTCCCGGCCCGTGAAATAACAGGGCCTGGGTTTTGTCGAGCGCCACCTCGAGCCCCAACCGTCGGATCCTAGTGACGACGTGTGCCACGCCTGCGCACGCCAGACGGGCAGACTCCCGGTAGTCCCTCCCCGGGGCCACGACCAACGTGTCGTCGGCGTAACAGATTACGCTCAGCCCGGGGAGGGGACCCCGTATGACGCCCCGCAGGACCCAGTCGTAGCCGATGTTCCACAACAGGGGGCCCAGGACAGACCCCTGCGGAACACCGCGCTCGACGGGGAAGCGGTACATCGCCCCACCGTGTAGCCGACATTGTCCCTGTCCCTGTCCTTTTTTTTTTTTTTTCATTTATGTTTTAATGTCTCCGAAGCGAAGCGAGGGCGGGTCGCTAGTGCAATATAAACCAAAACAAGAAACCGAACGGACGAACGAACTAAAACGTAAATTTGCGTAACCCCGACAACCCAGACCTTGATATTGCAACAGTAAATAATTTATTTCGTTAAAAAGGCCACTTTTATCCTATACCCTTTCGTTTTATACCACGATTATGTCATTTTTATGGGCGCTCGAATGCTATTTACGCGTTTTTACTGACAAACAAACTCTTAATACGAAATCCGAATTGTTATAGACACCGTAAAACTTTTACATCCGATTCGAGTAATTGAATATGGTAATTTTTAGAGTAAACGGCCGCTTAATTTGAATGGTAGAGTAGAACGTTCTGTTTTCAAAAAGGAAGTCAGCCGCATTCTTCCCAAATGCTTCCTTTGAAACCGAAACTTGTCTTTTATGAAGCTTATTTTTATTAGTTCGTCGAAATTTTATTTATTTTCCTTCTTCTTTGTTCTCTCTTAATTAAGTCGACCTGTATTTGTTTTTCACAGCAACAAAATTCAGTTTCGTGTTTCATACTTATGTATTTTTCATGATAGTTTTAACTTAACTTTAAATATTTTTTTCGAACGTTGTATGCATTTCATAACAACTTTGGTATTTCTTTGATGTAACCAGGATACCAGCTGATTTTTTATTAGTTTACATTACGTGCAGCGCCAATAATAATGCCACTGGTGGTAGGGAGTCTTATGAGTCAACACGGGTAGGTATCACAACCCTGACTATTTTTGCCGTGAAGCAGTAATGTGTTTTGGTTTAAAACGTGGAGCAACCGTTATACTGTAAAACCTGAGCCTTAGAACTCGTGCCTCATGGCGGGTGACAACTTTTATGTTGTTAATGCCTATGGACTCCAGTAATACGTGGCGACCCTGTTATTAAAAAATTGGTATTTAACTTAATGACGCAAGACGGGTGAATTCGCTAAACGAGCTTACGGTAAATCTGAACATCCACCCACCCAATAATTTCGCGATAATTAGTAGACATATATATATTATTATAATGATAATTAGACGGTAGTTACAAATATTCAAACGATGACATGCAAGACTTTTTTGGCGGGAACGCGAGGAGTGAAGTTGTGTGATTTGTGTTATTTTGTCTATTTAGTGTTTCTTCGGGTTTAAATGTGTAATAATGGTGGTTTATTAACTGTTTAATATCTGTGAAAGTGCACAAATGTGGGAAAATGAAACAAAGCCGCTGGACGCAACTTCTCGGGATCCTCCAAAAAGTCAACTGAAAAAATCTTAGTAAATGACCACCATTTTACTAAGATTATATTTCATTCCATATCATCTCATTTCATTTAATTTCATCCCAGTTGATTAACGTCTCAAATTAATCATTTTCATTTCATTTCCCTCCATATTATCATATTTCATAAAAATAAGAATATAAATTAAAATAAGACATGACTTAAAGGTCTTAGTTACCAGGTCATAAAATCACTTAAATAATGACATGCAACACTTTATTCGTTCGTATCATCGGAAATAATGAACGGAAAATAACGAACGCGAAATTACAAAAATTAAATGTTATTGCTATATTATTCTAAATGTGAACGCGATTAACTGATATTACTATCGGAGGTCACTAACCTCAACAACTTGTATTACTTCAAACGTTTATTTTCTCACAAAAAACTATAAAAATTACAACGAAATACATCATTATGTAGAACTCCGCTTCCAACAGTCAGGAAATAATACACAGATTGCAATAGTTTACTTATATTAATTCTGTATTGCTTTATTTGTAACTCCACTTATACAATCTTTACACAGCTGTTCACTACCGAATACACCGCTTTCTGTCCCGTTTTTTCAGACTACCGCCTTTTTTATTATGTCACGGCCCCACTACTGCCATTACTCCCACCAACAGTGTTGCTATTTGGCAATCCGAAAATTGCCTTAACTTTGACATGTTAAATTACATTAAATATATTTTACAACAAACCTTACAATTACAAAAAGAAACATGTGGGAGACTGATACGTAAACGAATCAGTCTTTATTTCAGTACAATAAGTCTCCACCTTTCTTAAAGTCCGGAAAATTATACTCTCACTGCGCGATTCAATAAGTGGTAACAAGTTACAAAAAACGCTCCAATAGAGTAAGCACGAAGTATTTGTATAAATCTGCAGCTATCAACATAGGGTATGCTTGAAGTGGTCTGCTTTGAACACTTCTTCAACCCTTGACCACCCAATGCTGAATGTAGGTCTCTTGATGTGCACCCCATTCTTTTCGGGCTATTTATTGCCTTTCGTAACCAGCTATTTTGACCAGGTCGTCCGGGTTGTCTGACAACGTTACTACACCATTTCAGTGAACAGAAGAAGCTTTGTGCACACGACACAAAAAGGAGCACTTAGAAAGTCACTAGAGACTTTCTCTCAATAAACGCGAATTGCCGAAACACGTAAAATTCGCTTTCGTTTTCGGGTTGACGGCAAAAACAATCATAGATCAATGTCGATGAATGTGTCGTGAGTTCGAGACACCTCTGTAAATATTTGCGCCCAGTTTACAATTTGCAAGAGAAACGATCCATCAACGTCGCCTATGAAACGTAGACGTTACCCAAAGGCTGTAAGTCAGTTATAGTAACTCAATTTCATACAGCGATACATCATAACATCTTAGCTAAACAAAAATTTACATAGCGTTAAAGGAGTAACTGGGAACTACTGGGTTAACTATACTTGAAACTTTAGAACTTATATCTCAAGGTGGGTGGCGCATTTACGCCGTAGATGTCTATGGGCTCCAGTAACCACTTAACACCAGGTGGGCTGTGAGCTCGTCCACTCATCGAAGCAATAAAGATGTTTGTATTTGTTTAGTTTTCTCAGCTAATCTCGTGGCATCTGATCATTCATTGCAATGTTTAATCCGCGAATCATATAATACATAGAATAATTGCCTTTATCTATATACATTTAGTTGTCTCCCAATCAATACATAAACAGTAAATTAATACTAAAGACTAGTGAAATAAATCGTTAACTCTACTTGATGTCGCATCACGTGATCACAGCCCACCATCTATTAGACCTCACAATCCATTGATTTCTTCGCCGGATCTTGTCAGTGGGTCGCGATTTCGATCCAGTGGTATCAAATAGGACCACTAGTTCCTGAGATTAGCGCGTTCAAACAAACAAACAAACTCTTCAGCTTTATAATATTAGTATAAATAGGAGCTTTTATTCAATGATTTTGTGTCATAATTTACAGTATACTTCATAAATTTAAAATGCCGGGTTGAGCATATGATAATCAGGCTGGGATACAAACTAATATTAATTTAAACTGGTGGTAGGACCTCTTGTGAGTCCGCACGGGTAGGTACCACCACCCCGCCTATTTTTGCCACGAAGCAGTAATGCGTTATAACTATACTGAGACCTTAGAACTTATATCTCAAGGTGGGTGGCGCGCTTACGTTTTAGATGTCTATGGGCTCCAGTTACCACTTAGCACCAGGTGAGGTCGTCCATCCATCTAAGCAATAAAAATATATATACGCTAGGACGTTTTATTCTGAGAAGATATTAGGATGCTTCATTCAAAATGAACTGGTCATCGGTTTTAAATCTATATCGATGGCATTCTGTGGAACAAGGGGCGTGGACTGAGGTCGTCCGTTCCTCTAACTCGCACAATTTGTCTCGACGCCAGCCAAGGAAGCTCTAGACGTTTACAAATGGCAGATTACTTAGAGTTTACCGGATACGTCCTAGATCGAAGTTCCTTAAACTTTTACAGCCTGCCTCGTCCATAAAGTTCGTCTTTGAGTTTCGAGATGGCGCAATTGTTAACTTAGTGGTCCGTTTCCGGTACATCATGAAACCTTTCACAATACACTTCAGGTAATAATACAGCATTTTCTTATAAGGTATTGAGGCTAAAACAATATTTGATATTTGAATAATAATAATATGATATTTGTCGAATAATAATAATAATAAATATTTACTAACAATCACGCCACGTTAACTGGTCCCGTGATAAGTTCGTAAAGAGCTTGTGTTACAGGTACCAGATAACGGAAATAAATGTAAGATTTTTGTTATACACATACATATATTTAATATACATCCATGACCCCGGAAAAGACATTTTACATTTATCATACAAATATCCTCCCTTGGCGGGATTCGAATCTGCGATCCCCTTGTGTAGTGACCATGTCACTTACCACTACACCAGACGGCCGTTAATATTTGAATGTGTCATACGTGATAGAAAAAAAACACCTTGGTTTTCTAAAAGTTTTTTTAATTGAAAGTAGGTTGTAATCTATTTATGCCACTCCCTTACATCGCTCATAGCCTTCTGTAGCCAATACCGATGACCACATGATGACTTTCAATCCGCCTATAGAAAATATAATCTGGCTTAGCGTCAAAAAAGATCTTGGTTATAAAAGAAAAGGTGTAGTAGGTATTTCGATTTTGACTTTCGCTGGCTGCTAAGTGATAGACAATGAAAGCCGAAATAGCGCTTAGCCAAAACCAAAAAAAAATACATTTAGGAGAAGCTCAAATCTGGTATATATAGTACCAGAGACAACGAATATAGAATAGAATGCTGCGCCATTTATTACGTCAATTATGATTATGGCAAAACCGTTTGCGTGGATGGTGTTTCCGCCGGCTGCCACGAGGCCTGTAAAATAAATGACAGCGGATTTGGCGCTAAAGATTTTAATGGTCCAACGTTTATTGCAGAAGCGATTGCATTTCTAGAGAACGTGTAGAGATATCTAGACAAATTTCCGTTCGTATGTTGAACAATTACAAAAGGTGATTCTTAATCATATAATTTCGTATAATATTATATTATGAATATACTATTAAATACTTTTTGTTCTAACGAGGCTTGTGGAGAGTATTAAATGGTAGGCAGCAGCTTGACTCTGCCCTTGACATTGCAGACATCCATAAGCGACGGTATCCACTCACCATCAGGTGGACTGTATGCTTGTATGCCTAGACGAACAATAAATAATAATAATAAAAACATAGTGTGTATATAGGAGGACGTTACAAATAATGCCGCTTAATTCAAAATAATAGTTAATCCCAGTCCTTCCTAAAAATTAGGCAGAATGCTAAAATCAATAAATCGCCTGTATCTATTATACCCGTAAAGTCATGGTTAACCTGAAATGATTTCTGAAGCTAAAGATAACGAGATAAGAGAATAGCGTATTGTTTTTTTTCAAGCATATTATTATGTATTTAATGAAGCATTTTCGTAGTACTCGTGGGTAAATGCATCCTGCTAGTTAAGACAAATCAAAACATGAATGAAAATGGTCTACAGATCATTTCTGTAACCGCATCAACGGTTAACTAACTTTTAGAATACTTATCTATACATAAAATACAGCTCAGCCGATTAGATTTTGTGTAACATTAATCTCTATAAATTCAAAATTTGACAAACACTGCCATCGACAAATTCAGCTTCCAATCAAAACAGGCTTGTACTGAATTTTACTGTTTACTCTAATGTACAGCTGCTGCCAGGAAACTACGCAATTACATAAGTTGATAACATGTTTGACAACATCAAAAACCCATTGTATTGTCTAAATCTAATTTCGCTTTGACCTCGTTATTCAATGTTATAGAAAATTCAACTTCAAACCACGGAAAGGAGCAGCGCAAAAGCTTAAACGTATGCGACAATATATAAGCGTATTTTTTTTCTAAGAATTCGACAAGACATGCTCACTGCCTTGCTGATATTAGGCGGTAACTGGATTCCAGAAACGCCAATACCGCTACCCACACTGAAACTTCTGATTAATGTTTAAATTTCGTCCTTTTTTTATTGCTTAAATGCGTTGGCCAGCCCAAGGCCCGTCTTAGATAGCCATTGAACAGCGTAAATGCCACCACTCAACCTCGAGGCATAAATCCACGGTCTCAGTACAATACAACGGCTGCCCCACCCTTCAAACCGAAAAGCATTACTGCTTCACAGCAGAAATAGACAGGGCGGTGGTGCCTAACTGTGCTAGCTCATAAGGCACCAGTACCAGTAAAAACGTCTGTACTACCATATGAACGTAGAACGTATGGTATCTTAGCAGAAATAGGCAGAAGAGTAGCAAACCTGTGGGCTTGTAAAATGCCATGTCTAAATACAAATTTAAACTTTTCATTAGATTGCAAAGCCGCACCCCAAATAGAGGTCCAAAATTACAAAAAAGCTCCATCTGCATATTACTCGTTCCAAACACACTTATAATGAATTTGTGACGTAATTTATTAATACAACAATAAAGCCAGTAGGTGTTGCTCGTGAACAAAAACAACTAAAAAGAAATGTTATTTATAATCACGATCTCGACTTCATTAATCATTTAACGCTATTTTCCATCACTTATGTGTAGAAGACTTAAGGGTGATGCTTAAAGGGTTTTACGACGTCTCTCTAAGTACTGGTCTTATAATGAACATCTCCAAAACCAAAATGATATTGTGCTGTAGTGCGGGAATGGATCACATTCAAATTAGCGGCCCAAAAGTACAAAGAGTGGAGGAGTATGTTTAGTATGAACATCAATCTTGATAGAACCAGCGAATAACACAAATAACTATCGGTGACTTAAAGTAAATCGCTTAAAATGTTTATTCAAAAAATCCTCTACGGATTCGGTCGTGCGCCCCCCGGGCAACAGAATTACATATTCACGGATTGTGATGTAGGTACACTTCGGTACATTCGTTTCGGATACATTTTTGTGGTACACTTTTGTTTATCAAACTGTTTTCCAGCTTTGTATGTTATTTCAATTTACTTATTAAATCATCTGTGATCGAATGGTGAAGATCCCTTGTATATTCGTATCCTATCGAACGACTAAACCAAAATTCAAATCCTCTTGCCCAACATCCTGATTTGAAGATTGGGACGACCGTCGTATAGTGTACTTAAAACTCTGACTTCATGTCTGAATGTGTATGGCGCCCATCACCCAGTTATCTAGAAGCTTTCGTAGCCACATAAAATTCTGGTGGTATGCACGCTTGCCTTATAGTTAAAGAAATATCCGTGTCGTAACAACAACATCCTTAATGAAAGGTAATCGATTGCCCCGACCACGATAAATTGGTTTTTATTGTATTAGCAAATTACGGCTTCAGAGCCTTAACAAACATAGGAAATCATTTTAAGCCCAATTAAGGTTGATATGAAAAAGGTATATCTAACCTAATTCCCAAAATTTTACGGCAAACATAAATAGTTAGAACGAATATTATGAGATGCCTTTCACGATCATCAAATGTAAGTAAACCTTAGAAGCTTCGAGAGCCTTCTTGTCAGACTTCGGGATTATCTTAAAGGAGTGACATTTTATTGCAGCTAATAAAACCAACTGGGCGTGTACTAGTACCGAGATGCAGTAAAACTAATGTTTACGGTTAATCTTGAAGTGTACCTAAGAGGTTTGCGAATGCCTAAACATTTTCTGTTTTAAGAGCGAACGGTTAAAACAGCTAATGTCAATAACTCTTGTACAGCAATAAAATGGAAGTAATGGGTTTTTTTTTTATCCTACCTAAGCTTGAGAGGCTATATCACAGTCGCCTTAACTAGTAGGTGAGCTCACGGGGCTCAAACCTGATGACGTTGCTAACACGAACCCTAGCAAGAGCCGTGCTTCGCAGAATCTACCACCGGATCAGAAACGCGACCCACTGAGAAGATCCGGCGAGGAACTCAGTGGGCTGTGTCTGAGGGTAAATGGGTTTTACTGTTACTATTATATTTATAGGAAAACTGTCCTTACTGTGTTTTTTTTAGCTAAGACTACTGAATCCATGTCAGAAGTCGCTATGATTATCGCTTAACATTAGCTGCGATTCAATAATGTTCCGTATAGTCACTAATGTATCTTTCAGCCCACAGACGACCACCGCTGGACATAGGCCTCTCTCAAGCATCGCCACAACGACCGGTCCAACACTGATATGGTCACCGATATTGCTTACAAAATAATACATCAACGTATCTGACGCCTTAAATATTAAAGCACTAGCGAGCTTATTTTGTGAACCAAAAAAAACCTGTCAATTTCAACGAGAGCTCCCACTACGGGCCAATAAATTCATTGCGTCGCCGACATGAGTGAGCGAAACTAAATTAGCCATAGCGTGTAAATTGAAACGCAGGTAATCCAGCTAGAGTGAATTAACGCGACGAGGGTGAAGGTACTGTCTTTCATTAATGAATAAAGGGATACGGCGACAAGTGCCGTGAAATATATACTGAGTGCCTTTAAATTGTTAGCGAAAATGAAGGCATATGGTGATCTCCCTTCGAACAAATAAAGGCTACGCATGTACTGCTTTGTTTTGCCTACCTATTTGCCATTTGTCTCGAGAGGCTATTCTGGCTTCGTCGTGAATGACGGCGAGCTCATGGTGTTCAGTCTCAGATACTTTATTAACATCTGTCCTAGCATCTATTCTTTTTACATCACACCTCCCGCCACCGGAGCAGAGCTCATCCATATTATCTGGAACCGCTGCGTTCATTGACAGTGCGTTTCCTAATATCTTTTCTGCCACCATCCGGCTTTGGAATGAGCTCCCCTCCACAGTGTTTCCCGAGCGCTATGACATGTCCTTCTTCAAATGAGGCTTGCGAAGAGTACTCAATTGTAGGCGGTGACTTGGCTCTGCCTATAACATTGTTGACGTCCATAAGCGACGGTAACCACTCACCATCAGGTGGGCCATATGCTCATCTGCCTAAACAGGCATTTAAAAAAAAGCAAGAACAATGCTTCGCTGAATCTACCACGCGATTGCTAAATCGCGACCCCCGGAGAAGATTAGGCGAGAAACGTAGTGAGTTGTGTCTGAGATTAAGTTATTAGGTTTACTTATTAAGTTAAGTTATATACATGTCTATTATCTGACGATGAGCTAGTAACCATGGCAAAGATCCCTCGTGATAATGGTCAGTAACATTAACAAAACAAGATATAACAAATTCTCGTCGATCCAAACACTTTATTCACATCCGACCTGTATCAGACGCTACGAAACTTTATTAAGTCCGAATTACGAAATAAATAAATTTCAAAATGAAATCTACGAGAAAAAAAAAACTGATTTATTTATTTCAAATCTGGAAGCAAAGAACCGTGACAAGAAAACGATTTTGGAAAGGTTCCACTGAAAAACCAATATTGTGGAGAACAGGAAGCGAGCCGGTGACCCGATGACCGGTGGTATGACGTCACAAAAGGGTCACGTAGGAATCCGGACCGACTTGGACACGCATGACCCGCCTTTGTATTTCAAGCTAGGGTTGAGACAATTCAAGTTCCTAAAATGAAACTTATATCTTTTTTTTATTTGTTATTGCTTAGTTAGGTGGACGAGCTCACAGCCCACCTTGTGTTAAGTGGTTACTGGAGCCCATAGACATCCACAACGTAAATGCCCCACCCTTATAAGGTCTCAAGTATAGTTACAACGGCTGCCCCACCCTTCAAACCGAAACGCATTACTACTTCACGGCAGAAATAGGCAGGGTGGTGGTACCTACCCGCGCGGACTCACAAGAGGTCCTACCACCAGTAAATCTGTATGCTAATATGGAATTCAAAAGGCATTAATATTATTATCACGAGATTCTTTAATTTTAATTTAAAAGTAGAATTTCTTTTTATTTAGTGGTAGTAGTAGTAGTAGTTATATTTATTTATTTTTGATTTAAAACTTAGTTAAAGTTTACTTAGTTAAACTTAGTTAAAGTTTACTTGTCACTAAATTTAATATGTTTCTGTAAAAACTGAGACCGTAGAACCTATGTCTCGAGGTAGGTGGCAGCATTTACGTCATAGGTGTCTATGGGCTCCGGTAACCACTTAACACATGGTGGGCTGTGAGCTCGTCTACGAAACTAAACAATAAAAATAAAATAAAATTAAACAAACCGCCCTAGATTGAACTTATGTATTTATTCATACTATTATAGTTCAGCTGGTATTAGAATGGAACTTGTTCTTTCCAATTTTATGATAATGGCAAACTATTTTATTAAAATGTTCATCGAATAGTTTTTATTTTTTATCTAAAAGGTCAGATATCATTAGACGATTATAGTCCATCCGACTGTTGACCGCTTGAATATATATTCTACATACTCTACTTAGTCGAAAAATCCACTAAATGATCAACATCTAATATTTTTTTTATCCAAATCCAATTCGGGACAACCCTAAATTGTTTACGGTTTAAACTCTTCCCGAATAAAGATAGGAAAAAGATAGATGTACCATTGTAGGATATTATTTGAAGACTCACTCGACCGATTTGTACATTGAACGGGAATATTGTGATTTAAAGTCGATCATATCGACTATTACATGAATCGTATTATATAGTTGATATTATGATTCATTTTTGAAGTGAAAACTTCTTTAGAATCGTTGTGATTTCAAACCGGATGCAACGGAAAAAACGACAGGTAAGAGACACAAATACAAAAATGTGTAGGATGAAGCCAGCAAAGAATGAGACAGAAATATACATACTATTTAATGCAGCGCCATCTGTGAGATTTTTTAATACTAACGTGTGTATGAAAGCTCTTGTAGTGAATTTTAATTTAGGATTATACGTGAAATTAAAATATCAATTCACAGAGGGCGCTACCTTACAATTATTTACTAATGACAAAATTTTACATATACTTAAGACGTTTAGGATAATTGTATTATAGACATCAACCCAGCGAAAAGTACTGCGGTGCTATTTCAGAGGGGAAGCTCCACACGGATTTCCTCCCGGATTAGGAGGAGGAATCTCACACCCCCGATTACTCTCTTTAGACAACCCATACCCTGGGCCAGGAAGGTCAAGTACCTGGGCGTTACCCTGGATGCATCGATGACATTCCGCCCGCATATAAAATCAGTCCGTGACCGTGCCGCGTTTATTCTCGGTAGACTCTACCCCATGATCTGTAAGCGGAGTAAAATGTCCCTTCGGAACAAGGTGACACTTTACAAAACTTGCATAAGGCCCGTCATGACTTACGCGAGTGTGGTGTTCGCTCACGCGGCCCGCACACACATAGACACCCTCCAATCCCTACAATCCCGCTTTTGCAGGTTAGCTGTCGGGGCTCCGTGGTTCGTGAGGAACGTTGACCTACACGACGACCTGGGCCTCGAATCAATTCGGAAATACATGAAGTCAGCGTCGGAACGATACTTCGATAAGGCTATGCGTCATGATAATCGCCTTATCGTTGCCGCCGCTGACTACTCCCCGAATCCTGATCATGCAGGAGCCAGTCACCGTCGACGCCCTAGACACGTCCTTACGGATCCATCAGATCCAATAACCTTTGCATTAGATGCCTTCAGCTCTAATACTAGGGGCAGGCTTAGGGACCCCGGTAACCGTACTCGTCGAACTCGACAAAGAGGTCGACGTGCAACCTAACCCATGCATCAGCCCGCTGAGTTTCTCGCCGGATCTTCTCAGCGGGTCGCGATTCCGATCCGGTAGTAGATTCATTCGCGAAACAATTGCTCTTGAGTTGTTAGGTCTCCTTCGGAGGCGCTCGGGCAGTTGTTAGCAAATCCCACCCCTCTTGGCTGAGCCTTTGCTCGCCCACCTGTCCTGGTGAAACTGGAAAGGCCTTCGGGCCACCAGTAAACCTTCAACCATAAAAAAAAAAAAAAAGATTTTTGTATTTTAATTTTGGAAGGTTTCACTTCTACCACGTGTGAATTGCACACATTTTGTTTTTTTTTTAAAGTGATCCGTGTGTTTAGTGCGAGTTTTTTAAAGTTCTCGATAGCACAAATAGTTCTTTTCAAATATATATTTTTTATGTCGTATTGTTAACATTTCAATTTAACCTATTTTTCCGCTGTTTGTAAAATTGCTGTAACATGTCATAGTGTGTGTTACAAGAGATTGCTGTACATGCCTGTAACTGGCTTACATACCAGTACTTAATTTTATACTTATTAATTTTAAGCTTGAATGTTTTGTGTGTATTGCTGTTGGTGTGTCTAAATGAATAAATAAATAAATAAACGTTAACTCAAATTTATATGCAGTTGGAACAGCGCACTCTAGCGGCAAACGTAGGCAAACGTTACTGATTATTTATTATATTCAATGTCATGAAACAAATTTTGATTTCTGTGTTTGGATTGCTCTCGTTCCAAGCGAAAATTGTGGTTTGTTAATTTCATCAAAAGGAAAGAAGGATTTCTAATGCTTTCTAGATTCGTGGAAATAACGAAAATACTTTCAGGGTTGGACAGGAAAAACGCATGTTACTATTTTGGTCGTAAAACCTTTTATATTTACACCATACGATGTATTTACATCTATGCAATGTTTTTTCTTCCTACGTATTCCGTATGTGATTTGTTATGCATGCCGTATATAACATAAATATTAATGTCGGTTTGTTTATTTGCTAGTGCATGTAGTGTATGCGTGTAGAAATGTATTTGTGTATGTTTATTAAGTTCTCACCAAAAAAAGTTCGTAAGAGTCACTTAGTTTAATTTCAATTTTACTTAACACACATCTTCAAAACAACTTTTTGCAATTACCTACTAAATGATTTCCTTCCGTGCAGGGTTGCCTAGAAATGATCGCTCTAAGCAATAAGTCTGCCCATTGCTACACACATTTATAAAGTTTTAAATGTTTAAAGTTTTAAATTCGCTATTTGCGGTATATCTATGAATAGATTTTGTATTCTTCTAAAAACAAAAAGATGTGTGGTGTCGTGGGACACCGGATAGGATCGAAATTCCTTATTATAAAAATATTAATTTTAAGTTCTATTCGAGGTATAAAGAAAATTAAACTGGCGGTTTCGCAACAACCCACGGTCATTCGGTAACGTGCGAACTTATTGTGGTACACTTCAGTCACGGTGGCTTGCATAAGAGTTAGTGTATTGCGCAAACGAACGCTCTGAGATCGTGGTCAATGAATGATAAAAAAATAAGTTATTTTTTGTACGCTATTACAAAGTTAAGTCGTACACTGTGTGCATTACTAATTTGTACGTTATTACAAAGTCAAGTCGTACACTGTGTGCATTACTAATAAAAATCTTACGTTACGGACGTTTTTTCCCAATTAGGGTACCTCTCCGCATCGTCCCATAAGGAACTTCGTTCCAAAAAAACTTTAATAACCTCCAAACTATTAAAAAACCTCGTTCTCTTTAGTTCTCAATTTAATTTCAAACTAGAAACCTTAATCACTAGTTAGGTTACCGTTTACATAGTACGTCATCACTTTCCGTGTATTTTATTTCTCATCACCAATAGTTTGAAAAAATTCGCTGTTATTACAATAAAACCTCTTTATCTGCTTACTGTGTTCTTGATACACAATAAAAAGCAAATAAACTAATTACGGGTAGTGACCACAAAAGACTGTAATAAATTAAAATATATCCCTTCGACTACACGAGTAAAGCTCGGAGTTACGAAACACATTATTTACTGAGTCTGTACTCACGCTATCTATCGCATCTACTTCGATAGCTATTAATAAAAACACGCCCAAAACTCTGGCAACACTGATTTAAAATATTTCAACCTTATCGGATAAAAATAAAATGGAAGCAAAGAACACACATAATCAAGGCACAATTTAACTAATCATCGTATGTATATATTATATCTATGTTATAAATTAGCAAAGGTCATTTTTTTTTCTTTTTTGACAAACAGAATCACTAAATGAATGTCAAAGAACAATGAGGTTTATAGCGGATGCATCTCTCATTTCATTTACGAAATAAGAGCAGGATAAAGTGTAGTGCTTCAAAATGATGTTAAAATAAAGTTAAAATCATTGTTTTCCATTAAACGGAGACCACGACTCCAATTACTGCGAACAATACCCAATAACTTACTATCTGTTATAATCAAATTTATTTATTCAGTAAATTACAATGCAGTACATTCCGCTGACATTTTTGTTTCTGGATGCCGTTTTTTTTTATTAAGCAAAAAATACCGAAACAGATTTGTATGCTACTTCATTTTACCGTAATCTATGTTTAGTTGTATGCATGTAAATCTATACTTCAGATGTTCCCAAGGCAGACAGATACGACCTGGATACGGCGGAACATACGCTCGCTGTCTGCCCCGCTTGGGAGGAGCAGCACCGTGACACCCTTGTCGCAAAGATAGGACCGGACTTGTCGTTGTGGCGTCGATGCTTGGTGGCGACGAGTCCTGGAAAGCTATGCTCGACTTCTGCGAGTGCACCATGTCGCGGAAGGAGGTGGCGGGGCGAATAAGGCAAAGCTCTACTCACTAAGCAGAAATCCGTCGCCGCCGAGCAGGGGGTCGGGACCGGAGTCCCATCCGTGACGCGGCCCTCTAAGAGCTTCGGGCTCCACCCGCTTTGTCCGAGGAGGGACCCAAGAGTGGGGTGGCTTGCTCGGCACGCTCGCCCATGATAGGAAGCCGAGTGATGGCAGGCCGCGTTCCCCCAACCACTCCGGGGGAATCTGCAGCACGGCGCCATCATGTCGGACTTCCAGCCTGCCGACCGAGGCAACCAGTAATCGTGTCGCCGGCAGCTGCCGGTCCGGCGTCTGGCGATGGATGCAATATGCTCTGCATCAACTCTGTCCCGCCGTCTCAATGACTCCGACTGGGCTCCGGCCCGGTCCGGGGTCGGGCACCGGCTTTGAGCGGCAGGAGTTTTTGAGGTTCAACTCCCAGATACCCCATCCCCGGACGGGTGGGGATCCGGTGATTTTCTAATAACTTTTTCTGAATGATCGGTTTACTAGACCGACATAAATAATGTCTCATACAAGCGCCATACTCCAAAATGTATGGAGAGTAGTAAATAAAATAGGAATATTCAATTATGAATAGTAAAGACTTGATTGACTTCTATTTGTGTGTTAACCCTCATAAGAAAACCTAACTGCCCATCAAGTGGCATGTTGGCATTGAACGGTTATACATATTTGAATAAGTAAACACAAAACAAATGTAGTCCCTTTTTCTCCTCAGATAGGCAACCCTATTTTTGTAGATGTAGATGCTGTTATAGAGCTTTGGTGTTATCAATAAAAAAATTCGAACAGTTACTATTTTTTCACAAAACAAATTAAAGGCAAATTTAATACAAAAAATGAATCTGTATCTTGTGTTTTAGTTTAGAATTGAGTTCGAAATTACTCTTACCAACTTCTCTAATACACACAAAAACTTTCTTCTACAAAACTCATATCTCGCAAAGGACAAAACGAAAACAAACAAAAAAAAACCTCCGAAACGTATTATTTAATTTTCATTTATTAATTAAATTTGTCCTTCTGCTTCAGAATGCACAAAGGTGGGTTTGTTCAGAACAAGTTTCGTATAAACTACAGTACTAGTTACATAAAGCACTTTGTAACACCGACCGGCTCTAAAATGTTTACGTTTTGCATGTTTATGACTCGCCTAGGGCACGAAATGAAAATACGTAGAATTTTCGCTAAACCGGGACGACTTAATACTGATTTTTCTTATGTTACTATTTCAATTGTAAATCACAATATATCTAGCTGTATAAATAAAATACAGGCTCGTATATTGAATATTTGCGTTTATTCTTATTTTACTAATTGAAATTACAACTTGCCATGCACGAGGCTATAAGGCTGGGACGGAAGAGAGGGTTGCCAAGCGCCAAACATAAAATTAGCAACTTAGGTGTTACCATTACAATATTACAATATCATTCTAAAAAATATTTTTATTGAACACTAGCGTTTGAGTGAAAATACAAATCGTTTCCTTTCTAAAAAAAAACAAAAAATCAAACTTAATAATTGTAACCGGCTCCATGGTTTCTATATTCTCTCAGTTTTTTTAAACCATATTTATTCATTTGATACTCATTCGACTTTTTCAAATACATTTTGTTTCGTCTCTCCAAATATTTTGGAAGGCTCAGACCACATCGGCCCATCAATTATGTCATTCGCGATCTAACCCCGTGTCCATCTGCGAACCATTTGTAAACGTCACGCCCACGTGATTCTGCAAAGAATAGCAAATATTCTGGCAATCGAATTTGAACTTTACACTAATGAAATAATGTTTATTGAAACAGCAGAATTATATTTGTAAAGATTCACGTAGATCGTAATTCGACAACGGTGACAAAACAGTCATTAATTAGATGAAACGTTCAGCAAATCATTGGTGACACGAGACAGAATGAGAAGAGATTTTGGTGTCACCAAAATATTAGTTCCATTGTATTTAGAATTAAAATTCTGGCTCTTTGATAGCAGAAGTATATTTTACCAAAGAAAACCTTTGTTCAATAACATTGCAAGTTATAGCAAAAAAAAGTTTCAATTTAAAATAGAAAAACCTAAGAAATCGACCTCACATTTCAATACGGGCAACGGCTTTGACTTTGATTCAGACATTCATTTGTTTTGAATGAGAAAAAGAATAAAAATACGTACATTAATATTATTCGATAAATGGTCAAACAATACTCGTGATTGTCGCGATTTTATACAAATCAAAACGCAATTGAAATAAATGCTCTTGGAATAAATAGAACCACGGTAACCGAAGCCGTTTCAGCCACAAAGGGAAGCCTGTAATGTCCTTTATGTGTTTTATTCTTGCCGTGAACGAAACATAAAAACAATTGTACGTTTTTCTTAAATTTTTATTTGTACTGCTAGCGCTTCCATAGCTTCATGGTTCAAAGTCTCGGGTTCTCTTTAATGGAGCAAATCATTCATAATAATGATCAAGACTCTGATTAAAACTACTTTTACGGCTTAATCTTGCATTTATTATTCCCGACATTTCGAATAATTCACGGATGGCTAAAGTGCTCTCCGTCAACATTAGAATATTGTGTTAGATACCGTCTATTTTTCGATAATTATTCAATGACAATTACGTTTTGTCTTCATAATAAGAATAACTAACAAAAATGCGCGAGCAGTATCTTTGAAGTTTGGCAGCTTATTCGACTTGATTGCACACAATTTCAACTGTAAAAGATCTCAAGTAATAAACGCCAACCTGATTGGTATTTTTTGGATTACCATTGGTATAGTTATTTAACGGCCGTCTGGTGTAGTGGTAAGTGACATGGTCACTACACTAGGGGGTCGCGGGTTCGAATCCCGCCAAGGGAGGATATTTGTATGATAAATATAAATGTCTTTTCCAGGGTTATGGATGTATATTAAATATATGTATGTGTATAATAAAAATCTTACATTTATCTCCGTTATCTGGTACCTGTAACACAAGTTCTTTACGAACTTATCACGGGACCAGTTAACGTGGCGTGATTGTTAGTAAATATTTATTTATTTATTTATAGTTCAATAAGCTTTTGGAATTTTAAAATCATAATTTTAGTGTAAATGTCTATAATAAAAAAAAACGCAAATCGTAGAACCAAAAAAAGGGATAAAGTAAAAGAAACACTAAAAGAAGTAAAAGAATAAGTTCCTGCCTAAGGCATGTTACAATAAATATACTTACTATTGGATATCCCAAGGAGGGTTGATGTCAACCAGCTGTTTGATTGTGAAGCTCATTGTAAATCATGCAGCAGATAAAAGGAGATGCTGTTGTGGAGATGAACGAACTCACGGTACAAAGTGTATCCCGGAGCCCATAGACAAAACCACGAGAATGTCAGCACCCACCTTGAGACATGAGTTCTATGTCTCCGGTTTATAGTACAACCGCTGTCCCACCCTTCAAACTGAAACGCATTACTGCTTCAGAGAGAGAGGGAGAGAGAGAGAGAGAGAGAGAGAGAGAGAGAAAGAGATAGAGAGAGGGAGAGAGAGAGAGTATTCTTTATTGTATTGGTATAATTATCTCGTGAAACGCACTATGATTGAAGACAGTGGCTTCAATTAATCATGACGTATGGTTCGGATGTAGCGCGATAGTAATATACAGATGACAGAACAATTCCGCAATCCTCATGGATAGTACGATACAAAACAGAACCAATATCAATCTTTGGACCCAAAGATTTCAGCTACAGCTAATTACGAACACTAATTTGTTTTCATCTCGCGTAAACACATCCATGGAAAACGTAGATAGAGGCTATGATTTATTACATTTTTGTGTTCGTTACGCCGAGCCGAGCCGCTGGCCGTGCAACCGAACGCAAACTCGAACATTAATCTTTCGCGTACCTACTGAACACGTACCGGTAATAATAATTCATTTTCACTATACGTGTAATCGTTATAAACATTATTATTCAACGGGTAGGTACCGTGGATTTTAGTGTTAACAAGTCCCGAATGTTTCGGCACTGTTTCAAACGCCAAGGTTACAAATAGACAGGTAAATATCGTGAGCTAGTTAAAGCTAATAACTACTACTATTACTATAAGGTCGTCGCGTCCCATTACGAGGGTGTTGGACGGGCCTCGGGGAAACCCCTCTGGCCGGGCTTGTGACTTTAAGGCAGACGTGATGCGCTGCAGGTTGGTAAGTGGCAGGCTTGATTTTGTTTAGGGCGGGACCGACTTCTTTCTTCGTTTCTTTCTTCTCGTTAACTAACTACTAATAATACGTAATAACCCGTTATATAAGTGCTATAGAGATCGAGAGAGAGAGAGTGACAGAGAAAGATAGTATACTTTATTGCAAAGAAAAACACAACGGACGCTTAGAAACAGGCAGATTTATTATGTAATTGTAAAATAGACGCTCTTATCGCTAAAAGTGAGCTCTTCTACACAATCGGCTTAATCTAGAGAAATTCTGAAAAAGATACAATGGGTATATTACCATGTACTATTTGGAAACCTTTATGCACATTATTCATTAACTATGAAAAATAAATACATAATATATACAATGTTGCATCTGTATGTTGACAGATACTAAGAAAGTCTGTGAATAAAAAAATAAAAATCGCCATTTTTACTTATTTCTACTAAATACAGTCTAGTAGGCTACGATCTAACGCCAATACGTTTCCTATTTTCCGATATATATTTAAAGAAAAAAATCCCCAATTCCTGCGAATGTTCCTTTTGCCCTGAAGATGAAGAAATACATGATTTTCTATAGCGAGAGCCTTGAGCACGATCGTGGAAAAAAACACGATGTTTTTATTTGACAAAACTCGCACCGTAACTCAATATCTGTGAACGAAACTAGAATTTCCCACAGCGAAGGTGGGACAAAATGAAATCCACAATGGCTTGCGAACAACGCTTTAGGAGATTTGCACACGAGCGATTTGATTATATCAGATTTTACAACGGTACTTACTATTCTTAGGAATAAAAATAACTAGCTGTCTAGAATAAATATATCGACGCTTGAAAGGCAAACGTGACTAAGCGACAATGCGTGAACTTTACAGTAGACTAATTTAAAGTAGAAATACCTGAAAAAAAATCTATTTTAACGAATCTAGCTGTAGGATTGAAATGATTTCAATAGACCTAGAAATATATTTTTTTTGCGCATCGAATGTGGTTATTGCCTATCATTTATGTACAAAGCAGTTATTTTCGCTTAGTCACGTTTGCCTTTCAAGCGTCGATATGTAATAAATAGCACACGCTGTTTAGCGGGTTGTTACACACGTCTATAATTCTCAGCTTAGATCTGACTTGATAATAGTCTGTCGAATTATTCGGCCTCAAGCTAGTATAAGTACTTGCTCATTATCCGTCCTTAGTACATATAAGTCCTTTACTTTGTACATCGTAGACACTGGTGTTGTAAGTGTAAACTTAACTCTTACCATCTTAATATTATTAAAAATGCGGTTGTATTATCATCTTAATATTATTATAAAATTGAAGTTCTTATTTTAGGCTACATTATTGAAATTTTTGTGTTGTGGCCCAACTATCGAAGCTATATACTATATAATATATACTTGACAAAATGTCTCCTTCATTATATGTCCTAACGATTCTAACGCATGAACATGTCACTGTAAAATTTGGCAGGGTACTGATATATTCTTACCAGCTCAAGAATATTACAATATGGCTTACCGACAGTAAAAAAGCAATGTGTGCACTCGCCCTATATATTAAGGCAACAACATTTGCAGCCCGGCTTGTGCGCCAATACAGTTATCCATCTACCAAAGTGCGCTACCAGCGTTACTGATCAAGCGAGATATTCTTGAAATTCTTGATACTCTTTGAAATTTTACGGTGCGTCTGTCTGTAACGGATTCTTATGCTGATGGCAATTCTGTTTGTTCAGCTTTATCATTCTTAGGGGCGCGAAACCTTAAATTGGCCGTAGAAGAATTGACAGTCTAAGAGAGAGAGAGAGTAGTTGTGGAGATGGCAAGCAACGGCTTGGCTCTGCCCCTGGCATTGCTGACGGTATCTGCTTACCATCAGGTGAACCGTATGCTCGTCTACATACAAAAGCAATATAAAAAGGATTGTGTGGTTTTATGAAACCACGGTAAAAGTGAAACTTTTTTTCACATTAAAGACATTTAACTCTGACAAACAACATTTACATTAAACACTGACAAAAAAAAACAAAAACAAAATATCGTGGAGCACTCGCACAAATGAGTAATATTCTATACACTACACAGTCAGCTCCTGCGAACTAGCGCCGCCATATTGGCCTTGGCTGCTCTGACGAGCGCCTTTCACTTTATCCCTAGTCCGCGGCCGACCGTCACGCGACATGCAACACACAGATGAAAAAGTTTGACTTTAAAAATACAAAAAATATAAATTTGATGTTAGTATATTTAATGTCACTGATCAAGGGTAATTTAGCTTGTTTTGTATAGGCCCATAAACATAAACGATAAATCAAAGTTGGATCATTACAAAAACTCTTCAAGTTTGCATTAAACTCCTTAAGGATGTAGTTAGCAGAGATCGACAACTTAAAAAGAATGTTACTTGTAAAAAAACAAAACAAGTCGATTTTTTTCGTAACCTAAAAGCCCTCAATTCTGAACAATATCTTTCGTTTATTTCTCGAAGGTTCTTAATTGTAAACGAACAAATTGAAAGAGCTTGCATTGTAATTGTTTAAACAAACAATTTCATTACACAGCACGGTTAGGGTTGCCGACTTGTAGTTTTTCAATGAAAAAGGTTTTTGAAGTTTCGCGAAACATCTGTTTTCTTGCGAATACAATGAAACAATGCGGCTCTCGGCAATTTGTACATTATTAATATTAAATTTTAGTCTGACTGGACTTAACTTTATCCATTGCTCTCTTCCAAAACCACACAGATTGTAAATTAAAACTTAAATAAATGATACTACTTTGAAATATTGAAAACTGTTCCTTAACAGGCCCATTGAAACTCTTTGTGCTCCGTCATATGTAGGTATAGCATACTCCATATACCTTTATCATAGATACAGACAGCACCACCCCATCTCATCCCGTGTTTATAATTAAGCTGACTAGGGGACCCACCGGAGAATGGACAGAAGCATTTCTGAGCATTTGCTATTAGTAGGGCTTATTTTTAGCGCGTGAGGGTAAGTCTTACCGTTTTGTCTATTTCTGCTGAATTTTGCGTATACTATCTCTGAATTTATTAAGAAAAAAACCAGAGAATGTCAATATAATCAAGTATCAATTAAGTTTTTTTTTTATTGCTTAGATGGGTGGACGAGCTCTCAGCCCACCTGGTGTTAAGTGGTTACTAGAGCCCATAGACATTTACAACGTAAATGCGCCACCCACCTTGAGATTTAAGTTCTAAGATCTCAGTATATTTACAACGGCTGCCCCACCCTTCAAACCGAAACGCATTACTGCTTCACGGCAGAAATAGGCAGGGTGGTGGTACCTACCCATGCGGACTCACAAGAGGTCCTACCACCAGTAAAAAAAGTTTAATTATAGAACTATTTCAAGCCTGTAATTTGTAGAAAGCATACGAAATAATTATTTGCAAACAAGAACTAACTTTCGTGAGCCCTGATATCTTACAGCTTCAAGATACTTTAAGTTAAATATTTTCGTTTCGACTCCCTCCGTCGAAATGAAGCCTTTAATGTTTTTCTATTCTATTTGATTATTCGGAAATTTCATTAGCTATGAAAGCCCCGTTATTATTCGTTTATATAATTGTTATTATTATCACGAATGGTTTATAGTGAGACGCAGACTTGAATCCTATTTAGTGTTAAAAGTGAGGAAATGTTTTAACCAAAACCAAAAACCGACCATGGAAGTGAAGGGTACTTAACAGTAGGCAGCGGCTTGGCTCGGCCCCTGACATTGCTGAGGTCCATGGGCGACGGTAACCACTCACCACCAAGTGGGCCGAATGCTCGTCTGCCAACAAGGGTAATAAAAAAAACAATTAACTTAAACCGAAATAAGAATATCATGATTGCAGTCGAAGTCAAGTACCTATGCATTATTCCTTTCCTTTGTCGTATCGCTCTTCTCAGAGCGATCGTAGTCGACATTCAGTATTATTGCTGTGGGTAGATGTTGTACGCCTCACGAGCATTATTAAGGATTACCAAATCTACTTGTCAAATCTTGATAAAATTTTAATAGGACCACATGAAAAGAACCAGCTTTCATATATAAAAATTATCATAAATATGGACCTAGCAAAAGTTTTGAGGTAATATATACAAATAAAAAATACTACATTTGGTAGGACCTCTCTACTGGTGGTAAGACCTCTTGTGAGTCCGCACGGGTAGGTACCACCATCCTGCCTATTTCTGCCGTGAAGCAGTAATGCGTTTCGGTTTGAAGGGTGGGCCAGCCGTCATAACTATACTGAGACCTTAGAACTTATACCTCAAGGTGGATGGCGCATTTACGTCGTAGATGTCTATGGGCTCCAGTAACCACTTAATATCAGATGGGCTGTGAGCTCGTCCACTCATCTAAGCAATAAAAAAAAGAAAAGAAAAAAAAAAATACACTCAATTTTTTTGAAGTCGACTATAAAACAGTAATGCATTGTTAAAGAGTTGTATCGCACACAAAATCTTGTCGCCTTTCTCGATTTTATCTCGGTATAATGTCCACGTTCACACCGTCCGCACCGTCCCGGTTTCAATTAACGAGTTACGGTTAATTTAAGCGTCTGACGCGAGCCCAACCTCTGTAATATATGTCCCTTATCCGAGACTAATTAGATCCGAGGTGGATCGTCGGAGCCTTATGTTGATAATCTCGGATTTTGAGCACTGGTTAGAACGATTACGTATCTTAAGAAGGATTGGTAGCCAAACTAATTGATAGACGTGGATCCAATATTTACCTTTAATAGCATTAAAAGATATTAGCCAATGTGCTATGTATGCCATGTAAATTTTTACGAAAACACAATTATAATATTACGTACATTGGAGAGAGAGAAAGAGTATACTATAATGTACGCCACAACATGATTAAGGTAGATATTCTATTCTATTCTATCAGCCCAAAGACGTTCATTGCTGGACATGAGCCTCCCCCAAGCCTCGCCACAAAGATCGGTCCTGCGCTGCCTGCATCCCGTGGATCCCCGCGAACCTCAATAGGGGTCGGTCCATCTTGTGGGAGGCCGACCTATGCTACGTCTTCCGGTACGCGCTGCTACTCAAGAACTTTCCGGTCCCAATGGCCATCCGATCTACAAGCAATGTGCCCTGCCCATTGCTACTTCAACGTCGCAATCCTTTGGGCTATGTCATATTACCATGGTTTTCCTGCGAATTTCCTCATTTCTGATTTGATCTGGTAGGGAAACTCCAAGCATAGCTCTCTCCATTGCTATTTGGGTGACCTTGAGCCTTCTCATAAGGCCCATTGTGAGCGACCACGTCTCAGTGCCATATGTCATCACTAGCAACACACACTGGTCAAAGACTTTTGTCTTGAGACAAAGTCGTATTTGTAATGAGAAAATTTTACGTAGCTTTCCCAACGCTGCCCATCGGAGCCGGATTCGACGATTGACCTCTTTTTCGAAGTTGGACTTACCTAGCCGGACAGTGTGTCCTAGGTAAATATTCTCGTCAACAATATCGAACGTAGAGCTTCCGATCTTTACTGGAGGAGTTAACACAGGAGCGATTAGAGCTATTAAATATCGTAAAAGGGAAACAAATGTCTACTCATAAACAAGTTTTGTTTTTCTTCTTTGTCAAGCTTAAACGACCTTATAATAAGTGACGTCAGCATACCCGACGTCACGCCCTTTGAAAACAACCAGTGCATCGCTCACTCTGTAATATAAATTAAATCTAAAGTATACAAAAACAAATTATGCAACCAAAATTTCTAATTAGCGCAGCACGAGCTCTTGGTTGAACAATTCAATAGGGATATCATTATCTCGTGTCTAGTTCGTAAAGAGAATGAAGCCGTTCGGATGTCGACAGCGTCGGATATCGGTATCCTTTTGTGACTACTAGTCCAACCTTTGTTCTACTCCACATTAATTAGATTGGTCTCCGTAGATCATAGACGGTTTCCCAGATAATGGTCTCTTTGTCTTTAACCGTAATATTCGATGTCGACACGTGGTAATGTTAAAAACAAAAGCTGCTCGTGAAATTTTCCTCCGTCATTGACCACTAAAAATGTTCTAAATGATGGATAGAGTTATTGAAATGAAATGTGTCAGGGATGAAGAAATAAGAAATGGGTCTGCACAGTTTTAAAGGGAAAAATAATCAATCATTCTTTCTTTTGAATTTAAAGCGAATGAATTTTTCTTTTTTACATATTTTTTTTATGTTTCTGTAGCGTTGTGGTAATTGAGCGTGCACTGTATTTATTGTTTTGAGATATTTATTGTACTTTTATATGACAAATTAAAAACTGAATATAAGAGAAATATAAAATGGATGCATTGCTCTTGGCGGCTGGATTTAAAAGTGTATTATCTATGGCGGAATTTGAAAGAGAATTGGTGTCATGGCGGACTTCGCTTGCTGACATTTTGACGTTCCATCGTGTGTATCATCATCCTATTTGTTGGATTGAGGCAATTTCAAAATAATTGAGGCTTAAACCTCATGTTTCGTTTTGCTTTGTATCAATAAGCAATGATTCCCATTGAACACTAGACACGTTTCTGCCTGAAAATTTTATTATGTAATTTTGAATTCGTCGTGGCCTAAATGATCAAAAACCCGATATACTCGTTTCAATCGATGCGACTATGCCGCTGGTCCAATCCTGTAGACAGCTACCAAGTTATGTCATCATAGTTGGTTACAGGTCTTATCAAATCAAATCAATTCAACTTCTCTTACAGGTCTACAGCAGAAAGTTATGTCATCATAGTTGGTCACAGGTCTTCAGCAGATCAGTCGTGGTCATGTGGAATCCTTGTTTATTAAAGCCTCGACAGCTGTTCTCCATTGCTTTGTATCATACCCAATTTTAACGAATGACTTCCGCGTCCAATAATAATCAAAAACGCAAAAATTTTAATTTACGTAATTACTTATGGTAGGGCGACTTGTGGGGCCTGGTTTGTAGGTACGACCTCCGTGTTCCAAGCTTGAAGAAGTAATGCATTCTAGCTTGAAAGGTAAGATAGCAATTGCGGGATCTTCACGAGGATGGAATCCCGTCCTATTGTCAGGACGCACGTACCGTAAGTTTCGTGTAGTCGGAGTGGTGGAACTCGATGGGGTTTAGTCGGTAGTCGCTTTTGCGGGGCGGGTCCTGCATGGTTGACGCCGCGAAGAGCCTCGCGCGCCTTTCTCAAGGCGTAGTCTCCCGGTAGGAAATGGAAGAAGAGGAGGACTTTGGTCTTCCTCTTCTCCCTCTTCTTCTCCGGAGGCGCCGGAGTCCGACATAACCCGGTCTTTTACCCCTCTCGACCGGGTATCCGAAAACGGATTCCCCAGCGTTAAAAAAAAGGGTAAGATAGCAATTCTACAATACATCGATTGAAACTTAAACTTCATCATTCAAAATGGGTGACATAGTTACTATTGTGATATCCTCCAGGAACCACCTACAACAAGGTCGGCCTTTACTCGTTCAAGCGTCTGGATAATAAAAAAAAAAGTGTGTGTGTCCGCTCCGACGCACGACTGGAGTTTACTGGATATAAAAAATTAAACGAAACAATACGAGAAATAGTTCTATATTACGACAACACGATACACTACAGATTATTAACAAATTAACGAGACACAAAACAAACGACTAACAAATATATGAAAATACAATAATGAGAGAAACGCGCGATCAGTACGAGGCTTTGTGGCGGACTGCCGGCGCATGTACTAGCATGTCACACGAAATGCGCATAACGCATTTCGTGTGACATGCTAGTACGATTTTGGTCCCCATAATTTTCATACCCCGGGCCTATATATGTAAATCGATTCTAAAGGAGTAAACTCCAATAAATAAAACGTGTAAATATTTTATATAGATATTATTTAATTGGTTTTATTTTCTTGAACAATAACATAAATTAAGACGAAAGTGACAAAACAATCCACTTTAACTGTCAATGCTCCATCGTATATTATATATGTATATTTAAATATACTAGTGGTCCCACAGTAGTCGATTTTCGACTATAATTAATTAAAATTATAAGTAATAATATTATTAAAGATAAACAATATTAACCTATTCTGAATTTGATTACAGGCTTGAAGGAATAACAAAAGTTTGACAATAAATAAAGAGCATTTAAATGTGTGTGTGTGTGTGTCAAATACATGGTAAGTGTGTGTGTAACGTTTTTATTTATTGATTTAAAATATTTCTATGCATAATTAAAAAGAAAATCTGCATTCTGCACTCCTTCTCTATATTCTCTATAAGTGTGGGAAATTTCATACTCCTCCGTCCACGCAATTTTCGTAAAAAGGGGTATAACGTTTTTGCTTCACGTAATAATATACAGATGCTCAATCATTGGTATTAAACATACAGCAGTTGTAGAAGCTATTTAATATTAACGATCAAAATTTACATTCAAAAACAAAATAATCATTATGTAAATCTTAAGCCTTTTTAACTTAATCTAATTTAAACGTAATATTGTAACGGTCACAAACCTTTTGATGCCTTTGAAACATCCACTTCAGGCTACTTTATAATATTCCATATACCTTTGTGATTAAGTTCTTCGAATCTCAACAAATGCTTACACCCTTTTAACTCTTAATTAATTAATTAATTAATAACCTTGTTAATCTTAACTGACCTACAATATCTATTGATCGATTTTATAATTTCAACGAATTACAGAGTGGATTTTGACGAAAGAAATAAAGTACAACGGCTGCCCCACCATTCATACTGAAACATTACTGCTTAACAGCAGAAATAGGCATGGTGGTGGTACTTACCCGTGCGGACTCATAAGAAGTCCTACCACCAGTAAACAAGAGGTCCTACCACCAGTAAATAACATGAAATATTTATCTATACAAATAAATAAATTTAGAGTGTCTGTTTGTAATAATAAACTAAGCACTTTTTACTAAATGCGCAAGTATGTATACACAGTACATATTATTATACCAAAATCTTCTTTTTTTTAATTTTTGTCTGTCTGTTTGTTCCGGCTAATCTCTGGAACGGCTGCACCGATTTTGACGGGACTTTCACTGATAGGTAGCTTATGATATAAGAAGTAACTTTGGCTACTTTTTTTAGACTAGCTTCTCTCTGCGGCGTCATCCGCGGTACGACAATAACTGCGGGTAACATCGCGGAACTCAGCTAGTACTTAATATACGAGAGTCACATTCAAGTCACATTTTAAACTTAGCTGTAGATTCTGCTACGCCTTAGCTGATACGACGATTGCTACGGTAGCTTTAATTCGGATATTTTTTATTGATAACTTCGTGTTTCTACGTTATACTCGCAGCATATGGGCATACCCGGTCCTGTGGACCGAATGATAAATAGTCAACGTCGCCCTAAACACGTCATTACGGATCTTCCCGATCCATTAACGGTGCCTTTACGATAACGATACCTCAAGCACCGGTCACCGTCCTCGCCGAACCCGTCGCTCGCGACGAAGGGCTCGACGAGTAACCATAGACACAGCCCACTGAGTTTCTCAACGGATCTTCTCAGTGGGTCGCGTTTCCAATCCGGTGGTAGATTCTACGAAGCACTACTCTTGCTAGGGCCAGTGTTAGCAACACTTCCGGTTTGAGCCCCGAGAGCTAGCTTACACGCCAGGGTAAAACTAAAATTGCCTCTCAAGACTATCAGCATAGGTGATAAAAAAAAAAAACGCCTATGGGTAATGAGCCCGTGTCTACGTCTAACGTCCACCTAAACTACGTCTTAGCTTAGCTATTTATTTTACACATTTACAAAATACAATACACATAATGGCCGCCCGCAGTAAAACAATAAAACCAGTTAATTGAGTAGATCCGGCTGGATGTACTTCGCAGTTTGAACAACTAATGCTACTAGACCGACCACTAAGGAAGCTTATATATAATTATATATAAGATAAGATACGATATAAGATACTCACTATTACCTTATAGTAACGTAGTAGATATTAAAATTAGTAGTAAAATAATATATTTAAAACAGTTTAATATTACTTCATGTGAGTGACCAAATCTCATTCTGTATTCGATGATTCGCATTTGATTTTTTTGAATTTTTTTTATTGCTTAGATGGTTGGAAGAGCTCACAGCCCACCTGGTGTTAAGTGGTTACTGGAGTCCATAGACATTTACAACCCAAATGCGTCACCCACTTTGAGATATAAGTTCTAAGGCCTCAGTATAGTTACAACGGCTGCCCCACCCTTCAAGCCGAAACGCATTACTGCTTCACGGCAGAAATAGGCGGGGTTGTGGTACCTACCCGTGCGGACTCACATGAGGTCCTACAACCAGTAAACGCATTTGAATCGAGAAAAATGTACTAAGCACCAGAATGCTTTAGATCAAAGTTTTTGAGAAGTTTTGAAAGACCTACAAAATTACTTTTTGAGGCGATGTTAGTTTTAAATGAACAAACTAAACTTTATTACGCATCAGGGATTTCCAACAACGTTGCTTCCTCTCAAAACACAAAACTTATCCGTCCTACTTCACTAATAAATTTATAGCCCAGCAGGCATAGCTGAGATTTCATTAATATAATGAATGATTCGTCATAATATAACAATAATGGCCATTTGAAATGTAACTTATTTAAGGCTGACAATCGATTCTAAATTCAAATGAATTATATTTAAAAATATGGAATTGCTGTTCGTTAATCTCGCTAAAACTCGAGAACGGCTGGACCGATTTGGCTAATTTTGGTCTAGAATTGTTTGTGGAAGTCCAGGGGAAGTTTAAAAGGTAGATAAATATGAAAATGAAATATGGAATTAAATAAAAATAATAATTTTGTTTTTCCTTTGATGTGTCCCCCGTCGGATGGATTCCTTTTGTTTGTTTTAAGTTTATTTTATACAAAATTTTGGTCTCTTATTTATCGATTGAGGCAATACGACTGCCTGGTCAGCTAGTAAAATTATAAAGATAAAAAAATATATATTTAAATCTCATTATTTTCTGTTCAACAACTAATTTTACAACAAATCTGTGTCACAGAGCATTATGAAAACATACAGGATTAACCATCAACTTCAATTGGCAGGCTTAATAACATCATTTCAACGTTAAATCCCTTCGAAAGCATCGAATCGAGATTTTATTACGATGACAAAATTAGTTTTCAAATGGAATCTGACTTCATGGCATTACTAGCCGGGAAACGTGGCTCTGTCTTCTTTAAAACAAGCAATAATAAATCCCGCAGCAGTATTCAAGTTAATTATAATGATTCAAATTAAATTCATGATACATATAACCATATTCGTGTTTTTTTTTTTGTTTTTTTTTTATTTTCGAATACGTACGAATATGGAAGTAATACCACCACTACTAAAATCATCACCACTACCACCAATATATGTAGAAGGTGAGATAACCCCACACGGGTACCGTTCTACGGTAGGATACGTCCTATATATTCTGCCGCTAAGCGCTTATGCGTTTGTGCTGGAAGAGTGAGACAGTCTTTATAAATACAATTGAGACTTCGTCTCAAGGTGAGGCACTATCATGTCTATGGACCATTAACCAATTAATCTTAAATTAGCCCGCCAAACTTATTCATTCGCCGATTTAAAAAAAAACATTTCGCGAAAACCGGCCTCTCGATACTGGAGTACCAAAATTCACTTGTATCACAATGGCGACTCGTACTAAGGACAAAAACAAGGCTGTCGCAATGATCCTTGAGATACTAAGTAACTCTACATTCTTTAGGCACGAAGTAAAAAAATAATAATATCATTACCGACTAAAAACGCACGTACAAACATCACTAACGCTGACGTTATTACTACAAATTCAGGACTCGATAGTTAATACGCACTGGTCCATTAACGGATCTCGATGGAGCCAAATCGAGTTCATGTTATATGCAATAATACTGTACGTATAGTAGAAGCACAATTACGTTAATTTCCCATTGTATTGTGTATCAATGAACAAAGCTGCATGCTGTTTTTTTTGTATTGTTATTTAACGAAGTGCATGGACCATTCATTCCCGAAACCAAACCGTTATTGAACCAAGTTACCGAAAACATTAATGCACTAAGCAAGTTATTAGTGGTAAGACCTCTTGTGAGTCCGCGCGGGTAGGTACCACCACCCTGCCTATTTCTGCCGTGATGCAGTAATGCGTTTCGGTTTGAAGGGTGGGGCAGCCGTTGTAACTATACTGAGACCTTAGAACTTAAATCTCAAGGTGGGTGGCGCATTTACGTTGTAGACGTCTATGGTCTCCAGTAACCACTTAACAACAGGTGGGATGTGAGCTCCCACCCATCTAAGCAATAAAAATAAAAATATCAACAGAGCTTAGAAGTTTTGTATGTACGAGTATTATATTTATTTCTATATAGTTCTATGTACTATGTATAACGGAATCTGTGAATGTCATTTGCCATACTTCAAGACGTCCAACTAACTTGACAATTAGCACATGCATCAAGGATCAATGACAATAATTTTGTAACTTCTCTCTCATATCACGCCCGGTATTAAACGGATCAAAATTATTTTGATATTTAAGCGCATTTTTTATGAAATAAATATATTATTATGTTTTAGATATGCAGACGAACTCCATGTTCGAGTCCAAGGTTGTCAAGTGGAAGACGATCCACCTCGAAACATGTGGTCAAAGTACCAATTATATTTTCATAACCAAATCCTTACAGGGACAGACTGTCAATTTTGCTTGTTCCTGAATTAAATAAACTAACATTGGAATGCTGGATCATATTATAATGAATACACAGAACGAAATCAATTTAATCAAACGTGTTTAAGTATTACCAACTTTAAAAGATCATTTTCCATTAGTGTTTCGCAAGAAACAAAAGCAAAACTAAAATGTACATAAATATATCAGAAGTATAATGTAATATTTACCTTTTACCAAAATCACGTTTTTTTTTTTAACCAGAGGCCGGCTCTAGAAAAATCTAACTCTAACTCGATTATTTAAAATAATAGCATCCTTTAATCCCTATCGATCCTTATATACAAACAATACAAAATTCTTAACCTAAATTACGAAGAAGTTAGAAGAAAGTTAACAAAAGAACTGCTTAATTGGTCCTACTCTTTTACGGAGGACTTTCTGAAATGCATTAAGTAACGCTAAACACGCAGAGTAAAAATTATTACACCTGTTCCTTTTTTTTATATATATACAATATTAGCTTAACCATTTTGTTTTACTCGTATTTTCAGCACCGTTATGACTAGTTTTAAGATACTCCTGTAAAAAAACTCTCCACGAGACAGGCAGTGCCTAGTGTGGAGAGTTTTCAGCAAACTGTTATGTGTAAATGTTTTCAAGGTTAATAAATAAATTATATTATATATTATACCAATTATATCAATCTTTAAGTATTTTAGAATGAATTATAATTTGAAAAGTTGTAATCAGGACCTCTAATGTTGAGAAATGTTATCCTACGAACACATAAAACCTGACAACCCTAAACCCGTGCGCAAACTATTGAAGTTAGATTTGAGGCCAAATTAACCACTGTAATGTTGTCAATTAATGTTTGAGACCTGCGCTGCGGTTTTAACTTAAAGGTGTTATCGTTTATGCCTTAGTGTATATTGTTCATTAGTATTATTATGATTTATTCATTACTTGCCTAATATACAATTTTAATAAGTGAAACAAAAACTTTGTACCCCTTTTTACGAAAATTTCGCGGACGGAGGAGTATGAAATTTCCCACACTTATAGACAATATAGAGAAGGAATGCAGAACGCTAATTTTGTTTTTTTTTAAAATACACATAAAAAACCTTAGTCAATAAAAAAATATTACACTCACAACCATGTGTTTGACACACACACGCATATGTAGGCATACTCTCTTGTTTATTTTAAAGTCTGTGGTCTCTAATTGGGAATAGTTTAATACTGTTTAGTTTAATATTATTTGTCTATCCATAGTCGAAATCTGTGATTGTAGAAGTTGAGGTAGTCTTTGACAATAGAACCATAATAATTTTCAATCTTATAATTTAAATTAATTATGGCCGAATTTCGACCACTGGGTGACCACCAGTACATATATATATATATATATATATATATATATGTTGGCTCACGTCAGGGATGGCTGAGCGGTAGTTTCGTCATCACTCGTATTCGATTGAACTCAGTTTAGTCCATAAAACTTTTCAATAATAATTATTGAAACTCAATACACACAACTTTCACAATGACAGGATAAACCGACAGTTTCGTTGCACATACCGACAGACCGACTGACTGACTGACTGACTGTCAGAGACTCACTGCTGAGACGGACGGAATCACTGTCTGACACGAATGCCACGACTCTGTCCACGTACCGCCATTTTATACTGTGGCGTTACGGAGTCTACCCTTCATTTTGTGATATTTATCAAAACAACATTTCATCATTTAAAATAATAATCAAAACCACCGTCTTAATATTACTAAAAGTCGTTATCCACGACATATATATATTCATTAACTTAAACCATTAGTTGTTGTCGTCGTTTTGTTGAAATATCATTAAATAAGACACTTCTAACACATACATACAAAACATGTGCACATCAATATTTATATACATATGTATGTGTAGCTTCTGTTAATCGGCTTGACTCGGCCATGGCTGGTTCGATAATGATGATTTTTGTACATGTTGGAGTGCATTTCTGGATAGCTTAAATTTATAATTCGGTCCGTTAATTGGTGCTGCGGTCATATACCAGGATTCGTTTTTACTTTCGTGGCTGGACGCCTGATAAACGCGCTAATTATATACCTAAATATAAAGATCACTAAGTTCATTTCCATCTAGTGTCTTAGTGGCTATCGGTACCTGTAATTGTGAGTGCGTAATTTGTGCACACATGTAATTTGAATATCGCCGACTGCCTTGAAACAAAGCAGCTTGAACCCCCGTATCTTTAGTCGTTTACACGAGCTTAACTCGACTCGACTCAACCTCCAACGCGCGTTTTCGTATGCTTAGTCGTAAAAATAAACTCCACTCAAACGTCCTTGGGAAATTTTCCTAACCGGAGTGAAGTAAGCGAACTGTCAAGTCAAGGTACATCGCGACGTACCTTGAATGTTCCTCAAGGCTGGCTTTCTATCAATGTCCAAATAGTATGTGGACCGCAAATGGAAATATATGACATGATTGTGCAATGACCTGGGGCTGTGCATGATTCGCGCATATTTTGATAATTTAATGTTGATAATTTTTATTAATAAAGTAAATAGTTCGAGGTTAGACTCTTGTTTAGACTCGTGGTTAGACATTTGAAACTCCTTATTTTATTTACCTACATAAGAGTCATATTTTGCTTACTATCTAATAAATAAAGTTAATGCGATTATAAGTTTTATTTATATAATTATAAACTGGTGGTTGTGGAAAAGCACTTCAACAACACGATGCAATCAAAATCACACAAAAGCGGTGAATAAAAAATACAAAGCCGGGTCCAAAATCTACAATAATAATAGGTTAGAAAATAAATAATACACTTTCAAATTTACCGCTCGCACACATATTTGCGAATAACTCAGCCACTAAAGCATCAAACAAGTTCAATGCTTCTAGTGTCAAACAGACAGCGGCAGCTTGACTTTGACATTAAACAATGACCATAGACTACAGAACTCTATGGGTTTGATGCTAGCTTGATCAAATTTTCCCCAAACTGATGTTGTCGTGGTGACGCAATAACACGACTGTACCTCACTCGAGGACAGTTGAGGAATATTGTAATGGTCGACTAAAAATACCAAACTCGAGTAAGTTTGAGAGGAATGCTCGAGCATCATCGGATGAGTTAAGAGTGGAGGACTATTTTACGAAACGTCTAAAGATACGGGCAGAAGTCTCAATTTAATATGACCGAAACTTAAAACTGAAACGCAAAACCGCTTCCCGACACCTACAGCAGGACAAAGGTGTTTACGTAATTATACAAAATAACTTTTTGATTTTTCTTTATAAATTACCAATTTGGGTGTGTATTATTTATTTTATTTTACGATAGGCAGAAGCTAACCTCTGCAACTTAAAGGTTCCGTGGATTGACTTGGTCAATAGTACTATCGATGTTGTAGTACAGGTAAGCTTTTTTTATTTATTGCTTATATGGGTGGACGAGCTCACAGCCCACCTGGTGTCAAGTGGTACCTGGAGCCCATAGACATCCACAACGTAATTGCGCCACCCACCTTGAGATTTAAGTTCTAAGGTCTCAGTATAGTTACAACGGCTGCCCCACCCTTCAAACCGAAACGCATTACTGCTTCACGGCAGAAATTGGCAGGGTGGTACCTACCCGTGCGGACTCGCAAAAAATATAATTCCTTACTATCGGTAGGACCTCTTGGTCTCTTAGGTGATCTAATCACTGCGATGGTTATATATTGTAACCTCTAAAAAATAATTCCCTAATTTAGAACTGTATTACAATTTTTTCGGAAGAGTACATAAAACCATAACAAACATTGAACCATCAATAAAAATATGTTCGAGATACGAAATAGTCATGTTTGTCAACCGAGTATAAGAACACGCTGTGTTATATTTGCCATCCATCGAAAGATTATATGAGGCGTGTACCACTAACGTCAGGCTTAGCGCGGAATGGTAACCTTAAATATCTGCCGGTACTAAATCACTTTGTTTTATGCTCAAACTTTGCGCATAAAGGACGCTTTATCAAGACAAACTAAACTTTATCCTACATGTGTAAGGAGCAATATGTTCTTTCGGCACAAGTAAATAAATGGCTCTAGCCATAAACCTTTAAGGATTTTTTTCGTATTCTGGAGTCCTTTGAATAGATTCTTCAATCGTTAAAGTGGAATTTAATAAATCCTTTGTGTGCTCTACATTTTCAGTACAATCGACTTAGCTTTATTATTTAAAAAATTCAGTCCTTGAATAAAGCGAATTTTTGGAGAACCTTAAAAACGCCTGTCTATATGGCTATATTCTTTAAACTTTGAAAACGGGCAACACGTTGGCTTCCTCAAAAATTATCACACATTCACGTAAACGGATTTGTTTCAATTTAGTCAGTTTGAATTTTTGAATTCACGTTAAATCTTTGCCTATTTTTCTAAACCAACTAGAAGTAATCACGAACGCTTTCAAAAATTAACACATCTTATTGTTGCTTGTCATTGAATTTGAGGCGTATTGCTCGTTCTCAACGATGTGTGATAAGTCTTCCACCAATTTCGGCCACGAAACAGTTCCAATCTATGACCTCTGACTAACAATTATGAAAGAAAGAAAGCAAGAAATCATTTATTCGCTAAGCATAGTGAAAATGAGTTATTAGATAAGCTAAAAGCAACGTGTATGCTTTGTCATTATTCGATATGCGAATTTTAGTGCAGTGCAGATAATATTATGATATGATATGATATAACCCGTGACTTAGTTAATCTGGTTAAAAAATTAAAATCCAATAATTCGAGGGGTGAAAGGCTATTATTTGGTTTAAGGAACATTTTTGCAACTTTACATGAGAACCATTTAATGTATAAAATCTGGAGAAAATATCATAACAAAAAAACATCTTCAGCTATTTGAATGGAGTAAGCTTAATTGAAGTTCATTAAAAAAAAAGATGTGTGGTGTCCTGGGACACCGGATAGGAACGAAGTTCCTTATTAAAAAAATATTAATTTTGAGTTCTATTCGAGGTATAAAGAAAATAAAACAGGAGGTTTCGCAACAACCCACGGTCATTCGGTAACGTGCAAACTTATTGTGGTACACTTCAATCACGGTTGTTTACATAAAAGTGTATTGCGCAAACGAACGCTCTGAGATCGTGGTCAATGAATGATAAAAAAATATGTTATTTTTTGTACGTTATTACAAAGTTAAGTTGTAAACTGTGTGCATTACTAATAAAAATCTTACGTTACGGACCTTTTTTCCCGGTTAGGGTATCCCTCCGCATCGTCCCATAAGGAACTTCGTTCCAAAATATCGAACTTTTGATGTTAAAACCAAATAAAACACGTTTGCTGAGCTGAAATAACTATCATGAACACTATACTGTTATTTAACTACTATTTTACACAATTTTCACTTTTAATCGAGTTCCCATATTTCAAGAACCACGGAAGTTCGCAACTATTCGTATTACTATTAAATTCATCGTACACTTCACGGTTGAGCGTCGGCTAGTAAAATTTTCATGCAATTCCACTTCACGCGTATCGAGTTCAGATTAATAGATAACTTTGAGATATTAATTGGATCCAGGAATCGACACGAACGCAGTTAACAAAGTTAGCGTCAGTCGACTTCATGGAATACAAAATTCAAATTATCTCTATATATAAAAATGAATTTCTGTTCGTTAGTCTCACTAAAACTCGAGAACGGCTGGACCGATTTGGCTAATTTTGGTCTTGAATTATTCTTCGAAGTCCAAAGAAGGTTTAAAATGTGAAAAAATATAAAAATGCTTGGAGTTATATAAAAACAAACAATTTTGTTTTTCCTTAGATGTGTCCCCTTGATGTGTCTTTTATTTATCGATTGAGGCACTACGAAGTCTGCCGGGTCAGCTAGTAATAAATAATTGTTTTGCTATAAAATATCCGGTATTTTTACGAGACTTCTCATTTAAATGGATCACGAAATTAAGTTTTGCATCAGAGATGAGCGATTCGTCATTTTCGTATCGCTCGAAAAGATCTTTCAGAAGATCCAATAAGTCGATTAGATTAGAACAGTCGATAGTTAAAACTCTTTTTTCAAACTAGGATTGGACGTTTATTCCACGATTCTACCAGGACATCAATCGCTAACTTATCTGACACTGCTAGACACTGCTTCGTGGAATGGATATTTCAAACATGTCATAATGTTTTTTTTTTATCCAACTTGTCCAGCTTGTGGGAATCTTTACTGGTGGTAGGACGTCTTGTGAGTCCGCACGGGTATGTAGGTACTAGCACCCTATTTCTGCCGTGAAGCAGTAATGCGTTTCGGTTTGAACGGTGGGGCAGCCGTTGTACTGTAAAAATGGAGATCTCAGAACTCATGTCTCAAGGTAAGTGGCGGCATTTACGTTGTAGATGTCTATGGGAGACGGTGACCACCTAACATCAGATAGGCCGTGAGCTCATCCAACCATCTAAGCAATTCACAACCAATTTTAGATATTTGTGTGAAAATCAGACTACTATGTCGTCCATATAAGCTAATGCTAATAAAAGCGGTCTAAAATACAACGTGGTCATTACGTGGATGTAACGTGTGAATCCCTATCGTCTCGTAAATGTCACGTACTCTACTAGCCTTCGACGTAGCGGGGAGTGCACACGACATCGAGTAATTTAATCCACGGTACGGCAGCCACGGTCATAGATTAAATAAGTTAGTTGACGCAGAGCATCTGACCCGGGGGGATTTTGCACGCTACACAACGCTTCACCGGTTTGCAGCTTTGATTATATAAACGAAGTCTCTAGTTAACTGGCTCACCTTCTTTTAGTAAAATATAATGATCGAATTCACAAATAAATTGATCGAACATCGAAATAAATTAGTTTATTTAAAACTAGCGGCCCGCTCGGGCTCCGCTCGGGTCTTTAACAAAAATTTCAACGATATTTGACGTTGTTTTATTTTTTTAAATAAAAGAACACTATAATAGCGGGTTCGACGAGAACGGTGACCGGACTAAATAATAGGTTCGCTCTTCATATTTTTAAACTACTAGCGGCCCGCAACGGCTCCGCTCGGGTCTTTAACACAAATTTCAACGATATTTGACGTTATTTTATTTTTTTAAATAAATGGACACTTATTGTGGTATAACTATAATAGTTAGACATATGCTGTCGCGACACTTTTTGTAAATAATGATGTGGTCTACAAAGTCGTAGTACATTATTTAATTCTAACATCAATAGTTTTCGCAAAGCACGCGATGTAAAGAATATTTTTTACACCTTGGGTTACATTATTGGAGTTTTAGTAAGGATCCCTAATTTTTTTCAAAAAAGATTATAGCCTATGTCACTCGGGAGTAGTGTAGCTTCCAAACAGTGAAAGAATTTTTCAAATCGGTTCAGTAGTTTCGGAGCCTATTCAACACAAACAAACAAACAAATCTTTCCTCTTTATAATATTAGTATAGAAGTATAGATAATTTAACTTTTAATTTATACATTTCATAAAAGAAATTCAAATTAACGCGGAAGCAAAAATATCAAGTATACGCATATTTTCTTTAAATTCACATTTTTTTCTAATACAATAACTTTTACGGTAACGGCGAAATTCGTATGCTACATACAAATTAAACTATTATTAACTTCAAAAAGTAACCAGGGTAAATTGCAAACGGAATATTCATGTAATCCAAATAATATAATGACTGGGACGTTTACCAGCTACCAGCCAACCGAGATCGGAGCTCAAAAGTGATTCAAGTATTATCATAATTGGATATCGTTATCTTAACTTCGCATAATTCCATTTTAGATACATAATCCAACTCTCTAGTTCAAGACAGTTCACTATTCACACATAGGGTAACAATAATTAGATATCGTTTTAAAATTAATTGAAAGCACACATACATATAAAATTGTACAATACTACCTATATAGCACGCCTTCAATGTGAAATTTTATGATATAACCTTTAAAGTTATATTGGTATTATCAAAGCCATACTTGAATAAAAAATCTGCAATTAATCTTTATTACGATGTCCTCCATTTTCGTAGAAATAATTAACACTTTTTTGAAGGATTAATTTTTTTCAAGAAAATATGAAGGTTATTAAGGTACAATATTCGAATGACGACGAATCAAATTTTAGTCGTCCAGGACCACAAAAACTATATTCTTTTTCTTATCAATCGCCTCACTCTTGACATAGTGGTAACGACCGTCATGCGTCAATGCGACCATAGCATTGGAGGGGACAGATTTAATGCGTCTCACAATGTCCCGCCTGAAACTCTAGTGTTTTCGAAACATAGGATACAATAAGATGAAAATAATGCAAGCTATATTAAACCTTGAGAATGGTTTTGTTTACAATTACATTAATAATTAGTTTTACAACGTTTCATGTTTCATCTTTAATCCGTGGTCGCCCTACACCGATTTGAGTAGTAATTTACATGAATTATCGTCAACTTTTAACCACAAAATAGGGTCTTATGAATACTTTTTTAAATTTGTTTCAATGAACTCAAGGAAGCTATCGCAAATCAGAATAATTAAATAGTCTCTTATGACTACGTTTTTTTGTTTCAATAAATTTAAGGAACCTATCGCAATTCTGCTTTTTTTAAAAATTAAACATCGAATTAGTTCAGGTTTGTTCCTTCACAGCTTGTTTTGTAATTAGTGGGAAGCCGGAATAAGATACCGCTGCGATACGGATATAAATTTAATGCGAAAATTAACTATGTGGTTTTTATTTTTTTATTGCCTTGATGGGTTGTCGAGTTCATAGCCCACCTGGTGTTAAGTGGTTACTGGAGCCCATAGACATCTACAACGTAAATGCGCCACCCGCCTTGGGATATAAGTTCTAAGGTCAGAGTATAGTAACAACGGCTGCCCCACCCTTCAAACCGAAACGCATTACTGCTTCACGGCAAAAATAGGCAGGGTGGTGGTACCTACCTGCGCGCACTCACAAGAGTTCCTACCACCCGTAGAAGATAGAAGTGATGGAGGTGACTAAATGAACAACGCGCCATAGGTATCGTAAAAGGCGACTAGATTACCGAGGAATGGGCAACGTACTCTGAGCATTAAACCAGCATAGTACAGTAACTGCCATTCAACAATAAATGAATCCGAGTGGGCTGGTACCATCGTTACCTCAAATTCTGCCTTTTTCCCCTAGCTATTCGCTGGTAGCCTATGGGGCTATTCCAGCTACGCTCGGACGGGCAGATGAGTTCACGGGCTCAACCTGAGAGAAATTACTAACACTAGCTCAAGCATAAACAGTGCTTCGCAGAATCTAACGACGGATCGGAATCACGACCCAAAGAGAAGATCCGGCGAGAAACTCGTGGGCTAAAATTCTGCCGCATAGCACATGCGTTCCGATTTAAGGGTGAGATTGATTGTTCAATAATAATTAGTGTTCTTGCCTATAGCCACCTACAATTCATTTATTCACACACATACATACATACATACATGTGTAAATAAGATCAAAAATCTTATAATACACTGTATATAGTTACTCTGAGATTGTATGACTCGCAAAAGTTAGAACCTCGATACTGTTTTTCGGAGGGATCGTACAGTAATGGCCTCCAAGTAAGAAAGAATAAGATTCGTGAAAAAGAATAATGAATTGGAGTTTCAGTACCTTTAGTAACAAAGCCAAACTTATTAGACTTATTTAGCCTTAACGTCTCCCTTGAGTATTTCAGGGAGCTAGGCTAATTTCGCATCCAGTATTGACTCACGGTTGACCTTGACTTTTCTGTGGAACTTTAAAATATTTGAATACTAAGATAACTATAGATACATAAATTATTACGTTACATTGTATATTTGTATGTATATTTATAAATGTATATATGTATGTATGTGTGTATGTGCATATTCCAATTGATTGGTACACCACGTGAAATTCGTTTCCAGATGATTCTTTTCCACCTGCTGATTATCTGGAAGAGATCGCTCGTAGCGATTAGAACGGCAATTGTACTTTTTTTTGTATGTTTTCCCATTGTTTTTTTTGTTGGTGTATAATAAATAATACTCTCTCTTTCTCTCTCTCTCTACAGCTCTGATATTTTGGTAGATGAGTATTTTATTTGAGATTTTTTTTAACATCTTTTTGGACATATACATAAAGAAAATACAGTACTCAACGCTCCCGCAATACTATTTCCTCTTGCGTTATTTGTGCCGGAAACACATGCGAGTTCACAGTACACTGAGTACTTAGTAGTGGCTTAAAGGATAAGACGCCCGGTTAACTCGATCGATGTGACTATGCCGATGTTCAAATATCGCAAGAGTTGAACTTAAGCGTTCACGAACGCCTTCCGAAATAAAGAGATAATTTATTTGCCATTTTCTCATAATACAAATTCAAATCTAATCTAAAACTTATTTATTGATTAAGTTAAAAACGTTCTTTGAAGAACAGATCGAACAAATGATGGACGACAGCTTTTTTTTGTTCACAAGAAAACAGACGAACAAAGAAGCTAATTGAAGTTTAGTAAACGGTGATAAATAACACATTATAAACACAACTAGAGGTCCCGCAGTAGTCGAAATTCGACTATAATTAATTGGAATTGTAAGTTTGTACACTATTATGATTGTTTTGTATACTTCTATAATCACAAATTTTACCAAGGCTACACTATAAAAAAATATTAATAAAGACAAACAATATTTAATCTATTCTCAATTTGACCACAGACGTCAAGAACAAAAGTTTGACAATAAATAGTATGCATGCGTGTGTGCGTCAAACACATGGTATGTAGTGTGTGTAATGTTTTCTTTATTGATTTAATGTATCTTTTATGCATTCTTTAAAAAAAATATTAGCATTGTGCACTTCTTCTCTATAATCTCTATAAGCGTGGAAAATTTCATACTTCTCCGTCCGCGCAATTTTCGTAAAAAGGGATACAAAGTTTTTGCTTCACGTATTAATATATAGATAGATAAAGACAAAAACGTGTAGCTGACGTTATTTAAATAACAATGAAAGACATTGCAAACAATAACTATTTATTTACGTTAATTATCAGACTGCCTCACTACAGATTCATAATTGCGTTTGAATAGTTCATCGGATTATTCATACCCAAAACGTGATTGCTTCACGCAAAAAAAGGCTTTGTTACAACGTGACGTTTCTACGAGAAAAAAAAAATATGACGTGCTCATCAAATCTGTGTACAATAGAATTTATACGATACGCGCTTGTCCTCACGTCGCCTTTATCATGTCGAGTGCTGTCTCGCTGATTTATAGCCGAGCCGTTTTAATTAAGGCTGTCGCTCAATGAAACTTATTAAATATTAGTTACGTATTTAGACAATAAATTAGTGAAGCTCCTGTGAGATATGATGAGAATGTTTAGATTAGGTTTGAAGTGCGCATCAAATAATGTACTTAGTAGTGGTTTTGTAGACGGATGTCAACCTCTAGCCTATTTCTGAAATAAGATAGTAGTTTTTGGAACGAAGTTCCTTATGGGACGATGCGGAGGGGTACCTTAACCGGGAAAAACGTCCGTAACGTAAGATTTTTATTATTTATGTATAGTCTTAGTATGATGGCTACACAGTGTCTACGTGATAACGGTTATTATTATTATTCATATAAATAGCTGTTTCTTTGTATATTATAATTATTATATATATATTTTTTGTGAATAAAATAAAGTTAATAACCTTGTAAAGTAGTTTTTTTATCAATAAAAAATCCTAATAAAAAATGTATACCCGAATAATTATTGTCTTTATACCTTCGAATAGAACTTAAAATTAATATTTTATAATAAGGAACTACGTTCCTAGGCGGTGTCCCACGACACCACACATCTTCTTTTTTAATTTTATTACTGATATGGGTGAACACTGCGTGCTTGGTGTTATAATATGGTTATCGAAAATAATTTCATCATATTGCCCAACCTCGAACATTGGGTCTAATTCCCAATTGTATTATATAACGACTATCCGGACATATTCAAACCGGAACGCATTAATTAAATAGGCAGAGTGGCGATACTTCGGGTAAGTAAGCAGTAATTAAGCCTAGATAAGCTTCTACTACCAGATTTTTATACACATTGCTGTTGTTTCATCGTTGAAGCCTTTCGTGAATACGTATAAAATATGTATTTCTCTTTAAAAAATATCGGTAAGCGCTACGTTGATTTGAACACCTGCACAATTGCTTCGATTGTTACAATTATATTTTATTATAACCAATTATAATTGTAATTGGTTATTGTATAATATTATAACCAGTGTCCTAACCTTAATCCACTACAACTTGTAGTGAACAATGAAAGTTGGACTTTACCCGCTTCGAGGTGAATGACCGCTTTCACATTGTGTCTTCGTCATAGGGCCCTGGAAACTCTATATGGAACTTAATAAAACTTTAATTAAAACTGCTTTTATGGTTTAATCTCGCTAAAGAAAAATAAGTAAATTGGCATTGCTGATATTGCTGACATTGCTGATATTGCTGACATTGCTGATATTGCTGACATTGCTGACTCTGGAGACATTGCTGACGCTGCAGACATTGCTGATATGCCTGACACTGTTGACATTGCTGACATCGCTGAACTTGCTGACCTTACTGACATCACTGAAATTACTGACATTGCTGACGTCAATGAGCGGCGATAACCACCGTATGGTTCTCTACCTACAAGGGCAAATAAAAAATAAAATTTCCTTTATTACGAAGCATTTTATAACAGCCCTACATGCAACCTCGGCGCCATATGTGCCGTCCGCCTAATCACAATATTGTGTAAATCCCAGTCGTAATAATTAGCTTTGTTGTGTGCACGAACTAATTACATTAATAATCAGATCAACTAGCGTTACACGAACAATGGCCTGATAACAAATTTTCAGTTATATCGCTATCAGTCTAACAGATTTTATTAAAAGCTGCATGGAAAAGATTTAACATTTTGCTAGCTGCATACAAAATTATTATGACTACTCTACTACCCCAGTAGTCAAAATTCGACTATAATTACTAATTTTAACTATAAGTTTTAACATTATTATGTTTCTATTGACAAAAACTATTATACTTCTATAATCACAGATGTCGCCAAGGCTACACTATAGACAAATAATATTAAAGACAAAAAATATTAATCTATTTTCAATTTGACCACAGATTGATAAATCAATAAACAAAAAAGTGTAAATGCATGTGGATGTCAAATATATAGTAGTGTGTGTAAGGTATTCTTTTATTGATTTAGATTTTTTTTATTGTTTATGCATAATTAAAAAAAACTAGCATTCTGCACTACTTCTCTATATTCTCTACAAGTGGGGGAAATTTTATACTCCTCGGTTCTCACGATTTTCGTAAAAAGGGGTACAAAGTTTTTGCTTTATTCTTTATTAGTTTAAAACATAAGAACCATTAAATTTAAAAGGACTTTTAGCGAATCGCAAATGTAAAGGTTATTTGATCGTATAATCTTTTCAATATCAATATCAGATGAGTGCCTCGCAACATTCTATGCACTCTCTAAACATCCACCCTTGTTTTTTATTTACGGGTAGTCCTAATCTTTTTTTTATTTATTGCTTAGACGGGTGCCTGATGTTAAGTGGTTACTGGAGCCCATAGACATCTACAACGTAAATGCGCCACCCATCTTGAGATATAAATTCTAAGATCTCAGTATAGTTACAACGGCTGCCCTACCCTTCAAACCGAAACGCATTACTGCTTCACGGCAGAAATAGGCAAGGCGGTGGTACCTACCCGCGCTGACTCACAAGAGGTCCTACCACCAATCGGTACACAACCAAAAATAGGACTCATAGCGCATTAATTTTGTTATTGTGGATTAAGAAAAGATTTATTTTGTGTACATTAAAAGTTGATATGTTTTTTCCCCCAATCCACGATATATGTACTGCCTCTAAGTAGCTGATAAATCTTTCTATAAGTCGAGTTGTTATACTTAATTGATACGACATCACCCTACTCTCGTCCATTATACTCTCCACGTCTTTGAATATGTAGGAGTTCTGTTAACGACGTACTTGCTTTATTCCAGTAGACCCTTTTACTAGACGAATGTCAGTAATTCTAGTCTAGTTTTTAGTGTAAGTATCTTATAACTGCGTACGTTAATAATTTACATCAACTTAAGCCCCATAGACACAGCCCACTGAGTTTCTCGCCGGATCTTCTCAGTGGGTCGTGATTCCGATCCAGTGGTAGATTCTGCGAAACCCTGCTCTTGCTAGGGCTAGTGTTAGCACATTCTCTTAGGTTGAAACCATGGGCTCACCTACCCGTCCAGACGTAGCTGGATTAGCCCCTCAGGCTACCATACGATACCACCTTTAGCATTAAAAAAATCAACCTACCAGTAATTACAATTTATTATCAAATGATTTTATTATATTACAATTTACTACAATTATATTAAATAACTAGCTGACCCGACAGACTTCGTAATGCCTCAATCGATAAGTAAAATACCTTAACTTTTGTATAAAATAAACATAAAACAAAAGGAATCCGTCTGACGGAGGACACATCAAAGGAAAAACAAAATTGTTATTTTTATTTAATTCCGAGCATTTTCATATTTTTCTACCTTTTAAACCTTCTCTGGACTTCCACAAATAATTCAAGATCAAAATTAGCCAAATCGGTCCAGCCGTTCTCGAGTTTTAGCGAGACTAACGAACAGCAATTAATTTATATATATAGAGATAATACAATTATTTATTACAATTATATTACAAACTATTATCAACTTGATCTTACAAGAACATTACAGTTCTGTTGATCTTTATAAATGTGTAAATCCTGTAAAGTATTCTGTACGTTTTGACCTCAATAAATTTGTTGAAAGCAACCTATTGGTATTAGGGGGTAGGGCGACTGTTAAGGGCTAGGTTAATGGGAGCGAACCGGAACAAACGATGGCCATCTATCTTATTGCAGTACCAAGGTATTGTTTCAGCAAGTGTATTGTAATGTTTTGCGCGAACCGTTTGTTTGTTTTTAGCGTACAAACGAAAAAGAAAAGCATACGATAAAAACAAATTTATTAGGTTTGCGATAAAGTATCGTTAGAATATTAACGATTACAACGCGAAGGTGAAAGCTTACCTCCCATTTATAACATGCAATGGTAATATATGCAAGAACCAAAGTCAAGCTAACTGTTTTTTTTTAACCTAACTATTCGCTATTAGCCTAAGGAGCCATCCCAAAGCTCACAGATTCAGTCTGAGAGAATCGCTAAACTGGCCTAAGCAAGAGCAGTGCTTCACAGAATCTATCACTGGATCGGAATCGCAACCCACTGAGGAGATCCGGCAAGAAACTCAGTGGGTTGACCAACTACATATTCATAAAGTATGAATTGTAAGTACTTTCTCAAAACTCAACTAAAACGAATACTAATATTTTATTATCTACGAAAGAACTCGCATCAAATAATCCGATTTTGCTTTCATGAATAACTTCAACAATGAAGAGTCAACAACGTATTATAAGAACCCGTATTGTAAATACGCTAGGGTACCATACCAACATGCTTAAGCTCTTCCACGAAGTAATCGAGTTCGAGCTTAATGGTTGAGACAGCCAACATATAATGAAAATGTGACTTCGACTAGATGTCTTAGGGCGGGTAGGGGAATTTTCATGTCCATGTTCTATTACTATTTCCCATCTGGCCCTCAGGCTCGGTGGAGTGATGATCTGTGCAGGGTGGCTGGCAGGAACTGGATGAGAGAAGACGAGGATCGTGGCGAACAATTGGAGAGGCCTATGTCCAGCAGTGGACTGCTATAGGCTGATGATCATGATGATTGTCTGGCCACCATCGTTCAGTGACTACGCTAGCTAGCTAATCAACTACGCTAGCCTCTATTTACCACAGAATCGTTGAATAAGCGTAATCTAATGACACTTCTAATAACGTGACGTACGCGTCAAACTATAAATATCGACTGGCAATCAGTCGGGTCACAGGTCGACCTATAAATAGCAGAGACCGTTTCGCAGTCAGATGGAATGTAACTACGCTACCGAAGTAACGCGACACGTTCGCGTTTACGTTTCGAGCTGAGCGTTTATGACGGAATCACAAATGTATTTTTCGTGTCCTGAAAAAGTGCTTCCAGAACGCTCGCCCCACGGGCTTTTCAAGAGAACTCCGTCGACACACTGCAGCAAAGGACGTACGACAATTACTGTAGCCAGATTTACGCAATGTCTTTTTTTGTTTTTTTTTATTGCTTAGATGGGTGGACGAGCTGACAGCCCACCTGGTGTTAAGTGGTTACTGGAGCCCATAGACATCTACAACCGTAAATGCGCCACCCACCTTGAGATATAAGTTCTAAGATCTCAGTATAGTTACAACGGCTGCCTCACCCTTCAAACCGAAACGCATTACTGCTTCACGGCAAAAATAGGCGGTGGTGGATTACACGATGTTATTCCTTCACCGTGGAAGTCAAAATTTTGACTGTTTTTGCGCAGTTTTTTATTTTATTGTACCCGGGCGTACGAACTGACGTTTCTCTTAAGTCAAGTGGTTACCGGGGAAAACAAAATGAATATCAGCATCCACCATCAAGCATAAAGTCGAAATCTCAATTGTATTGCATCAAAATTGGTAGCCGTATTTACATTATTATTGGTGATAGCACCTCCAAAATCAAGTGAAAAATGATATCAGATGGAACTGTTACTAGTATGAACATCATCAATGCCATAGGTTACCACTAGGTTTTCGAAATTGAATTCATTAAATATTAAAAATTAATGCTACTAAAACCCGTGTCTTTCACAATTTCATAAATGCAAATCTTATGGTTTATCCCTTTGAACTTGGGGTGATAGCTGAGTTGCTGCCAACCGCTTAGAGCCCTATTCAAACCTCCTTTGAAGAAGATCAAGGCTAGAGAATACCATGTTGTTTTTTTTTGTTTTTTTTTTTATTGCTTAGATGTGTGGACGAGCTTACAGCCCACCTGGTGCTAAGTGGTTACTGGAGCCCATAGACATTTACAACGTAAATGCGCCACCCATCTTGAGATATAAGTTCTAAGATCTCAGTATAGTTACAACGGCTGCCCTACCCTTCAAACCGAAACGCATTACTGCTTCACGGCAGAAATAGGCAGGGCGGTGATACCTACCCGCGCGGTCTCACAAGAGGTCCTACCACCAGTAAACTGTAAACCATGTACTGTTGTCCACGGTTCATTCCAGATCCCGTTGCTACGTGGCAAAAAAGATTTATAAATAAATATGACGGGATTACCTCAAAACTCTCAGAGACTAATAAAATAGTTTAAAAAATAAATTGGCTCGTTGATCCACAGTGCCGTATGTATAGAGTATTTCAACGCATACGTAGCCGATGGAGGACCTTTATTTTTTCTGAATATCGACAGTCGATTCATCTATAGATAGCTTTAACTTATGCATAATGCATGACACTTAGCATTAAAATGATCTCTTTCCTTGCTCTAGATATTGGTTTCTGATGTCTGCATGCATAACTTTGTCTTATTTTATTTGTAATTCATTTCCTAATAACTTTTACCTTGTTGATAAAAACTTACTTATGGAACATGGCTTGAATTATTAGTAGGTTTAATTTATTAGTAGAAAATTTAAATTTATTAGTAGTAATTGTATGTAAGTATAATCTCTAAATAATACAAAGTAAGGTCGCTGTCTGCAACTCTCTATTTCTCCGCTCACTTCTTCTAAAGAACGCTATCAATTTTGACACGTTTTATGGTCTTTTTTTTTGCTTACATAGTTGGACGGTCTCACAGCCCACCTGGTGTTAAGTGATTACTGGAGCCCATAGACATCTACGACGTAAATGCACCACCCACCTTGAGATATAAGTTCTAAGATCTCAGTATAGTTACAACGGCTGCCCCACCCTTCAAACCGAAACGCATTACTGCTTCACGACAGAAATAGGCGGGGTGGTGGTACCTATCCGTGCGGACTCACGAGAGGTCCTAACACCAGTAAAAAATTCACATTTTGTATGTACCTACTATCGAATTTAACACAACTGAACTATTGAGATACTTATATTATAGAGAGTACGAGATAGAGAGATACTTATGTTAAAATAAATGTCTAATAGACGCAGGTCAAACTTTAAGAGAAAGTGTATACGGGTAGTAAGCTAGTTTGTCTATATTATCGTATGACAACAAAGAACTAATCCGGAATCCAATTCGAATAGTAATACTTAAACAATTCTGTTTGTTTTTTTTGTTTTAAAAAAACATACGATTTTAGCTAAATTGCTACGAACAGATATAATCCATTAAAAGTAATATTTCATTAATAAAAAAAGAGAGAAAGATAATAACAAACTTTGTTAAGTGTTTTCTTCGGTTTCAGCGGGTCGTAAACACAATGGAAAACTATTTTTGCAGTTTAATCTCGAGTTTTATTGTCAATATATTATTTCCGGCGCTTCGGATGCTCTACGGTTTTCATGGTCACAGATGATTTAGGTATTATTCGTCGACGCTTGGATATTGTGCTACCTACGTTATATTTTTATATAAAAAATTACTCAAAGTAAAGTAAAGTAATCAAACTTTGTTTGTGTCCAGAATATCATTTAAGAGCATCATTGAGCCTGTCTGGCCATTAAATAGGAGATAAGAGTATATTATAGCTACCATCATGAACGTCGAACTCCATGATTTGAAGATGGTAATACTTTAGTAATATTTCAATTTAAAACCTATTTACTTATAGTCAACATTACAGTACATCATTGTAATACAGTATCTTCAGATTCTGGTGGTAGAACCTCTTGTGAGTCTGCGCGGGTAGGTACCACCACCCTGCCTATTTCTGTCGTGAAGCAGTAATGCGTTGCGGTTTGAAGGGTGGGGCAGCCGTTGTGACTATACTGAGACCTTAGAACTTATATATCTCAAGGTGGGTGGTGGCATTTACGTTATTCGGCAATTCTCGGTACGGTTCGGAGAGTTCACCTGCGGCTATATTCAGACTCGCCAAGTTACGTCGGTCGTATTGTAATGAGCGATTTAGTGGGCAACTTCATTCTGTTAATTTTGTGTCACGGTGCGCGCGCATCGTAAAATCTCACTCTCATCAATTTTTCAAAACGCGCCTAAAGAAGTATAACTTCAAAAATCAGCTCACAAGCCTATCAGTCTTCGAATAATAAACGTTTAAATTATTTGTCAGATTATTATACTCGTTGTTATGGTACATATCCTTTCATTTGTACATATAATATTCTTCAAAAAAGCGTTTATCACGTGTTCGCGTTATAATATTTTCGACCGAGCTGCGCCGATTAATGCAGCAATTTGCATTTAGAATACTCGACAAACAGAAATTCGAAAATAACGTTCCATAGCGATTAATTACGTTTTCGAAACAGTATAAGTCGAGTTGAAACTTGTATGAAGTATGTATCGCGTTAAAATTAACATTTTTTCGCGCCAGTACATACGAATTCCTTCTCGAATATTAGAGTTCGTTATCGTCAAATCTGCATTGATATCAAAAAGTATTGATCTTAACGATAATTTCAGGTGTTTTAGGCTTGAATTGAACGACACGTTCTATGTACTATTCGTGTATTTGCACTATAGTCTAAATTAACTATCTATATCTATACTAATATTATAAAGAGGAAAGATTTGTTTGTTTGTTTGTATTGAATAGGCTCCGAAACTACTGAACCGATTTGAGAAATTCTTTCACTGTTTGGAAGCTACACTATTCCCGAGTGACATAGGCTACATATAATATTTTTTGAAAAAAATTAAGAATCCTTACTAAGACTCCCATAATGTAATCCAAGGTGTAAAAAAAAAACCTAAAATATTCTTTACATCGCGTGCGCTGCGAAAACGATTTATGATAGAATAAAATAATGTACTACGACTTTGTAGAGCACATTATTATTTTCAAAAAGTGTCGCGAGAGCATATGTCTAACTATTATAGTTATACCCCAATAAGTGTCCATTTATTTAAAAAAATAAAATAACGTCAAATATCGTTGAAATTTGTGTTAAAGACCCGAGCGGAGCCGGTGCGGGCCGCTAGTAGTTTAAAAATATGAAGAGCGAACCTATTATTTAGTCCGGTCACCGTTCTCGTCGAACCCGTCGCTTGCGACGAAGGGCTCGACGAGTAAATTAACTCTCAGACACAGCCCACTGAGTTTCTCGCCGAATCTTCTCAGTGGGTCGCGTTTCCGATCCGGTGGTAGATTCTGCGAAGCACGACTCTTGCTAGGGTTCGTGTTAGCATCGTCATCAGGTTTGAGCCCCGTGAGCTCACCTACTAGTTACGGTTACGCTGGAATAGCCTCCCAAGGCTACCAGCTTAGGTAGGAAAAAAAATATATATATATTTAGATAAATAAAAGAAATAAATAAATTTCTAGAACGAATAGCGAACCTTATGTTTTCCTTTTCTTAGAAACGTAACTCGACGCTTCCGTTTCGTGCAGACGTAAATAAAATAGGAGCATCCAAAGGAAATGCCTACACCGTAAGTAAAATGCTCAGTAAAGTCGGCGCTCTGAGAGCGTACAAGTTCTTTTAAATAAAAGTTTGCTCTTATCACCGGCTAAAACGTCCATTTCTCAGGGTTGGCCCCTAAATGGACAAAGAAACGCGAGATCCTGATGACAGTCGAGTGCTTTCTTAAAACGACGCCACGTTTTAAACGAAACTTAGAGGGTTAAGGCACGGCTATGCCCAGTACAGCGATTCAAGATGATTGCCAACTCTCTGAAAGGCCTCGCGTTTTATCCACTTGAACAGTATTTATTTAGACGGCTTTTTAAGATATTTTTGTTCTGTATTAAGTAACTACATTTTAGCGATATCATATTATTATACTATTGGTCCCGCAGTAGTCGAAATTCGACTATAATTAATTGAAATTTTATGTTTAAGGTTCCATTGTAAAAGACTATTATACTTCTATAATAAAATCACAGATTTCGCCAAAACTAAACCATAGATAAATAATATTATTTGGCTAAATGTCCCGGAAATTTGAACCTTGAAATTTTTAAACCTAGGGATTTGTCAGATGTGTGAAAGATATCGTGTTTGACAATGGCTAGCTATCAATATCCTCATTCATCGTGCTGTTCCCTGAAAAGGCATGAATGTTTGTGTTGGTTGTATTGTAGTTGTCTACTTATTTGGATACTTCGTTTTTTGTTTACTGTTTTTTTTTTGCTTTTTTGTTTTTTTTCCTGGAACTCGTAATTTTATTTGTATTTTTTTTTTAATTTGTATTTTGTAATTTTGTTTTCAATAGCCAATTTGGAGGCCCGCTCGCTATGTACATTAATACGGGTTTACTGAGTGCATATATCATTGAGAGGGGAACAGTTAATTATAATGTGTTATAGATGTTATTTGTCTAGTTAATTCCAATACTCAAGTATAGGTAAGTATAGGTAAGTAAGTACTAGGTATTCGAGTATCGCAATCCAGATCAGATTTAGGTACTATTTGTACGATTTAGTTAATATGTACAGGGATGTTAACAGGAAACTTAATTCTAGGCGATGCGACGACACAATCGCTTGTAGTTATTTAAACACAGAGACATTTAAATGGTGTTTAGTTTTAAGGTTAGATTTTATATAGTTTAAGTTCGCTATTTGTCTTCCAAATAAAATAAAATACAAAGTTTTTGCTTCACGTTTTAATACGTAGAGCAAATTAGGAGTTCTCCTAATTTGCTCTATCTGTAATCTTCAGAGAACCTAAGTACAAACATTATTCAAACATTCTTTCTATAATTAAATTTACTTTTAAGGTTTAATGTTGCGTTTTTATTAAGTTTTTTTATGACGTTTCGTAAACTTTACAGTTTTTGTGATCACAGACAACCGAAACGAAATAAAATACCATAATAAAGTGTCTATTTTACAGAGACTATGATTTAATGAAACGATGTTACTATGATGATGTTACATTATGAAAAACGTTGAAATACATAGTATACATACAAAACGATGATTAAAACTTTTATAATAACTACTAGCTGACCCGGCAGATTTCGTAGTGCCCCAATCGATAAATAAAAGACCTAAACTTTTGCATAAAACAAACAAAAGTAATCCGTCCGACGGAGGACACATCAAAGGGAAAACAAAATTGTTATTTTTATTGAATTCCGAGCATTTTCATATTTATCTGCCCTTTAAACCTTCTCTGGACTTCCACAAATAATTCAAGACCAAAATTAGCCAAATCGGTCCAGCCGTTCTCGAGTTTTAGCGAGACTAACGAACAGCAATTCATTTATATATATATATATATATTATAGATACGTCGAATAATCGATGACAAATCGAAGTAAAACTGACACTTATAAGTAAGTACAAACATTCAAAACTGCCTAACGTTCCAAATTTAGTTCGGAATTCAGTTCCACATAGGGAGCGCGATTAGCGTGACGCATCCAATTAAAGACAGTGACGTGTAATTTCGTCTTGCATACAGTGTATCCACACTACGACAACTGTTTCTAGAATATTGTAATTTACAGAAATTACGGAAAGCCGCAACGTCAAATATATTATTTTTGACGTGACAACGTCTTATAATTCGATGGAGTCGGCTGCACGCACGAAAAAACATGACTCATGCGGCGTTACCTCGCTCTGAGGCGATGAGAGCGATGCATCCGCGTGGATAGCTGCTATACAATAATACATTTAAGGTCGACGTGCAACCTAACCCAAGCATCAGCCCGCTGAGTTTCTCGCCGGATCTTCTCAGCGGGTGGCGATTCCGATCCGGTAGTAGATTCATTCGCGAAACAATTGCTCTTGAGTTGTTAGGTCTCCTTCGGAGGCGCTCGGGCAGTTGTTAGCAAATCCCGCCCCTCTTGGCTGAGCCTTTGCTCGCCCACCTGTCCTGGTGAAGCTGGAAAGGCCTTCGGGCCACCAGTAAACTTTCAATCATAAAAAAAAAAAAACATTTAAGCTGGGTACTCACCTAGCTGTTTAGCATGTAATGTAACAGATACTGTATCAACCTGCAAGTGGGTACGGCTTGTCCACGGTCCACAGCGTATCTAAACGCTGCCACGAGCACACTGCGAGCCGCCTTTGGGTTGAGCTTGCTGCGCTCCTTCCGCAAGCGGCTCGCAGCGGGCTCGTGCCTACGTACTCACTGGATACTGTATCTGTTACGTTACGTGCTACACGGCTAGGTGAGTACCCAGCTTTACATGTTTTCGTCAAGTATGAAGTTCAGTGAAAAGTGAATGTGGTGTCAATTGTTTATAGCAACGATAATTGCGATAATTGAAAAATGAAACCATTCCATCAGTATTTTCTTATGACGTTGTCGCGTTCAACTATCGTCATTAAGCCGACTTTACGGACAACCGATTTTTTTCAATTAACAATCAGTATTCATCATTCTGTGATAATTCATTCACCATCCAGGCGGTTCGATTGTGGAATGCACTGATGATTGCACTTTAAACTGCTCTAAGAGAATGGTGAAGGAACATTACTTATCTGCTTAGTGTTGTTTGTATGTACATAATAATATATGCTTTATCATTTCCATACTGTTGATTTATTATGCGTATTTAAGTATATAGTATTTATATAATATGTATATTGGTATATAAATCAGATAATAATTTTATATTATATGCAAACGGTATATATCTAATTTATTGTATGTATATTTTATATTTTCTTTAATAATGTTTTGTTAATAGTACACCGCAACATTCCTGCTATATCTTTATCTTTTCTAGAATTTCCGTAAATTGAACGGCTGCCTGGAAGAGATCGCTTTTAGCGATAAGACCGCTTAGTGTACAAATGTGTCTGTTTTTTTCTAATGTTAATTGTGTTTTGGTGTGCAATAAAGTATATTCTCGCTCTCTCTCTATCTATTCAATAAAGACCTAAAGTGCAACAATTATGCTTCAAAATTTAGTACAACAAGTGCATCAATAATTCGTGAAGTTAATTGTTACACCGATTATTACACCGTGCAATAACATAGATATAATTATGCACAAGTGCATCGCTACTATTGTTACCTTACATAACTCAAATAATTCACAAACACCACTTCATCATAATGAGATGAGCTGTTAACAACTCGAGAGAATCGATCGATTTGAATTGGCGACGTTTAAATTACCCAAATTACTCCAAAATATGGTCACCGCACTCAAGCGTCGAGCTTCGGAAACTTTGGGGAATTAACATACTGTCAAGAGCCTGGTTCCGGTCTCCTAGACTCGAATGCGATCTATCACATTAGTGAGCGTGAAATTGCTTGTATTCAATCCGTAATAGTATCGGTATCTGTTAAACACTAAGCGTATGCGACACTCGAATACCTAGTAAGACTTGAGTATTGGAATTAACTAGACAAATAACATCTATAACACATTATAATTAACTGTTCCCCTCGCTGGTCTAGTTTAGTCTGGCTACTTCTGATCGATCTTCGTTAGAGAGTATATTTGATCTTGTATCGTGCTGCTCAAATTTAGCACAACAAAAAATCCTAATTCTTCATTAGAATCCTAAGCCAGATGTTACCCATTTGACATGTCGACACAAAATCAAAGATTTAGAATTTAGATGAATAAACCGTGCACAACAAGGTGATCAGCTATTATTGCTCGTTCATTTTAAAATTAATCAAAATAGCAAAGCGTTAGTTGATTGTAATTGATTATGAAAATTAAGGAATCGTGTTTCAACTTTTAATACCGCCATTTTTAATGCCTATTAAAAATGGCGGCATTACATACATGATAGATCTATTTTTCAAGACTACTTTCATGGCTCGTTGGACACGTTATAAAACCAAGTTTAATTAGAGAATAGCTATCTCGGGGAGCCGACTGGTGAACACAATACCCTCATTACAGGCGCTGTTACGTAACTCGGTTGTTCATTGCTCAAAGCAGCCGTGCGGTTTTCAGATACGTACACGGCAAAGCCAGGCTGAAGGCAGTACACTAGACTTAACTGAAGTATTAGTGCCGGGAGTCCTATCGCACCTAACCAGCCGACGTTAGACGTATTGCAGGAACGTATTCGGGTTTAATGAGATATTTGAAAAGAAAAAAAAACAGAGCGGTTTAGTTTCTAATACATTTTAGTACCTACTACGATTGTACGAGTAATAGGCCGTGAGTGCAAAAGCTACTGTAATGCAAAGATTTTTTATTATCCAGCCAACCTTTTTTTATGATTGAAAGATGGCCTGGAGGTCTTTCCAGTTACACCAGGACAGGCGGCCAGCAAAGGCTCAGCCAGGAGGGGTGGGATATGCTAATAGCTGCCCGAGCGCCTGCAAAGGAGACCTAACAACTCAAGGGCAGCTGCTTTGCGAATGAATCTACTACCGGATCGGAATCGCGACCCGCTGAGAAGATCCGGCGAGAAACTCAGCGGGCTGATGCATGGGTTAGGTTGCACGTCGACCTTCTTGTAGAGTCGACGAGTGCGTTTACCGGGGTCCCTAAGCCTGCTCCTAGTGTCCAGCCAACCTGAGAGATGACACGTCTTTCATCAAAGAAGCTCAAAAAGCTATTTTGAACACTTCATCAATAAGTAAGCTTGGCGTTGCTGACGTCCAAGAGGAATCACTCACCTTCAAGTGAATAGAGTGCTCGGCTAACTGTGAATGTAATTTAAATGAAGGTAAGCAATTCCTACTGTTCTTATATACTCCTTTTTTTAGCTGAATTATTGCTTTTTATCACTTTTCCATCCTCGGTTACACCTCTGAGGTGGTATTGTTAAGATATCGGAGAGTATTACGGCTTAAAGCTTCGAATTCAACGCCTCTCCTCGTCTTGGAACCATAGTACTAACTATATATCCGGTGCCGTAATAATAATGACCTGTTTAAAGAGTTTATTAAATTATATTGACATCTCCGAAATTGCTAATGTATAAACACGAATCTTATTAAAACATCCAAAAGTTACAACACCGCTAGTCAAATTGTATATCTGTGTCTGTTTGCCCGTGTCGAGAGACACGTGATCATGATCATGACACACACGATCAGACAATGTGATCATGAAATTAAATAGTGATAATAATAATAAATACAAAGGCATCTTCGTCCCATCCGACGAGTTTGCCGATCACTGTCATTGTCACAGTCTCAGAAATTCTGGCAGGTACAGGCGGAGAAGCGAGCTAGAGATAAGTATATCTCTGAGCGTCAGTTCCGCTGTTGAAATGCTTAGAAGCCGATACGGAACTCATCGTGCTGCCGTCTCTAATCTGGGTGAGCTAACATAATCAAGTTTAGCCCTGCATTCTCCTAAAATGTCCTCAACTTCATCGATTCGGTTCTAAACAAACTTTTAACAATATTATACACTCTGACAATAGAACTTCCCGTCCTTCTTCTGATGGCACGAGAATGTATCCGTACTATATTTTCCCGGCGTCAAAAAAAACACCGTCGATGGATATATATAAATCTACAGTGGTTTTTACGGATGTTCCGTTATAACTACTGAACCATGCATCCGATTGACTTGAAACTTAGTATCCATGTAGAAAATACATGTACTTAATGGATAGGCTAATATTTACGAGTATATGAGTGTTGGACTTCCTACACCAGTTGCGGGGGCGTTAATGATGAGAATCTTTGTGGGGGTGAGAAACAATAATGTTAATTTTAAATGTCCAGCGAAGCGGACGGGTACAGCTAGTGACTAATAAATTTATATCGAATATGTAATCTGGACTATCTGTGGCTGCTTGATGCTTAAATGGATGGACGAGTTTACGGTCCACCTGGTGTTAAGTGCTTACCGGAACCCGTTGACATCAACAAGATAAAAGCCGCCACTTACCTCGAGACATGAGTTCTAAGTCTCAGTTATACAACGGCTTCCTCAACCTGTATACCAAAACGCATTACTGCTCCTACCCGTGCGGGATCATAAGACGCTCTACCAGCAGTAGTGACCTGGCAAATTTTGGCGACGAAATTTACTTACCTCCATTAATTAAACCACAAAACAAACAGATAAAGGACTATAAATCCAAATGATGAATAGGCAAGCTCATTCGGTGGATTCGAATTGTAAATTGCTTTATTTGTGGTTGGTATCTTGTGGTCACGTCCAGATTTAGACGAATAACATGCATATATTTAGTGGACGGCCATTGTTTTCCAATCTTAGGAGACTACTTCGGAAATAATTAAGCCTACTTTTACGGTTTTATTTGTGACTAGCGGTCCGCTCCGGCTCCGCTCGGGTCTTTAACAAAAATTTCAACGATATTTGACGTTGTTTTATTTTTTTAAATAAAAGAACACTTATTGCGGCATAACTATAATAGTTAGACATATGCTGTTGTGACACTTTTTTGTAAATAATAATGTGTTCTACAAAGTGGTAGTACATTATTTTATTCTATCATTAATACTTTTCGCAGGGCACGCGATGTAAAGAATATTTTAGCAATGTTTTTACACCTTGGGTTACGTTAAAGTTTAGTAAGGATCCCTAATTTTTTCAAAAAAAGATTATATGTAGTGTATTTTACTCGGGAATAGTATAGCTTCCAAACAGTGAAAGAATTTTTCAAATCGGTTCAGTAGATTCGGAGCCTATTCAATACAAACAAACAAACAAATCTTTCCTCTTTATAATAACTAATCAGGTCATAAGTATTGTCACACAGTAAAAACTTTTCTTTTAGAATGCTAGCCACAAAAAAGTTTATTGAATTCGAATTTCGAATTGTTCATGAAAATAAAAATGTATACTTTTAGAATTTTACTCATTTTTAAATATGGAGTGGACGCTTAAAGAAGACCGTGTTGCAGTTATTGCGTTGCATCGTTGCGGTTACGCGCCAATTCAAATTTTTAACATACTTGACTTACAAATTTTGAAAAATTTGAATATAACCAAAAGATTCGTTTATCGTACCATCAAACGATACAATGAAGACTCTAGTGTAGATGACAGGTCAAGAAGTGGTCGCCCTGGGTCTGTTAGGACTCCAGCAGTGATAAAAGCTGTGAAGGCGCGAATTCAAAGAAATCCCAAACGTAAGCAGAAACTGTTGGCCCTTCAGATGGGGTTAAGCAGAACCACGGTGAAAAGGGTGTTAAATGAAGACTTAGGGCTTCGGGCATATCGAAGAAAAACAGGACATCGTTTGAATGCTCTTCTAATGGACCTGAGACTGAAGAGATGCCGCGCTTTGTTGAAGCGGTACGCCGGAAAAAAATATCGGCAAATTCTTTTTTCGGATGAAAAAATTTTTACCGTAGAAGAGAGCTACAACAAACAAAATGATAAGGTGTACGCACACAGTAGTGAAGAAGCGAGCAACCGTATTCCGCGTGTCCAACGATGTCATTTTCCATCCTCGCTCATGGTATGGTTGGGAGTTTCTTATTGGGGCTTAACAGAGGTACATTTTTGTGAGAAAGGTGTAAAAACGAATGCAGTTGTGTATCAAAATACAGTCCTGACGAACCTTGTGGAACCTGTTTCTCATACCATGTTCAATAACAGGCACTGGGTATTCCAACAAGATTCGGCGCCAGCTCATAGAGCGAAGAGCACACTAGACTGGCTGGCGGTGCGTGAAATCGACTTCATCCGGCACGAATACTGGCCCTCCTCCAGTCCAGATTTGAATCCGTTAGATTACAAGATATGGCAACACTTGGAGGAAAAGGCGTGCTCAAAGCCTCATCCCAATTTGGAGTCACTCAAGACATCCTTGATTAAGGCAGCCGCCGATATTGACATGGACCTCGTTCGTGCTGCGATAGACGACTGGCCGCGCAGATTGAAGGCCTGTATTCAAAATCACGGAGGTCATTTTGAATAAACTTTAGTGTCATAAGAATCTATGTTTTGTTAAGTTCATTTTGGTATATGAATGGTTACATAATGAATAAACTTGTTTCAATTATTTTACATTAAACATGTGACAGAGTTTATGACCTGACTAGGTATTAGTATAGATTACGAGTATAAACTACTCAAAACATAATATGGCCCACCGTGTCTTTGTCCCATAATTTATATGCACACAAGTTTTTACGGTTAGTCAACGTTAAATTATGGTTTTACGTATTATGTAAACGCAAAATAGCATTTGTCTATAAGCAAACTAAAATCAAATTTAAGGAATACTAATTAGTAACAATGATTACTACTATCTTTCGCAATCAACATTTTATCTTATACATATACATCATTTTATCATATAAATTAAACTAATGCTCAATGTATCATGTTATCACAGTGATATATTGTTTGAAAATATGAGAAATAATAATATAGAAAGCTATATTTGAGTCGTCTATTATCAAAGGTGGCAATCTGCGCATTTGGACAAAAAAAAATTATTGATATGTCAATACAGATTGATTTGAATATAATCGTCTCCTTCAAAGAATACGGTTCAAAACCTGCATTAAATAAAGGTTAATAGTTAACCTGTTATTTATCTAAGATGTCGTTCCGAAGAGTTTTGTGACTGCCGATGGAATACAAAGTCAATAATTCGTTTTTCTGATTTACCAATCATTGTCCAAAAGTCAGATTGCCGCCTTTGATAATAGTCGACTCATTTGTAAGTAGCGATATAGTATTTAGTGGCCTTCACATTACCGCCAACCTACCTTGAGACATGTTTTGCGGCCTCTAATGGCGAACTTATGTTGAAACCGATAATAATTTATTGTATTTATTTCGTTTTTCGCCAATCTTACAAATAATGAATACCGATTTTACGATTTAATCTCGTCTACGGTTAGCCGTTCGGGATCACGTAAACTGTAAAAAGTATTCGAAGTTGTCGGAATTAATGTAATGACAATGAAAAACGCTAAATCAAACCCGTAAAAGATGCGTAATAGTAATTTGAATTATATGACAATTTAATGCTTACGACTGTCCTGAATGCACGAAGGCTTCACAACGGAATTCGACAGAATGAGATATTTCTTCATCGTGGAAGACTTTAGTGAACGTATCGCACCTTTAGAAATGAAATGGCTAACTAAACTAAAAAATTGTAAGAAAATGAGTTTAATATGTACTTTGAACGACTTATAAACATGCACTCTATCAGTTCATAAAATTATTATTGTCAAATTAAAAATTTAATTCATATTTTACTCTAGAACAGGACAAAGTACACTTTCCGTCACTTTTAAATCAAGCCTTTACCTTAAACTTTAAGGTATGCGCTTAAAGGCTTAAATTATTAAAATCGAAACTGAAAAATTACAATTCTTCAATTACATTTTTGGCGTTTACCAAAAAACAAGAATTTTGGATTAAGCCACTTCAAAGTTCAATTCTAAAGGTGCGGTATTTTTTTCTTTTTTTTTTGCCGTTGTAAGCAGACGAGCAGATGGCCAACCTGATGGTGAGTGGTTACCGTCACCCATGGACTTCAGCAATACCAGGGGCAGAGCCAAGCCGCTGCCTACCGTATGTTAAGTAGGTGTTTTCTTAAAAAGCGATACTAACTAGAACCCTGAACAGCGGCTTGTGTGTTTTTCCTACCTATAGCTAGTAACCTCGAAGGGTTATGCTAGCTATAGGTTATGTTAGTCGTCTTCGGGTATCAAAATCAAACCCCCAAAGACTAAGTTGACGTAATTACTGGTGATTGGGCGCGTTGTAGGCACAGCTAGGTACCACTATCCTGCCTATTTGTGGCGCGAAGCGGTAATGCGTTGAGACTCTGACCTCATGCCTCAAGGTATTCACATATTCATTTTCTATTGGGTCCGGAAACCACTAAAGATCGGGTCAGCCTTGAACTTTGCCGACTGTAAGAGCATTCAAAGAATTGCGAATACATCAAACATTTGCCCAAATACGACCATAATGGTATACCAATACGGCATGCCGGAAAACAAACACAAAAAATTCAAACAAAAATATTAAACTGTCAGAACCACTTGTCGAGCGTCAATAAAACACGCAAATTCGTTCAAAAACAATATTTATTTATTAAAAATATCAATTGATCTGTAGCAAGTATAAATTAAAAAAAAAAAAACAACATTTGTGTCCATCACGCATTCGTTACAATAACTAAATTTTCAATATTACAAATAAGTGTAATAATATCTGTGCAATTTCATAAAACAACTAACTACAAACGCCTTAATCCCAACCGTTTTTGTGGGACAAAAATTTGTCAAATTCATTTTAAAAAAAAACTTTCAATGTTACAATACAGCTTTTCTTGTTAATTCATAAAAAATAAGTTTTATATACAGGGATTAAGGCATATTACAATGGCACGATGCGATTTATTACTAACTAATGTTATAATTTAAGTAAATATACACCTTAGGCATAAAAATCGTTGCGCGTAACATTGTAAAGTACTTACGAACTAAAATTTAGCACCTATTATATTAATTCATTAAAAATTAAGTACTAAGCAATTTTTTATTTGAAGCATTTAATTTATCAACTCACATTTGAATCGACTATTATCAAAGCCGGCAATGTGACTTTTGGACAATCATTGGTAAATCAGAAAAACGAATTATTGACTTTGTATTCCATTGGCAGTCACAAAACTCTTCTGAACGACATCTTAGATAAATAACAGGTTAAGTATTAACCTTTATTTAATGCAGGTTTTGAACCGTATTCTTTGAAGGAGACTATTATATTCAAATCAATCTGTATTGACATATCAATAACATTTTTTTGTCCAAATGCACAGATTGCCACCTTTGATAATAGACGACTCATTTGCAGTCGGGCATACTCTAGTTAAGGGATACGGATACGGTACCGATATATCGGTGATATATACTTAAATATTTGTAATAAATCGATATCGATACTCGAGATACGGATTAGGGGGAGGAGAATTCAGGAAGGAGGATACGAATAGTGCTGTCGAACATTCGGGAAGTACTAATAGTGGGCGTAGTGGTAGTTGTTGATGATAATGCTGGTGTGTGGTTGTGGTTTTGGTAGAGATAGTGGTATGATAGGGTAGGATTTGATTTGATTTTTATTTTTAATAATTCTAATAATTTATAATTTTATGGTATTTTGATTTAAATATTATGTAATTGTATGTGAAATTTTATGGGCTTAAATTGCCTGAAATAAACGCATTCCATTTCATTCATAGCATAGTGACGGCGATGGTGGTAGAACTTCAGGACACCAGCTTCGCTCATATAGAATTCTAACGTCTGATAAAGTTTTATCGTAATTTTACTACACAAAAATGCATTACATTAAAACTAAAATAATTTAATAAATAGTTTTAAATTAATTTGGATTGGATAATTTATTAGGAAACTTAAACCTAATGACGTGGTTTTTATATTGACACTATCTAGACATTTAAACACAAACTGGTGATAAATCTCCCACAAAGAAATTCGAGTATTTCAAACTAACATAAACAATTTGATACTTCCTAGAGTACATACACAATTATATTATTGATTTTACAATGATTAACACAACTTCAACAAATTCTTTTAACATTCAATGATGACGTCAAAAATTCTTCAGATGTATGAATTTAAATTGCCAACGGTTACAATGATTGTACACATAATTAATGTACAAGTCTCTTTGGGCGAATATATCAAATGAGTTTGTAATTTCTAAATAGTGACCCTCATGAATGTTCTTCCCATACAAATAGGCAACATTAGGGATGCTACATTAAAAAACGCTTCTGAACGCATCGTAACTTCGCTGCGTGTGACGTCATTCGTGGCTAAATTTTTTTTAAGAGATTTTATGACCTGGTAACTAAGACCTTTAAGTCATGTCTTATTTTACTTTATTTTCTTAATTTTATGAAAAATGATAATATGGAGTGAAATGAAATGAAGATGATTAATTTGAGACATTAATCAACTGGGATGAAATTTAATGAAATGAGATGATATGGGATGAAATATAATCGCAGTAAAATGGTGGTCATTTACTGCGATTTTTTCAGTGGACTTTTTGGAGGAACCCGAGAAGTTACGTCCAGCAGCTTTGTTTCATTTTCCCACATTTGTGCACTTTCACATATATTAAACAGTTAATAAACCACCATTATTACACATTTAAACCTGAAGAAACACTAAATAGACAAAATAAAACAAATCACACAACTTCACTCCTCGCGTTCCCGCCAAAAAGTCTCATTCGTGGCTAAACGTCCACGCTAACCATAGATTAACACGAAACGTTTAGCAATCTGTGACGTCATTTAGGAGTTAGAATTCATTTATTGATTTAATATACGAAAAGATTTTTGATTAACATTTCTTATAGCAACTTATTTAATTGCTTTGTTACTAAAGTCAAATTGTCTATTGTAATTTTGATGAATTATATTGATATTTAAACGAATATAAACCTAGCTTATCATTCATGCTAATAATATGTGACTAATAAAAGGACAACTGGTAACAAAAAAAAGTTTCATCAGAGAACAAATCCCTAGATTCAATACAGTTTATTTGCGATTTGATAACGCGAGCTACGACACCCACTGTTCGTGCAGACACTTCAAATGTTCGTAGGCCCGTTTCGTTATGTTCAATCTTGGTTCTATCTCCAAAAGACCGTTCTCGCCTATCAAACTCAAACCGGACAGGCCCAAATACGTGTGCATGGGGTCCGTGCACGTGTCCGGCCATTTCGAGAAACCCCCCACGACCATATCCTGCGTCTCGTACACGTACCTCCTATTGCTGCCGTAGTTCGTCAGCTGTAAAGCGTTCAGTATCTTCAACGAGGCGCCCACCCAGAAACTGTAGCATGTGTCGACCGGCTTATTCGGTCTCCCCTGAAAACCGTCGATTTGCCGGTAAACCAACCAACGCTTCAGACCGTCGATCTGCGCTTCGGATAGCTTGTCCAATTGGTCGGTTAGCGCTAGTGTTGCCAGTGCACAAAACGTCGTACCACCGTGGGATTCTAGCTCGGGACATTGAGCAATGCCATAGTCGTAGCCCTGAAAATAAAGTTACAGTTATTTTAGAATGTAGCATCAGTTTTCTTTAAATGTGATGACGTCTGTTAGAAGTACGATATGATTGACAACCCTGCGTACGAATCATTTTAAATTGCCACGCGGAAAAACTCTCGTCATAGAAACAAATAAAAAACTGAAAATAATAAAATGTCTGCTGCTTTTAGATTATAACATCAGTTTTCCTTAGGCCGCTTTCAGACTACGCTATAATATAATAGCATACAGTATATAGCTCACAGCACAACAATATCGCACACCATACATTGTTATGGACACGTTCAAACTGTACTGTACTTTATATTATTGACTAAGTATATACGCTGGTATACTATATAGCACTATAGTATAGCGTAATCTGAGAGCAGCTTTGAATGTGGTGACGTCTGTTTAGAAGTATGATATTATTGACAACCCTCCGTAGTACGAAACATTTTAAATTGCCATGCGAAAAAACACTTGTCATAAGAATTTAAAAAAAAAAAGGCTAAAAATAATAAAAGGTCTGCTGTATTCATAAATAAGCATTTCGTATCCCTGTTTTCTTCTCCAAAATGAATCGTTTTTTTTTTTTCACAACTTTAAATCGCGTGCATAACCATGATCAGACTGTGACTTTTTGGCGGGAACGCGAGAAATGAAGTTGTGTGATTTGTTTTATTTTGTCTATTTAGTGTTTCTCCAGGCTTAAATGTGTAATAACGGTGGTTTATTAACTGTTTAATATCTGTAAAAGTGCAAAAATTCGGGAAAATGAAACCAAGCCGCCAGACATAACTTCTCGGGATCCTCCAAAAAGTCCACTGAAAAAATCTCAGTAAATGACCACTATTTTACTGAGATTATATTTTATCCCACATCATGTCATCTCATTTCATTTAATTTCATCCCAGTTGATTAATGTCTCAAATTAATCGTCTTCATTTCATTTCATTCCACTGCATATTATCATTATTCATAAAAATAAGAATATATATTAAAATAAGACATGACTTAAAGGTCTTAGTTACCGGGTCATAAAATCCCTTAAAAAAAAATGATCAGACTGTGCCTCTTATAAATAAAACCATACTCACTATAGATTTAATGACGTAATCTGTGGCCTTCTCTATATCGAAGCCGGACCAATCGTTCAATATGTAACTGATACACGCGGCGCAATACACGAACCGCATGTCCGACTCGCAGCCCGACAGGGTTGCCGAGAAGTTCCCTTCGTCCGTCTGCAATGCTTTCACGCCTGCAACACATTTCGGCTAACTTAACTTCCTTTTTTTGTATTTTCCGGTGGTAAGACCTCTTGGTAGGTACCACCACCCTGCCTATTTCTGCCGTGAAGCAGTAATGCGGTTCGGTTTGAAGGGCGGGGCAGCCGTTGTAACTATACTGAGACTTTAGAACTTATATCTCAAGGTGGGTGGCGCATTTACGTTGTGGACTGGTGGTAGGACCTTTTGTGGGTCCGCGCGGGTAGGTACCACCACCCTGCCTATTTCTGCCGTGGAGCAGTAATGCGGTTCGGTTTGAAGGGCGAGGCAGCCGTTATAACTATACTGAGACCTTAGAACTTATATCTCAAGGTGGGTGGTGCATTTACGTTGTAGATGACTATGGGCTCCAGTAACCACTTAACACCAGATGGGCTGTGAGCTCGTCCACCCATCTAAGCAACAAAATTAAAAAAAATCCTCGACCAGTGTAATTAGTGCGAGTTTTTTAACGTTCTCGATCACGTAAAAGTTAACTTGAATTTGTAGGGAGTTGGAAGATCGCCCTTAGCGGCAAACGAATGGAAGCTGTTCCAATTGCATTCAAATTGGAGTTAACGTTAAAACCAATTCTATTATCATCCATCCATCAATCCCACTTTTTTTTAATATAATAAGACTCCGTGTTAAAGTACTATGACGTCACACACATATATTCACATCGACGTGACACGACGACATTCAGTCAAGGATGCTCTTATCGTCAAGAACGGACGCAGTTCAATATAAAAAAAAAAAAAACATGCAACGTCTGTTTGTTTATTTATGAGTAATCGAACGCTCTCCGAGTTTCTCGAGTCTTATCGCGTCGTGCTTGTTGTGAATTAAACAATTCCAACTATGCTATCGTTGTTGACGTCCCGAGGTTCACTAATGAAAACAATTGAAATGAGACGTCGGTTGTATTTCTTCGATAGGCGTCGATGTGTAAGCGGACAATCAATCCCTCGATCCGTTGTTGAGTATTCACCAAGTCTTGAGATATGAGGGCTTCAAGCAGAACAGCGTGGATACTTCGCGGAACTTTTATGCTGAATAAAATAACGCTATTCTAACGAAAGAATTTACGATAGGCAACGGCTTGGCTCAGCCGGTTGAATGCCGTCACCGATTTCGAAATTTGACTAGACTAGAATATTTAGAAGCACGGATCGGTCCCCGTGGGTCGCGATTTCGAGCCGGCGGTAGATTCAGCTACTGCCTTTGCTAGGGCTAGTGTTAGCAAATTCGCCAGCTTGAGCCCGTGAGCTCACCTACCCGTCCGATGGAGCTATGATAACCCCTCGGGCTTATTAGCGTGGGTAGCCTAAACAGATTTTGAAAATATCACGTGGGAGGTGCAACTGTTTAATTATATAACTTGTCATACATTACTGCTTTAAATACTAATTTAGTTGCTGTATAAATTGTTTTTACGTTCGTCAGCAGTATGCTCGTCTGCCTACAAGTGCAATAAAAATACAAATTAAAAAACTCAAGCTTATAGACTTCGATATGAGTGTTACCGGAGCCTATGGACGTGATTTCGTGTAAGGCGTGGCGTTCACGTTGGAGCATGCGATGGAATCCTCAACTGCATTCGAATAACTAACTATACCCAAACCGTAACCTTCTATTTAATGGCAGAAATTGATTTGGCAACAACCTGTGCGGTCTTGCAATATAACTCCTCGCTATCGTTAGTATTCGAATTAGGAATTAGAAACAATAGTATTATTACCGACCCCAAAACCCCAACGCGTAAACGACTCATCCAAAGCGGAACACAAATACTAATCAATTTCGACGAAGGCAAATTTTGCGACACCTCAAACAATCGCCGCCCTGTTATTTAGACATCTATATATTAATACGTGAAGCAAAAACTTTGTATCCCTTTTTGCGAAAATTGCGCGGACGGAGGAGTATGAAATTTTGTACACATATAGAGAATATAGAGAAGAAGTGCACAATGCTAATATTTTTTTAAAGAATGCATAAAAGATACATTAAATCAATAAAGAAAACATTACACACACTACATACCAAGTATTTGACGCACACACGCATGCATACTATTTATTGTCAAACTTTTGTTCTTGACGTCTGTAGTCAAATTGAGAATATTATAGATTAAACTAGCTGACCCGGCAAACGTTGTGTTGCCTTAAATAAGATTTCTAGGGAAATTCTACTGAGAAAAAAAAAACCTCACTTAACCACATAATACCTCATTATAAACAAAAAAAATATCCAAAAAATAAAAAGAAAGAATAAATGTTTGGGGTAGACCACCCTTTTCACTTAGGGGTATGAAAAATAGATAGTAGCCGATTCTCAGACCTACTGAACATACTATTGATACAATAATAAAACCAATAAAACATGGCTGAAAAATGTATAGTATTGTATAGCTCTCAAATATGTTAAGTGTATAATCTATGATGTATAGTGAGTAAGTAAGACAGGAGACCGGCTTCGTTCTCATCCCTACTACGTGATGTTTGCTGGATGAGTGGTGACACCTGGCGGGGATAGCTGATCGATTGATAGTTGATCAGTAGTTGACCGGCGAGGGCGGGAGATCAAATTCAATTTAAAAAAAATCATAATTAAAGGAACTTGAAATTATAAACTCTGAATAAGAATTTATCGTACTACAATTATAATATTTGATTGCCATCTTGCAACCTTATTGCGGATCTGTGCATAGAATAAAAAAAATATTAATCGGGATGGAAAAATAGGGGTTGATCGTATAAGAGTGAAAATTGAGAGTAATATGATTTTTTTTATTTTAAGTCATGACAAAACAAAATAAAAAACTTGCCAAAAAAATTAAAGTTTATAATTAACAAATAAAAAATAGGGGTTGATCATAGAGGGATGAAAAATTGAGAGTAACATCAGATTTTTTATTTTAATTCATGACAAAATAAAAATAAAAATAAAAATGAAAATCTTGCCAAAAAAATTAAAGTTTATAATTAACAAATAAAAATAGGGGTTGATCGTAGAGGGGTGAAAATTTCAGAGTAATATGAATTTTTTTATTCTACGTCATGACAAAATGAAAACAAAATTCTCGCAAAAAAATTTAAAGTTTTTAATTAGCAAATAAAAAATAAGGGTTGATCGTAGAAGGGTGAAAATTTAGGGTTGTATGTATTTTTGTATGTTGTATCATAAAAAAATAAAAACAAAAATTTTCGTCTAAAAAATAACAAATAAAATTTAGGGGTGGACCACCCTTAACATTTAGGGGGATGAAAAATAGATGTTGTTCGATTCTCAACCCTGACCGATATGCACGCTAAGATTCACGAAAATCGGTCGAGCCGTTTCGGAGGAGTATGGCAACGAAAACTGTGACACGAGAATTTTATATATTAGATATTGTTTGTCTTTATTAATATTTTTTTATACTGTAGCCTTGGCGAAATTTGTGATCATAATAGTGTACAAACTTACAATTCCAATTTCGACTACTGTGGGACCTCTAAGACATCAGTTATAGTTATTCAAATTGTCGTAAATAAATGAAATTATATCTTTGTCTAGAACAATTTATTTGAGAGGTTCGTACCTTAATCGGTAATAATGAAATTCTCAGATAAACTACTCCGTGAGGCGACGTAAGGTTGACGTTAAGACAGACTTAAATTATTATAGCAAATTTTTAAGTATTTATTATGGAGAATTTAAAGTATGGTCATAGGTTCTCACTCATTTATAAATAAACTAGCTGTCCCGGCAGACTTCGTAGTGCTTCAATCGATAAATAAAAGACCTAAACTTTTGTTTAAAATGAACTTAAAACAAACAAAAGGAATCCGTCCGACGAGGGACGACGGGGGACAACACGTCAAAGGGAAAACAAAATTGTTATTTTTATTTAATTCCGAGAATTTTCATATTTATCTACCTTTAAAACCTTCTCTGGACTTCCACAAATAATTCAAGACCAAAATTAATCAAATCGGTCCAGCCGTTCTCGAGTTTTAGCGAGACTAACGAATAGCAATTCATTTTTATATATACATATATAGATAGATATATAGATAAATTAGGAGTATAAACGTGTTTATTTAATCACCACATAATTTTAAGGTCAAGGTCAACATGTTCCTCGTGTTATACTTAAGTTATTCGGATAATGAGAACATGTGATTCATTTAGTCACCTAGTAAGTCACCAGATAAGCTCACGACTCACATGGTATTAAGTAATAATAATAACCGGGAATAAGTCGAACCCGGTCATGTGGCCCTAAACTAGGGTTCCATGTACAATGGGCATCAGAGACTGATATACTTATATACGTTTAAATATTATATACTATGCATATTATGTACATATATAATAAACATTCAAACAAAGAGCCAAAAAAAGCAAAAAGACCTGTTTATCCCACGAATGTTTGCCCGAAGTAGGAATCGAACTGACGACCCTCGGCCGAGCAGTCAAGGGCGCTAACTAACGCACCACAGGGTCAGTCAGTAAGTGATTATCGAAACATAGCAATGTGAATGCCACCATCAACCTTGATCCAAATCTCAATTGCATTGTATAATACAACGGCTGTTCTATCTTTCGGAATGCATGACTGTTTTTTTTTGTTTTTTTTCTGCTAAGATGGATGGATGGAGCCCATAGACATCCACAACGTAAATGCGCCATCACCTTGAAATATAAGTTCTAAGGTCTCAAGTATAGTTACAACGACTGCCCCACCCTTCAAACCGCTACCTACTGCTTCGTGAAGCAGTAATGCGTTCGGCCGTGGCAGAAATAGGCAGGGTGGTGGTACCTACCCGCGCGGACTCACAATAGGTCCTACCACCAGTACTTCAATTCAACCTTCTACCAAGGCAACCTAACCCATAGACACAGCCCAGTGAGTTTTTCGCCGGATCTTCTCAATGGGTCACGAATCCGATCCGGTGGTAGATTCTGCGAAGCACTGCTCTTGCTAGGGCTAGTGTTGGTAAATTATCGCAGGTTGAGCCCGTAAGCTCACCTATCAATCCGGGCGTAACTGGACTCTCTCTAGGAGACTCTAAGCTACCAGCAAATAGGTAGTGAAAAAACAGGCACGCATTATAATACCACCGGTATAAAAAAGAACAGAAAAACACACGAAAATATGTCTAGAGATAACTTAGATAATCCCTACAACAAACAATCAACTTACCTTGAATTAAGGCTGTTCTGTTGATTCTCGACAGGTCATCGCCCAACGCCAGCAGTATGCACAGACCAGTGTACGTCATCGCTAGATGGCCGCATCGAAATTGATTGTTATCCGGATCCAGTCTTATGTTTATCGTTGAGGAGCCTTGGAAGCCGCATAGTGACATGTCGCCCGCTGTAAATCGTTAGAACTTCTAAAAACACTTACATCTCCGTAATTATCTACCCTAAGTGCTGTAAGGCTCAAAAGATTTCGTTGAAGAAGACAGTGGCGTTATAGTGGTTGAGACGGAGGCAAGGCAGAGTACACGCTTGAGGTTTAACCCGCATGAGGGGAGCAACGCCCTCCCTGATCATATTTATAGGTCCTGTCTGCCGACAGCATGGATCGCGGAAAACGATGCTATATTTCTGCAACTTAAGCTTGTCAGAGAGGGCCGCTAATTGTGAGGGGGTGGGGGCAGGGTTTAAGATTTCAATCGGCCATCTGTATGTAGCTGCTTTAGATCTGTTAAATATTGTTTATGGAACCGGCAAAGGGTTTTACGTTCTCGTTCTATGTGTTGTCATTACAATGAAGAGAAACGTGATAACAAAAAGTCGCGCTGCTGATCTATGCTAGTTCTAACAAAGCGGAGTATTCAACTTCCCCAATCAAAGAAGCTGCTGGGTCTTAGATTGGCTGCTTTAGATGTGTTCAATATTGTTTATGGAACCGGCAAAGGGTTTTACGTTCTCGTTCCATGTGTTGTCATTACAATGAAGAGAAACATGATGACAAAAAGTCGCGTTCCTGATCTGAGCTAGTTGTAACAAAGCGGAGTATTCAACTTCCCCAATGAAAGAAGCTGCTGGGTCTTAGATTGGGTGTTTGCTAATGACCAGACTATTCAGGTCAGTTTTTAAGAAAATAAAATACGTAATATCTCGGTGTACTTAGTTAGCATTTGCGGTAGATACACATAAAAATCCTAGCTCGCGGCGGCCGCTTTTACAGGTGGTCGTCGTGGTAGGGCGTCTTGTGAGCGCGCACGGTAAGGTACCACCCCGCTGCCTATTTCAGCCGTGAAGCAGTAATACGTTTCGATTCGAAGGATGGGGCAGCCGTTGTACCATAAAAACGGAGACTTGGAACTCATGTCCCAAGGTGGGTGGCAGCATTTACGTCGTTAAAGACTATGGACTCCAGTAACCACTTAATAATAACAAAACAAAACTTGTAAGACGTTTAACTTTGACTATTCAGAATTTCAATCAACTGTAATAAGTTCCAATGTACTGAGTAAATTCTGCAAGATAACCTACCAGGCATTCATTCGGTAACGTAAATATTTAATCAGATGCTTACGTAAATTAAGAGGTGCAATTCTAACTAAGTTTAACGTATATTCGCGCAGCGTTATAAATATTTTCTGGTACTTTGTTATTATAAAGTTTCTGTATTAACAAACTGGGAAACAAAGAACAAGAAAAATCACATATAAAAGACGTACATACATAATGTTTCGTCTTTACGGTCAACAATCTGTATATTGACATTACTCATGGCATTGTTGTCAGAAACTGCTTGAGAATTAGCCTAGATAGGAATTCCGCTTGATGCAAGTATGTTCGGTAAGGAATATGAATTTCATATTAAATTTAATATTCTATTAAACATGTGATAAAAACTATATATCTTTTTAACATTTCTGACTGGTGGTGGGACCTCTATTTTTTTTTTTATTGCTTAGATGAGTGGACGAGCTCACACAGCCCACTTGGTGTTATGTGGTTACTGGAGCCCATAGACATCTACAACTTAATGCGCCACGCATCTTGAGATATAAGTTCTAAGATCTTAGTATAGTTACAACGGCTGCCCCACCCTTCAAACCGAAACGCATTACTGCTTCACGGCTGAAATAGGCAGGGAGGTGGTATCTATCCGTGCGGACTCACAAGAGGTCCTACCACCAGTGAAAAGTGGTGCTCTAGTGAGTCCGCACGGGTAGGTACCACCACCCCGCCTATTTCTGCCGTGAAGCAGTAATGCGTTTCGGCTTGAAGGGTGGAGCAACTGTTGTAACTATTAACTATACTGAGACCTTAAAACTGATATCTCAAGGTGGGTGGCGCATTTACGTTGTAGATGTCTATGGTCTACGGTAACCACTTAACACCAGGTGGGCTGTGAGCTCGTCCACCCATCTAAGCAATAAAAAAAAACATGCTTAAATAAGCAGACTAAATGACAGCTCTCCTAATATTTAGCCTATGTCTAATCACAAAATCAACAAACCGAAGTATTTTATGTACATGGCACTCCCTGGATACATAATATATTTATGTACATATCCGTGACGAATTTACGTAACTAAGTAAAAATTGCAAGAACAAATCTATACTAATAATATTATAAAGAGGAAAGATTTGTTTGTTTGTTTGTTTCGAATAGGCTCCGAAACTACTGGACCGATTTGAAAAATTCTTTTTCCATTAGAAGCCGACATTGTCCCTGATTTTTTTTTTTGGTTTCATGTGTGTTTTAATGTTTCCGAAGCGAAGCGAGGGCGGGTCGCTAGTCTATACTTATAATATTATAAAGAGGAAAGATTTGTTTGTTTGTTTGTTTCGAATAGGCTCCGAAACTACTGGACCGATTTGAAAAATTATTTTTCCATTAGAAGCCGACATTGTCCCTGATGAACATAGGCTACTTTTTTTTTCATTTTTTTATTATTTTTATTTTTTTGTTTCATGTGTGTTTTAATGTTTCCGAAGCGAAGCGAGGGCGGGTCGCTAGTTGATTATAAAACTAAATAGAATTTCGATAAGTACGCTCTATTCGAAAATAAATTGTAAACAAAAATACATTTAAGGATTGGGACGACAATCACCACCGTCCTTTTAAATTAAAAGTGATAATAAAACAATTTGGTTGCATAGCAAAATCGACTAACAATTTGACAATTAAACCGGTTTCTTTTTAATTGATTTGTCAATTGCGACTAACTGAATTCAAACCTCTTCTTCTTTTTCTCCACCTTATTCCACTAGGTGGGGTCCGCACGGCTAATTTTTCTCTTTCATTCTCTTCTATCAGCCGTCATCTCAACACTCCTCTCTCTCTCATAATAATATAGTCATTCACACACTCCATCCATGTCTTCATCGGTCGACCTCTTCCCCCTCTACCTTGCACTACCATTTCCATACATCTCCTAGTCACATGCATCTTCTCTCTACGCATCGCATGTCCATACCACACTAACCACCGCGCTAACTGAATTCAAACCTAACAAAATAAATTAGGTTCATATAATATGCATATTTATTTCATGATATAACTAATTGATTTTACGTTTATCATACAAAAACGTAGTCATTACATAATACCGCTTCGTTCTGAAATTATTGTTTTTCCATTACCAGTTCTCTGAGTGAGATCGCTTTTTACGAACATAATCGGACTTAGTGTTTTTATTTTTGATTAAGATTACAATAATCGAAATAATAATTCCAACACGACCGTACCATTCAACATATATGATCTTCAATATTACTGGTGATAGGACCTCTTGTGAGTCCGCGCGGGTAGGTACCACCACCCTGCCCATTTCTGCCGTGAAGCAGTAATGCGTTTCGGTTTGAAGGGTAGGGCAGCCGTTGTAACTATACTTGAGACCTTAGACCTTGAGACCTTATATCTCAAGATGGACGGCACATTTACGTTGTAGATGTCTATGGGCTCCAGGCTCCAGTAACCACTTAATACCAGGTGGGCTGTGAGCTCGTCCACCCATCTAAGCAATAAATAAATAAAATGAAAGCTGTGGCCAGTGAGTGCAACAATCGTTTGAAATCGCGATCAAACAAGGTTCAAGCTGTTGCCGTAAGCATAGTAATATAAACACTACGCGACATTTTGAGACTACAGATATAAAACTTGATTGCACTTTAATAGCAGCCACTGTAATCTTCAAACAACAATACGTAATCACTTCTCTACGCAAATAAGCAGTACCGCTTAACCCAATGAGTTTGTCGCCGGATCTTCGTAGTGGGTTGCGATTCCGATCCCATGGAAGATTCAGCGAAGCACTGCTATCTAGGGCCAGTGTTAGCAATTCTCTCAGATTGAGCCCGTGAGCTCACATACCGGTTCTTGAATAGTCGGAATATCCCCTTAACCTACAACGACTAGGTAGAGACAAAAAATCAGTACCGTAGTACAAACATAGAGCACTCCCAGCAAACCTACGACATAAAGAAATAACTAAAGTGATATTGATTAATCAGATTTTTCCACGTGGAATACAATATTTACTATCTACATATTATGTATATTTAAAAGAACAAAAACGGAAGACTGTTCAAATAAACTTGATAAACACGTTAATAAAGCTTTATTTATGATGCCTAATGTGTTTTATTGCACGTATTATAATGTTATGTGCGAGTTTGTAAATGGTGGAATTTGAAAATACGTTGGCTTTATTTTTTTTCGTGCGCCTAAATGTATCGAAATTAGACATTAAAATCATATAAAATGGATGGAAACTTTACGATTCTAACTATTTCAAACAGGAAATAAATAAATTGAGTTTAGGTAATATAAATTGTCTAATACTCGTATTAGCCAGGCCATCCACACTCATAAGTTTTTTTTTGTTTGTACGGGTGAGCGACCTCACAGCTCACCTTTTAAATAGTTATCAGAGTCCAGAGACATCAACAACGTAAATGCCGCGAGTCAAACCTTGAGTCAAACATTGTAAGTCACAGTTCTTTAATACAATGACTGACACAACTTTCAACCTGCTTGGAGGCAGTAATAGGAAAGGTTTATGCTACCTACCCATGCGGAATCACAAGACAACCTTTGTTTTTCAAGTAGGGGGCCGAACCTCTTAGGAGGTATCCGCGCCTAGGGTTGCCCCAAGCAGGGTATGCAGGACTTGACGGCATGCAGATGTTGGGAGCAGACCGCGGGCCCAAGGATATTTTTAGGACCCTACCGCACGAAGCGACTCCCCTTATACTCTTACACCTGACGTCTAATCTCCGCTCGGGGTCAGAACCCGGTCAAAGTAGGGGAGTTCCCGCGGTCAACAAAACAACGAGACTCGCGACCTCCCCTCCTGTTACAACCTCATTTATATATAAGGCAATGAATTCAACAAAGCAATCATTGAAAGATATTAACACAAAAATGTGAAAAATTTTGATTGTGTACAATTTGATACATGATTTATTTATAGAAAATTTTGCATCTGCACCAAAATCAAATTAAGACAATCTCCTTACTATAAATACTTTTAGGTTTCACCTAACACTTCAAACATCCTGTTGTACAATAAAACTTCTTGAAAACACTAAACTTGTCATAAATTGTATGAATTTTAGAATTGATTTTAGAAAATTAAAATGAATAAATCACTTACTTTCCTTATCAGGATGTACTTGAAGCCTATACAACCATTCAATAATCCTGGATCTCAGATCAAGAGATATTGCTGATATGGATCCTAAGACATCCAGGCCGGCAACAGAGAAATATGCTATTGTAACTCTGAAATGAAGAAAAAATTTTTTTCAACACAATTTTCTACCAATCATTCATATTCAGAATTATAAATAAGATGGAACTAAATAAAAGATAGGAAAAAAAATGCACAAAATTAGAGATTTTCTTTTCAATAAATAATTATTTTCAATAATAGTAGGTTTTTATTTCAGAATATAGAAATCTCATAAAGTTGTTAACTTATAAAGCTTATATTTTATTTAAGCTTATATTTATTTTATTTAATATATTTATTTAAGTATTATTGGCCTATGGTTGGTATTGGAAAATACTGCAAACCTGGTGGATTAGAGCATTTGTGATGGACATTGCAGATCCATTGTTGCCACATTAACATAGACCATTTATAAATATGCTCATAATATAAACTCACTCATAATATAAATATACTATTATTTTACACTACCCTAATTTAAGATAACATGTAAACAAGATAAACAGATAGCTGGTAACAATGGAAACAGAGGTCAATAAAAGGTAAGCTTGTTCTAAAAATAAAATTCCTACACAAGAAACCATGTACAGAAAAAAGTTTAAGTACCTACATTAATAGTGTTGTTATGTAGTTCAGTTCTGGTAAACATGACACATAAATGCTGTCATTTAGAGACATGAAGTCTAAATATTTGCTAAATACAGCTGAAGAACTGTTCGAACCAGAATCCATGACTATTTGGCAGCTGAAATAATCATGATGGTAAACATTCTTACAGGCTCATGTTACATCCTACATCCAGTGCCAATTTTACAGTATTGATAATTGTACCAGACTGTATCAAAGATATATGTTTCGAGACACAAGCAGTCTTTCCTGTTAAAAGGATGGCTCCAGTATGCTATTTTACCATGTAATTTTATCTCAAAATAAAATAAACTATTATTATATCGAGAGGTGAAAGGCAATTTGGGTTAAGTGATATTTTTGCAATTCTACAGGTGAGTTTAAAATTTGGAAAAAAATATCATAACAAAAAACTTCTTCAGCTATTTGAATGGGGTAAGCTTAATTGATTTCCAATTAAAAACATTGGATTGTTGATAGTAATTTTTATTTAGAGAATGGAAATTGAAAATTAAGTTATTAATTTTCTGGTTGAAGTCATACATTGTTTTTTTTTTGTTGTTATATATTGAGCTTTTATTTACACTAACAATTTTATAAAATCTTGAGTGGTAATATATGTTATGGAATATTTTTTTGATACGATCTAATGAAAATAAGTAATCTCAAATAAAACCGGTAATCAGTCGTTCGAAATGTGAAAGTTTTGCAGCCAAGGTGAATATTTCGGTAATTAAAAACACAGGAATCAACTTTCAATTTTTCAACTTTAAAAGCTTACCTTGTAGTATCGTGTGATGATAGAGACGAAGGCAAAATATTCAAAAATCTCATGAAATATTTTACGTGTTGACGATGAGCCATATCCTTGTTTCCTTCGTTATTCATTATTGTACGTTAACTGTTTTGGGCTTATAAGTACAATTAATTATTGTAACTTTAATTAAAATTTATCCTTATTTATAAATATGAATTCGATTCACATATAGAAAATAAGCACACAATTTATCTCATAATTTTTAATAGTTAGTAGAACTGTTTTTAACTTTAATTTAGAAACGACAAAAAATCCAAAAAGTAAACCGACACACAACCTCTCAACTGCTCTGACATATTCTAGCAATGACAATTGCTTAAATATCCAAATATAATCACTATTCCAATGGCTTAATGTCGAAAATAAAAACAAATGAAATTAAACAAGAAAGGCTTAAAGGAAAATTAGACTTTAACTGCATACAGTACAGTCGTTTTCCGAGAAACTCAGGCAAAACTATGACGACCAGAATATAAAATTAATTTATGACTATGACCATAGATTATACACTTAATACTATGACTGACTTTTTCTTTATATAAATTGGCAAAAGGAACAAAGCCTATATAAGATACTTTTTTTTAAGGGATTTTATGACCTGGTAACAAAGACCTTTAAGTCATGTCTTATTTTAGTTTTCAATCTTATTTTTATGAAAAATTATAAAATGGAGTGAAATGCAATGAATATGATTAATTTGAGACATTAATCAACTGGGATTAAATTAAGTGACGAGATGATATGGGATGAAATATAATCTCAGTAAAATGGTGGTCATTTACTGAGATTTTTTCAGTGGACTTTTTGGAGGATCCCGAGAAGTTATGTCCAGCGGCTTTGTTTCATTTTCCCACATTTGTGCACTTTCACAGATATTAAACAGTTAATAAACCACCATTATTACACATTTAAACCTGAAGAAACACTAAATAGACAAAATAAAACAAATCACACAACTTCACTCCTCGCGTTCCCGCAAAAAAGTCCCATATGAGAGAGATACTGAATAATACTGATCATAGATTATACACGTAATATATTTGAGAACACTGAATAATCTTTCCACCTCAGTTTTTGAAGAAGGAACTGCTAGTAAAAGTGAATTGACAACATCAAGTTTTTCGTAAATGAAATTACCATGATCATCTTTCATTGTACATGAAGTACCTATATATTACAATACAAGTAAGTTCTGGTGACATCAACGAAAATAGGTAAATAAAAATTTGGCGGATTATACTTATTAGGATTCTGGGGAATCCCTAAGAAAAAAGCAATGGTTTAATCTATGATTTACTTTACTAGAGGGTTACTAGTACAGGCTTTGCTTTTTACCCTGAAATTCCCTAAATTATTGTATTTTTCAAATTGTCTTTAACCATCCAAAATATCAGCTATTTTTCCCTAAAAAAGGGTGAATTCCCTAAAAGTGTTAAAGTACGCTAACATTTTTTATTGAGTTAGACTTGATATCTGCCATCTAGTGAGTTTATTAGATCATTAATGCCAAAACGTTTCAAAAATGACCTCGCCGCAGGATTACGATGATGCTAGTTGAATGTTTTTTTCCTTTGTATGAGAGTTGCACCCCCCTGATACGGCTCACTGAATTTCGCTCCCCTTTTTTTGGATTTGTTCGTCTTTTATTTATTTATACTTAATTAAACAAATGATCACCCTTAAGTTGGCCCCCATTACTAGATATCTTTATTTTTATCGCTCAGATTAATTAATTTTGATCAATTATCGTTTGCTCGACGACTATTGGTGATTGTCCGATCATAAAAACAAGCAAACCATCACCTCACGCCAACATTGCGCATGGGACTGTGGTGGGCAAGGTAGAAGGGAAAAGACCCGCCGGCCGGCCACCAAACCGTTGGTCAGATCAGATAACTCACTGGACTCTCTATTGCGACCGCCCTGAGAGAAGCCGAAAACCGAAGGAAATGGAAGCTGATGGTACAAAGAGCCACGAAGGGCTTTCAGGGACACGACCTTCAGCAATGAAGTATGCGACTAAGAAGAAGTGCATTTGTTCTTGGACCGGAACCATGACGAAGCGATAAAAACAACAAGCTGTTGTAACCTGTGCTATGACTGCTCTTTTTTTTCCCTACCGATGCTGATAGCCTTGAGAGGCTATTTCAGCTTCACCCTAACGTGTAGGTGAGCTCACGGGGCTCAAATCGGAGTGTTGCGAACACAAAACGCGACCCATTGAGTAGATACGGCGAGAAACTCAGTGGGCTGTGTCTGTGGGTCGACTGCTCCTAGTGTTAGAACTAGTACACTTTTGAAAGAGGAACTGGTCCGGCACACGTAGGTCACAGCCAGTGAGTCACCCCGCATCGTATTGTATTCGCATATCATCGCGTCGGATCGCTACGTAAGTAGTACGATTGAAGTGGTGGTGGCCTAAGGGATAAGACGTCCGGTGCATTCGTGTTGAGCGATGCACCGGTGTTCGAATCTCAGGCGGGTACCAATTTTTCTAATGAATTACGTACTCAACAAATGCTCACGACTGACTTCCACGGTGAAGGAATAACATCGTGTAATAAAAATCAAACCCGAATAATTATAATTTGCGTAATTACTGGTGGTAGGACCTCTTATGAGTCCGCACGGGTAGGTACCACCACCCTGCCTATTTCTGCCGTGAAGCAGTAATGCGATCTGGTTTGAAGGGTGGGGCAGCCGTTGTAACTATACTGAGATCTTATAACTCAAGGTGGGTGGCCCATTTACATTGTAGATGTCTATGGGCTACTTTTTTTTTTTTCCCTACCTAATCTGATAGCCTTGAGAGGCTATTCTCAAACCTACCTTTGCTAACACGAACCCTAGCAAGAGCCGTGCTTCGCAGAATCTACCACCGGATCGGAAACGCGACCCACTGAGAAGATCCGGCGAGAAACTCAGTGGGCTGAGTCTAAGAGTTAATTTGCTCGTCGAGCCCTTCGTCGCAAGCGACGGGTTCGTCGAGAACGGTGACCGGTGCTTGAAGTACCTAGAAGCACCGTTAGTGGATCGGGAGGATCCGAGATGACGTGTTTTGGGCGACGTCGACTGCTTTCCATTCTGTCCGCAGGATCGGGAATGTAGTTATCGGCGGCCACGGTGAGAGGGTTCTCGTGTCGTGTCGCTTTATCGAAGTGGCGCATCGACGCCGACTGAAGATACTTACTGATGGACTCTAAGTCCAGGTCGTCATGGAGGTCGACGTTCCTGACGAACCACGGGGCTCCGACGGCTATCCTGCAAAAACGGGATTGAATAATTTGGAAGGATTTTAAGAGAGTGCGGGCCGCGTGAGCGAACACTACACTTGCATAGGTCATGACGGGGCGTATGCAAGTTTTGAAGAGTGTCACCTTATTTCTAAGGGACATTTTACTTCGCCTGCATATCATCGGGTAGAGACGTCCTAGAATGAAGGCGGCACGGTCGCGTACCGTCTTAATATGAGGCCGGAATGTCATCCTACTATCGAGGGTGACGCCTAAATATTTGACCTTCGGGGCCCACGGTATGGGCTGGTCGAACATCGTGATTGGGCGAATGGCGGAGGCGGAGGTGGAGGTGTCGACGCGCCTAGTCGGCCGGGGGATGCTCAACGTGGTGTTCGGAGGGCGACCCCTTTTGAAGAGCACCGCTGTGCTTTTCGTGGGGTTGATGTCGATATGGGCTCCAGAAATCAGTTAACACCAGGTGGGCTGTAAGCTCGTCCACCCATCAAAGCAATAAAAAAAAACGTAAGCGCGATCGCTCTTTTAATTAGTTAATTGCTTACGTAGTACGCTACGTAACTCGAGGGTGGCAGAATGCCTATCAAATGCATATATGAAACTAAATTAAGAATTCAATATTAAATAAGGTTATGCATTAGAACTTCATGAAATATAAAGAAGGCGAAAATAAACCTAAAACTAATAGGTGATGACAATTTGATTTTTTACACTTTTAGGAAAGTCATAATGGCAATAGAACGATGTTTTAATTTATAAATTTTGATATTTTTTTTAACGTTTTTAATATTTTTTATAACACATACTGTGTTTTCATGAAGTTATAATTTATTTAGAATTTACGGGCAAAATTACTGTTCAAAATCAGAAGGTATTTTTTTTTATTTTCCTTCTATAGCTATATCTATATGAGCTTTCAATTATTTTAATGTTGTATTCAAAATGAATAGTGAATTTAGTTGCAGATCGAAAAATACTTAAACCCAATATAAGGGAAATGGCTATAAAAACGTCGTTGGCTGTTAAAGATGACCCATTAGTTTCTCTATGTTCGTTGGATAGTTCTAAAGCGGGAAATTCTAATCGGTTAGTGAAAATAGACTTCGCGACCACAAATCGTAAAAGTAAACATTGGAAATCGAAGAAACATTCCGATTCTTATAAATCGCCGTATCTATACGAAGATAATTATCAGTTGTACTCCAGAACCACCGAAAAAGACGTGGTTCACATTAACGAATATTCCAAAGTCCCATCATCGTTTTCACTGGCTGGTAAAGTTTACAAGGCTAACTCGGACGAATTGAAGCCGGTCAAATTGAGTCAAAAAAAGAAAAAATCTGTTTTAACTCTACCGAATCAGAAAGTGCCGGTACCACGGAACTGTACTGTCAGCGATATGAACGATTCAGAATATTGTAACCAAGACAGCAATCGTAAAACAAAAACTAAGAAACGCAGCTGCCCCTCGAACGTCATGTGCCGTCAGAGAAAAACTGAATACAATGGTTATAATTGTTATTTAAATATGGACAGCAGTTCTACGACCTTAACCAAAAAATGCTCCAAAGGTAAAAAAACTAATGCAATGAAGAAAAAGAAATACAATCGCGAACAACAATCAAACGACCACAACAATCACCAATTTAACACGCACGACATGTGGTCGGTCCTGAAAAGCATGAACAAGTTCCAATTTAAACCGTCACCGCCAGCATCGGAGGATAGTAATTCAATATTTTTTCCAAAGAATATTAGTACTCGGAGAGGTTTTAAAAACATTCCGAAAAGTCGAAAAAGCACAAGGTATTTAATTTGAATTTCACGATCGCCTTTTACGTTAATTTTGTTTTAATTGACATATAAAATTTCAGTTATGCCGAAACGTGTCGAACTGAAGAGTTTGCCTACATTTCCAGTATCGAAGTAGATAGTAGGTGCCCGAGAAGTTTTTCGCATTCGTCGAGTTTCGATCGCATAACGGTTATCAATAATGAAGAGGATATTGAAAATATTTTTACCGCAATACAAGAAAAACATGAAACACCCACCACCCACCCAGCTTCAACAAATGAGAATATCAATAAACGCAGCCACGTAGATGGAAGACGTCAAAAGAAAAGGAAGCAAAAAATGAATGACTTACACTCCTTTAATAATGATAATAAATCAATTATAAACGTAATCGTTTGCAGTAAATCTACATCTGAAGAATCGGAACCGGTTATCGGAAAAGGAACCGAGAAAATTACGAAAAATTATGGACAATTAAAACAGCTTACTGAAATCGAAAGTAAACCTATGAAACAACAAATTCGTAGCAAAATCAGTTCGGTCAAAAACATGAACCAGTCTCATAAATCGTTAATAGAACAACATATTAATTCAAATACCATTGAAAATTCTCGTAAAGGTAATGAGTTCATATTAATTTATCAACATTGCAAATTTTGACTTAATCCCTTGATATTTTTAATCATAGTGTATTTTTATTAAAATTTCTTGCAGTCGATAAAAACCAAGCAAAAGATTACAACAAATTTAATAAAGTAAACATTTTATCTAAAACTCCTGTGAAACAGCTCGAAATCTCTGATACTACAGAAGAAAAGAATGACCGAAGTTCTAAAATCATGATAGAGAAATCTACCTTGACTGATGTTAAAGATATCGCAAATATTAAATATTCACTGGTTATTATTGGCGTGTACCAATTTACCTCCACTTATTGTGTGAGTAATGGTGATCCCCCAAAAGTAACATGGATTAATAATGATAATTACATCGATGAAGAAAAAATGCAGCAATTGATTGTGAAAATGGATTCAGTTGCCATGAAAAATGGACGGACTATGGACAAACAAAAACCGACACAGAAGAAAAAGTCTGCAAATAATACAAACGAATATAAGCACCTTAAAAATAGTAAGCCTAAAGAAACTATGAAACATAACCCTATTCGTCAATTTAGGGACTCAATTTTGCAATTCTTACACAAAAAGTCTTCGGTACAATCTTGTAGGGATGATAATAAAACATCTTGTAATGGCACCACTTGTACAACTAAATCAAATGTCAACAACATAAATGTTGCAAAGCTTGAAAGTAATGAACAATCTCATACAAAAGATATATCTGTAAAAGAGCAATCTTCAAATGTACGTAATATTGTACTAAGGCCATCGTTGGCATGTAATCCACGGACTAAAGGAAAATGGGCAAATGATTTTGTTGAAAACGTTATCAAGAAAATTAAAAACGGCATATATTATACGCGAGACTTAAAAGATGTTAATGTGAAAAATTTTGACGGTAAGTTCATTCGACATTTTTTAATCGCGCGGTGAAAATATGTTAAAGATCTTTTAAGAAACCTAAGCCTAAACTATTCAATTTGTCATAATTCAAAACGTATCAAAACTGCAAAGTTTGACCTTTTTTCTGTCCACAGTTTCAACAAAAGAACCGACAAAAGTTGAAGCTTCGGTTAATAATACAAAGTTAGATATAAATATACAAGAGGAAAACAATAATGAAATACCTGTTGTAACTCTTTCAAAAAAAATCGCATCTATCAAAACAATACCAGGGTTCGATGATGACCTTCCTGACATAGAAGTATTAACCATTAACACAAATAAGATCGAAATAAAGCATTTCTTGACAAATATAACTTTGCAATTTGACGTTTTAAGTGCCGATAATTTAATAGAAAAAAGAAAGGAACCAAAAAATTTACTAGAGAATATAAACGGCAATGCTAATCTGTTTAAATGTAAAACTGCAATTTTAAATCCGGTTTTACCTGAAGAGCTTTGCACTGTTTTACCTAAAATGATACACGGATTGCTTGCAACTATAAAGCCGAAAACTTCAGTTTTACTTCCACTGAAAAAACTAAAGAAATCTCAACCGAAATTTATTGGTGCAGAATTAATGCGATCATTTGTTAGTTTACCAGAAAAAACAAATGCTCTCGTGAATGGCGCATTTGGCAATAGTGTGAACATACTGAACAAGCGATTTCCATTCGCAAATTTTCGTCTTTTTAATGAACTAACCGATTCTAATGTGGTCTCAAAAGACATATTACCAATATTAAGAAACCCTTTTTGGCGACCGGTTGAAATAAACACGGTACACGTAAGAAGAATGAAACATTTTAGCAACCGTGAAATAATGTATACGAAACCGTCGTTACCAACAAGCTATGTAAAAGAAAGAGAGAAATGCAGAGATTTAGTACCATATGATCCAAAAAGTATGTGGCTGCAATCGCAAACTAGAACTGTTTTCGTTGATTGGAATGATTTTTTTCGTATACTTGGATATTTATGGACATTTTATAAAAAAATCGTGAACGCAATAAGTGAAATTCATTCAAATAGCAACAACGAACCAACCAACAACTTCAAATATAACGTTGTATCCACAAATATACATCTATGTAATTATCAAATGTTGAACAATAACTTTTTTATAATAACAAATCCATTGAATAAAGCTCATAATGCGTTTAATGCGGATTCCTGTAAGCAAATTAATAATTTAAACGGTGTTAAATGTATTGAATACTATGGTATTAATGGCAAAGAATATTGTTCTGACAATAGTCACAGTCAGCACCAGCAAAAATTAAAAAAATCCAGAATAAAACAAAAACTAAAAAGCAAATCGATTTCTGATATAGACTGTGAAAATCGTAGTAAGCCCTTAAACAAAATAATTAACATCGAAGATTTTTTTGAACTTTTGGGCTCAAAATCCCTTTCGAGTGTTTTTAGTGAACACGTTACTAAAAATATTTTGCAGTGTCTCATAGAGGTATGATCCTTTAATTTTATATTTTGTTACAAAGTATGTAGCAAAACTTTTCATTTATTTATTGTCTTCAGCGTATCGTTTTAATAGATACCTATTCTTTTATTTACATTTTTTTAAATACCGAATGTTGCTTTGTATGCCCTGGGTGCGTGAGTAAAAATGTGTAGGTAAACTCAATAGGTACCTACCTCACCAATAGCTAAGATATCAAGCTGTGCTTTTTTAAATTATTTAGATCGTTTTGTTTATTTTCTCATTATATTTTATGAGTTAATGGTGGAAATAACGGCAATAATTAGGGAACACCTATAACAGTGAAAAGGTTTTGATTAGCTACTCTGTGGTTTGAAACTCTAGGAACCGAAAAGATAATGCAAAAAAGAAATACGCGTGTAAATCTATAGGGTTAAGCCTCCGAGAGAATGAAATTTTATATTGTTTTATGCTAACTAAAATCTACAGCAGGATAATAAAACATATATAGTACATCTTATTTTCTTGACTTTCAAAAGTCGCTGCATTTACAGTCGACGTCGCCTAAAACACGTCATTTCGGATCCTCCCGATCTACTAACGGTACTTTTAGGTACCCCAAGCACCGGTCATCGTTCTCGTCGAACCCGTCGCTCACGACGAAGGGTTCGGCGAGTAAACACAGACACAGCCGGATCTTCTCAGTGGATCACGTTTTCGATCCGGCAGTAGATTCTGCGAAGCACTGCTCTTGCTAGGGCCAGTGTTGGTAGTTTGAGCCCCGAGAGCTCACCAACTAGTTAAGGTGACGCTGTTAAGGTCTCTCTAGACCATCAGCTTAGGTAGAAAAAACAAAAAAGTGGCATTTACGCTGATTTATGGAATTTCGTTGTCCACAATCACTAAAACAGTACCAATAGTATTTGTACCTACATAAATTTTTGAAATGAGAATAATAACGTAATTAGTAAATGAAATAGGCGTTTCTACTGTCTAAAACGAATTTTGCCTATACAGTCAAACCTGGGTAAGTGAGAAAACTCTATAAGTGAGAGTAATAGCCAGGACCCGTCATTTTAAGCTCCCAAAACCTCTATTAGAGAGAAACAGAAACCTCTGTAAGAGAGAGTCGTTTTTCCCTCTTGGACCTCCGTAACTGAGACTGCTACTTATCTATACCTCTATAAGCGACAGTCGAGCTTTATTTATTTATATTATTTAGGATGAACAAATGAAAAAACAAATTACAAATTTAACATCTGCTATTTTATGACTCATTTTTAACTTTTGTGGAACTTCCTACCATTGTTTTTGAATTGTTTTCTCGTCAATATTGAACCTATTTTATTTCGTGGAACTAAATAACGTTGTTATTTTATCGCATTCTTTTCGAATGGACACGTGTGCCTGTGTACCGTCCTGTTTGTCGGACTTACTCAGTTTATCGTTAATCAATTGCGAAGAAAAGTTGTGTTCTGCATCATGTCAAAACGGAAAATTAAAGTACTGTCATTAAGTGATAAACTTAAATAGTGAATGCGTTTGAATCCGGAAAATCGCGAAATGAAATTCAGAGGGAGCATTAGCGAGAAACTCGGGTTAGTGAGAAACCTCTATAAGCGAAAGTGAGATTGTGCTCCCTTGAACTCTCTCTTATCCAGGTTTGACTGTAAATGATATACCTAAAAGTATAAGAATCTAGCTTAAAAATTAATATGTACTCCAAGTAAACGCAATAAACTGTTTGCGCAAAAACGGTTTCTTTCTAATAATAGTAGAAATGATGAGCATAGTCAAAGGAAATTATCATATTGCAGATGGAGGATTGGACAGCAGAGATAAATTCGAAACAAGCTCTGCTGATCGTTCTTTTGGTAAACAAAAAAGAAACCCCTAATCTTATGCGGTTTAAAAATATAGTTCTTCAAGGAATTGCAGTGAAAAGAATAGCCCTTGCTTGCGAACTTGACATGGAGATTGAGGTTATAGAAAGAGAAAACATTGAATTTTCACAGGTTAGCATTTAGACACGCAGGTATATAAATTTATTTTGCGAGCGCGCCACGAGCTGACCAAATTTTTCTGGCTTCTTGTTTCAAGGGCGGATCCAGCTTTGGCGCCAGGAGGGGGTCACATAGTCAAATTAAGATGCGTTCGTTCCCAAACGTTTGCCATTATACAAAGTTATTATATTATATTCAATTTATTAAATATTGAAGGCATGTAGTTACATAAAATCTGTATGGTGACAAAATATATAAATAAAATCATTATATTCAATTAGTGATCCACCTAAGTCCTGGACCCAGCTCAGGGGGTGGTCATGACCCCCATGACCCTCCCCCTGGATCCGCCATTGTCTTGTTTGTTAGTCCGTAACAAGCCCTTCTTGATGACAGACATACTTACATTACAATCCAGTGGCGTAGCGAAGTAATGTTAACTCGCGCCCGGGGCACAATACTTTTGAGCGTCCTAGATTTATTATAGGCAGAGTGGTGCTACCTACCCGTGCAACTCACTAGAGGTCCTACCACCAGTAATGCGAAGTATGTGTATGTTTTGCATACACGTTATCAGTGGTGCAGATAAGAAATGGATGGTATTGATGGTGAATGAAATTCATAAAATAAATCCTTCGGTAATTTTTATGTAATAAAATAAAGTATCTACGGTATATGCGGTAATAAATGTACTTACCATTAATTTTTTCAACACCAAAGCGATTCAAATCGCTGCCAAAAGCTAGTTATTAAATAAAATACTAACTCGTCAGTAGATTGCTTTCAGTTGTCGCTTAATAAATTTATTTTTAATTATTTTAGTATGAAGGTATTTCTTACATACCGGCATCAATTCAAAATCGCGACAGACTTTTCGAAGAACTACACTGGATCGCGAAGACGACTGTAAGATTTTTGTTTTCTTTTTTTCAAATTAGACGGTAGACATGATAGACGAACCTGCTACTTGATCAAAATTAGTTAATCATGCATGGTACCACGGCCAAGTCTGTACCAACACCGATGTATTATTCTTCATCTTAAAATGCTGATTACTTTGGTTATATTACCCTATGTATCAATGGAAAATTAAAATTTATTTTTCTATTTTGTAGGCGGCAGATTACCAGAGACCTTTTGATGCTAGCGCAGAGAAACTGTTGAGGTCTTTACTGGAAAAGAGAAAAAAACTGAATCCGTCGTACTTGCGGGTGATGGCGCGATACGTAGGCTTAGGCTTATTAAAGTTGCCTAATCTCTAGCTGTTATTTGTGTATGTGTAAAATGTAAATTAATGTTTTTGTTTTGTAGGCACTTATTTATTATAAACTGTTTTATACATAGTTAAGTCTTGTTTTCTTATTGATACACAATAATGAATTATTAAGACGTACTAGACGGGGTATTCACGTTTTTTTTTTTGCTACTTAAGCCTTGAGAGGCTATTTCAGCGTAACCTTAACTAGTAGGTGAGCTCACGGGGCTCAAGCCTGACGACGTTGCTAACACGAACTCTAGCAAGAGCCGTGCTTCGCAGAATCTACCACCGGATCGGAAACGCGACCCGCTGAGAAGATCCGACGAGAAACAGTGGGCTGTGTCTGTGGGTTAATTTACTCGTCGAGCCCTTCGTCGCAAGCGACGGGTTCGGTGAGGACAGTGACCGGTGCTTGAGGTACCTAAAAGCACCGTTAATGGATCGGGAGGATCTGAAATGACGTGTTTTGGGCGACATCGACTGCTTTCGATTCTGTCCGCAGGATCGGGAATGTAGGTATTCACGTCGAAGCCGGTATCTCCCCTAATACCAGGTATATCATGACCTCGTTCCCATATCTATATTATTAACAAAAATGTACGTCATAGATTAAGTATTTTTCCCCTCCATGCCAGAAATGCGTGATTGCAGGAGGAAAAAGAAATTTTCAGAGCAAATTGTAGCGAGCACGTCATTTTATTCAATGCGGAATACTTACCTGTGGTCGGCTATGGTATACATAATTAAATCAGATCTAGTTATAAAAGAGAATGTATATAAATGTATGTATATATATTCAGATAAGCTCGAGGAATGTTAGCCTCATTGATATGAAAATTTGCAGCATATAAAAGGCGACATGACCGTTCCGACGATCAGTTGTTTACATTAGTGCCGGGTGGTTGGCACTGATAGCAGTGATTATCTTCTGAACAGTTTGTCGAATTTGAATCTATTTTATTACATATTGTATAAGTGTGTGCAATCAGTTTCACTTCTACTGTTGGTAGGACGTCTTGTAAGTCCGCGCGGGTAGGTACCACTGCCCTGCCTATTTCTGCCGTGAAGCAGTAATGGGTTTCTGTTTGAAGGGTGGGGCAGTCGTTGTAACTATACTTGAGACCTTAGAACTTCTCAAGGTGGGTGGCGCATTTACGTCGTAGATATCTATGGTCTCCAGTAAACACTTAACACCACGTAGGTTGTGAGCTCGTCCACCCACCTAAACAATAAAAAAAAACCTAAAATGATCTTACGTAGCTACGTTAGCTTTCTGTATCGTCTTATGGCTTTTATGTTTTAACATAAAATTTGCGTTTCGTTGCGTGCGAAGATACAGGTAGCGTATTAAATAAAATAGATGTAACGTTTTATATTTTTTATTTAAAATACAGTAGATCACTTTTGCGGAGCACTCTGGCTAGAGCTCTTGGAATCACGCATTGAAGCTGAGCGCCTGCGTTTGATCTCTTCCTGGCGACGCACCTATGAAGAAACAATTACCATGAGCAAGAGTATTTTTATTTATAATCAAGTTTTATCCACTAGTTAAACATATTTTAATCTGTGCCTGCATTAATACCTTGATTTGAATATAAACAAATCAAGGGGTAAAATACAGCATTTCAATTTTACAGCACAGTATGATTTCCGTAACTTATTACGGCTGCATGATACCAGCTGTGGGGTTATGTATGTATTCCATAATGCCAATGACTAGAGCCAGCTGGAGTACAAATATTTCCAAGTAAAAGTAATTAAATGACAAATATATAATTGAATATTTGAAACACATCAATCCCTAAGTTACATCAATTTTTGTTAAGGTAATGTTATCTAAATATGGTGGTGGGCAGTTTTAGTGTACCACAGACCACTTCTGTACAAGAGTAGTGGTTGTTTAAAGCTTCGTTTAATATTCTAGGTTCATACATGTACCTCATAGCAGGTAAATGGAACTATGCATAGTGAAAAAATTAATATAGGAAATGAAAATTCAGCTATGAGTGAAATTTAAAAAGAATTTATCTCTCTGCTTTAACCACTGAGTAACAGATATATAACTCTTATATATATCTGGTCAAGTTACAAATTCTTGAGATCAGAGGTACGAATCCATTAAGACATTTTTCCAGAAAAAAGTACAGATTCAGATTGTTTTGTCTTTCTTGGGGTAACTTGAGATTTTATGCTGCAGTTATTTAAAAATAAATCCTGTCTTAAAATTGTTCTCATAATACATATAACTACAAATTTATATTAAAACAAATTAATAATCATACAGTTTAAGCCATAAATAACAATCTCTAACATCTAGAGAATTTTCATTAGTCTTAATAACTTTTCCCACCAATTTATGAAGAACATTATGAATCAGAAAGTTTTAAAGATACATTTTTTTTAATTCTCTATAGAATTTAATTCAAAATACCTTGGATTCCTTCTTTCTCTGTGCAAGCAATTTAGCATATTCAGCCTCAGAGGACTTGCGCTTAGCGAGACGCTTCTTCTTCAGAGCGAGACGATGACGTCTACGCTGCAGAACTACAGGGGTGACTAGCCTCTGGATCTTAGGTGCCTGGTGAACAAGAGTGATGAACATTACATTAGATGAATGAAAATAAAATTATTTTTAATCTGCAGACTATATTGTATAACATAAATGTTAAAAATGTTAAGCACTCTGTAAAAGTAGACAGACAATTTTATCTGAATCTTCTGCTCGGTGCATATTGATTTTCCCTGATGCTGCTGTTTTCAAATATTTATTTATTTAAAAACAATATTGAAATCAGGGTTCTGTAGAGTACTAATAATTTTGTGTGAGGTTTGTCAAAAATAATAATTAATTCCCTTATTTGATTAAGATTTAGCCTCTTCAATATCAAAAAAAGAAATAATAGACTTCCTGCTCCTATATGCTTCATAGCTTACTAAACTAAGCAAATTTTCTAAGCTAATTCAAGAGCTCAACCTCAGTGTAACTTGGTTAAGGTCTGATTTCATACAGTGGTGTAGCTTTACTGAATTACATTGTTTTTAATTACCTGCACTACTGCTTGTATTGATATTAACAATATATTTCCATTAAAATTTAACATTGTTCCTGTGTGCAATAGTTACATTAAGCAACCTACATAGTGTTTTGACATAATACATAAACTACATTATGAGAGAAATTTGGGAGGTAAAGAAAACTTGAAATCTGGTTGATATACCTTATGTCTGGGTTTAGCATTTTCTTTTCCTTCCTTGGCTGGGAGCACGCGTTTGACGACATAACGACGTACATCATCTTCTTTGCTAAGGTTGAACAGCTTACGGATTTTGGAAGCACGTTTGGGGCCTAGACGGCGGGGTACATTTCCATCAGTCAATCCAGGAATTTCCTGAAAAATGCAAATGTTATTTGGTTTGTTGTTTGATATGGTTTGATTTTTAATGAAAGACAAAAATTATGGCTTTCCTTTTACAGCTTATGGTCATGAAAGTACAGGCATGAGATTTAATGAAATAATCAGGTACATATCCACTCTACCTTATACCTAAATATTAACTACTTTATTACTTTTGAACTTGAATACTCTTTCAGAAAATAAAGTTCATCTCCATATTTGCAGTATAAAGAAAACATCTCTATTGAGACAAATGTATGGTTCTCAGGATATCGCCATTTACATAAAGTCAATGCCTGGAATCCTAACAACCAATTTCACAATATACCCTGGCGCATATAATTACACAGATTTGATGATCTGGGAAACAGTAAGAACAGGGATACAAGTATTGATGTGAACACTGACTGCCTGCATATTTACTATGAATAGATTTCATTCAAACTACCCTATCCATCAAATTGATATAATTATTATAATCCACGAAACAAAACATTCGTAACATTCAATAATCAGAATCTTTGTTTTGTTAAAACCAAATATAATACAATCGTTACATTTACTTGATTTTAACTTTAGTATTCAAATTAACAAAACAAATGTGCCAAATTAAATTAACATATATGCAGCAGTTATTAACCATATGCACTTTAGATTTCAAGTTGTATATCTTTCTAATATGTAGATACTTAATCTAGAAATTTATTATTAATGTTGGGATTAACTTACCTGGGCACCCTTGCGCACAATAACAAGAGCCAAGACCGAGAGATTGGCGTCAACAATACATCCACGAACTGATTTACGTTTTCTCTCTCCATCGCGGCGCGGTCTGTAACATGAGTGGCCCTTTGACATCAGAAGACGAACACGGCCTGAAAGTAACATTGCATTCATGAGTGCTTTTGAAATTGTAGCTATGAATTTTAACAAGAGAAATAAGAACATTGCTTCCTTAATATCTCATTAATGTATGAGCGAAGCCTTAACCGTAGTCAATACCGTTATTCTGAACAAAATTCAGTAGGCAGGATCAGCACATTTTACAAAACATTTTTTTTTATTGCCCTTGTAGACAGATGAGCATACGGCCCACCTGATGGTGAGTGGTTACCGTCGCCTATGGACTTCAGCAATGCCAGGGGCAGAACCAAGCCACAAATTTACAGTACAAAAAAAAAAAACTCCATTGATCATTAAACTTTCTATAATCAAGTCTAAATTCAGGGTGGACTTCACTCACTGTTTGTCAGGACGCCCTGTTTCATCGGGAATCCTTGCTTGTCGTTGCCGCCAGCGACACGAAGTACATAGCCCTTCCATTCATCGCCCAGTTGATCAGCCTCTACTTCGGCGCCCATGCGCTTTTCGTAAAAGATACGAAGCTTGTGCTCGTCCACCACTTCGAACAACTTCTGGCATCCCGTTGCCGGGTACGAAACGTTTAACTACAAAATACAAGAGGTTATAAACATTCCGCACTTCGTTACACAAAACAAATTTCAGTTGTTTAACCATAAAGAAATTATCTAATCGTGGAACTTTATTCAGAAGACACAATAGTTAAGTCTCATTTCACAATAAAAATTTAACACGGCATGAGTATTAACTCCAAAAGACTCAATTTCATCTAAATTCTTCACTACAATCAACAAGTGAAATATCATTGTTTTTATATAATATGTTGGTAAATTTAATTAAATACACTCTTAACGCTTTATTTCTCGTTAAAACTTAGGTAAAAATACGAAAAACTTTTATAGAACCTTCATGACTGCGGTCAATCCCGTCGAACGTCAGCCATGAAAAAGACCAAATGTGTCAGTGCTGCCAATTGCCAAACGATTGCCGCTTCAGAAAATTGAGAAAATAATTAAATCAACCCTTTTCGACCAACAATCATTTATTGATTTAAGAAACCCCTAAATAGTTATTGAAAATCGCTAGATTTTTATTATAAGAAAGCTGTAAATTAATATTTAGTCGCTACAAATAATAATCAATGTGTATATCTCGATTACTGGAGCTCTTACTCTATGTAATCATTTCTTAAGAATTGATTTATTAGATTAAACAAAACCTTTTATATACAGGATGTACTTGCAAAATTATTTTTTTCAATCTAATTTTACATTAAATCGCAAATGTAATTGACCCAAGTTGAGTTTTTCTCCAAATCACCACCACCCCGCCTATTTCTGCCGTGAAGCAGTAATGCGTTTCAGCTTGAAGGGTGGGGCAGCCGTTGTGACTATACTGAGACCTTAGAACTTATATCTCAAGGTGGGTGGCGCATTTATGTTATAGATGTCTATGGGCACCACTTAACACCAGGTGGGCTGTGAGCTCGTCCACCCATCTAAGCAATAAAAAAAAAATCAGTGACTTTTGGGCGAAAACCCAGGGAGCTTGTGGATGAATTAAGGCGATGCTCGACTTCTGCGAGAGACCATCTCGCAGAAGGAGGCGGCGGAACGAGAGAGGGAGAGCTCTTCCCTTTCCGCACCGATCCGTCGCCGTCGAGCCGGGGGCCGGAGCGGAGGCGGGAATACGCCCGTACGTCCCGATTGAAAATGGTGCGTTTGAATAATAAACATGAATTTTTTACTAATGGGTAGCTAATACAATGTAGAATAATTTCAAGAAAAATAAAATAGGTATTGGGGCATCTTTTTGAGAAATTTTAGGATTGTCGTAAAAATTTATGAAAAAATAACAGATTTATGCTAAAAAACATATTTATTTTCAATTGAGGGGGGGTTTTCTCCCACTTTTTTATTTTATGAGGACGCCTAAATACTTCCAATCATTATGAAATTTGTTTAACCACGATAGATCATTTAGTTTAAAAGTTACACAGTTTTGTTTACACCGGAGTCACAGTAGTGAACAAAAAAATTAAAAACTCCATAAAAAATTACAAAAAATATTTAGCATTTTTTAATATATATCCCTCGATAAAATTAAGCATAGATTCCCTCATTTCGATATAAGAAATCACACTGTATACGCTGTGACATCGGCCTTGTTTGATTTTTATGTAAAAATATTATACTGTATGATGTGATACCTTCGCCTTTTCTGTTGAAAAAATGGAACTACTACTACTCAGCTGTGAGTGCTATGACACAAAGTGATAAACAATGATAATACATTCACCTTAGCGATTGGCATAAAATTAATTTCAAAAAGAAACTAAAACGATATAAAACGTTGTAGGAGCATTGAGTGAAGAAATATATCAAAAACTCGATTTTATTGTGTTGAAAATATGTTGGAAGCACAAAACCAAACAGAAATAATACAGTATGTGCCGTTTTCGTCTTTCGTTCATCCATCATTCTGGCATACCCTCACTGAAATGAAATTAGAAGTAGACAAATTAAAGGAAACTACCAAACAAATATTCGGCAGATTTACATACCGCTGTGATATTGGCTCTGTATTTGAAGTGGATGGTACCTCATTCAATAAGTAAGTGCAATTTAAATTTAACTTTAAAGTTGTATTTCAAAATAATTTACCAATTAAATTGTGTGAGAGAAATAGCGAGACTACGTGAAATATGAGGTCTTCATCGTTATCAGTCATAACAAGAATATGGTCCTGCTAGCGTAGCTGTGACATTGTGACATCAATTTGTCTGATATTAATTTCCAGTACCATTGGCACACCCTCTATACAAAAAAATTACATTGCCTAAAAGTACTTTTCTTACATACCAAAATGAAAGCCCTTATTGGAAGACCTTATATTAAACACTTCCTGTTATTTTGTACATTTTTGCTGTTGTTTTTTTTATTTGTGTAGATGCAGACTGCCTTGTAGCAAATTATTATATTATTAGTAAGTGAGGACTAGGTAAGTAAGAAAACTCTTTAATTGAGAGTAATGGCCTGGACCCACAGAGAGATGTAGATTCCCATGTATTTACTGCATGCACTCTATAAAATACTGCTGCTTATCTACAAGCAACTATAAATACAAGAAGAAGATAGGAAAAGGAGCTGAGCAGGGTGTAAAGTTCATAATTCTCCAACCTATTTCTGCCGTGAAACAGTAATACATTTCGGTTTGTACTATAAAAACTGAGATCTATGAACTCAATGGAATATAAATATCAATGGGCTTTGGTACCACAAAATTAAATGATGGATATCATGTTATTTATGATTACTTACTTACCTCAGATTATTGAGTAACCAAAACATTTCAACATTAAACATGTCCAATCATATGCAACTCTTTTCAGGACACCTCATTTAGAGCAACAATATCATCATGTGATGGGTACAATAATGAACAAAAATACTATTGAAGACTTCAAATCTATAGATAAGGCTTCATTAATAAATTCAATAGGCGAAATGATATGGTCCAACCTCAGGGAGAGAACTTGGATCACAAATCCTAGTGCTTTGTTGAATTTCTTCATACTCTCATTTGCTGTAAGTATTAATTAGGAGAGTATAAGTAAGGAGAAAACATGTTACGTTGACCCCAGTTCACTAACGCCCGGTTCCAATATCCAAAAAACGAATCGTTTTATATTACGATCCGTTACAATATCTACGAATCGTAGGACAAAATAGTTCCTATAAAAACGACTCGTTTTTAAAATTACTGATGACTTGCTACTAACGGATGGGAGGGCTAACATAGCGGTTCGTACTGCGTTTTGTATGGAGACTGTTGTCTGTAGTGTTCCTATATTATTTTAGAAATGTCAGTGAGCTGTCAAAACTACCATGCGTAGAGCATTATTTAACCTACCGATTTTGTTCGGTTGTGCTTTGGAATTTTTGTGTTTGTGTTTTTTCTTTTAAAATGTCGAGTTCAGAAAGTGATAACGAAGTTTTAATGTTACTGAATTCAAGCGACGATTCAAGTGATGATACGCGAAGTAATAGAGTGTATAAAACAAGAATCAATTATTATTCAGAGCTCGATAATCAGGAGTTTCAACTAAGATTTCGGCTCGACAAGCAGTCTGTGCAATTACTGTTAGGTGAAATTTATCCTTTTTTAAAGGTAAAAGGAACCAGGTTCGTATTTTTAATGCCAGCTGTTAATTGGTATTTTATGAAGTAGTTAACTATTTAACACGTGATTACATGAAAATAGTATTTACTAGTTTATTTTAATTCTAGGAATCATGGAATATCTCCCTTACATTACAATTTATCAGTTTGTAATGAAATAAACGAACAACAAAGTACGACGCTAACACAAATTTTTTGGTATTTTGGCGCGGTCCGGCCGACATCTGGCGTTTCCTTTGTCTCTTCATGGCGTTTTGTTCACTTTACAGTTAAAACTAAAGTAACTGTTTTTAAATTGTGAATGTTCAAATAAAATTACATATGTGATGAATTATAATCTAATATATAAAATTCTCGTGTCACAGTTTTCGTTGCCATACTCCTCCGAAACGGCTTGACCGATTTTGATGAAATTTTTTGTGCTTATCCGGTATCTATGAGAATCGGCCAACATCTATTTTTCATCCCCCTAAATGTTAGGGGTAGTCCACCCCTAAATTTTATTTTTTTATTTTTTAGACAAAAATTTTAATTTCTATTTTTTTATGATACAACATACAAAAATACATACAATCCTCAATTTTCACCCTTCTACAATGAACCCTTATTTTTTATTTGCTAATTAAAAACTATCCATTCCGGTAACTTTCTTCTTCCCTGATCTTTTCTTACCCGGAGTCCGAAACACGGCGAGCAAGCCAGAGCCTTTAGCTTCGTTAATAATGCACCTAACAGTACTCACTGATGTTTTTGTTGCTTCCGAAGTCTGTTTTAATTTTTCCATATCATTCTTCCCCTGTTTTATAAAGAAGCAATATACGTCGTACACAAATTTTCTACCCTTTCTTTTAAGTACTACACCAGTTTGTCACGGCATAGTGTATGTTTTATAAAAAATCAACAAACACTCAACAAATAGCAATGGCAACAAAGTCCACAAGCAATTATAACAAATAACTGAACGATTAATAACGATAGACTTTCCACTGTGCGCAAGCGTACTTTTGGGAGCAAGCGGAATGAGGGCGCGGTGCGGGACGCAAGGTTCGACTGATCTACCAATAACGCGCTCGATACGATTTCCCCTGCCGTCGCGCCTCACCCTCACCACCAAAGTGATCTAAAATTCGGTTCTGCGCAGTCAAGGTCATTTGCTCAAGAAGTTTGCCGATTACACTAGCATGATTACGATTAGTTGTTATAATACAATGACGATTCGTTATTTTTTGGAACCGGGCATAAGAGAAGGGCAGGAGAATGATAATTAATAATAATATGTATTTATTCATAAAGCATACTCAACACTAAGATGGCAGTTTATGTAAATGCTTATACACCACAGACATTGCAAAAGTAAAAAATTGTTTTAATTTAAATTTCAGGATCTCAAAAAATTTCATTATTACTACTGGTTTGCATTTCCTGCACCCAGCCAACCCACCGTTCACATGAAAGGAAGAAGCACGAAAATCTCAGATTACTTCAATAACAAACAATTAGAAACTCTATCTCAATGCTACAAATCACTTGAAGAAAACCAAAAGAACTTTTTTGTTGTAATCAAGAAAAATGATGATCTCTCAGTGAAGAAATTATCGGAAGTTTTCGATGTTAATAGTGCTAACTGCATTGACCTAGATCTCGTCAGTACATACTTTGTTTTTGCTGATCCAAGTAATGGATGCAACCCTGGTTGGCCACTAAGGACATTCTTAGCCGCACTGTTGGAATATTGTCCTGAATTGGCAAAGTCAACTTTACAAGTTATAGGGTTGAGGAGTTCAATGAATGGTGATTTCATAAAAAGCCTAGTTTTCTCCATTGAAATTCCACAGGTCAGTTGGTGATGCAAACTTTGTTTTACATTAATTCTGATTTTGTTTCTGAGAATTGTGTCTGAGATATATAACCGGTTGGAAAATAAAATTTAACCACCTGCTAAGTGGCTGTCACATCACACGTCAGAACATAAGTTTTTGATTGCCTTCAATGGCATTTCATGGTATTTGGTGCGTCATTGTAAAGGGTACCTGCCACAGACATTTGCCTACCTCTGAACTACTCTAACCAAATTTAAAGGCTGAGGCAAGTTCACTCAGCTGATATTACGTGTAAAATGACTCCTAACGCAACACTTAAGCTTCACTAGATTTGAGCTCTACTTCGGTGGGGGGAGTGGGGTGGTGCGAAAACTGATTTTCAATTATATGCAGCGATAATTTCCTAGATTTTCCTTTATTTTTTAGGACATCAAGCCAGTTGAGAGTGCTGGTTGGGTAGGATGGGAAAGAAACGATAAAGGCAATTTTGGACCCAGGCTCGCTAATATGTCTACCTCGATGGATCCTGTCATGTGAGCTATTGCAGAATTCGTGTTAAAATTTAATTCAATTCATTCACTAATCATTCGATTTTCAGAAATCGAATTTCTTTAGAATTTAAAAAAAAGCAGCCAACATTAAAAAAATGTCAACTTTACATTTATTTTAATTTCAACTCGAAAGTACATACAGTATTAAATGCGTTATGATTAACCAGTAAGGTAAGGGAACGTACCCATACTACGTGACCAATTTTTTTTGTTTTTTCGACCTCTCCCTCCCCTCGGTGATCACTCGTAGTATATGCCAAGACCCCCCCTCTCCCTCTTTAGTTTTCATGTATTAATTCATAATTATGATTTTTCATCATTTCACACGCAAAAAAAATAAAAAAAATTTGTTTCATACTCGTCTTTATTGCATAAGACTGCATACACACTTAAATTACTAGTGAATTATGTATAATAGCCGGCAAACTTCTTGAGCATTTGTTGACGTAGTGGGGGTAAGTTTGCGCATGGTACACTCACGTGCAAAAATATTATTTACTCTGCGTCATAATGCAATTAAATTATTAAAATCAAGATATGTATTTATTTATATATTTATTAGAACATCAACAAAAAATATAGGTTAATAATTGTAATAATTTAATCTTGGGGTAAAATAGATATTCCTTCTATTAAGTCAAAACTAGAGCTGTTGCCAGGTCTTCGTTCAGTTGAAGCGAAGCTGGTATTTGTAATTTTTTTTTCGTTATCATAATCTTGACCATTATCATCATCACTGTTTTCATCACCCGAGTCGCCATCATCGTGTTAAGTCGACATAGGGCTCATCGGTGTAGTTTACGACTCGGTCGGTTCGATCTTCTTTTTTGTCTATAATTAATTATTTTTTGAAGATATTCGATTCGTAGTAATCGAATGTTACTTTTTTCAATTACCAGCTTCCGATTATTTTCTGTTTTTTTTTCCATCTGAAGCCTAGCTCTTTCATAATTCGTCGTAAACTTCATTCCGAGCCATTAAAATGTATATCTTCTTTAAAATTTTCGAAGCCTTTTTATTACAGATTGAACGAAACTATCCATTCCGGTAACTTTCTTCTTCCCTGATCTTTTCTTACCCGGAGTCCCAAGCACGATGAGCAAGCCAGAGCCTTTAGCTTCGTTAATAATGCACCTAACAGTACTCACTGATGTTTTTGTTGCTTCCGAAGTCTGTTTTACTTTTTCCATAATATCATTCTTCCCCTGTTTTATAATGAAGCAATATACGTCGTACACAATTTTTCTACCCTTTCTTTTGAATACTCCACCAGTTTGTCGCGGCATAGTGTATTTTTTATAAAAAATCAACAAACACTCAACAAATAGCAATGGCAACAAAGTCAACAAGCAATTATAATAAAATATAACTTAACGATTAATAACGATAGATTTTTCACTGTACGCAAGCGTACTTTACGCAAGGTTCGACTGATCTACCAATAACGCGCTCGATACGATTTCCCCTGCCGTCGCGCCTCACCCTCACCACCAAAGTGATCTAAAATTCGGTTCTGCGCAGCCAAGGTCATTTGCTCACGATGTTTGCCGGTTACTATAGTGAGAGTTTACAAAGCGCTAAACACTGCGCGCTATATTCGAATATAGGTCGAAAAAATACGAGATTTCTCTGACTAAAATCGACTACGTGACAAAAACCTTTTTTTTTTTTTTTTTTTTTTTTTTCCGGGCCGAGGGCCGAACCTCCTACGAGGTCCCCGCGCCTAGGGGGCGCGCGGGGTATGTGAGACTCTACGATCTGCAGGTGTTGAGAGCAGACCGCGGGCCCAAGGAATTTAGGGCCCACCCACTAAACGACTCCCCTGCACTCTTACACCCGGCGTCCGATCTCCGTCCGGGGTCAAAACCCGGTCAGAGTAGGGGGTTCCCGCGGTCAACACTACAACCAGACACGCGGCGCCACCCCGAGGACGCCCGACCGACGGGTCGTCGAGGCGATAGTCGACGACCAACGACGTCAGTCTCCGCGGTACGGCGGCCCTTCAGGCCGCCCGGGCGATGCAAAAACGTGACAAAAACCTGAGCCAACCCCCCGCTCCTGTGACTGACCGTAGTATTTTAAAGACTCCGCTCCCCCCCCCCCCCCCCCCCAAACGGGTCACGTAGTATGGGTACGTTCCCTAACAGTTTTTATTATGACGCTAATATTATCCTACGAAAATATTGTAAATTTCAGATTGGCAGATACGTCATCAGACCTGAATATAAAGTTGATGAAATGGCGTCTAGTACCTGATCTGAATGTAGGTGTGATGAAAGATACGAAATGTTTGTTATTGGGAGCCGGCACACTTGGTTGTCACGTGGCGAGAAATTTATTAGTAAGTTATAATATTTATAAATGATTGTTTTGTACTAATGTGAAATAATACTACATCAGATTTGGTGTGTGTGAGTTCCCTAAATATGTCTACTTGTCTAAACGGTCTTTTGATAGAAAAAAATCAGTGAAATTATAACTTAAAACATAAATTCATATAAAAGCGGTTATTGCAAAAGTAAATCTGACCTTATACTAGTTCTGTGTTCTTAGTGCGAGTTTTTTAACGTTCTCGATAGCGTAAAAGTTAACCCAATTTTGTATGCAGTTGGAACAGCGCCCCTAGCGGCAAACGTAGGCAAACGATCCCATTCCATACAAATATGAGCTAACTTTTACGCTATCGAGAACGTTAAAAAGCTCTCACTAAGCACAGTGACGTCGGGAAAATAGCATGAATTAATTAGCTTAACTAATCACAGAACAGGTTGATAAGTTTCTTCCAACTATTTGGACTGACAAAGCCTAAATTCAAACATCCGTGAAAATTTAATTTGCAGGCCTGGGGTTTCCGTCATATAACATTCGTTGACAACGGTAAAGTGTCATATTCGAATCCGACCAGACAAGTTCTATTCAACTATCAAGATTGTCTCGGGGGAGGCCGAAGAAAAGCCGAAGCGGCCGCTGATAACTTGAAGTCAATCCTCCCGACTACTGTAAGTTTCTTCAAGAGCTATTGGACCGCGGCAGACGGCTTTGAAGTCGCCGTGGCCTAAAGGATAAGACGTCCCGTGCATTCGTATGTAGTGTTCGAATCCCGCAGGCGGGTACCGATTTTTCTAATGGAATACGTACTTGACAAATGTTCACGATTGACTTCCACGGTAAAGGAATAACATTGTGTAATAAAAATCAAACCCGCTAAATTATAATTTGCGTAATTACTGGTGGTAGGACCTCTTGTGAGTCCGCACGGGTAGGTACCACCGCCTTGCCTATTTCTGCCGTAAAGCAGTAATGCGTTTTGGTTTGAAGGGTGGGGCAGCCGTTGTAACTATACTGAGACCATAGAACTTATATCTTAAGGTGGGTAGTGCATTTACGTTGTAGATGTCTATGGGCTCTAGTAACCACTTAACATTAAGTGGGCTGTGAGCTCGTCCACCCATCTAAGCAATAAAATAAATAAATAAACCAACCTACTGAAACTACAAAAATTTACAATCCGAGTCATTTAGATTTCATAGTGATTTAGACACTTATGATCTATCAATGAAAAAAACCCTCTGAATAAGATTTTGGTTCAAATCCAAGATCTGAGGAAGCTGTCATGCGTTCCGATTGAAGGTCTTTATCAAAGACATTTGTGTCTCAAAGTTGGTGGCATAAGCGTTGTCGCGTCTTTTAAGTTCCAAGAAAAACAATAACTAATACATATAACAGCTTATTTATTTTAAGAAATCACTAAACTGCTCAATTTTAATATTTAGAATAGCAAAGGTATAGTAGCGCACATACCGATGCCAGGACATCCTATTGGGGATTCATTGAAAGAGGAGACCATTGGTGATATTAAAAGGATAACCGAGGCTATCTCTGAACACGACGTCGTGTTCCTTCTTCTGGACACGAGGGAGGCGAGATGGCTGCCAACACTCATTGCAGCACAACACCGGAAGGTAAGATTTCTTTTATTTAATTGTGATTCAATCTGTTGACAAAGAAAAGTTTGGGGTGTGAGCTACAAGCGATCCACTTCAACCTTAATAATTATATACAAAACTAGCTGACCCGGCAGACTTCGTAGTGCCTCAATGGATAAATAAAAGATCTAAACTTTTGTATAAAATAAACCTAAAACAAACAAAAGGAATCCGCCCGACGGGGGACACATCAAAGGAAAAACAAAATTGTTATTTTTATTTAATTCCGAGCATTTACATATTTTATTTATCTACCTTTTAAACCTTCTCTGGACTTCCACAAATAATTCAAGACCAAAATTATCCAAATCGGTCCAGCCGTTCTCGAGTTTTAGCTAGAAGAAGGTGAAGGAATAACATCGTGTAATAAAAATCAAACCCGCAAAATTATAAATTGCGTAATCACTGGTGGTAGGACCTCTTGGGAGTCCGCACGGGTAGGTACCACCACCCCGCCTATTTCCGCCGTGAAGCAGTAATGCGTTTCGGTTCGAAGGGTGGGGTAGCCGTTGTAACTATACTGAGACCTTAGAACTTATATCTCGAGGTGGGTGGCGCATTTACGTTGTAGATGTCTATGGGCTCCAGTAACCACTTAACATCAGGTTGGCTGTAAGCTTGTTTATTCATCTAAGCAATAAAAAAAAATGAGACCTTAGAACTCATATCTCAAGGTGGGTGGCGACGTTTACGTTGTAGATGTCTATGGGCTCCGGTAACCAATTAAAACCAGGTGGGCTGTGATTTTTTTATTGCATAGATGGGTAGACGAACTCATCTATGCAATAAAAAAAATACACGATAATTCTTCGTACCTCTATCCTCCATAAAAGAAACCAATATCACAATTATAGCTGATCGCCTCAAGCATCGGACAATTCGCACATTTGGCGGGTAAATTAAAATCTTCCAAAGTATAATTTACTTAAAACTAGCTAATATTTTCATGCCAGTGTCTTGTTTTCCCATAACTATAATCGATCAGGACTTTTTGCCTTTTCCAGATCGTCATAAATGCGGCGTTAGGTTTCGACAGTTATCTAGTGATGCGACACGGAATTAGCACCTCGTCAGAAGAGGTCGCTACTCTCGATAAACAATACATCGAAGGCCGGTACCTCGGTTGCTATTTCTGTAATGACGTCACCGCACCTGGCAATGTGAGTATACTTGATTGAGGAATGTCATCCGTGTCCGTGTCGTTTCGTGTTCCGCCTTGTTAGGACTTTTATTATTATTTTGTATTGTGCTAGGATCCATCGCTTCGTCGTCGTTGTGCCAAACCAGCCGTCCGATTTAAACCTCATCATCCAGAATCAAAATTCAATCTCTCACGATTCCAAATTCCTCAACAATGGACGTTTTTTTTGCAAATTTTCTATTAAATAAATTTAAATAAATATAAAAATATGTTTGTTGAAAAACGTTTTAATTGATAGCAGGCCGAAAAATTTTAAGTACCCACTTTAATCATATTTATTCATTGCACGTTAGCATCGTCTTAAAAAGAAAAAATAAATTACAAACTTGAAAGCCTAATAAGAAAATGCTGGGTATTTTCATCAAAGATAGCTTGGGTTACATTCCCATCGCCCAAACTCCAATCATTTTCAAAGATTGAAATGGGAAAAAACTTACAACTTGATAATCAATAACACCAAAAGCATTGTTATTGTCGTGACGATTACTCGAGATATATTTATGGCATTATCATCAAATTCTCCGTCCTACCATGAACATAAAATCCGTTTGTTTGCAGTCACTGAGAGATCGCACGTTAGATCAACAGTGCACCGTGACCCGCCCCGGGGTCGCGGCGGTGGCCGGCGCTCTGTCCGTCGAGATACTGGTGGCGTTGTTGCAGCATCCGAAAAGGTAACGTGACCTAACTATGCTCTAGGGCGGACTATCATGCATTAAGGCCGGGCCACACGATGCGGTACGGCTCCGGCACGACGCCTGAGCGATGTCGCAACGGTTTCCTAAATATAAAATGTATGGTATTCCACACGGCCTGTCCGGTTCCGCTCCGGCGCCACACCACAGGCGCACCGGACAACAGCGCGAGGAGGGGTGCAAGCAGTGCGATGCTACAGAGGCTTCTTGTGAGTGCGCACGGGTAGGTACCACCACCCTGCCTATTTCTGCCGTGAAGCAGTAATGCGTTTCGGTATGAAGGGTAGGGCAGCTGTTGTAACTATACTGATATCTTAGAACTCTTATCTCAAGGTGTTTGGCGGCATTTACGTTGTAGATGTCTATGGGCTCCGGTAACCACTTAACACCAGGTGGGCCGTGAGCTCGTCGACCCATCTAAGCAATAAAAAAAGGCATAGTTGTTTGTACTGGGAGAAGCCAAGCCAACCCTGTTGAGGTGCCGCAGCGGCGCCGGCCCCACGCCGTAGGAACGTTACGACGCCACAGTGTTCATTGGCCGCCAGTACGGTGCCGAGTAATGCGGTGCGGTGCGGCGCCGCCCCGTGTGACCCGGCCCTTACGATATCTCTAGCTTGGGCAGTGTTCAAAAGAATAATTGAGTGAGACATTGAAATAAATAATACCTAAAGGCTTCGTCAGGCGTCATTTTAGCGTCCGAGTGAATTTGTATTAAAATACTGGAAAATTAATAGAATTAGTTAGAAAATATACAATGTCACGCTCGACATCTTAATATTTTTAAATTTTCACATTGCTATCGAGAGGCACTATGATTGGGCGAACGTTACGTTGCGTCAAGGATCGTTGGACTAGTCAATTTGTGTGACATGAAAAGAGCGCGACGTTAAAACGCAGCACTAAGTACGCGTTCTGTTTGACGAAGCCTTTATACGGATCGGGAAATAGTAGTAGGAAGATTCCAGGATTATTATCAATAAATAAAGACTATTACTTTAGGATCCCCGAGCGTACGTGCACGTTGCCGTTGTCTGGCGGGCGCGGTGGCGGATTTCGAACCATATGGCGTATTATTAAAGAGTTTCCATAAGACGTACTTGCGCTGTGGATAATGGGTGCGCTAACAACTCTACACTATCAAATGTGTGAAGTTCTAGAAGTTGACGGTCTATGTTCAGCTTGGAGTACCGAAGGGCCCGTGTAAATTTAACTAATTAAGAACCTTTTTTTTCTTAGATGGGTGGACGGGCTCACACCCTACCTGGCGTTAAGTTGTTACTGGAGCCCATAGAAATCTACAACGTCAATGCGCCACCCGCCTTGAGATATAAGTTCTAAGGTCTCAAGTAAAAGTCTCAACGACGGCTGCCCCAGCCTTCAAACCGAAACGCATTACTGCTTCACGGCAGAAATAGGCAGGGTGGTGGTACCTACCCGTTCGGACTCACAAGAGGTCCTACCCACCAGTAATTATGCAAATTATAATTTTGCGGGTTACATTACCGACGCTCGCAAGTCGAACGGGTATCAGTACTAAAATTATTCCGTACCGTTAATTCATAACATGTCTCTTGTGCTTTATAGAGTCGATGCCCCGGCACTGTACAATTTTAATAAGACCGAACAAGAGATTCCGTCGCAAATCGAAGGAGTCTTGGGCGCCGTACCTCATTCGATAAGAGGATTCCTGCATTCGTACCAAACGATCGCACCGACATGCACGAAATTCAAACAGTGCATCGCGTGTTCCGACACTGTGATAAACAAGTACAGAGAGGAAGGATTGGATTTCCTTCTGAACGTATTCAACAGCGGTAGTTATTTGGAAGAAGTAACTGGCTTATCGGCGTTGCATTTGAGCGCTGAAATGAGCGAGGTAAGATTTTATTATATTGTTATGCGCTGGGGTTCGGGATAAATAAAAATTCTACCAAAGTGTAAAATTAACTTTAAAACTCTCAATTCACTTGTTCCGCTTCAGTTGAGGTGATCCGTTCGCTGTTTCGCTTTTGTAGTCAATACGACATCCCTAGATTTATCGAGAACATTCTGGGCAAGTCGAGTAGCTTCGATGTGTATTTTCGCCATCTTACAATAGATGGTGTTGTACTTCTCGAGCGTTGTCGACGTTACTAGTTCTTTTTTTTTCTTTTTTGATTACGTAGTTTCCCAAGCTTTTATTTTGCTTTGTGGCAAATGCGCAAGCTGCGCGAGCCAAAATCAAACAGAAGATGAAGAAGTTCCTTTGATATTCGTTCCGCGATAGATTGCGTTACTCTTACCGGCGTAACTATATATTTAAACAAGACGAATAAAGTAGGATTTCGACATGCAACCTAGCCCATGGACACAGCCCACTGAGTTCCTCGCCGGATCTTTTCAGTGGGTCCCGATTCCGATCCGGTAGTAGATTCTGCGAAGCACTGCTCTTGCAACATTAGCAATTCTCTCAGGTGGAGCCCGTGAGGTCACCTACCAGTCCGAGCGTAGCTGGAATAGTCCCTTAGGCTACCACCAGCTTTTAGATAGGAAAAAAGTGGTTTTACAGTAAAGTATAGTAACCGGCAAACTTCTTGAGCAAATGACCTTGACTGCGCAGAACCGAATTTTAGATCACTTTGGTGGCGAGGGTGAGGCGCGACGGCAGGGGAAATCGTATCGAGCGCTTTATTGGTAGATCAGTCGAACCTTGCGTCCCGCTCCGCGCCCTCATTCCGCTTGCTCCCAAAAGTACGCTTGCGTACAGTGGAAAGTCTATCGTTATTAATCGTTAAGTTATTTGTTATAATTACTTGTGGACTTTGTTGCCATTGCTATTGTTGAGTGTTTGTTGATTTTTTATAAAACATACACTATGCCGCGACAAACTGGTATACTATTCAAAAGAAAGGGTAGAAAAATTGTGTACGACGCATATTGCTTCATTATAAAACAGGGAAGAATGATATGGAAAAATTAAAACAGACTTCGGAAGTAACAAAACCATCAGTGAGTACTGTTAGGTGCATTATTATTAAGGAAGCTAAAGGCTCTGGCTTGCTCGCCGTGTTTCGGACTCCGGGTAAGAAAAGATCAGGGAAGAAGAAAGTTACCGGAATGGATAGTTTCGTTCAATCTGTAATAAAAAGATGTAATCATAATAACTACATAACAAGCAGCGAAACTCCGTACCGTAGAGAGGCTTCGAAAAATTTAAAGAAGATATAAATTCTAATGGCTCGGAATGAAGCTTACGACGTATTATGAAAGAGCTAGGCTTCAGATGGAAAAAAAGAACAGAAAATAATCGGAAGCTGGTAATTGAAAAAAGTAACATTCGATTACTACGAATCGAATATCTTCAAAAAATAATTAATATACACAAAAAGAAGACCGAATCGACCGAGTTGTAAACTACACCGATGAGCCCTATGTCGACTAATCACGATGATAGCGACTCGGGTCGAAGATTATGATAACGAAAAAAAAATTACAAATACCAGCTTCGCTTCAACTGAACCAAGACCTGGCAACAGCTCTAGTTTTGACTTAATAGAAGGAATATCTATTTTACCCCAAGATTAAATTATTACAATTATTAACCTATATGTTTTGTTGATGTTCTAATAAATATATAAATAAATACATATGTTGATTTTAATAATTTAATAGCATTATGACGCAGAGTAAGTAATGTTTTTGCACGTGAGTGTACCATGCGCGAACTTACCCCCACTACGTCAACAAATGCTCAAGAAGTTTGCCGGCTATTATACGCCTCAATCGATTCTAAAACGGTTTTTACTGTTCTTTATTGATCGATTTAACCAGGACATTTGTTAGACACTGCACGAAAACTTTGAAGCTAATCAGCTGCTTGGTTCTAGAAATCGGACAATACAAGCAATACGCTTAGTTTTTTTTTTTTAAGTTGTCAACTTTTTATATTACCTATAATAAAATAGATATTCCAGACAATTTATCGATTTATCTTTTTTCAGATATTGACATTAACCGATGAAGAAGATTAGAATGTTTTTAAATGAGGCTTTTATCATCATGTATTTAATGCATTTATTTATTAAGCTGTAAGTTATAGGGTTGCGAACGTTCTTATGTTATAAAGCTTTAGTGCTTGTGATATTTTATTGTCCTCAGTATGTTATTAAAAAATATCCGCAAGACACTGGTGTTTTATTCTGGAAATGCTAAAGCCAAATTTTCGTTTTGGTGACGTCACAGTTCTGTAGATATGACTATACTTATAACATTCCTATCGAAAACTATGAAGAACTGTAATAATACATTTAGAGCCAAAACTGGTCATAGTAATTGGAATTGATAATATCTGACTGTGAATATAAGAAACCAAGCCAAGAAGAACAAGCTTTTTTCTTTATTGCTTAGATGGGTGGACGAGCTCACAGCCCACCTGGTGTTAAGTGGTTACTAGAGCCCATATACATCTACAACGTAAATGCGCCACCCACCTTGAGATATAAGTTCTATGGTCTCAGTATAGTTACAACGGCTGCTCCACCCTTCAAACCGAAACGCATTACTGCTTCACGGCAGAGATAGGCAGGGTGGTGGTACCTACCCGTGCGGACTCACAAGTGGTCCTATCACCAGTAATTACGCAAATTACAATTTTGCGGGTTTGATTTTTATTACACGATGTTATTCCTTCACCGTGGAAGTCAATCGTGAACATTTGTTGAGTACGTATTTCATTAGAAAATTGGTACCCGCCTGAGATTCGAACACCGGTGCATCGCTTCAACACGAATGCGCCGGACGTCTTATCCTTTAGACCACGACAGCTCACATACTGTTAAATTACCGAAAACCCTTTTTATGAATGAGGATTACTGATGGATCAGAGGCCGTTCCAGTTTCACCAGGACAGGACCGAAACCCGTCGACATCAGCTCCCGGTTTCGTGGTGCGACGATCTTCGAAGAGTGTCTGCAAGAAATTGATGGGGAAAGCCGAAGACTAGACTCAGGGCTGTGGATTGGGAAAGATCTATGTCCGACAGTGGACGATTGTGAGCTAATGACGATGATGATGATAGACATCAGAAAGTGAGTTACGTCATCCGGCTTGAAACTAGAAATCTTTCTCTCGATTGTATAGTAATTACGCAAATTAACACTTATAAATTTCTTAAAATAAATAGGGGCTTATGATGTGACAACGTGTATATTAACACGTCTACTAAGATATGAGTTTGAACCCCGTTCTTCCACCAGAATATCGCCAATTTTTATTAAACACGAAAGAACGTGCTAACTGCCTGCAGGATTCGGACATCGGCACAGTCGCGTCGTTCAATACGAATACACTGGACGTCTTATACGTCAGGCCACGACAACTTCGTTCATTTATATCAGTGGTTCCCAAACTTATTTTGTCTACTGCCCACTTTGAGAATAAATTATTTTTAGCGCCCCCATTTTGTCTACCTACTTATTAACCAATATAGCGAGAGCTCAGTCACTGTCTAAGAGTCCTTCTAGATGAAATTACAAATCGCCTCCGAAGCCTCTACACAACGCCCTCTTTTTTTCTCGGTCTCTTACCGCCCACCATTAGGCCTGCAGCGCCCACAAGAGGCGTTATCGCCCACTTTGGGAAAGGCTTATTTATATCAATAAAAAACAATTATAATCACAACAACAACAATTTACTAAAATTATGGTGTCATATTTAGTATTATGGGCGGCAATTTGGTGCTCGTCGGATTGCAGATTTGTTTGACAGGTTTCGGGGGTTTGATCTTTCTTCCGTGACGACCAGACTTCCGCTGCCACAGACCTGAGCGAGGCCGGTTCCCGAGCCACCTGTTCCGCTGAGGGGACCCTATGGGTGTGCTGCCGTGAAGAACGTTGGACAGACGACCTGCGAATGATATTAGACATTATAACTATCATATACAACATAAATATAAGATTTTAGAAGTGGCCGATGATTTGTCGATCCAGAATCCTATCTATGCTCACCCCACAATGAAGTTTTACACTAACACTACAATTTCACTTTCTGAAATTTTTATTGCTTTCAACAGACAGACGAACTAACAGGTCACTTGTCTTAAAGCTTGGCAGAGTTGAGGACTTCTCTCTTTTATTGTGCTGCTCGATTGAGCGTTAAAGTGGTGTGGGATAACAATTCAATGCCCCGCCCCCACGTAGTGGGATCGTGAAGCCACACCTACTTCGCACCGAAGGTTACTACTTTAGTCAATCATTTTAATCTTTATTCGGTACCACCACCCTGCCTATTTTTGCCGTGAAGCAGTAATGCGTTTCGGTTTTAAGGGTGGGGCAGGCGTTGTACTTTAAAAAGCAGCGACTTGGAACTTTCGTCTCAGAGTGAATGGCGGCATTTACGTTGTCGATGTCAATGGGCTTCGATGATCACTTATCACCAGGTGGGTCGAGCCGTCGTCCTCCCAATATTGCAGTTAAAAAAAAATCAATAGCATCAATAAAATTAAAAAAGCATGGCAAACGATTATCTTATATTATTATACCTAAATGATTGATATATAAATATGTATAGAACTTACCAACAACGGCCATACAAAGCTGATTGAAACTAATAGTCTTTTGGAAGGCATCTGAACAATAACTCTGTCGTCTTGTTTCCGTACGATGGTCCCAGATGTACCTGCCGCGTGTATATACAGACCGCCTTGACCTAGAAAATTAATCATGATTATTCAAGAAATATTTCTTAGAAGAAGAAAAAATACATTAGTACGAAAATAAAATAAAAAACATTTTCTATAACTGATAATACTTTAAAAAAAGAATATTCTCACTGATATATTATTATTATTTATTTATATTTATTTAAAAATCTTATTAATATCATAATATTTTTAAAAAAAGATATTAAAATTATAATTTTTATAAAACACTATATAAAAATAGATTGCCGCTGATGGCGGTGTCTACGATACAAGCCACCAGTGGTTAGGGCTCCAGAGTGAGAAACCTCCTCACAATGCGTGCAGTATCGAGGATAACTGCTTTCTGTATTAGGCCCTTAACCCAGCTGGATAACAAAAGTTTCTTAAGATGTTAATCGAAACTTATCGCTATAAAGCCGTGTTCCGACACAACTATTGGAACAATGATGGTTGAATCAACATGCCACATGGGGTAGTCTCGTGGGCCAGGTCTAAATATTTTATTAATTTGTCCTTTTCTGCCTTCACGAGGTTATTATTATTATTATTATAAGTCATTAATAACATTAAATTTACGAGGTTTTTTTTATTACATTAGCTTGGTAGATGGGTCACAATCCACTTGATTTCTAATGGTTTCCAGAAACACCACAAAACGAATTCCATTACCATTGATTCATATGGTGGGAGACTATAAAAATATTGTGATGCTTTCCTTCGCTACAGGCGTGACGTATGGACATTTTGCGGAAAATATAGTAATTTAGTTACACATTGCTTATTAAATATTAATTATCTTTAATGTTACATAACCTATACCTAGGAAGAATACAAAAATAATTACCAGGTTCTTTCTCGACGCAGTGCACTATCGTTCCTATAGGTAAAGCTCCTAATACGTAAGCATCGCCTTCATTTGCACGAACTATAATGAAGAGAACAGTGTGAGTATCGATGAAAAGATTTTTAATTTATTTTTAAAATCAAACATAGAGTATGACAATAGACGAATAATCCTTTCGTATTAACTAAACGTGGATAAACTCAAGAAGATAATGGGTAATAAGCTGTTTGTGCTCGACGTGATAGTTGAATTTATTCTGTTGTCTTCTTTTAAATGATATAACTAACGATAATATTTTTATTTATTGCTTAGATGGTTGGACGAGCTAACAGCCCACCTGATGTTAAGTAGTTACTGGAGCCCATAGACATTTACAACGTAAAGGCGCCACCATTCCAAGGAGTATCCCTGCAACCTTCCGAGAGTATTGGGATACTTGGGGTCGACATTTCGAGCGATGTCCAGTTTCGGAGTCATTTGGAAGGCAAAGCCAAGTTGGCGTCCAAAATGCTGGGAGTCCTCAACAGAGCGAAGCGGTACTTCACGCCTGGACAAAGGCTTCTGCTTTATAAAGCACAAGTCCGGCCTCGCGTGGAGTACTGCTCCCATCTCTGGGCCGGGGCTCCCAAATACCAGCTTCTTCCATTTGACTCCATACAGAGGAGGGCCGTTCGGATTGTCGATAATCCCAATCTCACGGATCGTTTGGAACCTCTGGGTCTGCGGAGGGACTTCGGTTCCCTCTGTATTTTGTACCGTATGTTCCATGGGGAGTGCTCTGAGGAATTGTTCGAGATGATACCAGCATCTCGTTTTTACCATCGCACCGCCCGCCACCGGAGTAGAGTTCATCCGTACTACCTGGAGCCACTGCGGTCATCCACAGTGCGTTTCCAGAGATCTTTTTTGCCACGTACCATCCGGCTATGGAATGAGCTCCCGTCCACGGTGTTTCCCGAGCGCTATGACATGTCCTTCTTCAAACGAGGCTTGTGGAGAGTATTAAGCGGTAGGCAGCGGCTTGGTTCTGCCCCTGGCATTGCTGAAGTCCATGGGCAACGGTAACCACTCACCATCAGGTGGGCCGTATGCTCGTCTGCCTACAAGGGCAATAAAAAAAAAAAAAAAAAAACCCATGCACTCATGATATGTATAAATATGGATATATTTTATTACGTTATTATAAAATGAATTCGAACGGCCTCATCATCATCATCATCATCAACCTATAAGAACCCACTGCTGGACATAGGCTTCTTCAATTGCAAGCCACGACCACGATCCTCGCTCCTCTCATGCAGCTTTGACCAGCCACGATGCATAGGTCGCGACTCCACTGAGCCTGAAGGCGACCTATACTACGTTTGCTAATTCGCGGTCTCCACTCAGGAACATGTCCAACGGTTAGCATTTGTCCGGCTAATATATATCGACGCTTAAAAGGCAAACGTGATTAAGCGACAATAACTGCTTTGTACATAAAGGATAGGCAATAACCATATTCGATGCGCAAAAAAAAAAAATTTCTAGGTCTATTAAAATAATTTCAATCCTACAACTAGATACGTTAAAATAGAATGTTTTTCAGGTATTATTTTAAATTAGTCTACTGTAAAGTTCACGCATTGTCGCTTAGTCATGTTTGCCTTTCAAGCGTCGATATATATATGTATTATATTTTTTTGTCAGGAAGAAATCGCCGGACTTCCACCCTCCACTGGGGATGGTGGGCGGGGCATGTCAGAGTCGAACCGACTAAAACGTCCTGTCGCTCAACAACCCACGTCCGAGCCTCGCATGAGACAGAACTCATGAAAACTCAAAAGGGGGGAGAGTGAAGCGTTTAGTGCGAAGCACATCTCTGCCGGCACCCTCCCCCATTGTCCGGTTAATATGGCCAGCTATAAAATTAATTCGAACGGTCTATACCTCTGTAATTGTGTAACGATTTCGTGTCACGACCGTAGTCATATTTTAAGTCAATAATAACGCCTTTGTTCGTCGACAATTAATTGTGTATTTCAAAATCAATAATAAAGGCGCAGTAAAATAAAAATAAATTGAAAACCGTAACTTTTTCATTAGGTTATATGACTTGAGTCGTGTGGTTTTAAAGGCTGCGTGTTTTAGGAGGATAACAAACACCAAAAATCCTATTCGAAGTGTTTTGAAAAGAAGAAAGAAGTGACGAGAAAAAAGATTAAGCCGTAAAAGTCGTTTCAGGTTACGTATTTCACCGTAAATAATAAGATAAGACATCATTTGTTCGCCATAAAAGGCACTTATTTTTATTTAAAAACGCACTATCAAGAAATTATCAATCAATATGGTCACATTGTTTGCGCTTTCTCTATTTTTACAACACAGCTGCAAGACACTTAGTATCTTCAGCATCATATTAGTGACATGAGAGTAAAAGAGACAGTGATCTTCTTTATATTTACCTGGTATTCTAGGGAGTTTACAGGATGTTTTGATTATATCCCCAGCTTTCATGTTCTCGGTGGCTAAAATATATTTTAACTTGTCACCAACTGCCACTAAAGCTACATGCGCAGTTCTGCATCCATCTTCTATAATCTGGAACGAAAACATTGTGATTTTAGAACAGAATGGTAATACTAATACCAAAACAGTTGTATTAAATAAATTAAAATTAAAATATTTTTTTACAATAGTAATTAGAGTACATGATGCAGTTAGACAGCTTAGTGCTCACCTCTTAAGGTTACAAAAAAGATTACATAGTCCAAAGATAAAAATGCAAAATTGTCGTAATATTGAATTTGAAATTGAAACTTGGTAAACAAAAATAATCCTATCGCACATTGTTTATGCTGTTGTAACAAAAGTTTCCTCAAAACTTTTTAACGCATTTACAAGTAAAACAAGAACAAAATTCAAAAAGGAAATATCAGTATTTTAATATAAAATTAACATTTAATAATTAAAACGTTAATTTAATTACAGATAAATAAATAAATAGCTGGGAAATAAACACACATGGGCCTCAAATTAGGATTCCCTTTGTACTAGAGACTAACATACAATATATTGTGTCTGGTTAATAAATAGGAACTACAAATTCAATTTACTTTTAAAAAAAACATGTAATATTTAGGATTACATACTTTCAAACTTTAATCAAGCCACTGCCTCATGCCAATTTTTAGTTTTGCCGTAAATTATCAGATTTGGTTACATGTCTTATTAATACTTAAATGGTTACTGAAACAAAAACTTTTCATTGAAGTTTTTTTGTAACCCTTTATCATATATTATGATTTTACGTAGAAAAAAATGTACTTGCATTTGGTATTTTAATATCACATGGTCAAATTATTTGATACTAATCTTTCTGGCATCTTACTTATAGACAATTCTTATTAAATTTTATAATAAAAGATTCACTTAAATAAAATGACTTTTTTTATTAAAGATAAAGCAGTTAGGCTGCTCTTTTACTCAGTTAACAGGTTATCATCAGAGTGTAAGATAGGGAGATATTATCATATTTGATGATTTTATAATACCTGTATAACTTTTTCTTCTTGTGGTGCACCCTCAGTAGGCCCAACTCTGTACCAATCTATCCAGTGATATTTGTGTTTTATACCTCCTCCGATACCTTTAGCGACCACACGTCCTGGAAATAATATATTTTTAGCCAGCTATCAGAAATGAAATTCTTAGCAATACATGGATTCAAATTGTGAAGATCCATTGTGTTACAGGGAGAGGAATTTGTATAAAGAATGCCAGAGAACTTACAACCCTATATACGAATGCAACGGACGTCTTTTCTTTTAGGCCACAACGACTTCAAAATTAGTGTTATTAGGTTTTCCTTACACCTCAACCCCTTTATTTATATTCAACATATTAATTATTTAATTGTAGGTATTGATTATAATTTAATTAATTATACTAAATATATGATTTGAATAATTAAAATAAATGTTCAAGTGAAATAAAAATTTCGACTATTACACATACTAACTAAAAAATAAAAAAGCTCTTTTAGTCAATATATTGCAAGACATGGTAATCATTTAATTGGTGGTATTTAAATGGAAACATTGAAATAAAATAAATATATTAATTTCTTAGCTTATCCTTGCCTGCAACCTTTATTTAAAATTTTATTTTTTAATTCATTTAGATAAACCATTTGGTATAATTTTCTTCTGTAATCTTTTATTTATTTATGTTGTAGTACCGACCTGTTTCTGGATCCCTTCCAGCTAGATTTGTAACTTCTAAAGGTTTTACTGTATATTGTTCAGGAAAATGTACAATACGCCTGTAACTTTTTCCGAAACCAGGTTTCGGCTTTTCTATATTGGGTTTACTCGCAGAATGAACAACACCAACGTGAAGATTTCGTCTCGCCACCATCGCAGTAGCGATGGTTAAGTTAGAAAAAAGCCTGTTTAAGGCCATTATATTTTTGATCTTAAAACTTAAACATAAAACTGTACACGGTAGGTTATTTGGTAGATTTACCATAGATTTCCAATTGACGTAACCTAAATACAAGTGTTGTATCTACATAATCTCTTAATCTATGTCTAAAATCATGAAGCTTAAAAGCTTTATTTAGAAGTTAGGCTATCCACTATGAAGTGTATAGCATAGGTTTCTAATGTTTCTACAAGTTACAAGTTTTGATGTCATAAAGTATCATTCATTATTAATTCATTACTTTACTTTTATGAATGTCTTAATGTCTGTGTACAGGCTAAAAAATCGGACATACAAAACGACTCTCATTTTGCAGACCACTACATTAGCAGGTATAAGTAGAAATTTAGTATTTTTAGTTCTTTTAAAATCTTGTTTTTCAGTATTGTTCTTGGTTTGAGCGTTATTTTCAATTTTGCCATTCATTGCTACGTCAAATGAAACGTGCTTGTACACAGTTGCCACCTAGCGTCAACCTCTCACATGAATATAATCGTGAATGTGGCGTGTGTTGTTTGGGAAATTTCATGTCGTAAATAAATTAGTTTCAAAAGATCACTTTTTACAGTTATAACTCAAGTTCATGTGTGTTATGAGATTAATCAGTTGAGAGAACTGCTGTCTATATCGGCAAGTTAACTTAAGAGGTTGTTTAGTTTTGGTATTTTGTCATATGTTGCACGCCTGCCTTGGGATCTTGAAGCATACAAAAAAATAATAAGTTATTCCGATGCTAAATTGATAATGCCGTAAGTTATGAAGTGTTATTTAGCGCTCAATATTTCTAAACAAGTAAATTTACGATAAATTACGCAGCATTGTAGTGTTACCGGAGTTATTATTGGAAGGTTACTTGTGGCTGTACTCATTTTATGACTGATATCAGTCTTACGAGTTACGATTATTATAAGAAGACATCCCCTGTTGTGAATATATAAATTAGTGACTAACTTACTAAAGACTGATCCTGGAATAGAATAAATGAAACTTCTTTTGTTATTTTGACTGTCAATTCAACTGAATGCTGATACGAAAAAAACTTTGTTACAGAAATAGACGCAACCAGTCTTCCGGCGCATTATTTCGACTACTTGTGACAATGCGGTGCCTTATGATTGAATGTATTTACTGAAATCTTTATTGCTCTTCCATAATGATAGTCAGAGCTGACGCTGAATAGTGTCATAATGAGTCACAATCTGGCGGGAATGCCATCTTACAGGCTACCAGGGCCAGGGTTAGGACCTCCAGACTTCAAGCCTCCGATGGATACACCTACTCCACAAGCTTCAGCCCCAAGTAATCCTAAGAAGCGGAGAAAGACGTCTAATGCTAGTAATGCCCTGACACCACAGCCTCCACCAACAGCTCAAGATTTGCTTCCACCTCCTCTCACAGGATATGGAGATACCATTGTAGCATCCAATCCTTTTGATGATTCTCCTTCTACAGTGTCCCACAATGGACCAATGATGAATCAAAATGGACCTATGATGAGTCAGAACAATTCAATGGGAATGATGGGTCCCATGCATGGTATGGGAGGCCCTCCAATGAGACACATGAGCCCTCTGCCACACAGCATGAGCCCTATGAATCAGCAAATGCCACCTAGAGGAGGAATAAGTCCAATGGGCAATATGAGCCCTATGGGACATATGGGAGGCATGTCGCCAATGGGAGGCCCAAGTATGGGAATGAGTAATCATAGTATGGGACCTGGCATGGGACCAACATCAAGATCAATGGGTAGCCCTATGAGCCCAATGAATTCTATGCCTATGGGATCTCCTATGTCTTCTGGTCCTATGGGTAGTCCTATGAATATGGGTTCAATGTCAGGTAGTCACATGAGCAATAGTCCAATGGGTCCACCCATGCACAGTCCACTAGGGGCAGGATCTATGAATGGGCCCATGAATGGACCTATGGGAGGAGGTGGCCCGAGTATGAGTGTTCCAAGAATGAATGGACCAATGGGTCCCAGTTGTTCCAATGGTTCAATGGGACCAAACAATTCAATTATGTCTTCAAATCCTATGCAAAACTCTGTTATGGGTCCTGGTCATTGTGGGCCAATGAGACATGGAAGTCCTATGGCCTCTGGAATGGGTAGTGGTCCAATGGGAGGCAATGGACCAATGACATCTATGGGTCCAGGCCCTCCATACAATACCAGTCATATGGGGCATGGTGGACCTATGGGCATGGGAGGAAATGGCTCAATGGGAATGGGTCCTGGTCCAGGCAACATGGGAAATTGTGGACCACTGGCTGGAATGAGTGGAATGGCTATGGGAGGACCAGGAGGTCAAGGTGTGGGGCCAATGGGACAAGGAATGGGTATGTTTGGTCCTAAACCTATGCCAGTCAGTGCAGGGAAAGTCTATCCCCCAGATCAACCTATGGTGTTCAACCCACAGAATCCAAATGCACCCCCAATATATCCTTGTGGAGTATGTCACAAAGAGGTGCATGATAATGATCAAGCTATACTGTGCGAGTCTGGATGTAACTTTTGGTTTCACAGGTATGTATTTTTTAAAATTCTAATGTAGATTTTGGATTGTTGTATTGAAATAACTGTGGTGACTGAAGTGCTTTGACACCAGGAAATTGTAGTAGTACAAGCTACTAGACAGGGTCTTAGTTTTTTTATAATTGTATGTGGATGTTAAACGATCATGTGATGGTAACATTATTTGAGTAACCAATTCCTACCTCTTGGTATTAGATCTATTTCAGTGATCAGTGTTGTATAATATAACAGATAATCATGAATTGTGAAGGAATATATCGACATTTGAAAGGCAAACATGACTAAGCGACAATAACTGCTTTGTACATAAATGATAGGCAATAACCATATTCGATTCGCAAAAAAATTATATTTCTAGGTCTATTAAAATCATTTCAATCCTAAAGCTACTAGCTAGATTCTACTACAGCTAGATTCGTTAAAATAAATTTTGTTTTCAGGTATTTCAACTTTAAATTAGTATAATGTAAAGTTCACGCATTGTCGCTTAGTCACGTTTGCCTTTCAAGCGTTGATATTATGTCATATTTTTAAATAATATTTAATGTTTCTCTGTCTCTAAAAATTTATCTAATAATTGTTGCTCAGTTACATTCTATATTAGTAAATTAGTCGACTCTAGATAGTTGCAACTCAATTTTGTTTCAGTAATTCCTTATTCTTGTTTATACTGAAAGTTTTAACACAATTCTGGGCCATTTAAAATTGGTGATGTAGGGGTGATCATTAAAGCTCATGAACAAGCTCAACATGCTCGACATGAAAAATTAGTTATGACTAGGAAAACTAAACTACCATATTCTTTAGGGTCTTAGTGGTTTTGTATCCATCCATTCAATCTATCCAATTGCCATTAATGCTAGGACTGGCTCAAAAATGAAGACTATGTTTTTTTGAAATTGATGTACATAAAACATATATATCTTAAAGATAATGTAAATAACATAAAATAATTACCATCAAACCCTACCCAATTTCATGTATACCAGCTTGAAATTACTACTGCAGAGAAACTGAGACGTCAATGGCATATCATAAATAGGGTGATGATATTCACAGTAGTGGTGCGCAAAATGTATCCCTGATCTGAAAAGATAGATATAGATCATTTTGCTCAAAAGGTATATATCACTCATTTAGACCACTAGCTTAGTGATCCGATTCAACTGATTGGTCTCTCAATTAATTCATCTCTTCGTCTAGATCATTTAGCTCAGTACATATGTCATTCACTTTGTATGGAATATTTACAGGTCAGTTCAGTTTGTAACGGTCAGCGCCTATATATACACTTACTAATACACAATATATTTTATTTACACTAGTTTTATGATTAAATATTGAATATTTACAACATGCAGCTTAACATAGAACTAAACACATTAAGAAACTTTTTTAAATATTTGTTTTAATATAGCATGGCATTATTCGTAATATTCGTAACTTCGCAAATGAATGACAGCCTTTTTATGTGAGAATAAATAATATAAATTTAGTTTTAAAAATACATGAGTTATGTTAAGCTTTGCTCCACAGAAATAATGTACATTTTTCCTTGACAACCCTTACACTTTTACTTTAATTATTAAATTTGTGGTTTTGTATTCGTGTTTCGGCGTAGATTGGTGAATTAAAATAAAATTTTGTACATATTTGTTGTTGTACCTAAAATGCCAACCATTTTAAGTACGTTTGGAATAATAAAAAAGTTGTAGTTTAATTACAAACAACAGAATCAATACATTTTTTTTAATACTGCTAAATTTTAAAAAGTATTTGTATTTTTCATATCAATATAGTAAAATAACATAGTGAGATTTGAGAAGTCGAAGATTCAATTGCATTGGAGTACTCAATGTTGGTTTTTCGAACTACGCAATGCAGTGCATTATAGTCATAATTTAATTTTACAATTCAAAACAGCATGATAAACAGAGAACACCTGTAAAAACAAGCTATTTATTGTATGTACACTTTAAGTTAAATTTGAAGTCATCGTGGCCTAAAGGATAAGACGTCCGGTGCATTCGTATCTCTAGCGATGCAACGGTGTTCGAATCCCACTGACAAGTAACAATTTTTCTAATGAAAAACGTACTTACCAAATGTTCACAGTTGACTTCCACAGTAAAGGAATAACATCGTGCAATAAAAATCAAACCCGCAAAATTGTAGTTTGCGTAATTACTGGTGGTAAGACGTCTTGTGAGTCCGCACGGGTAGCTACCACCACCCTGCCTATTTCTGCCGTGAAGCACCAATGCATTTCGGTTTGAAGGGCAGAGCAGCCGTTGTAACTTACTGAGACCTTAGAACTCATATCTCAAGGTGGGTGACGGCATTTAAGTTGTAGATGTCTACCGGCTCCGGTAACCACTTAACATCAGGTGGGCCGCGAGCTCGTCCACCCGTGTAAGCAATAAAAAAAAACTGACTAAAATAGTTAAATTTTATTTTCAGGGGATGTACGGGACTATCGGAGCCTGCATTCCAGCTGTTGACAGCGGAAGTATACGCCGAGTGGGTGTGTGATAAGTGCCTATCTTCTAAGAACATACCGCTGGTAAAGTTTAAGCCATAGCGATGCGCCATTCCGTGCTGCCCCCACCAATATGAGTAAGAACTGTTCTTGAACATCACAAGTCTTTTTGAAAATTAGGTGGACAATTATTCGCGCAAGTCGAGTCTGACGTTGATTGTCTTAACTTGAAATGAGGTGCTATGAGAAGCATTGTGGACCGTCCTAGTCTGCGCGAAATTTTCACTTCGAACTGATCGAATGTGTGTGTGTATGAAATGAATAATTAGTTTATCGATTGTGAGAGATTTTGTTTTATCATTTTTGTAACTCAGTAAGAAAGATCTCATATTGGGTAATTTAATTAAGGTAAAAAAAAAATATATATATCGAAAATGAAAAGCAATACAAAATATCGTTGACAATTTCCCGATAACTAATAAATTATATTTGCAGACGGCTCCGTATCTAGTCTGTAAAATTATTGTCATTTGCCTTATTTATTTATAATGTTATGAATGGTATTAAACAAAATTGTATAATGTTTATGTGTGATGTTCACGAAAAGTGTTCCTTCGTAACGCATATCTGATCGAGCACATGAATATTTGTTGTAATGTTGCACGACTCGAGTTACAAAGCAATAAATAAAATGATGTCTGTCGTATGTTTTCGATAGGTACTTGTTTGACGTGTCGCTTTAGTGTTTGTGCATATTGTAAATATTTTCTAAAATGGTAAGTCTAAATTAATGGTATATATTTTCCGCCTCGAATCAATGGTGACCAGACTTGTACGTACTTGTACGTAATAATACAAGTGCAGTGTGGTATGAAAACCAGTGACTAGTACCGTATAGTCGTCGGGATTTCGCATCCAGTGAGGGGACTATCCGCAGTCGCAATGTGTGAAACACTCATAAGCGAAAATCATTTTGCGTCGATAAGAACTATGTACTTATTATTTCGTTGCCCTGTTTTGCATGTAATATTACGCGCGTTATCTCTACTTACATGTAAATACGATGAATCCATACGCTTTCTTACATTTAAGAGTGTTAAATGTGTTTGTCAATTTTTTAACTTTTGGAGAATAATTTTTTTTTTTTTTACTCTTAAGGTGTAAAATAGGTTGTGTAAATACGACGCGTAGCTTATAAATGAGATTATACATGTGGTGGCTCCGAAATATACGCGCTTGGTTGTGATTATGAAATGCATTAATAAGTGATTTAAGTTTATTATTTAGAGACACGTGAGCCGCGCCGCGGAGTCACCCACATGTGACGTATGTAATCTAGACTAATAATAGACAAACCTCTTTATATAAAGTTTAAAAAAAAAGTACATTAAAATTATCGTCGAAGACAGTCATAGACCAATTCCTAGTTAAGATAAAATACAAAATAAAATTTAAAACCATTTTATGTATTGAATAATATTTTTAAATTGATTTTCTTTTTTGGCCACAATCTTAAACTTTAATTTATTTTAGTTATTAAAATAAAACAACTGCATGATATATATATTTTTTATGTTGCAGTCCCACTTAAATCTTACGTTGGTTGTGCTAATAAAAATGAAGTCACTACAATTATTGTTCTGTCGTTTTTTCTTGCATCCACAAAAATAATATTTAAAAAATAATTCAATGTCTTTTAATAAGATATCACTGCTCGTAGGGAACGAACAAATAATAATTTACGGATAATCTTTGTTTCTATTGTCTTGAAATATCTGGAAAAACAATATGGCCACGTTGTATGCTTATAAAATAAAATGATTTTAGTATAAAGAAAAATAATCGGAGATTCTTTATTTCCTTCTACATATTTACGTTTGTAATTCAGTAGGATAACTTAATATCAAATGTATTTTTATTACCTTAAAAGTCAATTTTAACTATTAATATTATTGTGTATTATATTGTCTTTACCTTGTGTTTGTTTGTGTGTAATATGGGGTCCTATGTTTGGCACATCAATGTGGAATAAAGCTACTGTATAATGCACCAATATTATATTAAAACTACATATACGAAGTTACAATGTATCGTATGAAGCTTTATTATAATAAAAAAAATTATATTTGTATAACTATCTATTTACTATCATTGATTTGTAATTTCGGCAATGATTACTGAAATTACAGGTCACTGCCCTTACGTTCGTTATTTCACACCGAAAATTTCATACGCGATGTGCCAAATGAAAGACCGCATCATCGAATAATTTGTGTTATATCGTAACCTCATTTTTACTAGTTTATCGAAGCTCTAAACAACATAGTTATATCAGATAACACGTTTGCAAGTTAAAAAAAACTATAAACAATTGTTCCATATTGAATTGTATTTTTTTTTCGTGCGTATTTCCATTATGTTTATTTCCGATGATTCAAACTCTTTACAGCATTTGGGTTTGCTCGGTGAAATAATAAGGTACCTACATTGTGCATAAGAGTCGTTCCCGAAAATCAATTAGTATGCCACATTCCCATCAAAATAACAAATCGTCATACAATTTTGTTTGCATTGCGATCGATGTTACTAAAACTTCCTTCATTTCATTGCAGTCATAAATTAAAAAAACTTTTCCCGCTCACCATCAATGCTTTTTTTGTCTATTCGGCAAAAGGAACGGTATCTTTCAGCCTTACATGTGCTTACATCAGAAACGAATTTAACGACAAATACACACGAACCAAAAAATCGTAATGTACTGTAACTAAATGTAATGTTATAACGAACGTCATTAGTTTATAATAATTTTAGCGAGATTATACAGTTTAAATGATTAAGTATCATTCACAAATGAGTCGGCCTTGGGGACGTCTACCGGCGACGACAAAGAAAAAATGTTACAGTAAAACATATTTTTGTCACAAATGCTTCTTTGACAACATACGTTATATGGGGAAGCCCTGCGTACCTGATGGCATTGAGTAGTGTGACTAAATTGGAGATACAATTTTAAAGGCGAGCAACATGCTTTTAAAATAAAAATATACCTAACCTAACACATTTTCAACATTAAGGAATAATATTGCGTAAAACAACCCACAAAAATAATAAATCGCCATGATAATATGGCGTATTGCCGGCCCGTGCGGGTAGGTACCGCAACCCTGAATATTCCTACCGTTTGGTCTATTAGCCACGATAAAGTCATCAATAACAAAGAAAAAAAAGTTAAGAATTAAAATTGGTACATACATCTGACAGTGTTACTGTAATCATTCACCGATTATACAAAATATTAACAACCAAATTAATTAAAATATAGTTTTTATTGTCTCGTTAGATTTATTGTAAGCTTGCGATTTTTGTAATCGAGTAACATTATTGTTACTAATCTATTAGTACGCATTACGACAGTACAATTTTTAAATGGAAAAGAAAATTTGTATAGAGTTTTCGAAATGGTGTTCAATTGTTTTTATAGTAACGTGATTAGTCAAGCAATATTATATGAAGAGAAGTTATCAAAATGTGTTAAGATATTTAAAAATGCAAGCGCTCCTCGCTCGGATTTATTGTTTAAGTGAGAGAGATTTACGCAAATAAATAACATTGAATGTAAATATATTTAATATTGATCGATTAACGAATGACGATATTCTGTACAGTTACTTGTAATGAAAATATAGAAAATAATTAGTATAAAACGTTCATGAAGATAATAATTATTTTAATGCTGTTTACATCACAATCGTTGAGGCGATAGTTCCCACAAAAAAATGTGTTTTCAAATGTGTCTTAATTTACAGTAATCATAAGAATTCAAATAATACACGTTATTGTCCGGTCACTGTCTTGGTTTTTTGGTCGTTGGATTTGATTACCCTTTATTTTGAAGTGGAAAAAGTTCTTCAAATATAGCCCTTATGGGTTATTAAAATAGGATCTATCAAACCTATACCGAAGTTACTATAACGTTTATTGTTAGCGGGGTCGCAATCATCTTCTCGTTCCGCTGACTACCGACCCACGCGTGATGGCTGAGAAGTGTATTTATTTATTGCAAGTCACAGTCACTGGATACACCTTCGCCTTAAATATATTTGAAGACTGCATTTTAAGCTGGATAGGAGAATTCGTACTGACTGTTTCTACATTTTATTTACGTGTTGGAACAGCGCCCCTAACGGCAAACGTAGGCACACGTTCCAAATCCATACAAATTTGAGTTAACTTTTACGTTATCGAGAACTTTAAAAAACTCGCATTAAGCACACTAAAGAAACCGTGCGTATCGATGCCCATTTGTGGAACTCACTTGTTGGTCTACGGTTTTCGCGAATCGTAGATATAATCAAAACTACTTTTACGGCTTAATCTCGCGCATATGGTCATCACGTTATTGTCGACGTATCGAATACGTAAAGTATTCGTGGTCACAGACGACTAAAAGTAGTTTTAATTTTCACTTGCTTGATTTTGTTTTTTTTTCTACGATTGCGTTCGTTTACTATATACTCGGTATTTATTAAGCTCGGCACTAGTTATAAAAAAAACTCCAAAAGGGCTTTGACAAATACAAATTTATTCTAATTATGAAACCAGTTTTATAATTTTGAATGGAATAAGATTTTACTACCGAAAATGTTGAAACAGACACATATCCCTGTATTCTATCCAGCTTTGTTGTCTATAATAGTTCGAGAAATTGAAATGATGATTTATTTATCAAATTTATTTGGTACACAGGACTAGAGGGTAGAAGTAAAAGACTCTTTGTATCAAAATGGCGTGACAAAGTAAAGATGGCGCCACTGCTGCAAAAGTGTAAATTTTAAACTTGTATAAATTTAATAAATTTCTTCAATTTATCTTTTAATAAGCAAGTACTATTCAATTAAAATTTTTTGTCATTATTATTTACGGTGGGTTCATCAATTACTGTATTAACGAGAAAATTTAAGGAAGCATGCTTCGTTTTGTTAAACATTTAAATCAAACCCTGGTGGTAAGTTTATAAGCGCCATTTTAATGATTTATTGAAATGCTGTTAGTTATATGTGGTTGCCACTCCACTACCCTCAATAAATAATATACAAGTTCAAATTTTGGACACTATCCTTCATCATGTCTTAGAAAGCTTAAGACAAAAAGACAGGACGATATAATTTTTTTTTATATCAAAAAGATCTGAATTTTTTTTTCAATTTGAACACTATAAATGTATCATTTCACAATAAATTATTGTTTGTTACGTAAACAACTTGGGTTGTAACGTGCATAAATAATATTAAGTTATATAATACAGATTTTATGAAATCTTAACAAAAGAATCAGTGGTCTTAAACTTGTGCATAGTTTATTTTGTATTATGTGTATAATAACGAGCAATAAAAAAATATTGTTATTCGTTTATTTTATTTACTCTCATTAGATTCCTTGACATCAGTTTTATCTTCGGCTTTCGCTAGTATAGTGTAATTATACCGTAAAATTAGTTATAGTCACATCTTGCACATTTCGCATGCTTTGAAGTTTACGTGGAAATAAAATAATAAAATACATAACATGAAAAGCGAGATACTTCAAGGCCAAACGAAGACACCGGGTCAGCCGTCTCGGTACCGTGGCCCGTCAGATCCCCCAGGCCCTGCGCAACCGCTGGTGTCTGGATGCCCCGCTGGGTTAGAATCAACCTTTTTTTCCGGGCACCGAACCGAACTTCATACGAGGTGTCCGCGCTTAGGAGGCGCGCTGGGTATGTGGAATTTGATGGTCTGCAGATTTTGGGAGCAGACCATGTGCCTAAGGATATTTATAAGGCCCTACCCACCAACTTTGTTTTTAGTGGTGGTAGGACCTCTTGTGAGTCCGCGCGGGTGGGTACCACCACCCTGCCTGTTTCTGCCGTGAAGCAGTAATGCGTTTCGGTTTGAAGGGTGGGGCAGCCGTTGTAACTATACTTGAGACCTTAGAACTTATATCTCAAGGTGGGTAGCGCATTTACGTTGTGGATGTCTATGGGCCCCAGTAACCACTTAACACCAGGTGGGCTGTGAGCTGGTCCACCCATCTAAGCAATAAAAAAAAATTCAAACGACCGACTCCCTTTGCACTCTCACCTGACGTCCGATCGCCGCCCGGGGCGAAACCCAGAAAGAGCAGTGGGGTTCCGTAGAATTTTTTCCATGCAGCGCACTAGAGTGTAGGTACCGTCCGCTTTGCTTCGCCCCCTTAGGTCTGGTTCAAAATCAGTCTGCGGGTCGAGACGCGATACTCCGCCATCCAGTCGCTCTTTTCACGTAGTTATTACTCTCTTTAATAGGATGCTAGAGTACTGATAGCGCGTCAAGCAGCCTCGACCCCCACGCGTATTGATTAGTCTAATTTAAAATCTTTATATTACACGGTGCTAGTCATCCATTGTGTAAGTCACTAGTTAACATTTGTTAAGTGCATATTTCATCACAAACCGGAACTAGCTTGCGAGATTCGATCACCGCTACAACCAAATCGCTCGATGTGAATCTTATCCTGTAGACCATGACGACTTCAAGATTACGGTAGGCAACGGTTTTGCTCTGCCTCTGGCATTGCTGACGTTCATGAGCAACGGTAACCACTCACTGTCAGGTGGACCGTATACTCGTCTGCCTAAAAGTGAAATAAAAAAATATATATATTCCATGGAATATGAGGGCGCAAACGCCACAATTGGCAATAAATAACATAATAAATATATAGTTTAGTTTATTTACTTATGGATAACGACTTTAGTAATATTAAGACATTGTTATGATTGTTATTCTAAATGATAAAATGTTGTTTTGATAAATATCACAATAATGTAGGGTAGACACCGTAACGCCACAGTATAAAACGGCGGTGCGTGAACAGTGTCGCCTCAGTCTGTCTCAGGCAGTCAAGTCGGTCGGTCGCTCTGTCGGTCTGCCGGTTTTATTGACTTTTATTACAATTATTACAATACACTGGGTTCAACGGAATAAGAGTGATGACGGAACGGCCGCTCAGCCATTCTTGGCGCCGTCATCAGAAGTGGGATCAGAACTACTACTCTCACTGGCGTGCCATGTTCGATTTTTAGAAAAGCTACCGACGCGGTGATGTTGATTATAGGCTGCAGTACCAAAGTGGGACAGGGATGCAAAGGCATTGGGAGGATGATGTTCCCCACCTGCCATTAAAATAAAGCAGATTGAAAATGGTCCGCTGAATGTTGAATTAAGAGAAGTTGAATCAGTTGGTAAGAAATGGATGGACGAGCGGTCTCTGCAATCCAATGTGTTTTGATAAAGGTAAAGGTAAAGGTTTGGTAATGGTAAAGGTTTGGTAATGGTGAATCAGTCCTCTAAATGTTAGAGGATCCTGATAACTGACAAATTGACCGTATGGGCAGAGCGATTTGCTCTGCTGTAAAATGACTTACGTGTCTACTTTTATTTTCCTATCCAATTATCCTTCCTAAAACGCTGGCGGGCCACCATGCGAATCCTTAATCCTGGTCTTGTGTGTTGGCTAGATCCCGTATGGGTGATGCCTTGTGTGTTGGCTAGATCCCGTATGGGTGGTGCCTTGTGTGTTGGCTAGATCCCGTATGGGTGGTGCCTTGTGTGTTGGCTAGATCCCGTATGGGTGGTGCCTTGTGTGTTGGCTAGATCCCGTATGGGTGATGCTTTGTGTGTTGGCTAGATCCCGTATGGGTGATGCTTTGTGTGTTGGCTAGATCCCGTATGGGTGATGTCTTGTGTGTTGGCTATATCTCGGTCGGGGCTATATCTTTTGTGTTGGCTATATCTCGGTCGGGGCTATATCTTGTGTGTTGGCTATATCTCGGTCGGGGCTATGTCTTGTGTGTTGGCTATATCTCGGTCGGGGCTATGTCTTGTGTGTTGGCTATATCTCGGTCGGGGCTATGTGTTGTGTGTTGGCTATATCTCAGTCGGGGCTATGTGTTGTGTGTTGGCTATATCTCAGTCGGGGCTATGTGTTGTGTGTTGGCTATATCTCAGTCGGGGCTATGTCTTGTGTGTTGGCTTTAACTCAGTCGGGGCTATGTCTTGTGTGTTGGCTTTAACTCAGTCGGGGCTATGTCTTGTGTGTTGGCTTTAACTCAGTCGGGGCTATGTCTTGTGTGTTGGCTTTAACTCAGTCGGGGCTATGTCTTGTGTGTTGGCTTTAACTCAGTCGGGGCTATGTCTTGTGTGTTGGCTTTAACTCAGTCGGGGCTATGTCTTATGTGAAATAAAACAGCGCAAGGGACGCGCTGGAGTCAGTATGGCCGTGTGGGCGCAAACGCCACAATTGGCAATAAATAACATAATAAATATATAGCTTAGTTTATTTACTTATGGATAACGACTTTAGTAATATTAAGACATTGTTATGATTGTTATTCTAAATGATAAAATGTTTGTTTTGATAAATATCACAATAATGTAGGGTAGACACCGTAACGCCACAGTATAAAACGGCGGTGCGTGAACAGTGTCGCCTCCACACGTCCTTACGGATCCATCAGATCCAATAACCTTTGCATTAGATGCCTTCAGCTCTAATACTAGGGGCAGGCTTAGGGACCCCGGTAACCGTACTCGTCGAACTCGACAAAGAGGTCGACGTGCAACCTAACCCATGCATCAGCCCGCTGAGTTTCTCGCCGGATCTTCTCAGCGGGTCGCGATTCCGATCCGGTAGTAGATTCATTCGCGAAGCAGCTGCTCTTGAGTTGTTAGGTCTCCTTCGGAGGCGCTCGGGTAGCTGTTAGCAAATCCCACCCCTCCTGGCTGAGCCTTTGCTCGCCCACCTGTCCTGGTGAAACTGGAAAGGCCTTCGGGCCACCAGTAAACTTTCAACCATAAAAAAAAAAAAAAAAAAAAAAAAAAAAGTGTCGCCTCAGTCTGTCTCAGGCAGTCAAGTCGGTCGGTCCCTCTGTCGGTCTGCCGGTTTTATTGACTTTTATCACAATTATTACAATACACTGGGTTCAACGGAATAAGAGTGATGACGGAACGGCCGCTCTGCCATTCTTGGCGCCGTCAAATACATACGTAGGTATCGGTTATTATATTAAAATTATGTATTTAAGAAAATATAGGGTGTTTGTTAATCTGATAAAGGCTTAAGTTCCCGGTTTAACGGCACATTGTGAACGGAGCATTGTTGTAATTGTTTAAAAAGTTTTTAATACTTACCTTTGAAGGCAGACTACTGTAAGCAAATTTTGATATCGATCAGAAAACGGAGAGGGATGCATTCCAGTCATTTTTATTACATTGTTGCGTGTACGATCGGGCATGCCCCACTTCGATAAAGCGGCACGACACGAGAACCCTCTCATCGTGGCCGCCGGTAACTACATTCCCGATCCTGCGGACAGAATGGAAAGCAGTCGACGTCGCCCCAAACAAGTCATTTCGGATCCTCCCGATCCACTAACGGTGCTTTTAGGTACCTCAAGCACCGCTCATCGTTCTTTTCGAACCCGTCGCTTGCGACGAAGGGCTCGACGAGTAAATTAACCCTCAGACACAGCCCACTGAGTTTCTCGCCGGATCTTTTCAGTAGGACGCGTTTCCGATCCGGTGGTAGATTCTGCGAAGCGCGGCTCTTGCTAGGGTTCGTGTTAGCAACGTCATCAGGTTTGAGCCCCGTGAGCTCACCTACTAGTTAAGGCGACGCTGATATAGCCTCTCAAGGATATCAGCTTAGGTAGGAAAAAAAAAAAACGATCGGGCATACCGGGTAACTAGGACCAGTGTGATTAGTGGGAGTTTTTTAACGTTCTCAATAGCGTAAAAGTTAACTAAAATTTATATCGAATTAGAAAGTTTGCCGGTAGGGGCGCTGTTACAATTCCATACAACTTTGCAAAAAACTAGCACTAAGCACACTGGTGTTAAATGGTGACTGATCTTAAATATTAAATGTATTACCTACCTGTGCTGATGCCCTTAGACATTACTACGTAATTATCTCAACTGTATTGTTTAACGGATGTACCGCATCCAAATCAGCATTATGTTGTAGTTTTTCAACAAATTAATTTTCCCAAAAAACTACTTAATGCTCAACGCGTAGGTACATAAATTTTAATTGAATCTTTTAGCAAAGATGTTGTTCGGTGAATACTTTTAAATGTTTTTAATATTTGCAAAAATATTTTTAACTGATTAATTAAATAGCCATATATTAGCCGCCGTTCGACTACAACAGAGTTACCCAAACTTTTTTGTGCCGTAACCCCTTGCCATGTTTTTCCGTGTTGGGTAGACCCCCACTTACCTGATATTGATTTCCTGTAAATTTCTAACTGTAGTAAAGTTTAGTGTTAAAAACTTAAACTAAAAACACATGTTAATTTATACATTTATTAATTGAATTTAAATTAAAACTACTCAAAATAAAATGTTGTACCTATCTGTTATGTAAAATATACGTAACATAAAATAAACATAAAATAAACTATAAAAGCAACAAGTCAATATTTTTAGTGAGAAGGATGAACCTGATGGTTTAATAATAAATTATCAACATTTGGTGTCAAATTTGTAAGGGTTAATCTTAAATCTCCTCGGCTAATGATGTCCAGTCTGTTTCTTTTTTTCGTTAGGAGATTGGTAACAGCGCTGAACCCCTTTTCCACTAGGTATGACGATGGAAAGGAAATTTATAATTTCCTCGCTATATTCCATAATACGGGATAAGTAACGGGTATGTTGTATAGACATCAACCCAGCGAAAAGTACTGCGGTGCTATTTCAGAGGAGAAGCTCCACACGGATTTCCTCCCGGATTAGGAGGAGGAATCTCACACCCCCGATTACTCTCTTTAGACAACCCATACCCTGGGCCAGGAAGGTCAAGTACCTGGGCGTTACCCTGGATGCATCGATGACATTCCGCCCGCATATAAAATCAGTCCGTGACCGTGCCGCGTTTATTCTCGGTAGACTACCCCATGATCTGTAAGCGGAGTAAAATGTCCCTTCGGAACAAGGTGACACTTTACAAAACTTGCATAAGGCCTGTCATGACTTACGCGAGTGTGGTGTTCGCTCACGCGGCCCGCACACACATAGACACACTCCAATCTCTACAATCCCGCTTTTGCAGGTTAGCCGTCGGAGCTCCGTGGTTCGTGAGGAACGTTGACCTACACGACGACCTGGGCCTCGAATCTATCCAGAAATACATGAAGTCAGCGTCGGAACGGTACTTCGATAAGGCTATGCGTCATGATAATCGCCTTATCGTTGCCGCCGCTGACTACTCCCCGAATCCTGTAGGCTTAGTGCGAGTTTCAAAAATGGAATCGATTGACTCGCATCGAGTGTACGCTCTTCACGGTGAAACGTGCGGAGCTCTGAGTGCGAGTTACTCGATTTGCAGGACGTTTATTCATCTTGAGAAGCGATATTTTTTTCTTTTATATTGGTAGCACGCTAAGGCTTTTAATTGAAATGCCAAGCTTCCTAACGATATTTATAATTAGTCGGGTAATGGGTAATGTACCTGTGCTTAGTGCGAGTTTTTTTAATTACTCAGTCGATGTTAATGATATGTTTAATTTGTGTGAGGTTGTATCAGTGCCACCTAGTGGTAAGCTTATGAATCTCATTTTGTGGGAGAGAGAAGGTTTGTTTATGTTGCTGTCTCATGTATCGAATAGCTTTACCGAAGTGAGCCTCTCGATTATTGTATGTGCGAGTGCGAGTTGCAAATTAATGGATTTTGAGAGTATTTCTTCACTTTCAAGCAAGTTACGTAGTCACTAAAAATTTTGCCGTGAAACCAATACAATATCAAGATTTTTTCTTTCGTTTTTAATAATAATGTTGTTTTTTAAGGTTTTATCTATTGTAATGGTTTATACACATATATTTTTTCGGTTAGAAATTTTTTTTAGACGTCTAGCTAGTTGTAAATACATATTATTTCATTGCTTTTTCATTTAATTCTTATTAAATCATTGCTTTTTTTTAAAGATTTGTTTGATGAGAGAGAGAGAGAGTGAGATAGAGTTGTTTTTTTTTTATTGCTTAGATGGATGGACGAGCTCACAGCCCACCTGATGTTAAGTGGTTACTGGAGCCCATAGGTCTCAGTATAGTTACAACGGCTACCTCACCCTTCGAACCGAAACGCATTACTGCTTCACGGCGGAAATAGGCGGGGTGGTGGTACCTACCCGTGTGGACTCCCAAGAGGTCCTACCACCAGTGAGAGTATTCTTTATTGTACACAAAATGAATAAATATTGTGAAACATTCTTTCTTGGTTTTATCGCTAAGAGTGATCTCTTCCAGACAACCATTAGATGGGCAAGAATAACTTCGAAATTAATTGCACACTGTGTACCTATCTATTATAGAAATATATACACACACGCACATACACACGCGCACACACACACACACACACACGCGCGCAATATACATATTTACAGGTACATACGTACAGATTTATATTTATAAATTATATAGAAATTTGAACAATGTAATAATAATTTTGCTTCTTTACACATTTATAAATAAGGATGGATGCTCGTAATAATTTTAGTATATTTGGGCCACCTAATGAAGATCATCAACACTATTACCGTAAATACAATCATTTTATAAACGTTCAACGGGTAAATGATTAAACCTATGTAAAACATAATTTCTTTAATTAAAAAAAGCAGAAATAATTACCTATTCCAAGATTAATTATGTTAAGTATGTCTAAATATGTAATTACAATTAAATAAATTCTATAATAAACTTCTAATTCTAATACTTCTATTAAAGTTACTAAAAAAATATGTTTATGCTGGGCAGTTTTCGTGTATTTTAAAGGTTACGCCATTACGGCAAAGTTTGTTTACGAAATTGCACCCTTAGAATGGAAGTGGTATAACTAAAAAATTTAACATTAGTTTTATATTTCAAAACACTTATGTATTATTATTAAGAACCTACATTTTAAGTAATACGTTAAGCAAAAATGTTGTACTCCTTTTTACGAAGATTGCGCGGACGGAGAAGTATGAAATTTCCCACACTTATAGAGAATATAGAAAAGTAGTGCAGATTGCTAATATTTTTTTTTTAATTATGCATAAACAATAAAAAAATAAACTAAATGAATAAAAAAACCTTACACACATCACCATGAATTTGACACACACACACACATGCATTTATACTTTTTTTGTTTATTGATTTATCAATCTGTGGTCAAATTGAGAATAGATTAATATTTTTTGTCTTTAATATTATTTTTCTATAATGTAGTCTTGGCGACATAGAGCAATGATTATTATAGAAATGATGATAATAGAAAGGTGACAATAGAACTATAATAATGTTCAAACTTAAAATTTAAATAAATTATGGTCAAATTTCGACCACTGGACTATCATTAGTAGATAATAATAAAATCATTTATTGCCTTTCACACAGATTTAGATTATTACAGGCAGCCTACAAGGAAACAACAAAAAAACAAAACACTATTATATCATTTCTGGCAAGCAGCTCAACATTTGCACTTGTATATTATTAATAGGAATTTTATTAAGAATATTGACAATTTATGAGGAATTTGACAAGTACGGATTAGTTATAGATATATGTAGTTACATATTGTAAAATAAATTAGTTTTATAAGTGCAATAAAAAATAATTTAAATGATAAAATGATAAAGCCATACCTTTTTCCAATGTGACGATTAGAGGGTATCCTATTATTCTTTTCTATATTATTCTATCAGCTTATAAAATTAAACAGTCTCTTTTAGTCTAGAAAAGGACAAAGTACTCTTTCTGTCTTTTTCAAATAAAATGGTATGCCTTAAAGTGTTTAAACCGAAAAACTAAAAAAATACAATTATTGTATTACAATATTGAAGTTCACCAGAAACGAAGAATTTTGGGTTGAGCCACTTTAATTCTAAAGGTACAAAATAGTATTGAACACGTGACATTACCTGAATAATTTTGAAAGTAGTTGGTTCCCATTAAAATGCTGTTAAAATGCGTTGTATTTCATTTAGACGGTCTAATGCCAAAACATCACGTGCTACCAATATACGAGAAATAATATTATTGCTGCTCTCGGTGAATAAACGCCCTGCGAAGCGAGTAGCATATCTCAACTCACACTCACAATTCTTCATTTTTCACCGTATAGAACGTAAACTCGATTTGATTTTGATTTATTCATTTACAATTGAACAACTAGGAAAAAAAGATGAAAAGACATTTTGGAGGGACCGCGAGGAGCTAAATTGTGTGAATTGTTTTATTTTGTCTATTTAATGTTTCTTAGTTAATGCGTATTTAATATTTCTTCGTGTATAAGTGTAATTTTGAGACCGTCCTGGCCTAAAGGTTAAGGCGTCCGGTGTATTCGTATCTTGCAATGGACCGGTGTTCTAATCCCGCCGGCGGGTATCAATTTTTCTAATGAAATACGTACTTATCAAATGTTTACGATTGACTTTCACTGTAAAGGAATATCATCATGTAATAAAAATCAAACCCGCAAAATTAATTTGCGTAATTACTGGTGGTAGGACGTCTTGTGAGTCCGCACGGGTAGGTATCACCACCCTGCCTATTTTTGCCGTGAAGCAGTAATGCGTTTCGGTTTGAAGGGTGGGACAACCGTTGTAACTATACTGAGACCTTAGAACCAATATCTCAAGGTGGGAGGCGGCATTTGCGTTGTAGATGTCTATGGGCTCCGGTAACCACTTAAGATTAGGTGGGCCGGGAGCTCGTCCACCCATCTATGCAATAACAAAGTAACGTGGGTTTATTAACTGTTTAGTATCTGTGAAAGTGCGAAAATTAAAAAAATTAAACAAAACCGCTGGACGTAGCTTCTCGAAGTCTTCGAAAAGGTCCACTGAAAAAAATTTCAGTATATAATCAGCATTTTGCAGAGATTATATTTTATCCCATATTATCTGATCTCATTTCATTTCATTCCATGCCAATTGATTAATGCTTCAAATTAATCAAATCCATTTCACTCCATATTATCATTTTTCATAAAAAAAGATTAGGCTTTATGGCATGATACTTTTGCCTGTCTAGTTGGAAAAATAGAACTACTAAAGAAATACTCGATCGAAACGTTAAAACCCACTAATTTGTAACACGCACTCGCACAAATGTCATTCGTGGTACTAATTTCGGTAAAATTACTCGGTTACGAGATCACAACGTTAATATGAACTCGCACTCACAAAATAACACCGGGTACGTTTGCCGCTAGGGGCGCTGTTCCAATTGCATACAAATTTGAGCAAACTGGCTCGCTATCGAGAGCCTTACAAAACTCGCACTAAGCACACTGATCACGCAGGAGCCAGTCACCGTCGACGCCCTAGACACGTCCTTACGGATCCATCAGATCCAATAACCTTTGCATTAGACGCCTTCAGCTCTAACACTAGGAGCAGGCTTAGGGACCCCGGTAACCGTACTCGTCGAACTCGACAAAGAGTTCGCCGTGCAACCTAACCCATGAATCAGCTCGCTGAGTTTCTCGCCGGATCTTCTCAGCGGGTCGCGATTCCGATCCGGTAGTAGATTCATTGGCGAAGCAGCTGCTCTTGAGCTGTTAGGTCTCCTTTGGAGGCGCTCGGGTAGCTGTTAGCAAATCCCACCCCTCCTGGCTGAGCCTTTGCTCGCCCACCTGTCCTGGTGAAACTGGAAAGGCCTCCGGGCCACCAGTAATTCTTCAATCATAAAAAAAAGGGTATGTTGTTTTGCAGCCAGAATTGCTGATAATAATGTATATGTCTTGATATTATAAGATAGTATGATGTATGTAAATAGGTACTATCAGTGTATGTGTTGAGATCCACTATCGTGGACCCCCAAAGTTTTTTTCGCTAACGTAGACCCCTTGCAGGTTGTCATAGACCCCTAGGGGTCGATATAGACCACTTTGGGAATCACTGGACTACAATAACTAAACATGCATTTTCATAATTTTAGCGATTATTTAGTCTTAGAAAATCGATGATCTTCTCAACCACTAAATGGGTCCAAAATCACGTCCGTTCAGCTTTGTACGGCTTACAGAAACATTTAAAACTTTAAAATGTGTTTCAGTTACGTTAAACATTCTTGAAACCTAAATTCCAACGTTGACAGAAACCATATTAAGCATCCGGCAATGGTAAGCGTACGAAACTGGTTTTGATACAGTAGGACATTAATGAGTATATCAGAGGAAGTGTGAAAATGGCCCCGGTAAGCAACAAATTAAGGAGCGGTCGGTTAGCGTGGTATGGACATGTGACGCGTAGAGAGAAGATGCATGTGACTAGGCAAAGTAGAGGGGGGAAGAGGTCGACCGAAGAAGACATGGATGGAGTTTGTGAATGACGATATGAGAGAGGAGTGAGTGTGTTGAGGAGTGACGGCTGATAGAAGAGAATGGAAGAGAAAAATTAGCTGTGCCGACCCCGCCTAGTGGGATAAGGTGGAGAAAAAGAAGAGAGGACATTAAAGTAAGGATATTAAAACGGCTCAATTTAAATGAGTATCTCTTTATTGACGGTTGAGTCATTATGGCATACACGAAATCAACAGTCATTTCTAACTATCGTATTGAAAAAATCATCTCTAACGTACATAATTATGTTAAGACAATATATTGTTTGCATCCTTAAAATAATATAAAAATCGTTTTAATAATAAGATAAAAACGTAAATGAATATTGACAAAAAGTTGTTATAATAGTCAGATCTTATTTTTAGTAAGTTGAAACAATACTTAAAAGGTATGTTATGGGTGCTTAGTGCGAGTTTTTTAATGTTCTCGATAGCGTAAAAGTTAACTCATATTTGTATGGAATGGGATCGTTTGCGTATGTTTGCCGCTAGGGGCGCTGCACAAAGTGGGAATGAGTTGCTCGCTCCGGGCATTTCAATATTGCAATGATTGTTACGTTAAAATTAAAAAAAAAGACATTCCCGCCGAGTTTCTTGCCAGTTCTTCTCAGGACGGAGGCTAGTTTTTGTGAATTGGCGGTAGTTCTTTTTGACGTTCAACAAGTATGTACTTTCATTTATGTTGAATAAATTTTTTTTCATTTGATTTGATTTATTAACTTTTACGCTATCGAGAACGTTAAGAAACTCGCACTAAGCACACTGTAAAAATAATTTGCCCGCTAAAGGCACGATGCTATAGACTAATGTTTAACAAATACTAATTATACTCATAAACAATTAAGATAAAGTTAGAATAGAATACTGGGATCAAAATAATAATAAAAAAAAACCTATACTGTCCAAGTTTTTGTTTTAATACTATTTTTACTGAAACCGACCTGCGAGATTCAAAACTGCATCTATATATACATACACATTTTTTTTATTATAATTGCATAGCAACGCATAGATGTACTTAGTTGATTGGTAGAACCATGTAAATCCATGTTCAAAGTGTTGGATAAAATTAATATCTTCTCAACCTGTAAAAATTAAATACTAAAAGAGATATTATAAGTATGTAACTCGAGTGTGGGAGTTGAATCTGCCTTCATCACTTTGTACTCAAAACTATATCAGGGTATAAAAGGCTATTTAGTTTAAGCGACATTTTTGCAACTTTACAGGACAGCCAAGTAAATAAAAAACATTTGGAAAAAATATCATAACAAAAAAAACTTCTTCAGCTATTTCAATTAAGTAAATTGAAGTTCAATGAAAACATCATACTGTTAGTATTAATACCAAATAAAACAGACTTTAACTACAAATTTAAATGTTGTGTATTAACCGAAATGTCGCTTAAGTCACGCCTTTCAGCCCTCGATATGCTCTATATTCAGATCTGAATAGGACAATGGATATGGGGAAGAGAGTACCATCTCTTCCAAGGGCCATCTCATTCAACTGAATAACTGTCAGTCGTCGGCTATCAGAGCTCTCAATACCCTTGACCTATGATCAATATGTATCGTTCACAGAGTAAACTAATATAACTAGATTGAATTATCATTGTCTTAATAACGCTTGACAAAAAATGTAAAACAATAGTGTGATAGCAAAATTAAACATATTTTATTTACTTTTAAGATTCGATCTGTTTTAGGATTTTCACTTCTTAATGATCACATTACCAGCAATTAACCCGATGGACTGATATTAGTTGTTGATTATTGAATACCAGAGCAACCCACCAAAAATGTCCCAAACTTAAAAAAAATTTTTTTAAATCTATTGCAATGCTTTTGGACCCTGATGCTACAATGCAAGAAACCCTTCCTAAAGCATTTATAACTACAACTTTATAACTGTGGGATAAAACACAAATGTATTCATGTTTATGTAGGTCTACATTTCCACCTTTGCTCACTTCAATTCACTGTCATGGTAAAACTAAATTTATAAATGAACATATTTTATATTAATGATATTTTTGTTAATAATATACACATCTTATCTCTTTAATACTATTTTGTGCATGTTAAGTATTGTCTAACATATTAATTTTGTCTTTTAAAAATTATATTCTAATGCAAGGTGTGAAATAATATTTTTAATATGAAATATATTGTTTAAATATTATATAGTAATACTATGTATGTTTTTTATTGAAGCTTTCACTTAAAAGTTTCCCTATGCTTCTAGATTTACACTAAGTTGTGAATATCTGATGTGGGATTATACCACAAGACAAATGTCATCTAAATGAATAGTTCAAGTAACTTTAATCAAAACAAATGCAAAATATAAAATTGTAAGTAATATAATGTAATAAATGCAATTAATTGTAAAGCATTAAAGAGATACCAAAATGTTAATTTTACAATATTCATGCTGTAAATAAAAGAAACATTTAAATATTTTGAAAAAACTATACCATTTTACACCTTGCATTTATTCATGTAATTTTATCCATATTCACTGCCCAAAGTTGTAAGACCTTTGCTCTGTATAGCAAACATTATAGCTGCATCCAAAAACTCAAAATGATTGTCGCCTAGATTAGGATCCTGATTTTCATTAGTAGAACTTTGATTATCGTTAAAACATTGATATGATATTGATGAATCAGGAAACAGTGAAAACTGAGACATCTTCTGTGGATCTTCACAGGCCCAAGTCAGTTCATTTGATTCTTCATTTTCTTGAACTGTCAATGATGGAGATGATTCTCTTGATGGTGAATATCTGTCATTACTAGAGCAACTTGCATTTTCTGAATTGTTTATGTTGCTACTGGTGTTCTGATTTTGTAGGCCATGTGCAGAAATAGCCATTAAAATGCCTTCGTTTTCAATGTTCTGTCCAGGTGATTCATTAACTAATTCTGCAACATCTAATGCTACAAATCTAGAATTGCGTACTGCTGTTAAAAGCGATACATACTCCCGTGATTCTAGTATGCTATTTACAGTGTTATCTACAAATCCCTTTGTCATCTGAAATCAGAGAAAATATTTTTATGAGTTGAGATGTTTATGAGTTTAATTTTAACTTTTTAAGTTAAATTAAAAATCATAAACTTTAAAATTAACTTTTTAGATTTTACATCTGATAAAGAGAAAAAATAATTACCTGTCTTTCCTGCCACCGTGCTATACATTGGTCCTCTGTGTAGTTCTGTGAAACTACCATAGACATTGGTACAGACATTGCACTGTTAAAGCCACCACTAGTTCTACAATTACTTTCATTATTGTCATTAGAGCTCACATATCTTGGATACTGGAGCTTCCCATTTGACACACTTGTACTTGGAGTTAACAGAGACTTCTCGGAGTCTGTAATCACAGATTCTATTGTATTAAAGTCCTGATTTAAAAAATAATCTCCTAGTATCTCGAGGTTTTGCTTAGTTTCAATATCACTAGAATTACTTTCGCTCGATAATGACGGCCCAGGTACTGTTGAGTCTTCAGAGGAATCAGAATTTTCATTTTTCAAGTGATATTTTCCCTTGACTTGCCACGCGAATCTTGCCTTCTTGAGTGGGCGCTCAGAATCAGTCGAACCGTCGCCATTTTCTTGTCCTGTACACGACGATTCCTCACTAGCTTTCGTAATATTCATCACTTATTATTTCGCGTTTCCGAATTCGAACTTCTATTTCATTTGTAAACAAACCGTAATTAACAACCATATGATTGACAAGTACTTAGTTAATTAAAATTAAAATATTAAACAAGCCGTTTATCCAATTGAGATATACTGTACTTATTAAATTTAATTGAAGATATCGTTTTTTAAATAAATAAAAATAACAGTATTTACGAAGCTACTAAAATAGATGACAATAATGAACAAAGTAAACTGGCTCAGTCGCGCAACGAGAAACAAAAAAACAAATTACTTTTTGACATTTCTGCTTTTTTAAAACTGAACTAAAGGCATTGAAGACTGGATCATTCATCCTATAATACCTTTTTAATTGGAAATTTTAGCATCATTTGTAAAATTTTAACAATCATGAATCCGTATTTTTATTTTTAAGTTGTATCGTATACTAAATTTACCCATATTGCTTGCTATTTATTTAAATGTATTTTGAAATACACGTGATTAGATTTAAAATGTGGTTAAAAATGAGTTTTCTTTTTCTTATGTATACCGTTTCCTTTCTATCAAAACTCTTAAATGGTCCACTAAAAATAGTTTTTCACGTTCCTTTGTACTCAAAGAGGTGGGTAGGCTAAATAAAATAAACAAAGTTAACGAAGAATGAATTTCGAAAAACTGCAACGTCTTTTTTTCCAAATTCTAAAGCAGATTTGCTTCGCGCCTGAAATAAACATAAAAGTTGTAAAAAAAAATATTTCCGTACAGGATTGCAATTTTCCCTTTTCTGAGTACCTACACACTACATACCCCTGTGATATAATTGGAAAACAAGATAGAACAGCGGACCACATTTACATTTATTATCTATACATATAAATAAAATTAGTGTTTGTTTGTAATATTGAAATAACCGCTTTTTACTACATGCATATGAATATATGTACGGTACATACACCAAAATAACATTTTTTACAATTTTTGTCTGTCTGTCTGTTTATTCCGGCTAATCTCTAGAACGGCTGGACCGTTTTGATGAGACTTTCACTAATAGGTAACTGATGATATAAGGAGTAACTTAGGCTGCTTTTTTTAGACTAGCTTCGCCCCACGGCGTCACCCGCAGTCAGGGACGTCTTAAACTAGGTTGGGGCCCTTGGGCACATAAGAATTGAAGGCCCTTTTGGAAAGTAAAAAGAGCGAATTATAATAACATTTTTTTACTGAGTATGACCATTTAATAAAGGTAATCAAATACAGTATGATATATGTCATTAATGATATTAGAATGCTGCTGGTTTTTTGGTTACGATTACGATAACGGCTTCCAAACTAATTTCATCAATATAACCTAAAATTATTACCTACTGTGGTAAAACGTGGAGACATCGATTGCATTTTCTTATCAGCTTTAAATACAATACTTTTTGCGATTTTGTAGTGCTTACAGTTCTTTCGTCCTTTTTTATTTCTCTATATCTCACTTTTTACACACAGAGACGATCCTCCTTACCTCTCCCTCCATGTTAGTACAGTAGGAATAGGCGCAGTCATCGATACAATGGCGTAGTTAGTATATGCCTTGTAAATACCTTCTGATAAGATTACTGATTTGTGAAAAAAGTGTAAGTGCCCGACCAAAAGGTTTTAAGAATAAATGTGTGAGAGAAATTGTCGGTCCTTCGGGCCCCCTGAGAATGGGGGCCCTGGGCACGGGTCCCGTGTGCCCTTATAGTAAAGACGGTATTGCCCGCAGTTATTGTCGTACCGCGCGCAACATGGCGGGACTCGTCTATCAATAATAATAATAAAATTTAATGTTTCCGAAGCGAAGCGAGGGCGGGTCACTAGTATAAAATAAAATCGATACTTCAACTTCATGTTTTGAGGTGGGTTGGCTGCGGTGGGTGCCTGCGTTCACGTTGCTATCTATACAGGCTTCACTAATCCTATAATATAACGTGGGTTGTGAGCGCCTGTCTCTCCATAGTAATAGCTGAAGAGTACTAAACTATCCCGGTCATCGTTCTCGTCGAACCCGTCGCCTGCGAGGAAGGGCTCGGCGAGTAAATTAACCCACAGACACAGCCCACTGAGTTTCTCGCCGGATCTTCTCAGTGGGTCGCGTTTCCGAATCGGTAGTAGATTCTGCGAAGCACGGCTCTTCTGACTAGGTTTTGTGTTAGCAACAAGATCAGGTTAGAGCCTCGCGAGCTCACCGACTAGTTCAGTGAATCTAGAATAGCCCCTCGAGGTTATTAGAATAGGTAGAACAAAAAAAAAACGAATTGAATCAATTCATCAAGCTGCAGGCCGCTAGATGCCGCTGTGTCAAATACCTTATATTATTATTATGTTCCGAGAGATGCCGCCAAATATGTTTTTTTTTTTTTTTATTGCTTGGATGGGTGGACGAGCTCACAGCCCACCTGGTGTTAAGTGGTTACTGGAGCCCATAGACATCCACAACGTAAATGCGCCACCCACCTTGAGATACAAGTTCTAAGGTCTCAAGTAGTTACAACGGCTGCCCCACCCTTCAAACCGAAACGCATTACTGCTTCACGGCAGAAATAGGCAGGGTGGTGGTACCCACCCGCGCGGACTCACAAGAGGTCCTACCACCAGTAATTACGCAAATTATAATTTTGCGGGTTTGATTTTTATTACACGATGTTATTCCTTCACCGTGGAAGTCAATCGTGAACATTTGTCGAGTACGTATTTGTCAGCGTTAAGCCAGGATTTACACACATAAGTTCTTTTACAATGAAAATACAATACAATTCTATAAAACTTTAACATTACTTGTTTACAACAAAAAGCCACGCCTGAGTTATTCAGTGGTTTTTACACAATTAGCCATTTGGTGTTGGTTATAGCAACTACAACTTCTTTTATACAAACAAATGTAATTACTGGGAAACAATTCACAAAACATAGCTTAATATTCAAAATACATATTTTAGTGATTTTACATGACTCACATTTAATTTACTTTACATGAATTACTTTTAAGCAATATTAACTAACATTGTTATTATCCAGCCTAATAATAGATGGCGCCAACAACATCATTGCATAACAATTACAATACTTAATTAAATTATTAGTACTGTTAATTATAATATAAATTATTATTAATATTTGCTTTATTCATATTTAATCATTTATACAGTCATTTGTGTTTTTAAACAATAATATAAACATTAAACATATTCTGAACATTTTCACATCAAAACAGTGTCTGCTAATTATTAAATATGGTAGAATAACAGTTTTGTTGCTAATAATTAATAAATATTAACATAGAATAAACTAAACTATATATTATTATGTTAATTATTGCCAACAGTGGCGTTTGCGCCCATACGGCCATACTGATTCCAGCGCGTCCCTTGCGCTGTTTTAGCATTTCACATAACAGTAAACAAGGCATATCCCCTACTGGGATCTACCCAACACACAAGGCACTATTCACCCTTACGAGATCTAGCTAACACACAAGAGGATTACCCAACACACAAAGCATCACCCATACGGGTCTAGTTAACTCGCAAGCCATCACCCTTACGGGATCTAGCCAACTTACCAGGCATCACCCTTACGGGATCTAGCCAACACACTCGGCATCACCCATTCGGGATCTAGCCAACTCACAAGGCATCACCCACTTGGGATCTAGCCAACCCACAAAGCATCCCTCTCGGGATCTAGCCAACCCACAAGGCATCACCCATTCGGGATCTAGCCAACTCATAAGGCATCACCCAATCGGGATCTAGCCAACTCATAAGGCATCACCCGTTCGGGATCTAGCCAACTCATAAGGCATCACCCATGCGGGATCTAGCCAACTCATAAGGCATCACCCATTCGGGATCTAGCCAACTCATAAGGCATCACCCATACGGGATCTAGCCAACTCTCAAGGCATCACCCATACGAGATCTAGCCAACTCTCAAGGCATCACCCATACGAGATCTAGCCAACTCATAAGGCATCACCCATACGGGATCTAGCCAACAAGACCAGGATTAAGGATTCGCATGGTGGCCCGCCAGCGTTTTAGGAAGGATAATTGGATAGGAAAATAAAAGTAGCCACTTTAACAAATTATCAATCATTTTACAGCAGAACAAATCTCTCTGCCCATACGGTCAATTTTTCAGTTATCAGAATCCTCTGACATTAAGAGGATAGATTTACCTGTATCAAACCTTTACCATTACCAAACCTTTACCTTTACCTTTATCAAAACACATTGGATGGTAGAGACCGCTCGTCCATCCATTTCTCACCAGCTGATTCAACTTCCCCTAATTCATCATTCAGCGGAACATTTCCAATTTGCTTTATTTTAATGGCAGGTAGGGAACATCATCCTCCTAATGCCTCTGCATTTTTGTTTTATTTTTGTGCTGTAGCTTTTAATCAACTGTAATTCTTAAAGCTGCCTGTTAGAGCTTATTAAATTATATTTTATAAACATGTGACATTTATGACCCATCAATAGTTCAGCATGCCTGTTGACCATGCTCTCTCTCTTTGCAATAATGTGGTACTGAATTTCATACTGTTCACAAGTTTTTGAAACTCCTGAATTATCTTTTACCTTGGTGATTTTTATAAAAGTGACAGGGTTCCAAAAATGTAACTAAGATTTTTAAAGCAGAAATCAATATAGAGATCTGTGCAATCCTTTTTCTTGACTAATAATAAAGTGGCATCCCCTCTAGAAACCTAGGGTGCAGAGAGTTAATCACCCACTCATCCAAAAATAAATAATTATGAAAGGAAAAGTAATAATATGGAGCTACTGAACAGGGATGAGCTGTCTCTTATTATGACATTTTATTACAAGTTTATTTTTATTGTAATATGCTTGAACTCCTCACAATAAACAGGAGACATACAGTATGTACAGCGTTGTACTATCCTATCCAAATTAATTATTTCAAATCCAACTTTTATCTGCCTGATCACCATCTATGAGACATGATTTGCAAAAGTTACATGATGATTGAATAATGACTCCAAACTTGAGCGTTCACTGGATAGAAACTTATAAAAATAGATAAGTTCTCTTCAAAGAGTGCAACACTGAGAAGTTATTTTTAACAGATTAAAACCTATTAGGATGTCAGCAAGACTGTCAGTATTACCATATGATTATGATTACCATATGAAATTCTATAATAGTTCTAGTATTTTTCTCCATTAAAAGTCACAATGCTTTGTTTTGAAATCAGTTGACCCCTTATGCTCAAAAACTTTACATGAAGTTGTATAGCTTACTAAACTAGATCTGCAATGATTTAAGTCTTATTTGTGGTGATACCAGGTGATACGTTTGTCATCTTGACCTCGAAATGACGCAAGTGACGCAGTAACCACATTTAAAACCTTAGTGTTACTAAAAGTGCAACGAAAACTGAGGGAGTCATTATGTGATTGTGATAAAACTGAGTTATGTTTAGATTATTAACATTATATTTACAGTATATTTTCAATTTGACGCTTTCGGAACGGTTTTAGAATCGATATTATTTAGGAAGCGAAATACATACCACAGCGTATTTCTCAATAACTTGGATCGAATAAATTTAAGATAAATACCTGAAATCAGTATTTTTACCATCTCAGCGTCAGTAGCTTTTCCAAAACATCCACGGTCTAGAACTCCTTTTAAATATCCACATCCTTACTGAATGCATGGATCAGTTCGTCCATCACTTGCTCCAATGCGGTTCAATACAAAGACCAGATATCGGCTTATGTCTTGCTTGCTCTTTTGAACTCGATGTTCATGCGATGAAACAATTAGCTTCATGATAGTTTCGTCCACATTTCCGCATCGGTCTTGATGTCACGCCCTCATCAGAGTTGAACGGCGGCAAATAAAAGTTATAATGCCACCACAAGGGTACAGCAGCTATAATCACTTTTCGCCTTTTTAATACAGGTTGAGAGACCCATCACTTGTTCAACAGTGGGTTACTTCATTGGGAGGCTTACGATTAATTTTGGGGCTGTGATCCCACTTCTGATGTCAGCGTTAAGCCAGGATTTACACACATAAGTTCTTTTACAATGAAAATACAATACAATTCTATAAAACTTTAACATTACTTGTTTACAACAAAAAGCCACGCCTGAGTTATTCAGTGGTTTTTACACAATTAGCCATTTGGTGTTGGTTATAGCAACTACAACTTCTTTTATACAAACAAATGTAATTACTGGGAAACAATTCACAAAACATAGCTTAATATTCAAAATACATATTTTAGTGATTTTACATGACTCACATTTAATTTACTTTACATGAATTACTTTTAAGCAATATTAACTAACATTGTTATTATCCAGCCTAATAATAGATGGCGCCAACAACATCATTGCATAACAATTACAATACTTAATTAAATTATTAGTACTGTTAATTATAATATAAATTATTATTAATATTTGCTTTATTCATATTTAATCATTTATACAGTCATTTGTGTTTTTAAACAATAATATAAACATTAAACATATTCTGAACATTTTCACATCAAAACAGTGTCTGCTAATTATTAAATATGGTAGAATAACAGTTTTGTTGCTAATAATTAATAAATATTAACATAGAATAAACTAAACTATATATTATTATGTTAATTATTGCCAACAGTGGCGTTTGCGCCCATATATTTCATTAGAAAAATTGGTACCCGCCTGCGGGATTCGAACACCGGTGCATCGCTTCAACACGAATGCACCGGACGTCTTATCCGTTAGGCCACGACGACTTTTTTAATTTAAAATAAGTTATTTAGTTTGAGTCAAGTATTATAATAGTTTAAACTATTTCTTTTTAAATCACTACCTTAAACAAACGGATGAAAGCATGAGAGGGGCAAAAGAACGAACAAACCGATTTAAAAAGTTTGTTAAATAATTGAACCACTTTGATTGAGTCCAGCATTGATTTGAAACAAACTTTTATTATCCTATGTAACTAAATTTATTAAACTATTTAATTATGCTCAAATATCTTCTTAAATCATTTTTTAATATTATTCGTTAATACATATTTCGCTAAATGAATAATTAATTAATTAATTTAATTTGAAAACTAGGCAGATAAACAATACATGCATTGTAACCAAATTCAAAGTCCGTTAACTGTGTTGAATAATAATAATCACATATAAAGAACTTATCTATCCATAAGGACTCAAGAAGTTCTCTATTCACAGATAATGTCGTGTAAGGGAGGGGAGGGAATCCTTTCCCGGTCCAATTACAATTTGATGAGTGTGCATAGTACCAGTCGCTACGAGATTGCCGTTCAGGCGTAACCCGAATTCCACCTGTCGGAAATATTTTTAATCCCATAATAACTCGATTGTAGATGGTTCTAGCACCGATCACGGACAGCACGAACGAGATATCATTTTGAAATGAAGGTAAATAAAAACAAAAATATGGATATTATTTTGTAGTTGTGCTAATGTCTTGTTTTATGATATAATTTACGAGGCGCGTGTGGGTGTATGCGTGCATTACGTTCGTTATTGTACGTATAAAATACTGTTGAAAACCCCAGCCTTTTCGAACTACTAAATGTACTACTAAATGATGTATTATGTGTATGTTAGTATATTAGTATGTATTGTATGTAAGTATGTATATTGGTATATAATAATAAGTATATATTTCATATTATATGTAAACGGTATATATTTTGTTTATTGTATGTATATATTTTCTATAACGTATTATCTATAGTACACCGCAACATACCTGCTATATTTTTTTATATTTTCCAGAATTTCTATAAATTATACGGTTGTCTGGAAGAGATCGCTTTTAGCGATAAGACCGCCTATTGTACAAATTTATCTGTTTTTTGATTGTTTTTTTGAATGTAAATTGTGTTTTGGTGTGCAATAAAGTGTATTCTCTCTCTCTCTCTAAATCTTTTATCCTCTATTAACTTAATTTTTTCAGAATATAGTTTTCATTGGTGTATGTACGTGTCTCGTTTTAACTGTGTTGGCGGCACCGCAGATGTCGGATGCGCAATTAGAAAAAACCCTTGCTGATAAAGGCACAATGCAAAGACATCTCAGATGTGCACTTGGTGAAGGTCCCTGCGATATGGTGGGGAGAAGATTGAGAAGTAAGTACTTAATTAAATAAAGTTAAGTATTAAGTTACTTGGATGAAATTAATTCTGATTAAAATGATGATTTAAATGGTGTAATGCGTCTAAATTACTCAAGCCACTATGTCTAATTTAATAGTTTTCAAAGCAAAGTGCATTCACACTTGATTGTATGATTGTTATCCACATGCTAAAACTCACTCGTGATTGACAGAAAATAGTTTACAAATACCTGTTTGGTACATAGATACCTTTACCTGTGTATAATCTATAACAAAAAGCTTCAATAAAAAAAATCCATTTCACCAAAATACTAACAATAATAATTCAAAACCTTTCGAGCTCCGACAAGTTGAGTGGTATGAGTGAATCCGTAGTTATATTTTTTTGTTACTCTTTATGTTATATTTTATTGTTACCCTTTTCTTTTGTTTGGCTGACTTCGTTTCTCCAATCTCGGAGACCAAATTATTGTACGTCATATTAATTTAAAATTGATTGTTTTGTAATTGAGAAATGAAACGACATATTCTTGTTTGATCGTAGGTATTAAATGAAAAGCTTAATTTTCGAACGCTAATTAAAATATAAAATTTTATTTATCTCCATAAGTTTTGGTTTATATAGAGAGTGGAGATTGGTGGACATTTTTTTGAAATAATTGATATTTTCGAACTTTGATCCGAGAGATGTTATTAATCCATGCGAGAGATGTCTCATCGCTTGACATGTCAACTCGAAGAAACAGAATACAATCCGCAGTTTTATAGTCTTTGGAATTACGGCACCATCAGAATATGATGATCACTGAAGTTTATTTATTTTTATTTAATGCTTCGATGGGTGGACGATCTCACGGCCCACCTGACGTTAAGGGGTTACCGGAGCCCATAGACATCTACAACGTAAATGTGCCACCCACCTTGAGACATGAGTTCTAAGTTTCAGCTTTTGCAGTATAACGTGTAGAAATATAATTTAAATATTGTATAAATATTGTGAATAGAAACTAATTTCAATAAATTCCGTTCGGAAATACTATACTACATTATTTCTAAATTGTCTGTCTTCATTGGTAGGGATGATGACTAATCTTAATCTATGTATGTTGTTGCCTTGATATGCATCACCTTTTGGTTTACAACACTCATAAGCAGAATATGAACTATTTCGTTACAGCGTTGGCGCCGTTTGTGTTGAGAGGCGCATGCCCTCAATGTTCCGTGCAGGAGTCGCGGCACATTCGCCGCACACTAGCATACATACAACGTAACTACCCATGGGAATGGGCGAGGATCGTGCGACAATACGGCTGAAGATTTAATAAAATTTTAAATTGACGTTCGAATTCATTTATTCAAATTCGATTTACCGCGCTTTTTATTATTCGCGCCTTTTTTCATTTTATGCCTAATATAATACAAACACTTATTTACTTTTATAAATTTTCAATAAATAAGGAAGATAGTAGGTAAATGAACAAAAATAAATTCAATATGACCCGTATAAATGAGGTTGCCTATTCGTTAATAGCGTCACAATCTATTGTTTGTAACAAGTAAGAAACTATTGAATTAATAGCCAATTTTTCCATAGTTAGTTAATTAATGTTAATCAATAAATAATTAATGAAGTTTCACTTGTGCATAACAGCGAGTCAAGGTGTCATTATTTCAAAACTATAATTAGGTAATAATTCGTTTAAAATATTTTTTCTTACAAACGGTATATATACCTTATGTGTACATGTATGAGTGACAGTAATAAATATTAAATGATTATAATGTGTTTTATTCGTAGTTTTCGCTCACGTAACATTCGCATAGCCCTGTTCGCGGTCTCGAGTCGGATAGAGGGGAGTGCAGAGTTAAGTAAGAAGTTACGGCACCACTACGCGATCGAGCATTCTCCAACCAGACTCGGTTAACGCTTCACCGATCACTAGAATCGTTTGTGTAATATATTTGTAATCATAGTTCTCGAGATCCGGGTCACTCGTTCCCGATCAGTAAAAGACACGACCCGTGCGAAAGTAAAAGTGATCGTTTCCACGTTCGTCACGATGAAGGTAAGTTGCAGAAATTTCTCCGTATTACCCAGATATTAAGCGCGTTTAATTGCGGTTCTCGAAGACTGTTGAACCCGCAAGGACTACCTACCTGTTGTAAGTGAGTTTGGTAAACGAGGAAAATGTGATCGGTAAAGTGAATCGCATTTGTTTTATTGCAGTGCAGTTGATGAGTTTTATTGTTATGAATGCCGTTCGTTGGTGACCACAGATAATATTGATTATAGTCAATGTTTTTAAATCTCAATACGCGGTAGTCACGTTTGTCAAATCTAAAGTTTCTTTTTTATTATTTTTTCGAATACAATTCTTCTTTCAATTTCTTTGCTGTAATTAATCACGTGTATGACAATCATAACTATATGTTTATATATATTTCAAAATTACGGAAAAAAGAAAGCTAATAATATAGTTTAAAATTTTGAACTTATTGAAGATATAAAAAAGACGTTAGTACCGAACTCTTAATCTGTTACCATTCATTTTAGAAGTAAGTCGTTTATTTATATGCAGTTTAGATTTTCTTTGGATGTCTGCTTTAATAGTTCCGAGAATTTACCATCAACTGTTGCCAGCATCAATTAAACTTGTGCACGATTGCATGATGTTGTCCCGAACAAAATTGTTGTTCAACAAGCATTAAATTTAAATAGGCGATCGATATCAAGCACAGCCCTTCTGCAACCGTTACTTTGTCTCTGAAACAGATTAATCAAGCTACTGAGTCAGAAGGATAGATAGATTCTAGCCCGATCCTTTTTGCTATTGAGCCTACAGACCTCTAAAAAAACCACAATCTTTATTATGAATAGAGGTCTTATATTAGATCCATATTTCTATTTACTTCACGCGAATGTAGATTAAAAAAAAGTCGAAGCTTGCAAACGATTGCTTAATGTTCGCTCACTTAAAAAGGCATAAAATAACGGCACAAGTTACGTAACTTATGACAATATAAACACATCCTAGTTTAGAGCTCATTAGCGTCTGTATTACTTTAACATGGCTTAAATACTCATTATATACAAGATCTGTATTTTTGAACTTGCGTAACTGCGACGACGTTCGAATCACATTTTCGACCTCAAACCGACATCGTTTAGTTTCCTTAGAGGTAAATTGAGCAAAATATCACTAAAGCATTATGCAGACATTTGAATTGAAGCACCTTGGACGTGTACTTAGAAAATAAGTTACCACCGAAAACAAATTACAATACTTAGAACGTACACAATAGCTCATAACTTCGTTTAATAATTATTAGGATCTTGTTTGATTCGTGTCGAGTTTTGTACGTATTCAAACTATTTAGTTGCATTCGTAATCTCTTTGGTTTTTAAAACTATTTATAAGTAGATAAACAAAAGAAAGCGTGTTTTATGGATGTCATAGTTAATTATGTACTAGATGATAACCGCGCTTTGCTCGGTTTTTTTTTTGATAACGCCATCTTGTTGTGTCTTTAAACCGGTTAGTTGCCCTCAATTAAGAAAAATAGTATTATTATTCGCCAATAGATGTCGGGAAGAGTTGATTATTGAAAACACGAATAAAACAACATTTTCTGAAAATAAAATGTAGCTAGATCGATTTATCGCCCCCGAAATCCCCCGTATACTAAATTTCATGAAAATCGTTGGAGCCGTTTCCGAGACCCAGATTATAAATATATATACAAAAATTTCTCGTTTAAAGGTATAAGGTGTAATAGAAAGGAAAAAAAAAGTCCGAAGCAAAGGTACATGTTATGTTTAGTAATAAATGAATGAGTAATAAATAACGTAAATTAATGCTCCGCCCTTCGCCCTAAATTAAGGTCCCGACACACACGCAACCAGCGCTGGTTTTCAGAGGTTACCGAGAACTCCTAGACGCATGTCCAGTGTCCACTTTGAAAAGGCGGCACGACAAGAAAACCCTTTTGTCGTGGCCGCTGAGAATTACTTACCCGATCCTATAGACCGAATGGTAAATAGTTGACGTCGCCCAAAATACGTCATTACGGATCCTCCCGATCCATTAACGGTGCTTTTAGGTACCACAAGCACCGGTCACCGTCCTCGTCGAGCCCGTCGCTTGCGACGAAAGGCTCGACGAGCGAATTAACCCATACACACAGCCCACTGAGTTTCTCGCCGGATCTTCTCAGTGGGTCGCGTTTCCGATCCGGTGGTAGATTCTGCGACTCACGGCTGGAGTCCCGCAAGGCTCCGTTCTTTCTCCGCTCCTATTTAGTTTATTTGTCAATGATATTCCCCGGTCGCCGCCGACCCAGCTAGCCTTATTTGCTGACGACACAACCGTTTACTACTCAAGTAGAAACAAGTCCCTAATCGCGAGTAAGCTCCAGAGTGCAGCGTTAACCCTCGGACAGTGGTTCAAAAAATGGCGCATAGACATCAACCCAGCGAAAAGCTTATTTCAAAGGGGAAACTCACCGCTTATTTCCTCCCGCATTAGGAGGAGAAATATCACACCCCCGATCACCCTCTTCGGCCAACCTATACCCTGGGCCAGGAAGGTCAAGTACCTGGGAGTCACCCTGGATGCATCCATGATATTCCACCCGCTTATAAAAACAGTCCGTGACCGTGCCGCATTTATTCTCGGCAGACTCTATCCCATGATCTGTAAGCGGAGTAAAATGTCCCTTCGGAACAAGGTGACACTTTACAAAACTTGCATAAGGCCCGTCATGACTTACACGAGTGTGGTGTTCACTCACGCGGCCTGCACACACATAGACACCCTCCAGTCCCTACAATCCCGCTTTTGCAGGTTAGCCGTCGGGGCTCCGTGGTTCGTGAGGAACGTCGACTTACACGACGACCTGGGCCTCGAATCTATCCGCAAACACATAAAGTCAGTGTCGGAACGTTACTTCGATAAGGCTATGCGTCATGATAATCGCCTTATCGTTGTCGCCGCTGATTACTCCCCGAATCCTGATCACGCAGGAGCAAGTCACCGTCGTCGCCCTAGACACGTCCTTACGGATCCATCAGATCCAATAACTCTTGCATTAGATACCTTCAGCTCTAACACTAGGATCAGGCTGAGGAACTCCGGTAACCGTATTCGTCGAACTCGACAAAGAGGTCGACGTGCAACCTAACCCATGCATCAGCCCGCTGAGTTTCTCGCCGGATCTTCTCAGTGGGTCGCGATTCCGATCCGGTTGTAGATTCATTCGCGAAGCAATTGCTATTGAGTTGTTAGGTCTCCTTCGGAGGCGCTCGGGCAGTTGTTAGCCAATCCCATCCGTCCTGGCTGACCCTTTGCTCGCCCACCTGTCCTGGTGAAGCTGGAAAGGCCAACGGGCCACCAGCAATCTTTCAATCATTAAAAAAAAAAGATTATACGAAGCTCTTGCTAGGGCCACTGTTAGCGACACTTCCGGTTTGAGCTCCGTGACCTACATGTTAGGGTGAAGCTGAAATAGCCTCTCAAGGCTATCAGCATATATAGGGGAAAAAAACAAGCATGTACTGAGCCGTTTAAAAAACGAATACATCTTAATATTGGAATCTAATAAAGATTTAATCGTAATGTAAGATCGTGTGCAGTGTCCTGTTTCAATTACGAAAGAAAAAAAAAACATGTGGTATTTTCTCTTTGGATTGTGTGTGTGAGAATGGATCTGCCGCTACGTCGACCGCTTTACAACAAAACAAAAAGCAACAGGTAGAGCAAAATATCTTTGTCATACTGAAGTCATGAGTTGACTCATCAAGGGCCTTGTTGGTAAAGTCATACTTGCCCGGTTCAATGATCAACAGAAATTTAAGCCTTATTATTCTTTCTTTAGGTCGGTCCATTTTCGTCTTATTGTGTCAACATAGCAAAGATCAGTTCTGCCTCCCTTAAACTTTTAGTGCTTTGCGATGTGTATGGATATATGTATATGTCCGATGATCTTTATTATTGCTTTTCTTAGCAAGTTTTAGGTAATGTTCCATACATACTTTAACTAAAAATAAATCTTTTTTTTCTATCGGTAATTGCACCACATTTAACAGCTTTCTTACATGAGTCTTGTCTACGTAAAGGTTTTTTTTATTGCCCTTGTAGACAGACGACCATACGGTCCATCTGATGGTGAGCGGTTACCGTCGCCCATGGAATTCAGCAATGCCAGGGGCAGAGCCAAGCCGCTGCCTACCGTTGTGTTGTGTTGAAGAGTTCGCTCTTAGCGTTATGACTTTTGTTGTACTTTTTCTAATGTTTTTTGCATCTGTTTTGACTTTAATGTAATGTACAATTAACTATAACTAAGTAAAATGACGTTACAGCTCATCTTGACTTATTTTTTATATTTATTTATTTATTACATTTCATGCAAAATTTACATTGACGGACTTAATGCCTAAGGAATTCTCTAGCAGTTGACCAATGGTAGTGCAGAGTAAATAGTGGTAGGTGCAATGAAATTTATATTAAATTACAAATACATACACAAAAAATGTATATACATATATACACAATCACATATACATATTTAATCTATAAAAAAAACTTTTGCATTGTGTGTGTAATAGAAAAATTGCACCCGTTGACATCGGCGTTGTATTCCATTTGAATGGAAAGTAGGCGAAGGGCAGTGAGTTGGTGGTTTGTTGCATAGACGCAATTTTCAGTAATTTCGAGAATTACTTGACGGAGTACCATAGCTTTTTACTGTTATAATACGTTGAAGGACTATCGAATGTGTCACATGGTCGCCGTATGAATTTAATCATTTTAACGCAGTTTTTGTGCACCGTTGAACAGATTGATAGAATCGAGCACAAACAAGATTTTAAAAGGTTTTTTTATAGTTAAATTTAGGTTAGAATTTATTTAGTTTTCAAAAGAATTTTTATCTTGATAAATTATTGATGTTTGATTACTACTAGTAAACTATTCTCCACCAATACTAATATCGATATTGAAAATACTAGATTAACAAGTATTTTATACCTTCATTTTTATAATACTAGCTGACCCGGCAGACTCCGTAGTGCCTCAATCGATAAATAAAAGATAAATAGAAGATTTATCTACCTTTTAAGCCTTCTTTGGACTTCCACAAAAAATTCGAGATCAAAATTAGCCAAATCGGTCCAGCCGTTCTCGACTTTAGCGAGACTAACGAACAGCAATAGGCTTGTTATGCACTTTCAACTTTGTTACAACTTGTTTCTTCGTCTTTGTTCTTAATTAGAAAATGATAAGTTCACATGAATGAACTGTAACTAAAAAAAAAACTTAAGATTCCGTTAGGAATAGTCACCGTTCCGTGTATGTCTGTCTAGGTCGTTTATATTGTACGAGTCTTTCATTCAAACGCAAAAATATTTCATCTTTCAACCAAATCTTAACTCTTACATGTAATGTAAAACCGTTTGGCGCGCCAGTTACCTAATAACCTTAGAAAAGTTGTAAGTATACCTACTGAGTGTGTACAGCGTTCCTTGTGTTTTACATTTACCTATTCATTAGTAGACAAAATAAACGCAGGTCACGAAAAGTGTAAAACATTCGAAATATCGCTCTTTTTCTTTTGTTCTTACCTATGCTGATAGCCTTGAGAGGCTATTTCAGCTTCGCCCTAACATGTAGGTGAGCTCACGAGGTTCAAACCGGAGTGTTGCTGGCCCTAGCAAGATCAGTGCTTCGCAGAATCTACCACCGGATCCGAAACGCGACCCACTGAGAAGATCCGGCGAGAAACTCAGTGGGATGTGCACAGAAATAAATTCGGGAGGATCCGTAATCACGTGTTTTGGGCGACGTCGACAATATGTCATAATTAATATGCTTACAAGGAAGTAATGCGAGTAAAAACCGTAAAAGTTGCTCTAGTTATGTCTATGACTCGCGAAAGCCAAAGTGAATATCAAAATAAACGAAGTTTCGTGGTCCGATTAAAAAATTGATTAATACGTTCGAAGGTTTATTCATTCAGTGTCTATTGAAGTTCAAAATGAATAGACAAGTTTATAATACTTATTACAAATACAGAATTTTATAAATCTTAAAAATAAGAAAAGTTGTTTATGTAAAATAAATAGAATGTAGCATTCCTATTAAATAAGTAAAATTACAGATCTCTGATTTTGCATGATTTTTTTTTACCAATCTTAGTTGGATTGGATTAAAAGTTCTGTCACGATTCGTCTAAATTACCTATACGTTTTGATCTGTCCTATGGTGGAAATTCTGGAAATTTGTTCTCCATTTTGTTTTACGACAACACTTTGTCTGATAATTATTATGTGATTTACGTAACTACGGTACGTCTGTTATACTTGTATCGTTTTGCAGAATGCAAATTGGAGATTTTAAATTACAAATTTATTTAGTGACGCAATTTGATGTCAAGCCTTGTCTGCACGACACCGATATGGACACGATTCTCGGAATCCTCGTGTTTTTTCGTTCGACCCACTGAGAAGATCCGGCGAGAAACTCAGTAGGCTGTGTCTATGGGTTAATTCGCTCGTCGAACCTTTCGTCGCAAGCGACGGGTTCGACGAGGACGGTGACCGGTGCTTGTGGTACCTAAAGGCACCGTTAATGGATTGGGAGGACCCGTAATGACGTGTTTTGGACGACGTCGACCATTTACCATTCGGTCTACAGGATCGGGTATGTAATTCCCAGCGGCCACGACAAGAGGATTCTCATGTCGTGCCGCCTTCTCAAAGTGGCGCAAAATCCTCATATCATCGGAGAGCGACACTCCCAACATTTCTAAAAGTTATCTTGTTGAAAAAGGTTCATTTGAACCTCGAATTAAGTAATAAAAAATATACGCTTTAAAATCCAGTGAAGAGGCTCCCATTAACTCTGACTTGTCCATGTGGAATAATTTAGTGCTTGTACCATTTTATTAGCTTCTCTAATTAAAACTTTGCAGTGTCACGTATCTTATTTATGACATATCGAATACTTTATGCTTTTCGCTGTCACGGACGACTATAAATCGTAAATCGTATAAGTAGTCTTAATAGATATTAAGTAGACACTGGCAGATTAGTAATTGTCATTTGGATGAGCATGATAGAAAATTACATGTCTGGGCCTGACTGTAATTTTTGATGTAATTATTAATAATATCTTCTTCTTCTTCTTCTCAGTCGTGTCACTCTTGACAGAGTGGTCGTGATCGTCATGTAGTGTTGGAAGGGGCAGACTTGATGCGTCTCACGATGTCGCGCCATCTCTCCCTGCTCGAGGCCATTCTACTGCACTCATTTTGGGGACCTCCCACTGCAGTTTTAATTTGGTCGGTCCACCGCATTGGTGGCCTCCCGCGCGGTCTTGTATCATCAACGCTTCCCTGTACAACGAGGCGTTCTATGGACCGGCCATCTCGTCAGTAATATAAAGTACCGAAAACACAGACCTTTATCCAGGAACTAGATTTATAGGTGTCTAACAAAACAGCTGTTAAGCCATCTATCTACCTAGTTGGTCCAGCGGTGGAATATTTTAACACAGGTGGGGTTGCCGGTCGGGGTTATTATTATTATTATCATTTTTAAGATTTTTGTTAATAGGCGATACCCATAAAACGGCTTTGTATAATGAAGAAAACGAAAATTTTGTTACATCGAAAAGAAATAGGCTTGAATGCTAGACAAGTTCAGACTGCATTCGCCACAGCGCCCCACTTGGCAGATATTTCATATAATCCCGGCCCTGCGTGTAAACGTGCCTTTACATAATGCAACAATTGTTCTGTTCATTAAAATCAATAATATAATCACGAAATGTAATTTAAATATCGAATTATTGCAAGCTTATGTAATTAAGTAAAATCAAATGTTTTGCAAGTTATGAGATGTGGTTGTTGCTACGTAAACATGGTATTAATACTGTATTGGTATTTTAAATAGAGATTTTTAAAATAATAATAGATGAACAGGTATCAAAAAGGTCAAAGTTCGAAGTTAAACTACTAAAATTTGTTCTGCCTATTGTTCTGCGTCCTAAAGCTGATGCAAGTGTTGATAATTTATTTGGCGAGGTAACGATTACACATTTATTAAAATTTTCATCACGTACGATGTTCATGCTGACTATTTTATGAGCTCAATCAATCCGAGATATTATCTCGCAAACAACAGCTGTACTATTGCATAGAAATTCACAATGTAACAGGTCAGCATTCTACGTATGTACCTATAGTAGTAGTAAGTAATTTAAAATATTCACCAAGATAATTCAACTTCAACGAGGCTCGCGAATTGAGAATTAAATCTTCTAATCCTTTCGTATATTTAAATCTTGAGTATACTGATAATAAATGTATGGCTTTTCAAGTTCTCAAGAAGACAAATAAGTTTAGGAACTGATGCCAAGATCATCGTAAGAACGAGTAGTTAGCTCGCCCGCTGGGTGGTAAATAGAATAATAATATTAAGTAGGTATTCTTTACAATAGACAACATAAAAGGAAAGAATCTTGGCTAAAACCTATATTCGGTTTGTTTTTGGTCACCTATTTGCACATAGTATTAAAAATAAAATTTAATGTTTTCATTTTGTTATGCGTTTTCACGGTCGCTCTGGCTTGTAACTGTTCACCGCATACAAAACAATTTACCAACCGTTGTGTAATATTAGGTGAAAAGTGCTACGTGCGTTTGACCTCTAATTGCCAATTGTTCGAAGCAAAGAATAATTGTATTTATAGTTGGCGCGACACTTAAAGCGTGGGGTCCAATTTTGAATAGCTAACTCATTTTCACTCATTGCTCGCCTATTTATATGCTATATAATAAGGGTTAAAGTATGAAATTGCCGTTCTATTGTAGGTATTTCAAATTGACATATAACCTTCATGGTTTGAGATTTTTGAGTGAAACTTTTTTCAATTGGTACCTATGAGTTTCTTCTTTTAAAAAATGGGCAACACTCGATGATCGACCTTCAGTTGTTTTTTTAATTCAGCTTAGACAAGAAAGATGGATAGGTACTTCGAAAGTTCCAGTGATTATTGAATACGAATTCCGACGTGGAACTATCGCTGCAGAAACAGCTCGCAAGATCAATGTTGCGTTTGGAGAGGGGACTGCTAATGAACGCACCGTACGATTTTGGTTTAAACGCTTTCGTGGTGGAAATTTTGATTTAAAGAACGAGCCACGTGTAAGACCACCCATACATATGAATAACAATGAATTGAAATAGATGATAGAAGCCGATCCGAGCCATACTACCCAGGAATTAGCGGCCTGGTTTACCTTACCAACAATATTGACTCATATGCGACAAATCAATAAAACAAAAAAATATGAAAAATGCCTCATGATTTGACTGATCTGCAGAAAGAAACGCATGTTGAAACTTGTGTTGCCTTGTTGAATGGATACAGAAATGAAGGAATATTGGATCGAATGTAATGAAAAGTGAATTCTTTACAATAACCGTAAGCGAAAAACGCAATGGCTGACCCCAGGTCAAACAGCATCCTACATGGTGTTCACTATAGCTTTCTAACGGTAGATGTCTACTGTGCCGAACTCCGAACAATGATAGCAAAACTTGCAATGAAACAGCTCCGACTCATGAATCAATCTTCACCATTATTTCTCCAAGGTAACGCGAGACCTCACACAGCACGAGAAACCGTTTTAACTCTACAGGAACTGCAATTAGAAACCATGCGTCACTCTCCGTATTCGCCAGACCTTGCTCCAATGGACTATAATTTTTTTCGTGATTTGGATAATTTTCTACATGTTAAAAAGTTTTCTTCCCAGGAGGAGAAGAATATAGATCACCAGAGTTCTCTGGCAAAGGCATAAATGATGTTCCTTTTAGATGGCATCAACGTATAGATAATAATGGTAGATATTTTGATTAAATAAATAAATAAATTAATGCTAAATGAAATAAAACAACCAAATTCCCTTTTTTAGTACAAATCGGCAATTTCACACTGTTACGCCGGTAAAAGTAACTCCACCTATCGCCGAATAGTTGAATATCTAGTAGCACTTAGAACGCTCGAGAAGTACAACGCCATCTATTGTCAGATAGCGGAAACACTATGCTAGAGATGTGTGGAATATTCTCGATAATTCTAGGGATGTGGTATCGGCTATAAAAGCGTTCCAGAGATGGCACGCAATTAATAATCGGAACTACTCGAAGCGAAACAGCGAACGGATCACCTGAAGCGAAGTGGAAGAAGCGAATTGAGAGTTTTAAGGTTTTGTTGAGTGTTTTAGTGTTCTAAGTGTTGAATACAGTTTTAAGTTGTACTTTGGTAGAATTTTATTTATCTCGAACCCCAGCACGTAATAATACTTTAACCCCTAATACTTTAAATACGTCATACTGTTTCTTACTAAGTTTGTTAGCTGGAGAAAATGGTATTAACAATATCCATAATAATGAGAGCCTGCAGCGTACACTTTACATAAATGGCAATAAATATCTCTTCTAAATCGAAATTAACGAAAATAGTCGATTACTTCCAACGAACAAATCTTGTAGTCAATTTTTTTTAAATGATTGAGTGGAAACGAATTAAAATTTTACATTTTGTATGATTATATGTTTTGTATTCATTTGCGAATGTCTATGCTGCACTGAATACTTTTTTTAATGTGTTATTCATTTGTATGTTTTTATTTTAGCTGAGTTATTTAGGACTGCTCGTGCTGGTGGTTGTCTGTGCGGCGCAACAGAATCGGCCCCAGGTCACAGACACAGCTTTGGATGAAGCACTCAATGACAAGCGATTCATACAGAGACAGCTCAAGTGTGCACTCGGCGAGGCACCCTGCGACCCTATCGGAAAACGTTTGAAAAGTATGAATATATTTTTTTTTTTTTTAAATTTAAAAAATCACAAAACGGAGTGAGTTACTTAAATCGTAAAAGTTAAACTATTGTGGAAAAAAATAAGTTAAAACGTTTTGTTTTTGCCTTACTGTGAATAAGCTTATCGGAGCCGATACACATTAATTGAATTTTTTATTGCATTGTACATAATGTATTGAGGATAAACTGTTTATTCAATACCAATGGGTAAAATTGAAAAAAGTTATCATTGTGCTACACTGATTTACATTATGAACGCCTTAATTTCCTGAACTACACAACGATTTACGTATATTACCTTTACGTATTTATTACCTTATAAATTCGTCCTGTTTATTTTTCCAGCTCTGGCACCGCTCGTTTTGCGCGGGGCTTGTCCTCAATGCTCACCACAAGAAACGAAACAAATTCAAAAGACACTTTCGTACGTGCAAAGAAACTTCCCGCAGCATTGGGCTAAACTTGTCCGCCAATATGCCGGCTAAAATACTTTCGGATTAGATGTCAAATTTTAGTGTAAAAATGGTGCTAGGTTGTTAATTAAAATTCAATTATGCTATACCTACTAATCGAGTGGGACAAAGCGTGTTGTAATGAAATATTTTATGGATCGTACATATGCCACCTAAGTTTGTGAACGTACTTATAAAGTGATTTAAGTTCGGTACTAATTTAAAAGTATAAATTTTTTTATTCGTTAGTATCGAAATCAAATGATTTCAAGGATAAAAATATCACAACGGTCGCACCAATGTGTGTTTCGTCATCTTAAAGAAACCTACACTGGTGTGAGAAAAATTTGGAGTTCATTTGGTCTCGAAAAATAATTATATTATTGAAAATATTTTATACAAATGTTAATTTTTTATTTATTTAATTACTAATTTTGTTTGCCTACATCAGATGCTTTTAAAATTTAAACCAAAATTTAGAGAGGTAAAACTTGAGATTTAATTATTTAAAGTAATGACAATGTAATATTAAACTTAAGATATGTTTTAAATAAATTATATTAAAAAACAAAACAATGAGCAAAGGGTTTATTTCTGTGTGAGATTTTACAAACAAGGGAAGTCCAAACACATTTAATTTCCAGAGTACTATCTCAATTGCGTGAATGCGTGATTGCCAATATCCGGTCTGGCCTGGCCTGTATTGTTGCTTAGTGCGAGTTTTTAACGTTCTCGATAGTGTAAAAGTTAACTAAAATTTGTATGCAGTTGGAACAGCGCCCCTAGCGGCAAATGTAGACAAACAAACATCCCAACTCGATATAAATTTTAGTTAACTTTTACGCTATCGAAAACGTTAAAAAATCGCACTAAGTACACTGTTCATAGTTACCCGGTATGCTAGTGACGCGCCATAGTCCCGAGATAGCTTCATGTTTTCTTATTCTTTAAGCCCTTTCTTTTATTTTTTCTTTTACTATTTTCTTTCTTTTAATCCTTTAATCAAGCCCTTAGTATTAATTACTTATCGGGCCCATAGCGTCAGATTATTGTTGTCAAAAAATAGTCATCCGATCTGGGTTGAAGAGTGAGAATACTTCATAAATTTCGATTTAATATACACAACATTACACATCATATAATATTTTGAAGAGACCTGATCTATTACTTCAGTACGTATTTAATTTTGATTGCAAGATGAGGTGAATTGAGAGCGGCGTGTATCAAGTATTCTATGTAAGTATCTTTGAGCCATAGAGTTTTAATAATTTTCGTTCAATAAGTATTGCAGAAGAAATACCATAATCGTAACGGTAACCGTACCGTAAATCGGATTGCTTTTAAAAAATTATAAAAATCTGAAGATGTAATGATTTTATTTAAAAGGTTGTTATAATTTGATTTTCTGTGTATTTTCACTACACTTGCGTTGCGTAAATGGTAAAAAAGAATTATATAATTACTATGTTCAATATACATCATGAGCCAATACGTTCTATCGGCTGTGACTTTCAGCACGTACCACCTCGGTGACGTTGATATTGAAAGGTTCGGATCTGTTCTGCTCAATTGCATAATAAAATCGATTGCCTTTTTTATTACTTAAATGAGTTTACGGTCCACCCGGTGTAAAGTGGTTACCTGCGCTGACATCATAATGCGAAGACAGGATATCGATTTTTCAATTGTCATAAACACGTATTATAATATATGAAAGCATGATGCTCATGAACACTTTGGCAAGAGTGTAGCGTAGAAGAAGATATTATTAGGTAAATCTATAATGGCTACTTTGAACGACTATTGATTAAATCGGAATGTATGATTGCTTCGCGGCAGAAACTAGAGAGACTGTGGTATCATTCCGTGCGGGCTTACAGTACACCCTACCTCCAGTAAATGCCATTCTCCAGCGAATCCTTAATACTTAATAACAATAATAATCCGTAATACCTTTATGACACAACGGGATAAAGTGACCTTAGTTGAAAAAGTTTCATTTAATAACTTTAGACGCCATGTTTTAATTTACATTACTTGGTGGCGCCACCGTTATTGGCCGTGTTTCGACGGCCACTTTTTGAAATTCACACAGTGTGTTCCTTATTTCTATCATCCATTACTTTAATATATTTTTTTTATTGCCTTTGTAGGCAGACGAGCATACGGCCCACCTGATGGTAAGTGGTCACCGTCGTTCATGGACGTCAGCAATGCCGGGGCCAGAGCCAAGCCGCTGCCTACCATTAAGTACTCTCCGCAAGCCTCGTTTGAAGAAGGACATGTCATAGCGCTAAATAAAACAATTTGTGGAATCTGTTACTCTGAGATCTTGTTTTTTTATACAATTAGTACTTTACATATTCTAAATACCGATCCAGTCGGCACCGATTTGAAACCCGAAAAATGCGGTCCTTTTACAGTTTTGATTAAAACATTTTCAATGCATTTTTATGACCTTTTGGTAGCTACAAATTTTACATACACACGTACGCAAAACGACTTCAATCTATTTTGAAAGCTAGAGGCTAAAGGTGACGCAAAAGAACAGGAGAATGAAAATTACAGTGACAGAATGGTAGAATTAAGTTTTATTTAGTGAATTTAAATCTATAGAGATAAAGAATAAATTATAAAGAGTTTTACAAAACTGTATTCTAATAGTAACATAAAATATAATCTGCTTAAGTATTTAATTACAGACCCTAGATAAAGGTGAAAAAGTAATTTGAAGACAGACTTATTACTTTTATAAATACCTAGAGTAGTGTTGCTGTCAGACTAAGATCTGAACTTGAAGATTCGAAATCTTATGCATAGATAAAAACAAATTTCTTCCTAATTATGCCCATTTAATAGTTATCGAGTAACTAAAGTAAAAAAGACGCATACGATGAACCCAGAGGATGATAGACTTTCATACTTTTGTCATTTGGATTTCGGTAAGAATCATGCCGTTAAACAATCATGACAAAAATTAAAATAATTTCATAAGACTTTTCAATGCATTGTACAAATAAATAAAAAACTGACGATGTGCGAATTTCACAGTTCTGATTATTGCGAGAGACTACCTGTGAGCCGTCTTCGCATTACATTAGTTTAACTAGACATGAATGTCATAAAATGAAAGCTTGACTATAGTAAGCTTGCAAGAATGGCATCTCATGTATTGTAGTTTAACACACAAATTGCTTACAACTTTCACAAGTTTGATTTCGAAGCTTATGAACATGAAAGGCAAAAGAGTACAACGCATGAAGTCTATGTTGGTTGTGGTAGTTGTGTAGCTCCGCAAAATCGACTAAAATTTGCTTTTTCACAACACAATTTTTTATGTATGTTGGTATCTGCTGACGCCAACCTCAAAAGTGTCTTCCGCCTGGGTATTTTTATTACTTTTTTATTGCAGAACTATAAATATTGAAAAAAAAAGTATTAAAAATATTGTAAATATTCAGTAAATAATATTAAAAGAATGTTTATTTGCCAATAAGTAATTAATCAGTAGTATTTGCCCTCTTTTATTAAATCAGTGGTACCACAATAAGAAACACGCAGAATAATTTCGTACGCAGTCGGTGATATTTACAACTAATATTTTGCTACTGTTTTGACAAATAGAGGGCAAAAGACTTTATTTAATGGTTGTGAGACTCGTATTTATAAAATAATTGCGGTATGATTTAAATCATGTGTTAATATATGGATAATTATGTATTAGCGGTTCCGCTCTGTTACAGTGACTTCTTGACAAAATATGGTCGTGCATTTTGCATAAAAAGATAAGTGGAGATGAGTGAACAGAGTGAAGTTAAATATTTAGATGGAGAGATAGTTTGGGTGAAATTGGGCTCATGCTGGTGGCCCAGTGAAGTAGTGGCCCCAGAGAAGCTTCCATCCGACTTGTTGTCTTCTTTTCGGAAGCCTCCTATAGCTATCGTGAAATTCTTCCAGGAGGACGCATAGTAAGTATTTTAGTGTAATTCTTTGTTAAAGTACGTGCTAACATTCATAGAACATGATATTAAATTAACCCTTTTGCCTTCCTTTGTTGATTTGTTTATTTAATAATAATTACTTTTAAAATTATAATTGTAAGATTTGTTAAATGTAATTCAAATATAACATGTACATATTTAAATCTAATTAATAAAATTAATTCCGTGTAAGAAGTTGAGAAGACCTTAATATCAAATCTTTTGTAAATGTTTTGAAACTTTGTCCGGTATGTCTTCCAAAAGAAAATAATTAAGTATTAGACTATGAGTAAATTGTGGTTCTGAACTATGGATAAAAATAGTGTAAATTTTAAGTTAAACAAACATTTTATTGAAATTAAAAAATAACCAATATGCTACTGTAATTTTACAAAAATAATTGCACGAAAAAGCTGTCGTGACAGCTTCAAGTTTCATTAATATATTTCATACTGAACATACTATTGACAATAGTTATTTTGAGTGCCAATGGGAATCAACTAATACAATAAATATGTATTTTGTAAATTTATGAGATTTTTCCTCACCCGATTTTTGAAAATCACCACATTTTTATTATATTCCGTTCCATTGCCTAGCATCTGACATGTGGGATGACAGGTTTTCTTTGTCCTTTGTCTCTCTGGAACATATAGTGTGAAAATAATATTTTACTCTTATTGACCTGCCTGGTTTTAAGCAGTTGCGGTAGGCAGCGGCTTGGCTCTTCCCCTTGCATTGCTGAAGTCCATGGGCGACGGTAACCACTCACCATCAGGTGGGCCGTATGCCCGTCTGCCTACAAAGGCAATAAAAAAAAAAAAAAAAAGTTACTAAGACTGCATGGATATGAAAATGCTGTCACCAACCTTGAGGCCTGAGTATGAAGGCACAAATATATAACAGCTATCCGACGCATGAAACGAGAATGCGTATCTTTTTTGTAGTAGTCTCCCTGTAGACATGCAATACACCTTTTTTTTTTATTGCCCTTGTAGGCAGACGAGCACACGGTCCACCTGATAGTGAGTGGTTGCCGTCGCCCATGGACTTCAGCAATGCCAGGAGCAGAGCTAAGACGCTGTCTACTGCTTAAATTTACATCTTTACTATCTTCTTTAGTAGAAATAAAGTAAATATGATGTTGATGTGTGAGTTGAGGTGGGCTAGGTTCTGTTCGCCTCGACGACCCGTCGGTCGGGCGTCCTCGGGGTGGCGCCGCGTGTCTGGTTGTAGTGTTGACTGCGGGAACCCCCTTACTCTGACCGGGTTTTGACCCCGAACAGAGATCGGACGTCGGGTGTAAGAGTGCAGGGGAGTCGTTTAGTGGGTGAGCTAGGTTCTGTCAACTTTTTGTGGGTGTTATGATGCCACACTCACAAAGAACAAATATGAATGAATAATCTGAAGTCGCTTGTATGTTGTGTGGTGTATATGGACTGTAGTTATTCTAAATGTGCATTTAATGTACTAAAAGTGCATATATGTCAGTATGAAAACCAACTGAGAATGTGTTTGATATCATCATTGCTTCATATAGAAAATTGTTTTGTTTATTTGTAATCAATATCAACACATGGACACAAAGAGGGGAACACAACAAAATATTTCGTTTTAAAAGCTATTATATGCCAAAATTTGGATAGGTTTTTTTTAAAATTAAGTATGTAAAGTAAATAAAAAAGCGAAAATAATAGACAAAAAAAAGGAAGTTCTAAAATAAAAAAAATATATATTATATTTCCACTACAAACTCAAATTAAACTTAATTGGATATGCCGAAAATTGAAAATAGATTTGTTTTCCTAAATCCAAGATTTGCTGATGCCCTGTGATCTCAGGAATCCTGAGGCTTATAGACCTCACATAATGAAAGCGAATGAACTTTCTCTGAATCTCTTCATTTTCCATATTTGTACATGCTGTTGAACCTTGAATTTCTCCAAGCTCTTTTCTGTCTTGTACTTTATACGCAAATCCTACATATCTAAAGCTTTAACCACACACATTATTTTTCTTGTCATTTTCTTTTTTGTAAAAATGTTCTCAATTGTTGAATACTGCAATGGACTATTGGAAATAGGGTTGATGATATAGGTAAATGGATATCATGGTTTAATTCTTGTACACCATCTAAAATATTCTCTCATATATAAATGGGGTTTAAAAGAATAAAAAAAAACAAGTTACATGATTTAAAGAGTAAAATAAGAGTCAACGAAAATTTGTGGAAAACTATAAAACGGCATAGTAAAGTATGACGTTAATTGTTTCCGTAATTTGAAAATATTTAGTTGTAAACAAAATATAAACAAAACTAATAATTGTAGTCACTTATAAAAGATATATTTCTTTATGTACCATAAAATTTCACAAGAGGTAATCTTTGGTAGAGTTAAAAGTATCTAAACAACTAACAAAATCTAAACAAAACAATTAATTTATTTAATGTTTTCAGTGAATATGTGAAGAACGAGAATTCTATCTCCAAATATGAATGTAGCCGGAAAATTGATTTTATCAAAAAAGGACTTTGTAAGTATAAATATTTTTCAATATTTTCAAATATAAATATGGAGTATGTAATCTGAAAAAATATATTTATAGTCTTTACTCTCTGTAGCAGTAGAGGTAGACCTAAGAAAAATTTATGGATTGTGTGAAAGATGATATTGTAAGAGGGGAGTGAGTGAAGAAATGGTATATGCTAGAGGAGCATGGAAGGATAAAACATGTTGCGCCGACCCTAGGTGACTGGTAGAAGGGCAGGAGAATGATGATGATGATGACTCTCTGTAGCAGTTTTCACAGAATATGTTTTTCATTTTAGATATGTATAGAACTAAACATGGTCTAATGGAAAAATTCCCTGATGATGTAATTCATGCTGAAACATCTGTCGGAGGTGACCCAGACATCCTCTCCAGGGAAGAATTTCAAGAACCAAAAAGGCAAAGCTATGCTGGGCTCTTTGGCGATCTTAGGAAGACACCTAGCTCTGTGAAGAAAGGTAGATTAAAAATTTTAACCAGTTGCACTCTAAACTTAAATTAATAATAATCTCATTAATATTTACATTTATGATTTAATTACATAGGTAAGAGCGGAAAAAGCAGACAAAATGAATCTCTGCAAAACTTCACACCTACAAGAAAGGTAAATATTATAAATTAAAAAGAATAATTATGAATGTTATTTGAAAAAACTCACTTGTCTAATTTTGAAATTTTCAGATGAAAGAAAAAACAGATTACAAAGTACACATTTTAGTACAAGGTTCAAAAACACCTTGTACTGAGATCACTCAGGATATTTCATCAACGCCTTCTACAAGTGGAATTAATGCTGAGAATAACACATTAGAAGCTAAAACTGAACATGAAAATGAGGAAGCTCAGAATGTTGAGAAACCAGTTTCTTCGAACTTTTCCACGCCTCTACCGTCTAGTTCCGGAATATATGCATGTCATGCTTGTCCATTTACAACAACGCGTTTGAATGTATTAATTCTACACAACAAAACTCATAGTCTTTCTTTTATGCCATATACACCGTCACCTGTTCGTAAAAAGATCCTGACAAAGAAACCAAAATCATCTGTCAAGAACTCCGAAACCCGCAAGTCACGAATTCTGAAGGCCGATAAAGCAGTCAAGAAAGTATCAGAAGTAAAAAAACGACCAGCCGATGAAGTTTCTGTGACTATTGAAGAGATTAAAAAGACGAAAACTGATGAAGAAATCAAGAGCAGCTTATTAGCAGATTGGGATGATATTGATGAAGACTCAAATGATGAGTCCTCAACAATAGTGATGACAGGATCACCTGAAGTTGGAGTGGCGGTCGAGTCTCCTGCAGTTCCTACGCCAGCAGAAGTACCGAGTGCTCAGGTCCCTGCCGATGTAGTCGTGATTGTCGAAAAGAAATCCGATGACTCCCCTATAACTGAAAAAGCTGAGAGTTCAAGTGACTCAAAATACGAATTTTGTGAAGATGAAGACTGGACAATTGAAACAGATGCTGGTAGGAAAATACCAAGAGTAAAAAATCCGAAACGGAAAGATGAGGCAAAAAGCTTGGACGAAGATGAGGTTGCTAGAGAAGTAGCTGATATACTAAGTAAGACCAACGTCCCAGAGCTACCGTCCGTTCCGGAACCTTTAAAAGCGGAGGAAAATTTTCCTGAACCTCCAGTTGTTAAGTCACCAGATAAAAGTCGTGACAATTTCCCAGAGAAACCAGCTGAGAATCCTGTGATTGATCCTATACCAACTAAAGCTATTTTCAAAACGAAAACATTTTTTCGTAGTCGACACTCTAGAAGCCAAGACGCCATCGGCAAATATGTAGCAGAGCAGTTAAATGCAGTTGAAAGGATGGACATATCTGAAAGTGAAATTAATGGATCTGATGCCGTTTCCTCTCCGGAAGCAAGGGATTCACCACCTATAGAACCGGTGAAAGTAGCACGCTTAGCACCGAAAATACAACTAAAGAAAATGAAGGCAGAGGCGGCGCAATTACGCGAAAAAGAAAAGAATGCAGAAATCTCTGAGTGTTTTACAGACGACAACCAATTTGGCGATTACATGTCAAAAGCAACAGAATCTATGGACATTGATAAAACCGCAGGAGTGACCTTACCTAAAAATGTTTCCGTAAAAACAACAACAATGGATGTGTTGTATCCAACACAAGAAATCAAACCAATAAATGCTGATACACCTGATATAAGATCTCCCATAAAGACAAATAAAGTTGAGCGACATCCTGAAATAACAACTGAACCCAGAAAGACGGATAATAATTCTGTAGAAAACCAAGTGCTGAATCAGGAAAAAGCTGAAATTTCCATTCCTAAACCTCGCCCAGAAATTATTGAAAAAATAGTCACACCTAAAAAAATATATGAGCCACGATACATGAATGAGTCGACGGCTTCAGCAGTAGATGCTTTATTGAGCGTATCACGAGAGGCGGATCGTGTGACGCGCGTCATCAGTAACGATCCACCCGAAGATTTATTCGAAGATGATAATAAAGATAGCTTAAACATCAACGGTAATTATTTACAAAATATGGAATACGATAATGGTAATAGTGACCGAGTAAACGAGCCCATAACAAATATTGAAAAAGATAAAGCAGAACTGGAAAAAATCATCGATAACAATATCATTCAGACACGTATCTGTAGCGACGAATCGACACAGCCTAGTACTTTGAGTAAAATGCAAATTGACGACACTAATCAAGATATTGAAAGCAACGATGGATTGGTAAAAGAGGTTGATGTACCAATGAACCATACTGTCATGCCAATAGAGACGGTGCCATCAGAATCTGATCTGCAAATTGCCGAGACTCTTATCAATCTCCCGTCAACAGCAATTCAGTCAAAACCCAACGAACACCACGAGAATCTTACAATGCAACTCGCAATCGAAACTGAAAAGGATCATCAAATAATATTAAAATCAAACGAAAATGTACCTTCTGAGCAGGTCTCGCCTAGTTTAGGGGCGAAAAGTTGTTCAACAGAAATTGTGCCTATGAAAGACTCTATAACTGCAACTGGTAATAGCAATGTTAACTATCGTTACGAAACTGAGCAAGAAAAAAGCGAAAACTTGAATGCTGCCAAATCATTAGTACAGATGTCAGAAACTATAGATCATCAAATAAATATTATTGAACCGAATCAAAATAGTGATAAGAAAATGTCTAACACAAAAGCATTCAAAATTGAAGACCAAAGTTTTGATAGTGTCATAGAACAAAAAGTGTCGTTATTGTCAAACAGTGACAACAACAATGAACCAAACATCAGTATGAATGCTAAAATAGAAACAGCGACGCCTAAATTGTTGAAAATTTTAGAAAAACCATGCCTACCAAAAGTGTCTCCATCCAGTTCAAAGCAAATAATACTACCGAGGAAAGAAAATATCCTTAATTTTGATGTTGCCAAATCGGCATTAAAAGGAAAGGCACAATCTACAAAACAAAAAATTATAATCCGACGAACCACTCCGAACAAAAACGTTATTAACAATATGACTTCTGAAATTTCTACATCGTCGGACAAGATTATACTATCCAGAACCAACAATCCTGCGCAAGACCCTTCGTCGGTACAGACGTACACTATTAAAACATCACCAGAGGTTTCATCGGACGCTAACACGATAATAATACAGCAAAAAATTAGAAAAGTAGCCAAGCCACCTGCGAAACTTCAGAAAATAAGACCTCAGAATTCTTTGATAGTGCCTATGAATGAGAAGAAGACCCTGAATAACTCAACACCAACCGACGATACTATGTTCGATATTAATTCGATGCCTATCGTTTTGTCTGAAGATTTGTTAACGGCAGAGAATATCGAAAAGATGCCCGTAGTCATGTCCGGCAACAGTACAGTTTCGAATCCATCCAAATTGATTAAAACGAAAATTACATCCGAGGCAAATGATAAAGTGCCGATTAGTGCGACACCTACTAAACCTGAAGTAAAAACTTTACTTATGAACCCCGTCAGTGAAGTTAATAAAGTTACAACTCCTAACATCCTTTCTAAATCATCTAAATTGCGAGGTGCTAAACCTATGCTGGTAATAGATAAAACCACTGGGAAACAAAAGATTATAATGACAAAACCTGAAACTACTGTCAAAGAAACAAAGCAGGCTCCTACGGTGGTCCAATCTGCTCAGGGTGGAAAAACTGAAAAATTCATTATTCTACCAACACCGAATTCTCCGCGGCCGAGTCGGACCCAAAAAATTGTAATCGATCCCCAAACTGGGAAGACTCATGTGCTTGTTTCGAAGGGACCAGAAACAACTGGCAATCCTGTCGATAATAAGCCGGTTTCTGCTAAATTGTTGCCGTCATCAACCGATGCCACTACACCGGGCAATACCGTTATGATCATCACCAATGCACAGGGAGCACAATCTAGAATACTACTGACACCAGAACATGAAAAAATTTTATTCCCAAATAAACAACAACCAAACGTTTCCCAATTAAAAAGTATAGCTCATCGCTTAACATCTAATACGAATACGCAGAAAACTGTAACCACGATTGCTACTACAGTAAAAGCTCAACCTCAATCTGCTGCAGTTCAAAAAACTCAGACTAGGATCGTGCCAAAACAGAAAAGTGCGATCATAACTTCTAAAGGTCAACTCATCGTTGGGGGTCGAGTTTCTACTACTGCACACAATATAGCTCCCATGCCTGAAATACGACCTGCCCCGAAACGAATAGTCACATCCGAACCAAAAAAAATAGTTCAGACAATACATAAAACTACCACTGAACCCTTAATATTTCTGCAACAAAAATCCGGTACAATGATGCAATTAACCGCAGCGCAATTCGAACATCTACAAAAAACAGGTCAAATAGTGCAGAAGCCTGCCACGCCGGCCCAAGAAAAGAAAATTTTAATTCAAAAGTCAATTACAATACCACAAAACGAAACTGCAGTCACTCAAATTCAAAAATCAAGAGCTAGGAAACAAATTACCGAGTCTCCAGCGCCGTTAAAGAAAATTAAACAGGAGATAGCGATCGCACCGGCTCCCTCGCCGAACTCGGTGCCGATGCCGGTTCTGGCTCCCCTTTCGTCTGGCCCTTCAGTGGCTTCGACCACAGCAAATGCTTTTCCGCAAATCACTTCAACGTATACCGAATATGAAAATTTCGAGGAACTCTTACCTTCTACCGCAATAGCAAAACAAGTCGAGAGTGTGGTATCGCAACCAGAACAGGCCACTGCGCCGCTACCGGCTCCCCTCGCCGACAGTCACCTGTTGGCGGTACCCGGAGAACCATTCGGGGGACCGCCTGGTTCTTTTTACCTATGC